>NC_090447.1:1150928377-1151551814 GCF_031143425.1 Pleurodeles waltl | reverse complement strand
TGCACAAGAGGGGGGATCCCAGTGGCGTAACGGATGGCAGATATCAGGTCAGGCTCCAATTGGGCACACAGCTCTGTGATTGTGTCTCTGTCAAGCCTGTAGGTGAGTATTATATGCCTGTCCTCCATTGTTGCCAAGTCCACCAGGGGTCTGTACACTGGGGTATGTCTCCATCTCCTATTCATCTGCAGTGGTAGCAATCTAAGGGACAAAAGAGTGGGAAGCCGGTCACAAACTGAACAATGGGGCAACAACAGTACGATGCATACTGTCAAATTGTAATGGGTCCGTGAGAATTGTCCTGTATGTCCAAATTTAATCAGTGATGCAGTAATTATCCATCGTCTGCCCCAACCCCTGAAATGGCATTCCGCTGTCCTTTCTGGAGGGACAGGTGGAAGTGAGGTAATTCCGCTGATGCTGTGCGCCATTGCGGGAGGAGGTCAGGAACCACCGTGCAACTCCTCATTGGCTAATATTAGGCCCTATGGGTTACAGTGGCCAATGGTGATGTACGCCGGCAGTGACGGTATGCACTGCCGCGGACATGACAGCCATTTTCTATCTGATTCCTTATTTGCTACCTGACCTTCAACAGGAGAGGACCTACACTGCATGTGCTGCTGTGACCTTTGTCTGGAACCTACCATAGCCCATGTGACTGGAGAAAGGGCCCCTGCCTTCACTTCGGCGGAGTTGGAGAGACTGGTGGATGGAGTCCTACCTCAGTATGGACTGCTGTATGGGCCTCCAGACCAACAAGTTAGTACACTGTGGGCATCATGCATGTGGCATGAATGCGTAGAGTGGTGTGTGAAGGCCTCGTGTAAGGGGGGGGTGGGTGGATGTCCCCTGGGTAGCGTACAGGTTGTGTGCTGGGCCATGTGTGTGTAAATGGTGATGTGAAGGGGTATGGTGGGCCAAAAGTCCAGCAGGCAGGACTGTCTGACAAATACTATTTTCTTGTGTGTATTCCCTCTGCAGGTCAGTGCCTATCAAAGGAAGGGTATATGGCGTGCCATTGCAAAGGACGTGCAGACCCTGGGGGTCTATGGCAGGCGGAGCACCCACTGTCGGAAACAGTGGGAGGACCTCTGACGCTGGGCATGGAAGACGGCGGAGGCCCTGCTAGGGATGGCCGCCCAACGAGGAAGGGGTGCCCATCGAACCCTGACCCCCCTGGTGGCCCGCATATGGCGGTGGGCTATCTGGAGCTGGATGGGTGCTTGAGGGCATCACAGCAGCTACAAGGGGGTGAGTACAGTGCCCATCATTACAACTTCCGCATGGTATGGTGCTATCTGGGTTGGGGATGTGTTTCAGTGGGTAGCCCTAGGCCAGGCCTGACATTGCAGCATAGGTCCCCCGGTGGCAAGGGTCCAGAAGGGATAATCCTGCTACCTAGCTCGTAGGCATTCACTACTGTTCAAGGCTGTGTGGGTCCCAGGTGTGCTGGATTTGCCGGTGTGTGCCCCTCCCCATGCCTTGGTGGCTAGCAATATCACCAGTAGAGCAATACATACTGCACAGGCCTGTGCCCTGTGTGTGAGTTGCTGTGTACGCCAGAGTGGAACCATTGACCAAGTGTATCCTTTGTCTCTTACCCCCCCTTTTGTTTTGTCACCCTGTCCTTATGTGCATTAGCATCATCTGGTGGAAGAGCAGGTGATGGAGGGAGCTGCATCCCACAGGACCCAGGAGGTGGAGTCCACCGACGGTGAGGGCAAAGGTGGGAGGGAGGGTGAGGGGAGCACCATGGCAGAGACTGGAGGGAACAATTCGGACACAGATACCTCCTCCGATGGAAGCTCGCTGGTGGTGGCGGACACCTCTGTGACCACCCCAGCTACAGGTACAGCTGCCACCCCCGTACCAGCGCCGCCCTCCCAGCAGCCCCTCATCGAGTTGCCCGTGCCCTCTCACCTAGGAGGGTGGGCATCTCCTTCACCCCAGGCACCTCAGGCCTTGCCCCAATGAGCCCTACTGCCCTGAGTGAGGAGGTTATTGAGCTCCTGAGATCCATCTCTGTAGGGCAGTCAAACATTGTGAATGCCAACCAAGGGCTGGCAGCTCAGATGCAACAGACTAATGCATTTCTGGAGGGCTTTCACACTGGCTTGGCTGCCCAACAGAGATCAATCTAGGCTCTGGCCTCCTCTCTGATGGCAGCCATTGTCCCTGTTTCCACCCTCCCCCTCCATATTCCTCTTCCCAATCCCATTCCACTCAACCTCAACCTATCCCAAGCACACAGGAAGACGAGCCTGCACACAAGACAACACACAAGAGTGGCGCAGGCAAAAGCAAGCATCACACATCATCCCACAGGCACTCACACAAACACCATCCAGATGCAGACATACCAACATTCACTATTCCCACTGTCTCCACCTCCTCCTCTTCCTCCGCCTCCCTCCCAGTGCTGTCAACACTCACACCTGCATGCACTACATCATCATCCACTACCAGCATCACCACCACACTTAGCAGAACACACACCTCAGTGGCAGACACCTCCACAACAGCCATGCACACATCCCCTGTGTCCTCTCCCACTGTGTCTGTCCCCCCTCCTAAAGTACACAAACGCAAGCACTCAGACACCCAACACCCATCCACCTCACAACAGCATTCAGCCCATGCACCTGCACCCACAATTAACAGACAGACACCTCCTACAACCACTCCCTCTTCCTCCACTACCAAACCTTCTTCCTCTTCCCAACCCAATGTCACCAAAAAGCTTTTCCTATCCACCATTGACCTCTTCCCTACCCCTCCCCCATCCTGCACGTCTGGCCAGGGTGGCAAAAACCCAGCCCAGCACCTCAGCCACCCAGTCCACAGACCCAGTAGTCACCACACCCACTTGTGGTGGGAAAGGATCCAGGGTACATGTCCTGAGGGTGAAGGAGCCTTCACCAGGCCGCCTCAAAGGTAAGGAGCCTGCACCAGTTGCTGCAAGGAAGACCAAGAAGCCTGTCCCAGCTACTGCAAGGAAGACCAAGGAGCCTGCCCCAGGTGCTGCAAGGAAGACCAAGGAGCTCGCCCCAGCTACTTCCAAGAAGAACATGGAGCCAGCACCAGCAGGCAGGAAGGGCAAGGGGCCTCGGGCAGGAACTCTGACGGAGCCCCCACCACCAACTATGGTAGTGTAGCCATCCAAGGCTGCAGGGGATGGGCAGGAGCCTCCCCCCACCAGCAGCACCACCACCTCCATTGGGCAGCCGTCCGAGGCTGCAGGGGATGGGCCGGAGCCTTCCCCCACCAGCGGCTGCAGCAGCATAACTACCACCACTGAACAGCCATCAATGCCTGCGGACGGTATGTAGTCCTGCCTCCATGGGCTGCTGTGTGGCCTGCACCCTGCAAATCCAGTGGGTATGACACTACATGAGAGACTGGGACCTTGCACTCTCCAGGACTAAGCACAGGGCATGATGCCCCCTCTAGAACCAGTGGGTAAGACACCCACCAACCCCAGCCTCCGCAGGATCAATAGCACAGGACACAATGCCCCCTCCAGAACCAGTGGGTAAGACAACCACCAACACCAGCCTCCCTAGGATCAAGAGCACAGGGCACGATGCCCCCTCCAAAACCAGTGGGTGAGACACCCACCAACCCCAGCCTCCCTAGGATTAAGAGCACAGGACACGATGCCCCCTCCAGAACCAGTGGGTAAGACACCCACCAACACCAGCCTCCCCAGGACCAAGCACAGGGCATGATGCCCCCTCCAGAGCATGTGGGCAAGCCACCCACTCGAGAGACTGTGGCCTTGCACTGCCCAGGACCAAGCACAGGGTATGTTGCCCCCTCCAGAACCAGTGGTCTTGTTTTGTCTCCCGGCTGAGGTGCCCCCCGTCCCCTGTCCCCCGCCTCCCTGGGGTGCCTGCCTATTTACCAACTGATGCCCCTGCAGTGCTCTTTCCGTGTTAATGCAGGTGACAAGTGGGGCCTTGGACTTTTGCCTGTGGCCCACGCAAACTGTGGACTGGGCAGTGTCCCTTGAAATGTACAATTGTAAATATCTGTAACATTGGCTAAGTTATTTTTATACTGTGTTGATCTTATTACACTCACTTTAGTAAATTAATTTTGTTCTTGCATTATTCAGCCAATTTAGGGGGAATAGCTTGTTTTCTTGTGCATCTGGTTGTGTGCATGGTGTTTGCGTGTCGGGTGTGTGTTGTGCGTGTGTGTGTCACTCTCTTTTTCCTCCCCCCTCCCTTGTGTGCTAGGCGGCTGTACTCACCGTCATCGTCTTCGCCGTCGTTGGTGTTTGTGGTGGAGCAGAACGTGGAATATCATGGGGAAGACATGCAGCTTGGGCTCCATGGCGGCGTGGTTGTTCCCGTTGTCTTCAATGGTGAGTCCTTTCCCTTCTGAGGTCTGTTACCGCCAGGCTTTTGATGTCATTGGTACCGGTCAGGAAAAGGTGGCAGATAGGCATGGCTTAATACAGTGGGCGGAACATTGACTTCTGCCTGGCTGTAGGCGGCTACCACTGTGGTGGCTGTTGTTTCCGCCCTGGAAAGTGGCTGTCTATCTGAGATCTTTCCGCCATGGTCATAATTTGGCGGTTATTACCGCGAGCCTGTTGGTGGTATTGCTGCCACTTTTACACCCACCCCAGGGTTGTAATGAGGGCCTATAGGAGCAAGGGATTTTTAATTGCAATTTAGTCAGTTAAAACGATCTGGCCTCATTTATCTCGTAGAGTTTTGAAGGTCTGGTGCACTGCAGCACAACGTGTTTGATCTCTCGAATATCATGGATGGCAGCGCCGTGAACAGCATACTTTATATTTAAAAGCATAAACATGGAGTGTCCTCTCTTTTGTGTCTCATGGAAAGACAATCTGAACTGGAACCCGTCCCCACAGAGGCAGGTGAAGAGTTTGTTTTCAAGTTTGTATTTGCAACCATTTAACTAGGCGATATTTCATTACAAATGTAAACATTGCTTTCTAATCCGTGTTTTCTGTTTATGTATGTGGATTGAAGGATTTCGAGGGATTAGAGGGATTAACTACATGGCCAGGAAATGGATACAGAGCAGCGGCCACCCTGAAAGGGACTTCATGCAGCACTTTTTCTGTTTTCTGTGTCAAGGTGACGTCACTTTCAGATTTCGGGCGATTTTGATTGATTGCATTTGTGTTATCTTGTAGAAGGAGGTGCTGAATATGAAGCACATAAAGCTAGGTACTAAAGGGCCTGGAAGTGTGTGCCTGAAATAAAATAGTCATGTGCGTGCTATGATTGATGCCTAGCTGGAAGTCTATATGCCATATTCTGTACTTCTGAGAAATATGGTATTTGTGGTACTGTAATAATGCATTTTTATATTTGGGTCTTTATTTTATGATTTACTAGCAGATATAATTTCCCCAGTTAATTGTCATCTAATTTGATGTTCCTCCTGTCACAATCAACAAAAATTATATTTTTGTGCTTCAGTGGGAACTTGAGCACCCATGGCAAGTAAGTAACTTTGGGACTTAGAACTTGTCCCAAAATACTAGTCGCAATCTGCAATCAGTATTTCTGCAACCAGTGAGGTAATTCACGAACCAAACTGTGTACCAATAGGTCAGTTTGCATATTACTGATTCCTAGTGGATCACAAGTTGTCAGACTTCATGAATATCAATGAGGTAGGTTGCAAATTGCGATCCACTAGGAATAACAGCTATAATAGCAATGTTGGCCTGCTAATGTCAGCGGACCAGTGTATCCGTGATTGCTTTAACTTAAAGCATTTTTAAATGTATCCAGTTTCCTTAGAGGGAAAAGGGATGCGTTTAAAAAAAACAATCAAAAGTGTATTTTTATTTTAAGAGTAGGCAGTGGTTCATGGTACAACTGCTTCCTATTGAAAAAAGGTTTTTGACAACATTAACACAGGGAAGGGACCCCTGGGGGGCCCTCTCCCAATTGTAAAAGGTTTACCATCTCTTTTGAGGAGGTGGTAAAACATTCATGTTTTACAACTGGAATTTGGTTGCAAAATGTTAATACATACCAATCATTTCGTATTTGGAAGTGATGCCCTAAATATGCCCCTTCCAAATACTGAATAGATATTGGGTAGGAAACCCAAATTACAGTTGGTAGTTTGATACTGAATCACAGTAACTGGTTTGCACATAGAAAAATGCATTTTGCAGTCACATATGGCCTGATTCTGTAAATCCACAGACCCTCTCAGATGGCTAATGCGGATGAAGGGGGACAATTACAAACCGTTGAGGTTGTCTATCTCTCTGCAGGGTATTAACCTAATAGTGGAACATCACACTGGAACAGACCATGGCAGCACTGATGGTCTTTCAAGGTTTCTGCTTAGTAAGAAAGCTTCCATGAGGGTGAGTAGTTCAGCTGGCGGGGGACACAAGTTGGACCTGATATCCTTGACCTGGTATCCCACCCAAACCTCTTGCCTTTACCCCTCCTGTTTTCCTGAGTTTGTTTTTTTTGGCTTTAGGGCTCTGTGCACTCCATGACTGCTAACCAGCGCTAAAGTGATTGTGCTAGTTCCTTCAAACATGGAAAGATTTGCCTACACCTAATTGGCACATTTAATTTTCTTGCAAGTCCCTAGTAAATGGTACTACATGTACCGAGGGGCTGTAATCCAAATGCAACTAGTAGGCCTGCAGCACTCAGTGTGCCACTCACTAAAGTAGCCTTTTAAAACTAATCTCAGGCCGGCTACTGTAGCCTGAAGTGCAGTTCTAAGCTGCCATTTTGACTTAGTAAAATAAACCTTTTGTCTGACCTAAACATTCCTTTTTAATGCACGTCACCTCTAATATAGGCCCTAAAGGCTCATAGTTCAGAACACATCGTATTTAAAGAGTAGGCCATGAGTAGCTTAGCAGGGCCAGACTGGAAACCCAAAGCAGCCTTGGCAAATTTTGTCAGACCAGCCCCATAGGTTACATAGCAAGCAAGCCTGACCACTACAATGGACTTGGGGGTGGTTCCCCTGAAAATAAATTGGTAAAAATGGCAAAAACAGTGTATTCTACAACACATGTTTCATTATATATTCAATTGTATTAGTTTTTAAAATATACTAAATGATGAACTCACAGAGCAGCAGGATACAGCAGTTTTTATTGTGGCTCTTCAGTGATTCCCTCAACATTACCCTCTAACAGTGCCTCTCATCTCTCCATAGCCATCTCACATATATTCCATTTGCTTTCTAGTGCCCCTCTTACCAGTATAGGGTGTTGGAGCACCTTACATCACACATAAATACAGAGACTGTGTATCTTACATGTGTAAATCAGTGTTTTGGAAATTCTATACAGCACAAAAGGGACTTCAAGGTGTAGGATTCACATATCATCCATACTGGGAGGCATTTTTTAAGAGTGGTTGGCCTGGGGAAGCATAACCTCACAATTCAGAATGTAACACAGTGGTTAGGGTTGACTTTACTAATAACAATTCATTTCTACCCAAACAAACCGGTTTTAGCAAAATTAAGATAATCAAAGACTGGGTAAAAAAATAGCTTTTTTGTAACGTGTCCCATGCAGTTTACACGCAGCTCTTTGATGGCAGTTCATAGCTCACTGTGCTAGATTATGATGATAACTTATGAACTGCACTGTAACAAAAGGATCTCTATGACAAAGCATTAACCCACTGAGCTGTGCACATAAAATAGTGTTCTGTAATCTGCATTGTACATATTCTTTGCAGCAGGCAATTTAACCTTCTGTGCTACCTTAGATGACTCAAAACTGCCACTAGACAAAACTCTAATCTCTGTCCAGCAGGTACATTAATCACCAAAGTAATATTGGCACTTTTATTGTTTCCTGAAAACTGTTGGATGTACAAGGAACTCTGCAGGGCTTTTAAAACAGCACCACTACTGCCAAACTGGCACCCTAGACACAAAGCAGGCCCAATGCCCGGTACAGCCAGTGTGGCCTTGTACTTTAGTTGTATATGTCCTGGCAGTGAAAAAGTCCTAAAGTCATGGCAGGTCTGGTGTCAGATTCCTTTGTGTGTGCAGAAAGAAAAGCTCTTCAAAGTAAAGTAATTTTTTCATTGCTGTAAGACCTATCTCTCCCATTGACTAACACTACCTTATTACATTTGATAAGTGCCACCTTGGTATTGAGAACAGATACACGTACACTATTTACACATTTACACTCAAATCAACTGTAATGTAAAAACCTTTTTAATGGTACAATCCGATTTTAGGTCACAATTCTGAAAACGCCACTTTTAGAAAGTTGCCCTTTTCTTGTCTAAACCATTTGTGCCTTCTGCCAAGGTCTTGGGTCACGTGACTGTGAATGGCTCTGCTGTTGGGCTTTATGTATTGCTTCCAGACAGTAATGTAAAGAAGGCTTTTGTGTGGACACGATGGGTCATACTGGCAGGATGACTGGGCAGAGGCTGTACCAAGCCCAACTTAAACTTTGAAGAGCTTTTCTTTCTGCACACACAAAGGAATCTGACACCAGACCTGCCATGCCTCTTGTCACCCCCAGACAGTTATAGCCTTGACAGGCAAAGGGGAAGAACTTTCGAGGACCACCTAAGGGAGTAGGACAGGAAGTCCCCCCCAACACAAACACCGGAATAGAATATAAATATTTGATCTCCAGAGCTACCTCAGAGAACATCCCTGGATCTGTATAATTTACAGACGAAGTCTGCCCAGCTGCCAGAGGTCTTCTTTGTAGTTTGAAGGACTATCTTGCTGTCTGAGAAGGAAGATTGGACCTGCGTGCCTTTAACCCAAGCTAACCAGAGTGACTCCAATGGTCAGTTGACTGACCTTCAGTGCGAGACACAGGAACACAACAAGCTTGAAAGGCCTCCCTGCAACTGCCCAGGTGATCTGCTGCAACTGAACCTGCCTGAACCTGCAACTGGTCCCAGACCCTTAGCTGGCATCAGAGTGTACTCCTTCCAAAGAAAAGGTAAAAATCCTGGAATTTTAGCTCGTTGCCACCGTGAACAGGTTATTCACCCAGAAACTCTGCCACCCATGACAAATGCCAATACGGAGCTCCTGTGAAACCTGCTCTTAGTGCCATCAAAACACACAGGACGGAGTACGGAACCTTTTTCCATGTTCCGACATGTGGAGTGACAGCGGCGCCTGTACGAGGAGTTGTCTTTTTGTAAAAAAAAAAGAAAATGGCAGAGGTGGAGATTCACGGCTGTCCAAGTAGTCTTGTAATCACTGCACGCATAGCACGCTGGTGTGAGTAGGTAGTTCCTCCCTTATGGATAGACCCGAATTGGATACATACGCATTATGGGTATGAAGAGGCCGGTATTGAATAGGCCAAAATGCACAACATCCTCACACCAGGGGTCCTTATTATTTACTGATATATGGGCAGTGGTGGATTCCACTGTTCCTTCTAGAGAGAAAATAAAAGCAATAGACTGTGGCAATTAAGTTTAGCCTAATGGACTATTGGCCAGGCGGACCTGTATTGTTTGAAATGAAGGTGGATTACGGCCGTCTTACAGATAACACAAAAGGTCAATGTACTGTATATAATGGTTTTAGAGAATATATGAGAGGTTTAGGTATTTGTCACAGAGGTGTATATAGAGTGGCAAAGTGGTTAATACTGCATAGAGTGTACATTGAAAAAATAAAAGAAATTATATGTGATAGGACAATAATAATTCATGTTTTATTGGTCCAAATGATGTTTATTGATTGATCCCTCAAGAGTCAATTTTGAACTTAATGATTAGTTTGCCCAGACTCTAGGGGGTATAATTGGACGCCCCCCTAGTTTTTCTTTCTTAATGCAACCAATCACAGTCCAAGCAGACTGACCATGCAAGACCTTCATTTCATGCTACAGCAATGATAGTCTGTGACAACCGCCAATGTGAAGCTACAGCAATGACCAGCCATGACCCCGACAAGTTCTGCTCCTGACCTGCTCTTTGTGCTAAAGTGATGACTGTCCATGATGCTCAGCCTGCTCCTTGTAACCTCCTCCAATGTGAACGGAACTCTGCACACCAGACTTATAAGATAACGTTTCCTTTGCTGTCAGTCTGAAGTTGTGACTTTCCCGCATTCGAGGGTGGCCAGATGACCGTGAGTGGTGCTTTGTGCTTTTAGGCGCTATTTATACTTAAAATATAATAACTGAAAATCTTTCTGGTTTTACAGCTTTGATTTGTAATGTTCTGGTATCATTTTATTTTTTAGAATATACTTTATTTTACAAATTGTTTTGGGATTTTCCTTGTGTTGTGTTTTCACTTTATTACTGTGTGCTACATAAATACTTTACACATTTCCTCTATGTAAAGCCTGATTGCTTTTGAGCTACCAGAACCCTAATCACAGGTTAATTTAGTGACTTCTGTGGTTCACCCTGATGTGGATTGTGGTTTTGCCTGAGTAGGGCTTACACCCCCCTCAACCAGTAACCCTGTTTCTTATAGATTTTGTATATCAACTGCGGTGTGTGATGTTTGGGATGAGAAGTTATTGCTAAAGATTAATGCATCAGATGTCAATGTATCTTATGTACCTACATTTTTAAACATTTTTTGATGAAAACTTCTTGTTTTTATGTATTTAATCAGTAGCAAGAAATATGGATTGCTGAATAAGTAAACTGTATAAAAATGATAACAGCAATAATTATAATAATAGTTATTATTGTAGGTATAATTATGATGTTTGTTGTTGCTGTTATTATTATTCTCGCTATTAGTATTGCGATTATTAAAAGTATTATTATTGTTATTATTATTAGTAGTAGTATTATTATTATTACTATTATTGCTTGTGTTACATTGTTTGAAATATGCAATTTTGATTGTGTCCCACTCATTGAAATCATTGATTTCCCAGTGTTATTCGAATTCAAGAAAGTCGGGTTTCTCTTTTGCAAGAATTTCCCTGTTTAAGGTTATATTGAATGTACCATTTCACTCTGATCCTAAAAGATTTTTATTGAGATCCAGACTCTTTCACATTTATATTTAAATCATCTATCACTAATTCATACAAGACTGACATAAATGGTACTATGGGGCTCATTCTGAGCCCGGCGGGCGGCGGGCGCCGCCTGCCTGGAGGGAGCCGCCAAATGACCGCACCGCGGTCATACCGCGGCGGCCATTCAGACATTTCCTCTGGGCCGGCGGGCACTCTCCAAAAGAGCGCCCGCCGGCCCAGAGGAAATGCCCCTGCAACGAGGACGCCGGCTCAGAATTGAGCCGGCGTAGTTGCAGGGGTGCGACGGGTGCAGTTTGCACCCGTCGCGTATTTCAGTGTCTGCATTGCAGACACTGAAATACACAGTGGGGCCCTCTTACGGGGGCCCCTGCAGTGCCCATGCCATTGGCATGGGCACTGCAGGGGCCCCCAGGGGCCCCGCGGCACCCCCTACCGCCGTCTCCCGCCAGGAACAGGATGGCGGTAGGGGGGGTCAGAATCCCCATGGCTGCGGAGCGCGCTCCGCAGCCATGGAGGATTCCCCCGAGCAGCGGGAAGTCGGCGGGAGACCGCCGACTTTCCGCTTCTGACCGCGGCTGAACCGCCGTGGTCAGAATGCTCGTGGGAGCACCGCCAGCCTGTTGGCGGTGCTCCCGTGGTCGGTGTGGCCGCCAGGGTCAGAATGACCCCCTATGTATCCGCTTCACCTATATCTCCAATGCGGTTTGGATTTTGTTAATTGTTTTTTACCTCATCATTATATATTTTTAGAAAACATAGGCAGTGGGAATGTTTGGTCAGGGAATGCTCCCTTGCACAAAGGGTTGCAAAGTGGCGCAATGCAAGCATTGCACCACTTTAAAGATACAGCGCAGGGGAAAAGCCACCTTATCGCCGCCTTAGAGTAAAAAAATGACGTTTTAGCGGAGGGAGATGGCACTAGGGGCTTGTAAATATGCCCCAAAGTATTATTTAGACCAAATCTGAAATATTAGAATCAAAGGAAATTGCAAACCATACTGAAGGTTGTGGTTAGTTAGCAACACTTTCCCTGAACAAAATGTGCAGCCTGGTCTCTAAATGGCCTGGCTGAATTTTGGGAAGAATGAGAGTCTGGAACAGTTGTAACGAGTGGTCCTCTGAGTTCTAGACACAAAATGGAGCAAGATCATATGGGGCGGATTACTTGGCTGGGAAGTCAGGGATGGCAGTGGGTTTACAAAGTACTTGATATATAATGGAGGAAAGCTTGAATACAGTAAAGATTTTTCATAGTAATCGGACAATGAAGTCAGTCATGTCCCCAAATTCAGTTTTATCTGGGAGGCTAGTAACTTAGATTTTGTGGTAGTTATAAAGGACTCTCCAAGTCATTTTGTCTGCATTGCTGTGATTTGCAGATTCTACCAAGACTGGCTTTGCCAGGATTTCAAATATATTTCAAAGGTATCTATGGTATAGCATAGCCCTTTATTTGATAGTTGTAACTCTGCCAGCAGTCTTCATCTTTCAACAAAGAATGAGAATCTGTGCCAACACAGCATTGATCTTAAACGTGAGGGCTTTTTTACAGCAACATTGGTATTCATGACTTCCATCACATTGGAGTTGACATGCATAGTAGTATTCAGTATGGCAGGGAGAGAGGTTTGTGTCTGTGTATGTAAGTATTTATGATTTCTGTAATACAAACCTAATTTAAAGGCAGCAGAACGCTGCACATGGTCAAAGGCAAGCTTGAAGTTAGGGAATAATAAGAAGCTGAGTTGTAAACAGTTGATGCATTGTGATAGAGTGGGTTTTAAATGGGTGAGTCTTCAACCCTTTCTTAAATTGAAGCAGCTTTGTGGTGACCCTGATGGATATGGGGATGTTGTTCCAGATCCTGGGTGCATAGATGTAAAAGCCCTGTTGTATTGTGTTTTTCTTTTTCTCAGTTGTAGGGTCTGATTTAGATTATTTGTGCATGGGTTACTCCATCACAACGGTGACAGATATCCTGTCTCCTGAAATCTAAATTCCATAGGACATAATGGGATTTAGATTTCAGGGGAGGAGATAAATGTCACAGTTGTTCTGAAGTAACCCACCCACCAATATCTAAACCAGGCCCTTAGTCTGCAGTCTGATGGTGTCTTGGCACTGGATGTGCAAAGAACCACTACAGAAAGTGAGCTTGTCTGCAAGATAAGCAGGAGTGCTGGCTGTGATGGTTTGGAAATGACGTAGGTGGTTTCAAGATGGTTCAGGCTGGTAAGGGAAACCAATGGAGTTCTATCAGGATGGGGGGTGATGTGATCAATTTCTTCAGGCCCTGAATGAGATGGGCATCAACCTGTAATATGCCCCTAAAGTGTGCCAGTGTGGAGTCTGGGATGCCATGAAGTGGTGAATTACCACCACTCAGCAACATTGGTATTCATGACTTCCTGCACCATCTAGATGCAAGAGCACAAGGGCTTGAGCAGCTGTTCTGAAGTCAGTTTCTGGAAGAAACAGTTTGGCTTTCTTTAGAGGGGAGAGCTCATACTAGGCTACTTTGTTTCTTTGGCCACGTTTTACTTGAGAGACAGTTTGGTATCAAAGGTGAATCTGCATGATTTGGCACTTGGTGAGAGCTGAGGTTCGAAGTAGTCAAGGTTCATATCATTGGGCCAGGTTTGAAATGTATCTTTTTTGCTGTTCTTGGCAAATAATAAGCAATTCTGTCTTGGTTGGGTTAAGCTTCATTGGAAATCCTGGTCTGGAGGATGTGAAAGTAGTGTTTAAGACATTGGATGTCTGAAGTAGAGCAGATGGATTTCTATCATGGTATAGCTGGTTAATGCAATGTGGGCTACAGAGTCTGAGTGTCCCTGTTAAGCACAAGTCAGAACACAGGAATCATAAGGTCAGACAGACTCGCCCTGTAGACTGCCCTGTTTTAGTCCAACAATTGAGCAAAAATCACTGGGTGAAATCTAGGCATCTAAGACAGAGGAGAACCATCAGGGTGGCCGAACTGAGTCCTAAAAAACAGTTACATTTAACACATACATTGATCACAAGTGCCCAGGTATTATCCCCATCAGGTGATGAGGCACAGTTATACTCTTCCTGGCAACATAGATGAGGTAACAGCTCTGCAAGTGGGCAGGAAAGGGTTTGTCACAGAATTGTTCAGGTTTCATTTTGTGTTGGTCCTGTCTGACATTACAGGTAAAAACAGACAACAATGAAGCAGGATTTATCCTGAAACAGAAGGGAACAATAATTTCCACAGTTGAGTGCTCATGCACGCCGCTAGGTCATTGCATATTTACATTTTGTTTGATGTGATATTTTTAAATCTACTGCTAGTGAATCACTTGTTTTCTGGGGGCCATGGTAATCATAAAAAGTTTTAAAAGTATGGGTGAAAATGTTAAAACTTGCCTGTTGTTTTTTTGAGGATTTTATTTAGAATTCACAAACAATCCCAGAAGTTGGCCTGGAAACATGTGCTAAGATTCTTTTGTGAGGGTTTCGCTCCTTTTTTGTCCTCATTCACCTTAGGATTGTAAAACTTTCAACCTCACTTTCTTGTAGTACTTTGCATCCCTGAATTGGAGCAAGAAGTGGCCATTGGCATCCCTGACCTCTTTTAACGTGGCGTTAAACAGCTAGCTGATCTCCGAACTGTCTGGGTTGCTAAAAAGCAATCAAGGCCACATTCCTGATGTGTAGTGCATTCTGAAAGGGAGCAATGGAGCTTCGAGGGCAAAGGCCTTTTCTCTGTGGGGAAAACATTTTTCCATTGAACAAAACCATTTGCCTATCTACACCGCTAATAAATCTAGAGTGATCTTTGCCCCTTACCATCCTGGAAGGACAGTTACTTCAGCCCTGTGCTAGAACAAATCACCAACTATTTTGAGGGTGGAAAAGGGTTGGAGTGGAGTTTGGAAATTTCCACAAATATTCTTTTGTGGGTGTCCCAACCTACCAAAGCAAACCATGACTTTGAATAACCATTTCCTACTCTTCAGTGGGATTTTCGCACTTAGGAAACCATTTATACCAGTGAGAAATTCATTTGCAAATTCTTTGGTAGGAGTTGAAAAAGGTGCATTTTGTTTTGAATACCTATACAACAAAATTTATATTTGTGAATTGGACCATTATGATTTACTTTATTTCCAACTGTGGGGTCGTTGGTGACTCACGTCCCTAAATATTACATTCGTTATTATCAAGCATGTTAAAAATGTTTACTGATATTAGCAATGTAAAATGATATATAGTTGGTGGCATTGCACAAAATAATAGCCAAAGAGCAATGCTGAGTCTATTGCATAAAGGGCTAATCCCTGTATCAGTATGGCCCTCCCAAACCCTATGGACCTTTGCCACAGGTTCTTTATTACAGATGGGGCCATTAAGCAGCTGTGTCTTGCACGACTACATATGTGGATGACTGAGTATAAATAGTGTTAAAGAATGCTTTCTGGTGGCTGTACATAAGATTGAATTTTCATATCAAGTGCTCTCAAAACCCATCTTTTCCATGATTGTTCAAGTAACTCTTCACCCCACCTTGTTGAACACTCTTTCAGCTTCTAATCTGCCCATGTTGGGTGGGGCTTTTTTATAAGAGCCAAAGTTGATTATGGTTGTTAGTGAGTAAGTGTGCATTAATATATTGCCTGACAAATGAAGCCTTATTATTGCATTCCATTTATACCCTCAATCTCTTTACCATTATAAAACAGAATTAATCAATGCAGTTATGAAACTAGACAGCTTCGTTCATTTTTTCAGAGATATTAGTCCTGTTCCAATTTTTGTTTTCATGAATTTCGCCTTTATTTCAATTGTACTTACTTTTTAAAAATATTTTAAAATACAGAGTTTTCTTTACAGCTCTTCAATACATTTTGGCAGTGATCATATTTATTTTCTACCTCTTTCTCTGTGATTTGTAACAGTACATTCATGACTTTGTACACTGGTAACGGATGCCATATTGAATTTTTCCTAAAAACCTGAATTTATATACTTGTCAACTACAAGTATGTTTTTGACACATTCTTAATGTTCATTGTTATCACTTAAGAATTGGCAAAAGATTTCACTAAATAGTTTTTGATATTCGTATAGAACGTCTAACTATAATATGCTAAGTTAATCATATGAATTTTTGTTTACTTCTTTTCACAAATCTGTTGGCTTTATTCTGCAGCTTATTTTGCCTTACTTGCAATCCCGCCTTTGTAGTTTAAACTTAAATTTCCCTTTCACTTCTCAGCATACGTATGTCCACTGAATGAGATAGTTTAGCTCGGAACACTGTGTTTCATTAAACAAATGGTACTAATATTACTTTTAGTCAATTTTGTCCATCATTAACAGTACCTACAATGCCTATAATGTGCCTAATGGGCACATTATAGGCATTCCAGATAACCAAAATGCATGGATGTTGCCTCACTTCTTGGTCAATTATAAGAGCCTTGATGACAGCAAATCCCCAGTAAGGGTTGTGAATAATCACCAAATTACTTCTAATAGCCAAGATTAATCAACTTCCACTTATATCCAATAAAAAATGAGCAGGGGATATGAACCAGTAAATCTTTAAGATTTCTTTGTTTGTGTATTTACTATATGTAGCCTTCACTTTTCCCTTGGTTGCCCAAATGACAGTACCATTCCTAGAAGAAGGTAATTTTAAGGTTGTGGATTATCTACACTGTGGCTTTTATGTAAAGCAAGATTCATACTTAACCCATGCTTGTGCATTTCTGTTAAACAAACATCAACTTTTCTTGTGCTGCAGTGTTTTACATGCTTCCCTTTGGAATATTTGCTTTTAACAGTATAGCAACCGCCATAATATCGCATTCCTGTGATTGCTAATAATGCCTATGATGTACATCCCCATCATTTTCCATTCCTGCGTGTTATTTATATGTATTCTTGTACCCAAATTTACCAGCAGAGCATAGATCCAGGAACTTAAAGACAGAAAGGCTTTGGCATACTATTCATGCTCATTTCTATTTTAAATTAATAGATACAAAATTAAGTCCTTTTCCAAAGAGTGACAAGCACCGCCACACCAGGTTATACAGTGCTATAGCCTCAGCTCTCCTTGGCGAGGCCAGCCTGCCTGGCAGAAATCTCTGAGTTTTCAGAGGAGCGGGCACTCTTTCTATGTCAGAGAAACTTCAGAAGAACTATAATGATGGCTACCTTGACATCAGACCTTAATTTGACATGGAAACAAATCAGACTGTATTGAAGCCACGGGAGCCTGCAATATAACAGCCTGTTATGGCTTTGCTTTTCTTAAATGTGCTTACACTGCATGTATTAGCACATTACCCCAAACCTATTTGCCTTGGCAATATTTGTTTTGAAGCAATGTGGATCTGAGAATGCCTGCTTTAAACAATAAAAGTTTGCATTTCAATAATAACATTGAATAAGTATGCGTGCCTGCAGCTGCCATTCACTTAGTGGAAGCTATCCTGCTTGTACAGGTCGGTTTTCCATCAAAGGTAATCGACTGCAGGATACATGCCACTGCGACTTGGAAGAAGGAGCGGGATGCCAAATTCACACCTTCTTCATCTCCCCGATATTATTTGTAATGAGTCACATTTTGCAGTTCAGGGAACAGTGTGTCCTTTATACATTTTGACTACGGTTCTAATTTAGAGCTTTGGGGTCATGATATTGTGTCACAATCATGACACATATTCCATTTGCTGTAATGCATGCCATCCATCCAAGCTTGTTGACATTAATTAAAACCTTTCATAATTCGTATCAAATCTCGCATCTAATAGTTTCGGGTGACTTCAACATCAGACTTTTCCAAAACTGAAAAATGTAAAATCTTTCAGGCCTATAGTAAGGTAATAAACAAAACACGAATGGCCAAATCTCAGGACTAGCTACACGGTGAGTCAATCTTCCACTGTTCTCCAAAAACTAGAAAATAAAGGCTTACAAATACTAAATGGTATCTTCAAAGAAGATAAACTGGCACCAACTACTTATCTTAGCTGGCGATCCCGCTCACTTATTGATTGCACCTTACTAGATAATGAATCATTCTCCTTGGCCAGGTCATTTCTAATTGACCCTCGTTCTGAAAGTGACTACTTCCCTCAAGTTTTTAAAATAGAATTTGCATCCAGCAAAATGATGCCCAAGTTCTCTTTCTTATTGCCAAACCCTAAAAAGACAGAAAACGAGTGACAGATTTGGAGCACAAGGCGTATACCCTGACACTAACTACGGCACAAACAATACAATAGAAGCAGGATAGCATACATGGGAAGAGTTGAGAAGAAATTTACTCATTGCATGTCCCATTCACCCAATGGTTATCTTAAATCAGCAAGAAAAACCTGACTCTCAATGCCCCGAAGGTCAGATTTGCTATGCAAACCATCTGCGTGCTAAGAAAAAAACATTTCAACAGAGAAAAAGAAAGCTAAGCCAGAGTGCTAAAATGCCCAAGACACTCGATAAATCACCATTTCGGCAGGTAAGAAAAATCTACAAAAGGGAAAGATGGCAAGCAAAAAAGAATCATCAGTAAAGGAATATGGAATAAGCTTTTGCAGTACAGCAAGCAGCCCAACTGGAAACACTTCTGGGGCGAGATAAACAAACTGGTTTAGGGACAGAATAGCCAATAGGATGCAGGAATCTCTGAGGATGCCTGGGTGCCCCACATTCAGCCATGTCCTCACACCTAGACTGTGACATTATCAGCGGTAAAAGTTTGAATATAAGTAATGTGGGGATACCAAAGGCTGACACTATCGGGGGCAACCCCAACACCAACAGAACTCAGCATACATTACCTTAAACCCACAGCACACAGAATGCTTAGACATTGTCACCTTCCAAAGGATCTTGCCAATGCCACAAAGCATTAATGAGCTCGTCAACTCTGAAGAGCCATTAACAGACACAAAGCGACTGGTGCAGATATTAAAGACACTGAAGACTGATGTTGGACTGGGCCCTAGTGGGCTTCTGAACGTCCTGTTTAAGCAAGACGTTAATTTCTTGGCAAGATATCTAATACCTCTTTTAACAGGATTTAAAGCTTCAATGTCAATCCGTCCTCATGGAGAAGGTGAGGAGGGGGGCAATCGTCCCCATTGAACTGTAGGCTAATATCCTTGATAGACATTGATGCTAAATTATATGCCTCTTGTATACTCTGAGAAATCCAGGCGTGGGCGAATAAGAATAAGTTAATACCAGAAACCTAAACAGGATTCAGGTCGGGCATGTGGACAATAATAAGCCTGTCAGTACGCACCATTCTGGCTGAAAAACCACTACAACAAAGGGATTGCCTATTTCCATGCTTTATTGGTCTCAAATCAGCCTTTGACAGAATTCCCCTGCCCACCTCTGGACAACACTGCCAGAACAGGGCCTTCCTGATAAATTGATAAATTCAATAATCACCCTGTATAGCGATACATGGGTACATGTTAAAGTTGGTAATGGTAGTAGGGTCCAGTCCAAGATTAAAGTCAATAATTACTTCAAGCAGGGGTGTGTTTTGGCCCCCTGATTATTGAACTTGTATTTGACCTATCTTGATCAATGCTTGGCAGGAGTGGAGAGTTTTCTATTAAACTTGGCAACAGACCCAATGGACCACCTCCAATATGCTGAGGGTATATTGAGCAGCAAGGCATTGAGTTGACTAAGGAAATACAAAGCTTTTCCGTCTGATTGATCGAAAGAAACAAAACTCCCAACTAGTTTGCGAAGAGCAGTTGTATAGCTGTTGTAACCTCTTATAAATAGGTCAAACGCCCAAGACTGGCTGAGACTCCTAATCTAATAGCGGTTGCAACCCAACATGAAGGTCGAGCGGTAGTCTCAACACGACAGGCACAGTTAGCATAATCTGCACCAGCATTAGCACCGTTGCACATTACTAAACTCACCAGGAGTCTAAATATGCAGATTTTAATGCCCAAATGGCGCAAGATATGAGACGAGGCAATTCCAGTACTGGGTCGCACAAACTGACATGCACAAAGCACTTGCACTTGCACTTTTGCGCTTAATATAGTTATATAGCTATTCGTTTTTATCGTTCGAAATGTTAATTTGCACAATCATTTTTAAATTATGTCTCTCTGTCAGTTTTTATATCGTAATGGTTTAATTAATCATTAGTAAAGTATGACTATGACTACAAGTCCATTTGTTATTAAGCCAGATGGGATATCTACCACATTTCTGTCCACGTCCGCCAGACTCTAAGCAGGGCCCTTGCATTTTAGTGGTTGCAAAGCCAGTGATTTTGGAAATCGCAGGCTTCGTCTCAGTCTTTTTTCTTCAGGTCACATGGGTAGTGTGAGCAGGCTTGCTATGACAACCTCGAGCTCCACATACCCACACACTCTTATGGTGGACTATTTTGGGATGCGATGCTTGCATCTCTCTGGATTCGGCTGGTAAAACGGCTGCCTGACAATGCTTTTAATACAATACGTATCTTTTGCTCTCCTTGTATTTGAAGGTCGTCTGTACACTCAGTTGTGTTATAGTTTTAGTTTATTGTTTTTAAAATCGCAATTGTTATTCTCTTGGATCGCTACTACTTACTGGTGTTTTAACTCGTTTAATGTATGTTGACTAATTTTCCACATTCATTTGACATATATTCCCACTATTTCTTGGAGTCACGGAAGAGCCTGGATTCAGTGAATGGAATAGCGGGGCACTGGTTCATCTCTTTATTTGCTAAATCTGTTTTCACCTGGTCACAGATGTAATGCAAGAAGCATTTGCTTGACAACCGCAAGCTCTGCTTGTCCACATATCCAAGTGGTGGTCTGTCTTAGTATGCAGTGTGTGCTCCAGATGCACTAATGGAACACCCTAGTCAAACCAGTCTGCTCCACCTGGGACCCAGACACATATAACCCACACTGGTACATTTTCATCAGGCCAACAGGTAAGTCCAGCTCCTCTTCGCTATTCCCATGAGCAGCTCCTTGCGTGCTCCTAAAACAGCTATCAGGGCAGTCTGCAACATCTTTTAGCTCAAAGAATAATACTGCTCCGCCCACAGTATGCCTTAGAGGATGCTCAAAGTTACCTTCAACCCTACCTCTTTGGCCAGCACAGTTGCACTTCTATCAATGCCAGATCGCTTAGTTTACATACAATTGAAATACCCAAACGTATCTTAGATTAGATTCTTAATTAAACATTCGTTATAATACAGAATCATAGACTCACAAAGCTTCCAGTCTCAATTTAGCGCTACCCTTCCCTCTTCCATCTCCTGAAAAAAGTGGGGGCCTAAATGTTATATTTCAAGGCAATGTTTCGAGCTCATATTTTCAACTAGACTCCCTTTACAGAAGTGGAACTTATTGGTCTCAAAATGAAGTTATCCGACACCTACACTTTTATGATACCTGTGGCCTACCACCCCCACCCAGCAAACAACTTTAGTACCATGTTCTCAAAATTAATTACACCCCTATTTTTTGCTCAGAAAATTGTTTATTTCTAGGTGACTTCAATGTCTCGATTGCTGACACTTCACTGGCCAAAACACACTTGAGTCATGCGCATTCTGGGCACACAACAAAACATACATTTAACTTTCCTATCTTCAGAGAAAAACGGGTTACTGATTCTACAGACATTTACAAAATCAATATACTGATATGTCTGATGGACCATTCTGGTCATGGGGATATATAGGACCTAAAGGTTCTACAAGAACCCAAGGTACCCAGAGCCAATAACTGAGCTGCCCCTTGCAATGGTTTGTCATTATGTGCTGAGAATAGATCAATTAATATGGTAAAATATGTATTTCTGAATGTACACCAGTTGCTGAGTTTAGGAGCATTTGTACTGCTCTGAATTTGTGGACACCGTTACTAGCATGTGATTCAGAGGGCATTTTGCAAAATGTCTTCTTTCTTGCATACTGGCTTACATTTTGAAGGCACAAATGCAGACAAATCCAATTGCTAATAAATGGTTGTTAGACCTGACAGCCTTAGGGTGGTCACCCCTAACTTTTTGCCTGCCTCCCTCCACTTTTTGGACACTGTTTTTGCTGGCTTTTAGACTCTGCGCACTTTAACACTGCTAACCAGTGCTAATGTGCATATGCTCTCTCAATTAAAACATGGTAACCTTGAATCATACCTGATTGGACTATTAATTTACTTATAAGTCCCTAGTAATGTGCACTCTATGTGCATAGGGCCGGTAGATTAAATGCTACTAGTGGGCCTGCAGCACTGATTGTGCCACCCACTTAAGTAGCCCCTTTTCCTTGTCTCAGGCCTGCCATTGCAAGGCCTGTGTGTGCAGTTTCACTGTCACCTCGACTTGGCATTTAAAAGTACTTGCCAAGCCTAAACCTCCCCTTTCTCCACATATAAGTCACCTCTAATGTGTGCCCTAGGTAACCCCTAGAGCAGGGTGCTGTGTGGGTGAAAGGCAGGACATGTACCTGTGTAGTTTACATGTCCTGGTAGTGTAAAACTGCTAAATTCGTTTTGCACTACTGTGAGGCCTGCTCCCTTCATAGGCTAACATTGGGGCTGCCCTCATACAGTATTGAAGTGGTAGCTGCTGATCTGAATGGAGCAGGAAGGTCATATTTAATATGTCCAGAATGGTAATATAAAGTTCTGCTGACTGGTGAAGTTGGATTTAATATTACTATCCTAGAAATGCCACTTTTAGAAAGTGAGCATTTCTTTGCACTTAAATCTTTCTGTGCCTTACAATCCACGTCTGGCTGGGCTTAGTTGACAGCTCCTTGTGCATTCACTCAGACACACCCCAAACACAGGGTTCTCAGCCTCACTTGCATACATCTGCATTTTGATTGGGTCTTCCTGGGCTGGGAGGGTGGAGGGCCTGCTCTCACACAAAGGACTGCCACACCCCCTACTGGGACCCTGGCAGACAGGATTGAACTGAAAGGGGACCTGGTGCATTTCTTAGCCACTCTTTGAAGTCTCCCCCACTTCAAAGGCACATTTGGGTATAAAACAGGGCCTTTGCCCTACCTCATCAGACACTTGCTGGAGAAGAAACCTGAACCAGAAACTACATCCTGCCAAGAAGAACTGCCTGGCTGCTCAAAGGACTCACCTGTCTGCTTTCTACAAAGGACTGCTGCCTTGCTGTTGGCCTGCTGCCTTGCTGAACTCTTGACTGGCTATGAAAGTGCTCTCAAAGGGCTTGGATAGATCTTGCCTCCTGTTATCTGAAGTCTCAGGACCAAAAAGACTTCTCTTTTTCACTTGGACGCTCCGTGCGCCGCAATTTTTGACGCACAGCTTGTTCCGCGGTGAGAAAAACACTGCACACCGACGCTGATCGACGCGACGCCTTCGGGACGACCGGAACTTCGACGCACGGCCTCACAAGGAAAACGCCGCCCGACTTCCAGAGGAGAAATCGACGCGACGCCTGCCGTGAGATCGAAACTTCGACGCGCAGCCGGAAAACAAGCAGGAAAATCCACGCACAGACCCGGGACATCTGGTAATCCCCGCGATCCACAGAAAGAGACTGTCCGTGCGCCGGAAAACGACGCACGACTTCCCCGCGTGAAAAATAACGACGCAAGTCCGTGTGTGCTGGGGAGAAATCGACGCACACACCCTTTTTCCACGTATCTCTTCTTCTGTGGCCCTCTGAGGAGATTTTCCACTCCAAACTAGGTACTTTGTGCTTGAAAGAGACTTTGTTTGCTTTTTAAAGACTTAAGACATTTTATATCACTTTCCAGTGATATCTCTACAAATTCACATTGCAACTTTATTCGTTTTGACCTACAATTATCCTGATAAATATTATATATTTTTCTAAACACTGTGTGGTGTATTTTTGTGGTGCTATATGGTGGTATTGTATGATTTATTGCACAAATACTTTACACATTGCCTTCTAAGTTAAGCCTGACTGCTCGTGCCAAGCTACCAGAGGGTGGGCACAGAATAATCTTGGATTGTGTGTGACTTACCCTGACTAGAGTGAGGGCTTTTGCTTGGACAGGGGGTAACCTGACTGCCAACCAAAAACCCCTTTTCTAACAATGGTCTACTATTCTGTGTTCCCACACATCTCCTGATATAAATGGTATCCAACTTGTGTAGCTGGGCCT
This sequence comes from Pleurodeles waltl, assembly GCF_031143425.1. Classification (NCBI taxonomy): domain Eukaryota; kingdom Metazoa; phylum Chordata; class Amphibia; order Caudata; family Salamandridae; genus Pleurodeles; species Pleurodeles waltl. The sequence continues at coordinate 1,151,527,678 of NC_090447.1, read as the reverse complement.
AGCATCAGTGACACAATAAACCCCAAAATGCAACCCAGAGGCCCTATATTTTACTCAGCAGGATCCAATCTTTTTTGACAAAGTGGGTAGCTGCAGATAGTGGTCTTTAGCTCAGCTGCCACCCAGGAAACGACCATACCCAGACATTTCAGAAAATTAGCCACACTTTGGTTCTAACAAGGTGTATTTACTCAGAACCCCTTGCAACCTCAAGCTGTACTTCAAAAACACACATTTCCCTTCCCCACATTTCTGCGAGGGAAAGTTCTAGAATCTGCTGGGATCCAGACATTTCCTGTCACCCTGCATTTCCCCATGTCTCCCAATCAAAATGGTACCTCACTTGTGTGAGTGGGCCGAGCACCTGCGACAGGACAAGGCCCAAAATGCAACATGGACAGATGCCATTTTCCCACCCAAAAACAGACCATTTCTAAAATATTGGTGGCTATGGAATTTGAGTCGTAGCTCTGTCAGCACCCAGGAAACCTACAGCACATTTTCCTCATATTTCTGTGATGGAAAGCTCTGGAATCTGCAGAAAGCAACTACTTTCCTATCACTCAGCATTCTCTAAAGTCTCCCGTTAAATGTGATACCTCACTTGTGTGGGTAGGCCTAGTGCGCACACAGGAATGGGCCCAAAAAGTAACATTAACGAATCAACTTTTTCCACTGAAACTAAAACCTTTTTCACAATTTGGATAGATGTGGATTTCGGGCCCTACCTCAGCTGGCACTTAGGAAAACCTATTAAACATGCAGATTTCTGAAAACTAGACACCTGGTTCTCACCAGAACAGTGCAGTCATTCACTATGACAAGTACAAGAACATTTGTATTTACTCCTACTCTCCCTGTCCATGTGTCAAACCTAAGGCTAAAATACTCAATATTTCCTCCTGCTTGCCATGGGAATAGGGATGCGTGCCTCAAGTACGCAGAAACTCTGTTGAGGTTTCAGGGCTAATGGATAGGCCCAAACCAGGGTGGTACACCCACCAAACATATTTTTTCTACATCAGTAAAATATATCCCTGGTGTCAAGTGGGCTTCATGCCTCCCAGGGGGTAGATTGGAAGTGTTCTCTCTAAATCTACCCTCAGAGGAGAGGGAAAACTGTTTGGTGCATTCTGGGATGATACCACAGCACAATGCCTGGGCGGATGCACCCCTGACTCCTGTTTTTGGATTCCAGAGTAGGGGAAGCATAGTCCCATGGCATTGGGGCACTCTCCACCTTAAACAAATAATGTAATTCACAAATTCCTTTTGTCTAGGTGGCTTTCTGTCTGCCTAAGCGGGCACTAAGAGGGTGAACACCCTTTATGCCTCTTAGGGAGGGCAGAAAGGCTAATGGGCCTCCAGATGGGATGGAGCCCAGCCCCATGCCCAGGTGGAGCACTCCTCTGAACAAACATAATGAATTCGACCAGATCCCGGTGTCTAGTGTGCTTTCTGCCTCCCCTCGGGGGAAGATTGGGGTGAACACCCCCATCAACCCCCAGGGGAGTCAGAAAGACTAATGTGACCTGGAGCAAGGGAGCACAGGCCCTTTTCTGGGGGGAGGCCACTCTTTCCTGCAATCCTTATACCTGGTGTTTGGTGGGTGGATCTCTGCTTGTGGATTACCCTACTATGGCAAACCCCAAGCATGGATCACCCTGGGGACAGATATCATTAAAAAGGGGAGATTCTCCCCTTTTTTATAATAACTCCCCAATGTAGATTGGTGCTTGGAGGGAGGGTGCTGAGATAGGCCATCAGGCACTGTTGCAGTGAAAGTGAAATGAGACAACTGTCTCATTTCACATTGAGTTTTATTTGAAATAACACCAGCGTGCCATGTGCACGGATTCTCATTTCCCCAAAAAAGGTTAATACAGCTCAACATTCTTGATCAAAAATTTAAAAAAACATATTCACCCATTAATACAGGCTCCCACTGAATACTTGACGAGATCCTACATTTGGTGAACAACACCGTAGGCCAGGTAATCAAAAGCCTCTGCAACCTATCCCTTAGGGACCCTTAGTCCCTTCTGACTGGAAACAGGCCAGGTTTCTCCCTATACTGAAAATAACCTTCCGTCAAACTCATTGTTCTGAGCAATGTTTCTGAATTTCCTTTTTCCCACTTCCTGTCAAAAGTCTGTTAAAATGTTAAATTTTTTGGGAGTCAATTCCATTCTTGACTCAGTAAAATAAGATATTAGTCCTCTTCTCAGCACAGACAGATTTTGCTCAGTGCTTCATGATCTCAGATTATTCCTAGACCAGGGCCACTATACCACCATGGTTCTACTTAACTTCTTGCAATGTTCGATACAGTAAACCACAATTAGTTACTGGCCTGTCTTAATATGGTAGGAATCTGAAGAAAGGCCGTTCCCTGGATTTCCTTTTATCACCACAATCGATACCAAGCAGTTTACGTCACCACTCAGTCTCAGCAAATCAATAAATAGATTAAATTATGAAACTTCCGTGTACCACAAGACTCCATGAATACAGCACAAATTGTCAGGGAATATTTATTTATGCTGGCTAAGTCATACATGTAACAGACATCAAGTAATAAGTGACATTGCACCTCAATTTGCAGTCTGATAGTGGGCCATCATTTTTGGGACACATCTCCATTCGAAAGTGGATACAATGTTCTTGATGGCTGGAGATATCTCTTGGGCACTTTCCTAAATAGGATAAAGTAATAAAGATAAAAGTAATAAACAATTACCTGAAATCGATGTCTGATCCAAAAGTGAGACAATAGAGTTAACATCTCTGTCTGGTGCCGTAAAATAAAAATATGAATGTGCATCCATTTAGCATTTAGAAACATGCATGTTCCATATTGCTGGTCTTATTTAGGGATGACGGAGCTCACAGAGTTCTAATCCGCAGAATTCCACGGAATTGACTGAAAACTCTGTGGAATTCCACAGAGTTCCATGTGTGATGGAGTGCCACCTGCCCTACTACCCTGGCCTGAATGTGCCCAATCTCTGAAGCACAAAGCTGGTTCAGGTGGTCCAACCCTGCTTAGCGCTTCCAAGATTGGGCTCATTCAGGCCAGGGCGGTGTGCTGTAGGCAGCACAAGCTGCTGTTTCAGGCCTTTTTTGTTGACACAGCCCAGCGGCCTGGAGCCTGCTGCTCTCCAAACTTGCATATTTCCCTTCACCAACTGCCCTCCTTCACAAACTTGCTACAGAGGGCCAAGCACAGCCCCAGTCTTGCACCAGCCTTGCAATCGCTTCCACTGCACTTATGCACAGCCTCAGACTAACCCTTTCTTTAGAGCCCAGCACTAGCAGCAGCAAGCAATGACCACCTGCAGCCTGGTATTTTCACAAAGGCCCTAGCCTGGCATGAAACTTGACTCTAAGGTTCTCTCTCAGGCCACACACTTGTCTACCTGGTGGGGGCTGCCGGACTACTACTCAGCAGCTGATGCTCACCCAATGTTCAGCTCTCCCTTTTGGCCTCAGAAGCAACACACCCCATAACACCACTTTCTTTCCCAAGTGCTCTGGGGAGACAGGTTCTTTTCAAGTGGATCTGTGACTACACTTTCCTTTTTTACCAAGCATAGACCCCTCGTATGCAAATACTGTCCATGCCCAGTGCCGGCTTCTATGTGCACATAGAAAATGAAAGTGAAACAAGGGTCTTACCTGCATCCAGGAGGGTCCCCGTTGCCAGCGACCTGGCTCTCTGCCTCCCTCTACCCCCTGCTCCAGGGCTGCTGAGGACAGTGAAAGAAGGGATGCCTCGATCAGGAGCTGGTGCCAGTGCAGCCCCTCAGCAGCAGCTTGCAGCAGCACCATGCCAACCGGCAAAATAAAGTGCAGTCCAGTTATGGGCCACACAGCTCAGACTGTCTGCTCATGCACTGTGTGGCCCATAACTGGGCTACAGACTAGTGCAGTGAGCTGTACTCCACTGCTGGGGCTGGCAGAGTTTTTGGCAGAACTCTGCACTCCAAGTGGAGCGCGGAGTGTCAAAAACTCCATTAACTCTACCAGCGGAGCTCTCCGCCCACCTTTAGTCTTACTGTGATCATTTTTACTATTGTCATTATGACCAATGTTATAAATATTATTGTTGTTGTTACTGTTTTTATTATGGTGGAAGCAAAACCAAACTATAAAGTGCAATGGATGTCAAAAAAGGAACTACATAAAAGGAACCTACTTAGCCTGCTCTTTTTTAGCACATTTGCTTAATTATTTATTCCAAGATGGCTGCTATGTTTATAGTTAGGAAGATATTTTGGTTTCACATTATCAGTGCACTCTGTGAAGGCATCACTATCAGAGTTAAAGAAAAGTGATATGCGTAGATATTCACATCATGTCCCTTTCCCACTTACGTGTGATGGGAACATAATGTACTTTTGGAGGGAATTGTTTATATAATTGCTGCCCCAAGCATGCCTTCTTATCTATTTGTTTGGGAACATACCTGTGTCAGGGGTCCTACATGATTTGTATAAATACATCTCGTGCAGACAAGGTTATCAGAGGGATTCCTACCAAATGCCATCAATGCTATCTATGCTGCACATCGCCTTGATGCACGCCCAGCCTTTCTGTTCCAACAGAGTCTGAACTAGAGACCTCATTCCAAGGTAATGAGGGTTGGGGGACTCTTCTCATGGACATGGTACTGGCACATTAGATTTACCACACCTAGCTCTCTTTAGGTTAGAAATTAGGTTCTCCATGTTAGGGCATTAGGGCCTATTTCACATCTCATGTTATTGCAAGATGGTGAGGGTCTTTATTTTCATGACTCTTGTTTTTGCCATTCTGCTTCTTGCATTGTTTATTATACTAATCATTGCAGCTCATGCATTTTATAATCGATTGCAGTCTTGTTAATAAAAGCTATTGAAAACGTTACTGCATCTCTTCCATTGCCTGTGTGTGAATGAGATTTGTTGCTCATGTGAGAAAAGGGTAATCTCCATTTAACCATGACATTCCTGAGATGTCGCACTCTAGAGTCCATGTGAAAAGGCTGCCAGAAATCACCTTTTACTGTTTGGGTTTTTGGTGAGGTACTGCTTGTGAGCCGGGAGGGTTGGTGTTAGAAATGGGGTCATTAGTTGGCAGTCAGGTTACCCCCTGTCCAAGCAATAACCCTCACTCTAGTCAGGGCAAAGGAGAAACACACCTGGTTAACCCCCACTCACCCCCTTGGTAGTGTGGCACAAGCAGACAGGCTTAACTCAGAAGCAATGTGTAAAGTATTTGTGCCAACACACACATTAATAGAGTGGAAACCCTACAAAATCGACACCACAACAGTTTAGAAAAATAGGCAATATTTATCTAAATCAAACAAGACCAAAATGACAAAAATCCAACATACAGAAGTTAAATTTTGATTTTTCAAAAGAATATGAGTATTACTCCATAGAAAACAATGGAAATGATGATTTTGCACAAAGTACCTGGTTAGCATCAAAAATAAAGCTGCACGGGCGAGCGTGCATCAGAAAAGTCAGCAATGCCTCAATTCCTTCCTCGCAAGGGAGGCCGCGCATCGTTTTTTCTTTGGTCGGGTCAGCGATGCGTCGTTTTTCTCCCTCGCAAGAGAGCGATGTGTCGATTTCCAGACAGGGCACCTCGGTTCTGCGCAGTCAGGTTGACCTTGATGCCCAGGGACAATGCGGGGAAAATCCAGTTGCATGGTGTTAGAAAACCTCACTGCATGAGGTTTGCGTTGTTACCAGCAGCCGCAAGCGGGTGTTGCGCGTCGTTTCTCCAGCTGTGATGCATCGATCACCCAGCCGCAATGTATAAGGAGTGTCGTTTATCAGTCATGCTGCAGATGATGCATCGAAAATGTCCCCGAGTGGTGTTCTGTGCGTGGATTTTCAGCTCTTGTCTGCCAACCTCACCTTTCAAGGGCCTAGGGATTGGATAGGACACCACTTGGTGGGGCAGGAGCCTCAGCAGAAAGTCCAGATGCTAGCAGAGGAAGTGTTTGATAGCCCTGAGACTTCAATACAGGAGGTAAGCTTAGTTCAAACCCTTGGAGATTCTTCACAAGCAGGAATATACCACAAAGTCCAGTCTTTGTCCCCTTTCACAGGCAGGAGCAGCAACCACAGGATAGCCCAACAAAGCACAGTCACAGACAGGAGCAACACTTCTTCTCATCTCTTCAGCTCCTCTCCTTGGCAGAGGTCGCTCTTGAATCCAGAAGTGATCTAATTTTTAGGGGTTTTGGGTCCAATACTTATACCCCTTTCTGCCTTTGAAGTAGGCCTGCTTCAAAGGAAATTTCTGTTGTTCTCCAGATCCTGCCTTGCCCAGGCCAGGCCCCAGACATACACCAGGGGAATGGAGACTGCATTGTGAAAGTGCAGGCACAGTCCTTTCAGGTGTAAGTGACCCCTCCTCCCTCCACTCTAGCACAGATGGCTCATCAGGATGTGCAGGCTACTCCCCAGCTCCCTTTGTCTCACTGTTTAGAGGGGGATTCACAAACAGCCCAACTTTCAAACTGACCCAGCCAGGCAGTCCACAAACAGTCAGAGTCACAGAATGGTTTAAGTAAGAAAAAGCCCACATTCTAAAAGTGGCATTTTCAAATTAACAATCTAAAAACCAACTTCACTAAAAGATATATTTTTAAATTGTGAGTTCAGAAACCCCAAACTCCACATGTCTATCTGCTCTCAAAGGGAATCTGCACTTTAATAATATTTAAAGGCAGACCCCATGTCAATCTATGAGAGAGATAGGCCTTGCAACAATGAAGACTGAATTTAGCAGTATTTCACTGTTAGGCCATGTAACACCCATCAGAACATGTCCCATCTTTAACATACACTGCACCCTGCCCATGGGGCTACCTAGGGCCTACCTTAGGGGTGCCTTACCTATATGAAAAGGAAGGTGTAGGCCTGGGAAGTGGGTAAACTTGCCAAGTGGGACTGTCAGTTTAAAACTGCAGACACAAACATTGCAGTGGCAGGTCTGAGCCATGTTTACAGGGCTACTCATGTTGGATGCACAACTAGTGCTGCAGGCCCACTAGTAGCATTTGCTTTACAGGCCCTGGGCACTTTCTAGTGCACTTTACTAGGGACCTACTAGTAAATCACATGTGCCAATCATAGATAAGCCAATTACACATACATTTTAGATAGGAGCACTTGCACTTTAGCACTGAGTAGCAGTTGTAAAGTGCCCAGAGTATCAAAAACAGAGTCAAGTGCACATCAACATCCTGGGAAGCAGAGGCAAAAAGTTAAGGGAGACCATGCCAAGGATGCCAAGTCCAACACTTGGGCTGACATTTGTGACTTTGTGTAGGATTGGCCTAGTTGCCTACAAAAAAAAGCTCTGTCATCCCTGAACTAGCAGTCTTGCCTAGAGAAAAAGCCCAACCACGACAGAGAGATTGTCAGGGCCAAGAGCTTTAGCATTATCATGTATTGAATTTGATGCTTGTCAATAGATTGAAATCGTAATGACTTTATGTAGCTTGCATTACTGGAATCTGAGGTCCTGGTTTCCCAGACGGTTTCTATGGCTTAAAGCCATATCAGACAGCCTAAAGTCTATTTTAAGCCAGGAATAGCAAGAGCAGTCTGAATGTAGTCTCACTGGGGAAGAAAACCATAGCAAACCAGTTCTAATTTCTAGGCTTTGTTGCCATTATGAAGAAGTAATATAGTAGATAGAAAAAAAAATTAAAAATCACTAAATGTACAAATAAGCTTTTTTTCTAACAGGTTCTCATCCGCAAACTTTCTGTCATTGTGCACATGCAAGGCAAATTTCTACATATGAGGAAGGGCAACTGTTACAAACAAAATTCTTCCTCCCATGAATTTGCTGTCGGGATTGCCCATAATAATATGGGTGTTTCAGTAGGGGAAATATTTTGTCGGAAATCCGCCAATAGTTTGGTAGATTTCAGGCTTTCAGTAGGGCAGATTTGCTACAATATGTTTTCGGCAAGTTTAATTGCTCCTTATTTGCAGCAACAACGGCAACAGTAACTCTACTCTACATACAACTACCATATTTGCTTTTAGATTTGATTTAGTTTCACATTATTCTAAATGGAGCTGTGAGGTTCAGGTAAGATCTTAGACAGGCATTGCAAAATGACTACCCAATTACATATTAATGATAATCATATCCAATGATTAACTGGTTGAGGCCAAAAACATTTAACTATCCCCACAAAAAACTTAAAAAGAGGCAGTTTTTCGTGTTTGTGTTTGTATTATCCTTTCTTCAAACATTAAGAACACTGAAAATGAACCTCATGCATTTTGCAGACATTTAATATTGAACGGAATAATAATAAGTGGTACTTCGGTGATAACCACTGTCAAACAGTCTAATGATTATTAATACCACAGCGAAAAGGTGTTCAGAAGTTAACCAAAATTAGCTTTTTCCAATCAAAGGATTCTCTCTGTCTTATAGGTTAATATCACAGTCATTGAGATTAATGAATCAACAAACTCATGGGCTATGAGCTAACGCTGTAACATTTCACGCTAAAGGTTAGGCAGGAAAATGCCTTTGCTTGACTATTTATGATAATTAGTTTTTATATCCTTTTTCTATTGAACAGCTAGAAAAGAAGTTTAATCGAGAGCAAGCAAAAACTGAGTGCTGCATTTCAGTGAAAAGTACATTTCAGAATATATGGTATCGTCTGCGTAAAAGCTGCAGATTGTCATTTTATGGAAAGATAGAGGACAATGCTGTGCGCAAATTTTAGTTTGACACTCTTAAAATAAAAGGGAAATAAGTAGAACTTGAACGGAATCTAGTGTGAAAACACCCATCACAGTTCGTACTTGTTCTTCCCTCTCCCTCTTTTCTGCTCTCAACAAGCTAAACAGGGTAGATGGTGGGAGTGTGGAGATTATGTGCAAGGAAGGAGGTCTTCTTCAATTGGCAGCTCTATCCTGAGTTTTCCTTGCTCATTTGCCTTTATTTCCCCCCTTTGAACCCTCATCCCTCCCCTTTGCTTCCTTATTCTTGGTTCCCTGTAGCTCTGATTAGGTTTGCCTCCTTTCAGCATCCCCTTGGGGGTCTTACTTTTGGACATTGTGTTTGTGGAAGCTAATAGGAACGTTTAAACTGTTCCCACTGTTTGGGAGTCTGCCCTTGTGTAGAGCATGAGTTATCTATGTATAGTCATGAGTTTGAGTTTGCCACACCTGTGCTTTCTGCAGGACAACCTGTTGTTGCTGCCAATAGTTATTGTTTTGCAGGGAAGGTTTCTGACCCATTAGGCACAGTAAGGTATGCTGAATCGTATCCCTGGGCGCATGCACACTCCTTAGCACTAAAAACAAACAAGGGAACTCATCGTGGTTCAACCAGCTCCAACAAAGTGGGAGACAGACAAATCATAGCGTCCAGGATAAACTTCGTCCTGGACTTTTTTTCTAATGTATTTTTATGGTGTTTCTTCTACTACCCCAAGATGTAATTTGCATTTGCACACCTTGCCAAGCATAGCACCTCCAAAATATAATTGCACCAATGAACCCATTCAAAAAACGCTCTCTTTTATCACAAGAATGACTGAACAGCAAAGAGCAGGGAACTGTGTGCCGAGCCACAATACCAGTATGTTTTGTATACCAAACCCTGTTGTCCAGGTTGAACCAGTTTATAGAGAACTTGTCTCATTTTCATTTTAGTGGCCGTTCTCTTCACAATAGCAGGCCCCGAGATGGCTATGTAAGGTGCTGGTGCATGTTTGGCGACAGTTTCTCTTCAAAGAAATGAAAACTGGACTATTTCAAAGTCCTTAGAAAAGCGATATGTGTAGGTTGCACAGCAGCCTTGTGAAAGACTTTCTGCGGGACTAATGTCTCATTAAAGTGCGCCTATCATGAAATCATTAGAGCAGATTACAGAAGTACCACCTGAGCACTGCCAGGATTTGCATCTGCTTTTCGTGCTCCCAGGACTCTTAACTATTACAGAATGGAACACAGATGCATTTATGTTTTTTTTGTTTTTCATTTTTGTTAAGTGAATGATGCACTACAGCCCTGTTTCCGACAAATACAGGGACATTAGACATGGATGGCAATGCGTAGCAAGCCCTGTAGGCTTTCCAATCACAGAAGGTGTGACATAACCAACTCATAGTGGACACGTTTTAGTACTACAGGTAAGCATGTAGGTCCAGTGCCACAAATGCGTTAATAACACAGATTGGCTTTCACAATTGTGTTGGTGATTTTTTCGCAAGTAAATGATAACGGGGTGGGGCAAAAGTCTTTCGGTCACGGTTTTGGATGTAATCCCTCAGTTTATAATTCTAGCAGAGTTCGACAATATCTTATCTCTTGAATCCGGTGCGCCGATTTCGGTGCCAGTCATTTCATCGAAGTTACTGGTTGTCGCCTGTTGGCCACCAGCAGGGAGGGCCATGCTGACAAAACGTCTCGCAGTGGAAGGGAGATCCGCCGTGACCCCAAGTGGCACCGATCCACTGTCCGTGGCAAGGGGAATTCGTACCTTGAATTGAAACATTGCAAATACCTTGGTCCATTATACATGTCGTTTAGGGCACCGCCACACCGTGTGCTGAAAGCCAAAACCTGACGGAACACATTTTTAACATGCAATATTAGTATATGGGGAGAATTTAGCTCCGGAGTACAGTAACAGCGATTCAAAAACGTAAAATGTATTAATTTATACCTGTAGCTGAACGCTATTTGTTTAACTCGGGCACAACAGAATACCCATACTTTACTATCGGGGTTCCAAGTACTCGTCCTTTCTCTTGTCGGACTGGTAAAAAGGGGGGGGGGGGGGGGATTTCTGCCCTCCATGATCTCCCAGCATGAAGAGGCGATAGATTTACCGGTCTCCACTCGCTGCATATATTTAGTGAGGTGCATGAGTTCTTTCCGGGTTTTTGGAACACTCGAGAATGTCCCTTTTGCCAATGAGCATAACTGGTGTTAGTATAGGATAACAAGTGGTTGCTGCCACCCCGCTCCACAAATTCTTGAAGAGATATGAAGTCTCAATTGGGGAACAAATTGCCACGCATTCGCTCTCACAGCAACCAAGAACTTCTCAGCTTTAGGCTCCATTTTAAGGATGCGTGCCAATGGTAGCTAGCTCATAAGGCGTGAAGGAGGTGTATAATAACAATAAAATAAGACAAGCATTTGCAATGCAATAGGTCTCGCATTTGCTTGAGTTAGAGCTATTGGTGCTTAAAATGCATAATTGGATTTTTTTGCCCCATAAATTGGTCAACCATGCAGCATAATTGGGTCCTCTCCGCCACATAATTCCAGAGACCCTGCGTGTAATTAAAGCACTTTCATATACAGTCCTCCTCCATTTGCAGCATAAAATGCAGCCCACAGAAGTAGATTACAATATGTTGAGAGACAGCACATGCGCGCTGCCTAGGATTAATGAATTACTCAAGGTGCGACCCTACAACAGATTTCAAGAAGGTAAAAGAGGAAAAGAAGAGATAAGAAATGGTGAGAGAAAGAGTAGAAAGAGATAAACATAAAGAAGAAGAAATTGCAACAGAGGAAGTGCAAAAGGGTGAGAAATGAATATACAGAAAAGGGGGAGTGAGAAGAAAATATATGAACACCAGGGAAATAAAGCAAAGGAGTGAAGGAGAGAAAGTGAAAACTGACTGAGAAAAAAAATATGAACTGATATTCATCAAAGAAAAAAAAGACAATGCTTGAGAACTAAAAGGTTACATAAATTAGAAATAAAAAGTAGAACAAGATAAGAAAGATGGAAACGGCAAAATGAAAGAAATCTATATAAGGAGTGAGAAGACAGAGGGCAAGAAAGAGAGCGGGACAAATAAAAGAGAGCGTTACACAGAGGCAGAAAGAGAGATGAAGGAATGAGAGGACAGATGAAGAAGACAGGAGAACGAAAAAAGAAGAGAGCACGTGAGAGAGGATAAGATGGAGAGAAACATCAAGGAGAGAGTGATTGAGGAAGACGAGAGAGAAGGAAGACAGAAGGGGGAGATGAAACAAGAAAGAGGGATAGGAATTAAAGAGAGGGAGCAAAGAAAATAAGACAGGACGAGGAAGGAAACAGATGGGGAGAGCAAGAGAGAAACACAACGAGGGAGGGTGAGAGAGAAAAGCAGATGAGAGGTAGACGAGTGATAAGAGACCGAGTGCAACAAGAAAAAGAAAAAATAATTTGTGAGTGCCATTTAAATCATTTTTTGTGTAAATACCCGTACGCACAGATACAAATGGCATTCTTACAATTCATGCATATCTCTTGCCTAGGTTGACGTAGCAAAGTCCTACAGAAAGCCACTGACGGCAACACAAGACAGAACACTGACTACAGAAATCACCAGCCAATGGCCTCTCAGAGAACCTGTGCCACTAATCTATCACAGCCTGCCTAAACATGACGCACTGTGGGGGGACATGAGCAGGAAACATCAAATAAAGATATCCATAGTTTCATAGAACTTTAAAACATCTGTCCCGGTCGGGCTTTCTGCACTGTGCATTCACTGCACTGGCTGCTGTCCAGCGCGTGCTGGACCTGCACGAGACGCGGGAGCTGGGACATGAGAGGCACCTACGTGAACCAGGAGCTACTTGTAGCCATGCGAAAAGGGAGGTGGCAATGGCATGACTAAAGCTGTCCACTGGAGTACTGCGGCCGGTGCGAAGAGGAAAACTGAAAGGGGGAGGAGAGGCAGGGAGAAGGGGAAGGACGAGGCACAGGTAAAACAAAGGGTACCACGGCGAGGAGTACAGCAGAGATCTCATTGCAGAGCCACATTGCAGCAATCAGCACGCAAACTCTCGTAGAGACCCACAGGGATGAGAAAGGCGATGTGCCCCTGGGGAGCAAAGGAAACCGTGGCCTGCAGCTGGTTTATGGTCCTTTCACTGGACAGGTCACACCCGGGAGGGACAGCAGAGGCTGGGGATAGAAGGTGACATACTCTAGCCTCAGACTGCATCCCGGGAGAGGAGGGTGGCACAGGCAGCCTCTGTTCTCCACAGGGATAACATTTTGTTAGCATCAGGTGCATCAATAAGGTTTTATACATGAGAAAGAAGTAGGCACCATGGGCCAGATGTACCAAAGGATTTTACCCATTCTGTGTCTATGGGAAAAAGCTTTCGTACATATGGCCCCATATTCTTAAAACCTAGGAGACCCAGCGCTCCGATGACTAAGAAACATGCCCCTCCCTGCGCGCCTTTATAGTGTACATTGGGTGCTTTAATATTTGTAATAGCATCCTGTGTTTATACAGCACTGGCTACTGCCGCTTTACAGGTTCTTGGTATTAATGAATAGAAAAATATTTTAAAAGCTACCTGTCTGCCTCCTACACAGAGCAAAAGTACAGCGCGTCTGTTTTGTGTGACATGATCGGTAAGTGCTGCTCCCGCTGACGGAATGCTAATCTTAGCTGGATGGCAGGGGCCGGCGTACCCTTCTTCTCTCAATGCACTGTTTGCAGGACTCATTTACGGAGATTGCCAAGCCCCGATGACGTCATGTTTGGCGACTGCCCTAAAGTCTTTGGTAAAATAAACAAGCCCTGACGCGCCGAAGCTACAGCAGGACGTGATTACTAAACAGCAATCTAAAAACACGAGCCCCGATGTCCAAGATATGTCCTAAAGTAAATGATTTAAGAAAAAATACTATCAGAATTAACCGACACAGGAGCGCGGCTCTTTGTGGCCTGGTGCCTCGGCAAACAAGCCCCACAGAGCCTCAGCTACAAGCTGGACGCAACAGAGGGCAAAACACAACAATTCCAGGCTCGCAGACGCGAAGAGCGCACAGTGTGGGAGGCAGCCCTTATCATGATGTGCCTTCTGGGTCATCAGGGAGTAGTTTCTGATTAGAACCCCAGTCAGTCATGAAACCTGAAGCAGGCACCGTCTGATAAAACATACAAAAGTTTCTTTACACAGGCTAAACACACACTGCTGGTTACTGTAGGAAAGTACCATCTTGCCTGGAATGTTACCCCCAGTTTCACATGTATGTAAGTTTGTTTTTGCCTGTCTCACTGGGATTCTGCTAGCCAGCACCCCAGTGCTCATAGTTTGTGGCCTGAATGTGTGCATCTACCTATATGTCTATATGTCTAACCCTCACTTAGTCAAGGTTAGGTGCAAAGTTACTAAATGTGAGGGCACCCTTGCACTAGCAAAGGTGCCTCCACATAGTTCAGGGCTATTTCTCCGGACTTTGTGAGTGTGGGGACACCATTACACGTGTGCACTACATATAGGTCAATATCTATATGTAGCTTCACAATGGTAACTCCGAATATGGTCATGTAACATGTCTAAGATCATGGAATTGTCCCCCATGCCAAATCTGGTATTGGGGTGCCAATACTATGCATCCCCGGAGCACCACTATAGACCCCGGGTACTGCCAAACCAGCTCTCTGGGGTTTTCTCTGTAGATACCGCTGCTGTCACCCCACAGACAGGGTTCTGCCCTCCTGGGGTCTGGGCAGTCCAGTCCCAATAAGGCAGAACAAAGAATTTCCTCTGAGAGAGGGTGTTACACCCTCTCCCTTTGGAAATAGGTGTTAAGTGCTAGGGAGGAGTAGCCTCCCCCAGCCTCTGGAAATGCTTTAAAGGGCACAGATGGTGCCCTCCTTGCATACGCCAGTCTACACTGGTTCAGGAAACCCCCAGTCCCTGCTCTGGTGCGAAACTGGGCAAAGGAAAGGGGAGTGACCACTCCCCTGTCCATCACCACCCCAGGGGTGGTGCCTAGAGCTCCTCCAGTGTGTCTCAGACCTCTACCATCTTGAATCCAGAGGTGTGAGGGCACAATGGAGGCCTCTGAGTGGCCAGTGCCAGCAGGGGACGTCAGAGACCCCTCCTGATAGGTGCTTACCTGACTAGATGGCCAATCCTCCTCTGAGGGCTATTTAGGGTCTCTCCAGTGGGCTTTTCCTCAGATAACGACTTGCAAGAATTCACCAGAGTTCCTCTGCACCTCTCTCTTCGACTTCTGCCAAGGATCAACCGCTGACTGCACCAGGACGCCTGCAAAACTGCAACAAAGTAGCAAGAAGACTACCAGCGACATTGTAGCGCCTAATCCTGCCAGCTTTCTTGACTGTTTCCTGGTGGTGCATGCTTTGGGGGCTGCCTGCCTTCATCCTGCACTGGAAGCCACAAAGAAATCTCTCCTGGGTTGACAGAATCTTCCCAGTGCTCCAGCAGGCACCAAACTTCAGCGTCACCGGTACTCTGGGACCCTTCTCATCCTGACGAGTATGGCCCCTGGAACACAGGTGGTGGACCCAAGTGACCCAGACTGTCCAGTGGTCCAACTGTCAAAATTTGGAAGAGGTAAGTCCCTGCACTGCGTGAACTGCAGCTGCTAGGGCTTCTGTGCACTTTTGCAAGGAATCCTTCATGCACAGCCTAGCCCAGGTCCCCAGCACTGCTCAACTCCCTGAGTTGACCTCCGGCTTCGTGAGACCCTCTTTTGTGGTGTTAAGACAACTGCCATGCTCAGTCTCCTTGAACCCGTGTTCAAGGACTTCTGTGGGTGCTGCCTTCTTGTGCATGGGCTCTCTGTGTTGCTGAGGGCCCCCTCTGTCTCCTCTCCCAAGTGGCGACATCCTGGTCCTTCCTGGGCCTGGGCAGCACCCTTTTTCTTCAACCGCGACCTTTGCAGTTAGCAAGGCTTGTTTGCAGTCTTTCTCCAAAGAAACAACTCTTCGTCCTCCAGCACTCTGTGGGACATCTTCTGCACAAAGGAGAAGTTCGTAGCACCTTTCGTTGTTGTAGAATGTTCAGCTTCTTCCATCCAGAGGCAGCCATTTTGCACCTTCATCCAGGGTTTAGTGGGCTCCTGCCCCCCCCCGGACAATTTCACGACTCTTGGACTTGGTCCCCTTCCTTTGCAGGTCCTCATGTCCAGGAATCCGTCTTCAGTGCTTTGCAGTCTGTTGTGGTCTTTGCAGAATCCTCTATCACAAGTTTCTGGGGAAGGAGTATCACGTTACTCCTACTTTTCAGGGTCTTGGGGTGGGGTGGGGTATCCTGGGCACCCTTAGTGTTTTCTTACACTCTCAGCGACCCTCTACACACTCCACTAGCCTAGGGACCCATTTGTGGTTCACATTCTACTTTCAGAGTATATGGTTTGTGTTGCCCCTAGACCTATTGCATCCTATTGTATTCTACAGTGTTTGCACTACTTTCTAACTGTTTTACTTACCTGATTTGGCTTGTGTGTATATTTTGTGCATTTTACTTACCTCCTAAGGGAGTATATCCTCTGAGATATTTTTGGCACATTGTCACTAAAATAAAGTACCTTTATTTTTAGTAACCCTGAGTATTGTGTTTCTTATGGTATAGTACCTATATGATATAAGTGGTATAGTAGGAGCTTTGCATGTCTCCTAGTTCAGCCTAAGCTGCTCTGCTATAGCTACCTCTATCAGCCTAAGCTGCTAGAACACTACTAATCTACTAATAAGGGATAACTGGACCTGGACCAAGGTGTAAGTACCATCAGATACCCACTATAAGCCAGGCCTGCCTCCTACAGTTATTGTTTGGAAAATGTAAATGCTGTTTGAAACATGAAGTTCAGCGTCTGTGAGACGGCCACCTGCTGATACACGAATCTAGGGAAACCAAAATAAAACAAGCATTTTTCCTTGCATTTCAACAAAGCTCTAACGAAGTTAGCAGAGCAGCCTGAGAAAATGTATGGACCCCAATAAAGATAAGCAATGACCCGTCCTCAATGTCAACAGCACTGGAATAAAGCCAAAACAAATGTCAGGGACATGGGAGGAGGTGGGAGGAATGGAATGCAATAAAATGCAGGCAGCTACCAGCCTAAACAGCACAGTGAAAGGGGGCCACCAAAGAGATGTAAAAAAAGTCAGTCACAGCAATAGATAAAGAAACCAAAGTGGAATAATACAGTACTTGGTCACTGCTCTGAAACAGAAAAAGGAGGGAGAAAAAGGCAGAACTGACCACTAGCAAGCACAAATTTTTGAAGGACACAGCACCGACAAATGAAATTGCTTTAACCCACAGTATAAGTATACTTAAGTATTCACCAGGTTGAACGCTAACGCTCAACCTAAAAAGGCACTTACCTTAGGAAGATATCTTCTCCTCTTGTCATGTCTTGATTATTCAAGCTAATGTTCTCCCAGCTGATGTAGCAGAAGTGTTATTACTAACACTGACATTACATTGATTATCCATATGTGACAATCTATGGATTTTGTTAGATGAAGTACTAATAGAGTTCTTGTAAAGTGGTGCACTGGAAGCTGTTAGTAATATGCATTCACTGCAGTTTACTAAAACTAAAGTATGGTGGTATAGCCTTTAAACTTCCTGGTTAATCAATTAATTCAACTACATGTGAATTTCAGTCCTGTAAATTAAAGTTTACACTAAAACAATTAAAGATTTCAAGAGAGTACTGTTTAGAATATTACATGTAAACATTGAAGATTGCAGTTCTGTATCATACTTGATGCAAGTATTAACAGATACTTTATTTTAAATCTACTGTATCATGAACACTGACAAAGTTTATTAATGTCGCATTTATAATTTTGAGTGTTATATGTACTTATTTTGCATGAATGAATGTGCTATTTTAATTCACTTTACTTAGCTTTAGTGAGGCCTGCAAGGCTCTGTTTCCTGACTGCGCAGAAAAATGTTTAGTCATTCTTGCTAATGTGACTGTTCAGACTTCGTTTTCATGAAACGCTAGTTTGGTAATGGATGCCCTATGGTTTTACACATAGTGAGCCTGAGAAGCTAACCTCGAGCACAGTACATTCAGGAACTGTGGAACCGGACTATGTATCCATTTGTTCAACCCGCATGGATGAGCTAAGATGAATGCCTTCTACATGTTGGTAATGGGAATCTTCAATGATGTTGCAGTTCCATGTCGAGTGACTGACTTTGATTGAACAATTACACCTTCTGCGTCATGTATAGAGATAGATGAGCGAATTAACATGCACTACGGACTTTAATATACAGTTCCCCAGTGAGACCAGCAACATTCTTCAGCAGTCTTCTTGCCCTCCCCTATAGGAGCAGAACTTTGGATTCTGAGAGGTACAGCACTCTATACCCTTAGCCTTTATTCCAATGCTTTACTGAGACTTAGAACTTTTTTCCTGACCCCAGAAAGAAGACTCTTGATCGAGCTTCTGGCAAGCTGACACTTTCTCTTTTTACTTACTTTTTGCCAACTTTGGTTTGTCACCTTTTGCCCCAGATACATTTTTCCCAATTCTTTTTGTCCTTTTTTTAACCTTTTTATCCACATGTGTTTAGCCCAGAACAAGTTAACTGTGGACTTGCTAATTGTTAGAAATGGGGTTTCTGGTTGGCTAGGGTATGCACGTAAGCCAGGCAGAATCCATCCACCTTCAGTCAGGCAAGGGAGTTACAGGTCCAAGATAACCCCTGCTCACCCCCGTGGTAGCTTGGCACGAGCAGTCAGGCTTATCCCAGAGGCAATGTGTAACGCGTTTGCACAACGCATAAAACACACGTGACACACTATCCCCACCACAAAGGAAACACAACACCAAGTTATATAAAAATAAACTGTATTGTACACAACATAATTATTAGACCAAATACAACATGTCAGTAATACCCTGCTACCCAGCTGTTGTCAGAGAGTTACACAATAGTTACTCTGCAGAAACCAGTAGTAGCCGCACATAACACACCAGTTACTTATTATTCTGCAACATAGGCAGTAGTCAGAAATCACATTACAAAAGAAATGCACTTGCGATTAAAGTAACATGAATGCCTTCACCAAGAGCATTATGAAACACATGGGAAGTCCTAAAACATATCAGCATGTAATGCCCATAAAAGGAACATCAACACCTATATGTAACACATCATGAAAATAGGCAGGTTAACATATAAATCAATAATGTCCATACCAGGAAAATAAGAAATATGTATGTCCTTTCAAAGTACCTGTTTTAATGATGAAAGGCACTTCTAGTGCCACGAAGAGAACAAAGGGGGCCTTCGGTGCTCTGCTGCGCAAAAACGGGAGCCTCGCAATGATCTGGGAGGCGGCATGTATCCCCCTCTCTGTTTTTATAATGGGCCCCTCCTGGGGCCTGTGATCTCTGGGCACCCATCCGGGCCACAACTGGCACTCCG
Source organism: Pleurodeles waltl (assembly GCF_031143425.1). Lineage (NCBI taxonomy): Eukaryota > Metazoa > Chordata > Amphibia > Caudata > Salamandridae > Pleurodeles > Pleurodeles waltl. The sequence continues at coordinate 1,151,508,446 of NC_090447.1, read as the reverse complement.
GGGTGGGGGGATGGAAAGCTAGCATTATCATTGGGGCCATAAATCAGGCTGGGCCTCACCCAAGTCTCAAGGGGGCCTGACTGGGGAGACCTGGCGGTGAGGGGGGTCTCCGGTGAGGCTTCTGCCCCACCTGCGGTCTAAGAAGATGATTGGGGCCTCCGTTGGGGCAGGAGGAACCTCCAATGAGGCTTCCTTCCCCCCTGCCCGTCCACAGCGACAAAAGGCGGCCCGGTGGGGAGCCTCCGATGAGGCTTCCTTCCCCAACCGGGCTTCCAAATGCAGTCTACGGCCCACCCGGGCCATAGCAGACAGCAGGCACCATAGTGGGTGCCTGCTTGTGCCCTGGGGGCGCTCCTCAGAGTACTTTTTCTCCGGGGGCACAGTAGGATTGCCCTCGCTCCTTCTTTTCTTCCAGTGGTGCACTAATGAAATCAAGCCGGGTCACGGTGGTGAATCCTGGCAACGAACAATGCGATTCCCAAAGTGCTAGGGCACTTCAATAAGCCCGGGTCGTGGCGGTGATTCTGCCACCAGAACAATGCTCTCAAGCACTGGGGACAATAAGACAAGGCACTTTCAAAGCACTGGTTTAAGTATAAGCAGAGTGCCCTCCAAGGGCTATATCAAAGAAGGAGAAACACTCTTTATGTGCTTCAGACCATTGTAGGGGTCAAGGGCCACAGCACCACGCCCCTGGGGGACAAAGTACAGAAGAAGGACAGGGCTGCAGGGCCCAGTAGCAGGCCAGTACAAGGTGAATGCAGACAGTTGTCAGTTCCTCCACATGGCCAAGCAGTTCACAGGTCAGCACAGCAGCAGCAGTCCATGGCGGTTCCTTGTGAGTCCTTCCAGTATTCTGTGTCCAGTTCCAAAATGTCGCCAAATTGTGGGGAAAACTCCCCTGTACTTATACTCAGTTTTACAGTGTGTTCACAAAGAAAGGGAGAGGAGTTTCCCACCAGTCACAACTGGTTCTGGGAGAGCCCCCTCTCTCCTCCAGCACAGGCTCCAACATCAGTTGGGGGTAAACAACCCTTTTGTGTGAGGCCAGAGCACAGCCTTTACAAATGCATGTGTGCCCCACCTCTCTCTTCTCTCAGCCCAGGAAGACTATTCAGTATGCAGATGCACCTCTGTGACACCTCCACCCTCCCTATGTACAGGCTGTCTGAAAAGTATGCACAAAGCCCAACTGTCACTCTGCCCAGACATGGATTGGAGTCAAGCTGTAAAATACCAGAGTCATAAGCACAGAGAAATGTTCACTTTCTGGAAGTGGCATTTCTGTAATAGTAATAAAAAATCTGCCTACACATGTAAGCAGCATTTCTTACTACCATTACAAACATACCAAACATGCCTACGCTACCCCTCATAAATCAGACAATATCCCCTACACATAAGGCAGGGCATCTCCAATGCAATCCTATGAGAAGGCAGCACTCACAGCAGTGAGAAAACAAACAGGCCTTTTGTCACTACCAGGACAGGCCACGCAACCAGGCACAAGTCCTGCCTTCTACATACATAGGACCCTGCCCATAGGGCTAGCTAGGGCCTACCTTAGGGGTGACCTACATGCAGTAAAAGGGGAGTTCTGGGCCTGGCAAGTAAATTTAGATGCCAGGTCCCTGTGACAGAAAACTGCGCATGCAGGCCCTGCACTAGCAGGCCTGAGACAGGTTTGAAAGGCTACTTCAGCGGGTGGCGCAAGCAACACTGCAGGCCCACTAGTAGTATTTAATTTACAAACCCTGGGCATTGAGATACCACTGTACAAGGGACTTACAGTTAAATCCAATATGCCAAATAGGTATAAGCCAATCATGGCAACTTTAGAAGGGAGAGCACCTGCACTTTAGCACCGATCAGCAGTGATAGAGTGCTCAGAGTCCTAGAGCCAACAACGAGAGGTCAGAAAAAATAGGAGGAAGGAGGAAAAAAGTCAGGGGATGAACCTGCCAAAAGGGCCAGGTCCAACACTAATCTATAGGGGTTTCTTTGCCCTCGGTAGCTAAGCTTAGGTGACTTTTAATTTGCCTCAATGCCTAAAAGAACTGAATAGTGCTGGTATTCTGTACATCAGATTATCCTTCTGATGTTTTTCATTGCTTTGATGAACATTTAGGGGGTTATTACAACTTTGGAGGAGGTGTTAATCCTTTCCCAAAAGTGACAGTAAAGTGACGGATATACCACCAGCCGTATTACGAGTCCATTATATCATATGGAACTCGTAATACGGCTGGTGGTATATCCGTCACATTTGGGATGGATTAACACCTCCTCCAAAGTTGTAATAACCCCCTTAGTCATTTTGATGTTAATTTGTTTGAATCTTTCCCATTGCCTTGGTCAACCAATGATGATCCTGTACCTTTATAACTTTGTTGACGTCAGTAGTTGCCTGTGCTGTCACTGCAGTGAAGATGTAAAATAGCTGAACAACCCCAAACATATACCCACCCTCCCCCTACCCTCACCAACCACAATTGCCAGTGAACACTCAAATACATACAAACAAAAGAAGAAAACTCTCTACAGCATGAGTCACAGAAGGGGAACTTTGCAGGGTGGACCGGCCCAAGACAAAACCAAATGCTGTGCTGGAAAATTTACCTTTCTTAGCCTAACAGCAGGTCACCATGAGAATAGAACTGGTAGCAATAAAACATTAGAAAAGTGGCTCTTATGTGGATCATGAACAAGATATATCAGATCACCAGTAAGCAATGGTGGTTGTCAGTAATAGTATACAGAAAGTAACCAAAATGTTGCAATATAATGGATACCTATAGAGGCAATACAGTCACCTTTATTTCCAAGATTCAAGTCACCATGTGTACAACTTCACTTGGAGAATGTTACACCACAGTTTGCTGATTGTGATGTGCTTCCACCCTAAAGCTGTAGATTAATGAACTCCAGGGTAGCATCTAGTTGTACACAAAAGTGAGATTTACCATTATGCTCCACTCTCAAACAGGCCAGAAACAGCATGGCGTATTTAACCGCCCTTGCACATAAAAACTTTTTGACTTTCTGAAACGATTTACTAGCCATCTGGACCATGGGAGTAAAGTCCCCTTAAAAAGCAATCGGAGATATTGCATGATCCATGTTGAGAGGACAAACCTGTTCCCTGCCCCTATAGTTTAAAAGTTGTGCAATGATGGGTCTCTGTCCTGGGCGCACTTTGCAACCAAGGAAGGATATGCGCACCCCATAATAAAAAGTGCAGAGATGGACTCAGGAACACAAAATGACACAGAGAGCTGCTCAGCAAACAGTTTCATACTGACAATGTTAGGGGATTCTGACACCCCCAGAATACAGATATTGTTCCAGCAGGAATATCCCTCGAGGTCCTCCTTCTTTAACTTAACCATTTGTAGGTCCCAGGTACTTTGAGTAAGGGTGTTGGTCGTCTGCTGCTGGGAATGCTCCACATCCGACATTCTTTTCTCAGACTGTGTGAGCCTATGATCCTGCTTATCCACTCATTCCTGAAAATGATCCATTCTGCCATCAGGGTATCAATCTTACTATAGATAGCTTGGAAGCTCTCCTTTATGTTGCGTAGTAGCACAGCTACATCCACAATTGCAATGTCTGGGGGGGATTCATGAATGTCAGTCGCTGGTGGGGGGTGGCCCCCTGTTATTTTATCAAGCTGCAGGTTGGATTATTTATGGTCCCCCTTACCCATACTGTCTCACTCCTGGAGACAAGTATCACCAAGTGTGAAGTAGCCATCACCTCACCAGTGCTGTCCCTCTACAGCCCAGGGGATCTGAGTAGTCCAAGGGCTCCCTAGGGCTCACAAAATTATACGTTATGAATTCTGTTATTATCAGAGTCAATGTACTCCACAGAGCAGAGGTCCCCACTGGCAATTCACAATGGGGCAGGCAGTCAGATCCGTCCCCTGCAGAAGAAAATATATAGCAAAGCTCTCCACCCAACATATATATTTTGGTGTGGCTGCCAAATGCACTAGGTCTATGCAATGCCACTCAGGGTATTGGATTCAATTAGGTCAACCACTCAATGGGTGGTGCAGAGCCCCCAGAGACAGGAAAGCAAGTGCCCACCCTGACTCCCTCAGCCTTCTGGTCGACAGCAACAGCAGGCCACAACACGGCACAGCTATAGCTCACTGCTCTCAGTAGCGGAGTGCAGCATTCACTCAACGGGGCATCCGTGTGGTGGTCTAAAAGCACTGGGGCTCTATGCAGCAATCATAAAGCCAGGGTTAGATGCAAGAGGAAATAATGCTGTCTGCTTGCTCCATTCTTGGCAGATCCCGCACACACTGCTAGGCTGCTGTTAGAAATGGGGTCTTTGGTTGACAATCAGGTTACCCCCGTTCAAGCAAGGACCCTCACTCTACTCAGGGTAAAAGAGAATCACCCTCAGCTAACCCCTGCTTACCCCCTTGGTAGCTTGGCAGGGCAGTAGGCTTAACTTCAGAGTGCTAGGTGTAAAGTATTTGTACCAAAACACCTACAGTAACTCAGTGAAAACCCTACAAAATGACACATCAGTTTAGAAAAATAGGAAATATTTGTCTAAACAAAACAAGACCAAAACAAAATCCACAATACACAAGTCAAGTTATCAATAAAAATGCAAAAAGAGTCTTTAAGTAGTTTCAAACACACGCTGTCAGTTTGAAAAAGTACCTTGGGCACCTCAAAAATAACCCTGCACGGGCGAGTGCGCGTCAAAAAGGGCTTGCGATGCGTTGATTCCACTCACGAGCGGGACCGTGCGTCGTTTCTCCTTTCACAGGGTCGGGCACGTCGTGTCTTCTCTCTGCATGAGAGCGATGCTTCGATCCGGTCAGCACTCTCGGGTCCGGGCAGGCCTTGCGTTGTTTTTCAACGCTTAGCGGTACTTGAGTCAGAAATCCAGCCCCACGTTGATCCGAAAACCCTGCAGCGCAGGTTGTGATCTCACAGCCTCCGTCAGCAATGCTGCGCATCATTTCTCCTGATCTGAGCGTCGATTCTTTGATCGCGTTTCCTGCGAGTGTAGTTTCTCAGTTGCAGAGCCAGTGGTGCGTCATTTCTTCAGCCGTAGATCGGAGTCACGTTGATCTTTTCCCCGCATGGCACTCTGTGCGTGGATTTCTTCCTCTTAGGCTGCCAGCTTCTCCTGCCAGGGTCCCAGGAACTGGATGGGCACCACAGGGCAGATAGGAGCCTCTCCAGAGACTCCAGGTGCTGGCAGAGAGAAATCTTTGCTGTCCCTCAGACTTAAAATAACAGGAGGCAAACTCTAAATCAAGCCCTTGGAGATTTCTTCTCAAGATGGAAGGCACACAAAGTCCAATCTTTGCCCTTTTACTCTAGCAGAAGCAGCAACTGCAGGATAGCTCCACAAAGCACAGTCACAGGAAGGGCAGCTCTTCTTCCTCAGCTCTTCTCCAGGCAGAGGTTCCTCTTGTTTCCAGAAAGGTTTCTAAAGCCTGTGGTTTTGGGTGCCCTTCTTATACCCAATTTCTCCTTTGAAGTAGGCGTACTTCAAAGTAAAGTCTCTTTTGAATGTGAAATCCTGCCTTGCCCAGGCCAGGCCCCAGACACTCACCAGGGGGTTAGAGACTGCATTGTGTGAGGGCAGGCACAGCCCTTTCAGGTGTGTGACCACTCCTCCCCTCCCTCCTAGCACAGATGGCTCATCAGGATATGCAGGCTACAACCCAGCTCCCTTTGTGTCACTGTCTAGTGTGAGGTGCAACCAGCCCAACTGTCAAACTGACCAAGGCAGGGAATCCACAAACAGGCATCACAGAAATGGTATAAGCAAGAAAATGCTCACTTTCTAAAAGTGGCATTTTCAAACACACAATCTTAAAATCAACTTTACTAAAAGATGTATTTTTAAATTGTGAGCTCAGGGACCCCAAGCTCCACATGTCTATCCACTCCCAAAGGGAATCTACACTTTAATCAGATTTAAAGGTAGCCCCCATGTTTACCTATGAGAGGGTCCGGCCTTGCAACAGTGAAAAACGAATTTAGCAATATTTCACTGTCAGGACATATAAAACACCTTACTATATGTCCTACCTTCACAGTACACTGCACCCTGCCCTTGGGGCTACCTAGGGCCTACCTTAGGGGTGTCTGACATGTAAGAAAAGGGACGGTTTAAGCCTGGCAAGTGGGTACACTTGCCAAGTCGAATTTATAGTTAAAACTGCACACACAGACACTGCAGTGGCAGGTCTGAGACATGATTACAGAGCTACTTATGTGGGTGGCACAACCAGTGCTGCAGGCCCACTAGTAGCATTTGATTTACAGGCCATGGAACCTCTAGTGTTCTTAACTAAGGACTTACTAGTAAACCAAATATGCCAATCATGGATAAACCAATTACATACACATTTTGTAAAGGTGCACTTGCACTCTAGCGCTGGTTAGCAGTGATAAAGTGCCCAGAGTAACAAAAACAGTAAAATCAGAGTCCAGCACACATCAACAACCTGGGGAACAGAGGCAAAAGGTTAAGGGAGACCATGCCAAGGATGAAAAGTCTAACAGGCGGCATGGCCATTAGCCACAGAATTGGGCCTGGGGGACGGGACCGCACCACAAGATGCTTCACTAGCTCGCCCCCTAGTTAGAGTCTAGCGGTCGTGATCATCTTGCAATGACTGTTACTGGGTCATCCACTCAACAGTGGTTCTCAGGCCATAACGTGCCCTGACCTCACACCAGCACAGTGTGTCCATAGGCTTCACTAGGCCATGCACACCCCACCAGTGTCATCAACATGGAGCTCATAGGTCAACTGTGCAGTGGGATTTAAAACAGTGCCAGCATGTGCCACTGCCCCCGCAGTGTGAAGCGGCAAAGAAAACTCATTTATAAAGTTGGGCTGGTTGAGCTTGTTCTTCAAGCTGCCCTTTTAAACCATGGCTCTCTTGAACCCCCCTTGTTATGGCTTCTTCTGCAATAAGCAAATTACAATTTGCATCCACACTAGATGGGAAAGAACAAAAAGTAAAAAAAAAAAAAAAGAACTGTATATTCAGTTACCTACAAAAATATGTACTATTCCTCTAGCATTTATTCAACCAATTTATATATCGATATACACTTTTCTTTGGTAACATTTATGTCTTCTAGAAGGGGAGAGTTACTTTTCTGTTACAAAGGCAAACCTACAGCATATAGAAGAGGAACAATAAAAAATAAAAATAAACAATAGAATTGCTTGAAATATGACCCACGAACGAGGGTACAAAGGTTCAGCACTGAAGGGGAAAATGCAGAGAACATAACCAGGATGCATGTGTTGTAACCATAGTGGTGTGTACTTAAAAACAAAGCAAATACTTCCACAGAAATCGAGAACTGAAATTCGAATGGAATTCAGTATAAATGCCCCAAGCCACATTAATGCCAAAATGCCCCCTCCCCAGCGGCAAATTTGAAATATATAATAAATAAAACGAGACAAACAAGCAATGCCGTCCAGCCACCCCCTCTTACTCTAGCAATTACATTCCCGAAAAACAAAAAATTACATACACTAATGAACAAGTCCTTATGCGGGACAACAAGCGTGACGAATGCAGAATTATATTTTATAATACACCCCCAAACATAACTGTGCTAAAATCTTGTAAAACCTGCGGAAGTGACAGAACATTTATGGAGAGTACACTCTGAATAACATTCCCTTAGTGTCTGCACTACTACCATATAAACAGACACAACCCTACACTAAATTAATAACAGATTCACAAACAAACTGAAGATTTTATCCCTTCAAAAATATTTACAGACTGTGAATATCCTATGCTATAAATGATTGAAAAACGTTCCCAAAAACGCAAATTCAAGTTTGTTTCTTCAATTCAATTAAGGCTTATTTGGAAAAAGTAGCACAATATGTCTTTATGTATTGAATATTCAACAAACAGCTTGTTACAAATGGATGTAAAAAAAGCAATTTCACTATCATTCGTCCCCCAAAATAATGTAGTGGGGCACTTTAAAAAACTGACACACGGTGAATATTACACTAACATCAAAGGTAACCTAGAAGATTTTTTTATTATTTTGAGAAAAATGGTAGGTCTCTTTCCATGATATGGATGCAGAAGTCCACTAAAGTACTTAGGCCCAGATTTACTGAGAAATCATGCAAAACAGCAGAGCCAGTAAAATTGCTATGCTTGGTTGTGCCAAATGAAGAAAGTAAAACACCGCCATACCTTCTAAGATGGGGTGGTGTTCTTTTCTCCTTCTGCACCGGGGCAATTTCTGCTACCATACGAGAAATCAGACACCCTTGTACCATAGTGCAAGGATGGTCTGCTTTGTGGTAAGCATAGCTTTTGTACAGGAAGGGGGGCCTTCCTATACCAAAACTATGCTTTAATGCATTTCCTTCTTTGTATGGGTGTTGTAAAATGCAGCAGATACGCAAAGATGGAAAAATAAGGAGAAATGAAAGTATTTCTCCTCACTACGTTTATCTACAGGAGGCATATAATTTTGCCATAAATCCCTATGCACAATTTTCTATTATGGGGATTTGCATCAAAACCCATGGGCGCTTGCATGAAAATGCTCATGCACCACCCATGGACCACCCCCAATGATGACCTCAGTCAATTTAACCATTGGAGTTGAAACCCCAAGTTCCTAATGCTATGCAATACGGACTGCAGCATTTACCATTATTTGTATTCATATGTTTTGATACTCTTCTTTGTTTTGTAAGTCAGCAACTATATGAGATATATTTTGCTGCAGAATATTGCATGTGTTAAAAAAGTTTTTTTCTATTTTGTAACAAGTGTTTGCACATTTGTTTGTTTACATTCTTGCACTGCACCGTTATATTTAATGCTCTCATTATGTGTTATAACATAAAATGATGCAAAGTCCGATTAGAGGCAAATTCTAATGCCTGGTCACCACTACATAAAGAAAACACACAGAAGGAGCACTGGCAACCCCTGGACAACATGATCTGTCATTGCTCCATCTTGGCTCACGCCGTAGATGACACCAAAGACAACATGTCCTACCAGCACGCTAGTAGCGACCCCAATCACCACTACAGGAACCACAAAGGCAGCGCGGGAGGCTGGAGAGCATATTTCGACAGCGCACAACCATCCTTGCGCTCAGGGAACAAGATGTCATCAGAACCTACAGTCTGAAGCAGGAGTCCATTGTACGCCTGCTGCACCACACTGCACCAGACATCACTGCGAGGGTGGAAACTCCAACAACTATTCCACCCATGACCAAACTCCTGGCTGTCCTACATATGCTGTAAAGAAAGTCACATGTAGGCACAACCCAACATTTCTCATGGTGTAGAAGCCTCAGACGGCACCAATATCAAATGCCATTCAAGTGTTGCCATCACTAACTACATATCACTAAAAATGCCATACATACCCATTGTGTTCACCTTCCCCTGCCTGATGCATTGTGCTACACACATAGGAATACAACATCACCAGCCATGAAAGACCATGTGTAGGGATGGACACCTCACAGCACACCTACAATCATACTTGGTAAAACCACAACTCCCTAACATGATACCAGGGTACCAACAGAAGACTGTGGCAGCTGTATAACTGACAATGTACTGGGAGAGACCAGAGATACATGTGAATGAGGAGACATGGGACTTAGCAGGACTGGTCATGTGATGCAGGGTATTGTAGAAAAACACATCATTCCCTCTGCTGTCACACAGGTGTCTGAAAACCCATGCATGCATCACAAAACATACCATACAACTGTGTCACATTGTGCCCATGTTCCACAGTCAGATACGTATGCCAGCCAGCAATTGGCAACAACAACACTTTGTGCAAGGGAGATTTTCCAAGGGAAAAGGAGTGGGATTCACATGCTACACACAGGGCACAACACCTGTGTCATAGCACACAGGACACAAAATAGGTTCAAAGTCCCAGAACATCACTCTTCTGCAGGTCTAAAGTGAAGGGACTGAGGGCCTCATGTCAGAAAAGTGGCATAGCATCAGCAGCAGTGCCACTGCAATTGTGCCCCTTTGCCACACCCTACTGCCACCATGTGGGCCCTCTATACTGTACAATAAACTTCATACCATGGCGCAGAGTAGGTGCAATACTATTAAGATAATGGATACCGTAGATGGACTCTGTAGAAGTACTGACAACATACCTGACCATTTCATGCCCAGTACATAGGGATCCATTCAAATCTATGGTGTGCACCCCTCCCAACACCTGCTCTGGGCAGGTGTTGATAATATCTGTGATAAATGATGTGTAGGAACCTTGGAGAATCCTCTGCACCAATTTTGCTAGTCCTCCTATTGTGTGAATCTCCCCTTTGTACACATGATGGCTGGCACAGACATAATCTGCCACAAAGGGTCACTAAGTGTTGTAATACATGTGTAGTGCCACATGGAAACATGGTGGCCTGCGTTTGATCTTGTAGGGCTACCATAATGTCAATGCAAATTACGCTATTGTGTGGAAGGAGGTGGTAGGTTCCACCAACATTAGGGCACAGCCTCAAATATGGACAACACAACACATATTTTACATGGTCGAACTGTCAGTCCAGATTTAATTTGATAATCACCAGGTCGCTGAGACACAGCCCATGATAGTAATGTCCACCACCACACACCAATGCAACTATTTAACAAAACAGAAACACACACAATACCAGATGCAAGTCTGAGTCACCACTCCACCTAAAACTAACATCTGCCACGGCACATAGGAAACCACAAATATGCATGACAGACACATGTTTGCACATTCCTTTGAAGCCGACCAAAGTTATGGCATCCATCCATGGGTTATGACCCCTATTGGCAACCTGACAACGGAGGAAGAGCGGGCATACAGTGAAGGCCAAAGAAGGACACACAATGTTGTGAAGAGCACATTTGGGCTCCTGAAGTCAAGGTGTAGGTGCCTGGCCCTGACAGGAGGAAGCCTGGGGTATGCACCACCCCTGGTATGCAAGGAGATCCCTATATGTGCAATCTTTTATAACATATGCATTCAGACTAATGCCCCCTGGGATGGACCAGATGTCCCCAGTGAGTAGGAGAATGACAATGGTACAGCACAGGTGGAAGGGGAACAGCAGAACACTGCTTCAGGAGTTCACAGGAGACAACATATTGTAATGGACTTCTACATCTTGACACTGTACAACAAAAATCAACCTGTAAATATCACAATGAAATCCCTTTGCACCAGATTGTCCATGGTGTACTCATTCTCTGCTTCATACGCCATTGGGAAGTTGCTCATCCCTCAGAGAGCAGGAAAAAGCCACAACAGTTACAAAGAATGTTAGAACATAGGTTGTGATTTAAGAGGGTCTAGCACCTTCATGCTGCACATCAGCATCACATTACTCACGCTCATGTGGCTCTTGAAAGCCTAGATCCACGCACCAGAAATACTAAGTGGCATAATGTATGCACTGCGTCAATTCTGATCCCTTGCACCACATCATGCCTACATCAGGCAAGATGTATGCAAGGGGGTCGTACATGCGGCAGGGGCTGTTTCAAAATGGTGTACTTGAAATTAAGTAACTAAACTGTCAAATCTCAGGCGGGTAGCTGTAATACCAGGACTGAGCAGGTGTGCCAAGTGGCAACACCAATGGTATCAATGGGCCATCATGCACTGGTCATGGATAGGGCCAAAAGTTTGACCCTAACCCTGCACCGTATATCAATGGCGTTATGTACAGTGAGCGCTATAGGACCCAACCCAGTCAGGGGCCTGATGCTTGGGCACAGTGGACTGAGCTGAGTGGCGCACCGTCAACCTGCTTCAATACATGCAACCATGGGTCTTTGTGGGCACACAAGTACCACAGGAGCAATCGTGACCAGAGTGCCATTACTGCCTGACAGCAACCCTACAATACTGTTGTATGCCATTGTATGTAACTGTCAAAACACATGTTTTGGTCGATTGTATGTACCAAGTTTGTGCCTTTCAGGCACATGTGTGAATCCTCAGCACACATGTACCACTTCAGTGGTTCAGGCCTGGTATTGTGCATGCACAAAAGTCAACTTTCCACTAATGAAAATGTATATATATCACATGATCATACATAGACTTATAAAACCTTCAGATATGTTCCCACATGGAGAAACATAGGTGGCTCTGATATGAATACACAGCCATGAAACAATGGCCAACATATGTCCATGCTGGAAGATAGATTTGGGAGGTTTCATATCCGATGATCACACCACCTTGGCACTCATTACAAATATTACACTAAACATATCTTTACACACATGTCACATACAGACCTTTATTGAGGCATGTCAGTACACCAAATCCTGCATCATATATGGATGGTGAACCATATGTTACACGTGTAGCATAGCATCATGAACTCTGAACCTTACAACACACCACAGTGTGGACACACATGCATTCACATTGCCATGGGTTACGTGAAATCAACCCAGCCACAGTCCACTGCATCCTTTGAGTACGACTTTCCAAAGGTATCACATGCATGAACATGTACTGGACAAAGCCCATCATATCTAAAGTGGTGTTGTCAAACATACATTCGGAAATCAGACATGAGAATATGGTAGACCCACAATTATGTGTTACCGAACATATGCACACTCCCAGCACACATGTGGTAAAATGCATGTGGAAAACGTCTACCAACACATGCACAAACGCAAATGGTACCAGTAATCCCATGCATCACACACACACACCAACATATTGTAATACATTTGATGTTACCGTTACATATATAAATGCACATACACATACATGGAGCCATACCATACTGACTACATACATGCACAGCCCCTGTAACAAGGGATGTGAGTCTGGGTGCATGCACACTCCCAGCACACATGTGGTAAAATGCATGTGGAAAACATCTACCAACACATGCACAAATGCAAATGGTATCAGTAATCCCATGCACCACACACACACACCAACATATCGTAATACATTCAATGTTCCCGTTACATATATAAATGCACATACACATACATGGAGCCATACCATACTGACTACATACATGCACAGCCCCTGTAACAAGGGATGTGAGTCTGGGTGCACTGTCATTCTTTCCTACAAAATCCATGCTTTCCCGTTATGCGTCAAAAGTTTTCACGCAAACGGCATTTCTCCATACATCGCTAATCAATAAAATGATGTGTGGCCTCTGTGCGTCAGTCTTCATGGAAAAAATACCACACATGACCCTCATGCATCAAAAAAATTACGCATATCCAAAAACGTGACACACACACACAGGAAGTGATGAAACAGGACTTCCTTGCTGCAGACATGGTACAGTGATTTCACTTTCACTTTAGAGTGTTTTTGTTTGTGGTTGTGAGAGGGTGTGTGGAGCTGGTGCTGGTCGAGGAGTGTTGAATTTTTCAGAGTTTTGTACTGTGTCCTGTTGCTGTCCTGTCAATTCTGTCATTTTGCTAAGTTTCAAGTAGTGTTTTTCCTGTCATACTAATTGTTTTATCAGGTGTTTGTCTTGTGGTAGCATAATAGTCTGTTGGGGTATTTGGGGTTAGGTGGGGAGTGTATACTTTTTTGGGTGGCTATTTTATTTTTGCAGTGGAGGGAATATGTCGGGGAAGGGGTGAGCACAAAGAATGAGTGGAGATGAACTGAGAGGGTTAATCTGGTTGGTCAAGCACTATATCCCCATGATGTTGAGTATGTGTGGCCAGGTCATCCAAGGATACCCAAAGGAGGTACGGAAGCTGTGTTGGGGCAAGGTGCTCCACCACTTATAGAGGATCTTTGGTGTCATGCGGAGGGACCACCAACTCAAACACCGTTGGGCAGACCTCATTGTGTGAGAGGGAGATCTCCTGGATAGCCTGGTGATTAGGATTGGTGGACCGGTTGGGAAATACCCGTTTTGCAATGCAACATCCTCATTTGTGTGGGCATGACAGTGGGACATAAGGAGGACTGCAACAAGTTTTGTCAAGGGTCAGGACAGGAAGTTTAGTGTCTAAAGCAAAAGGCATTTAAGAGAGCTGAGTTATGCACCGGTTACAGCCAAATAGCACATTCCTCTTTGTGTACGTTGTGTATCACATATACCCTATAAAGTGTCAAATATCAGACACACATGCGCAATGATGCAAGGGTACATGTTTCCCATGCACAAAATTACATGTCCAGCATGGTCATTACAACTGTGGAAAGGGTGTAAGTAAAGATGAAGTGATGGGAAACATGACGCAGGAGTATTGTCAGTAATGAGTCTGTGCGTGCCGAGAGTCATGTATGTGCAGAGTGACATGACAGTTACACAGTCTAAGCAGGAGTGATTGCCTCATGATGCTACATCTGTGTCCATGTTTTTTTAAGGTAATGTTGCCAATGGAGGCAACTACTACCTAACCATAAGTCAAATTTTGATAAGTGCAAGCATTGTGGCAGTGTGAAAGGCTGGTGCCACATGACGGCAGAACCAGGCCCGAGGAATGCAAGCTGTTTCATCCTGCTGTAGGTGGCACCCAAAAATATAGCACTAACTTCAACTTGGTTACACTGTTCCTTTATTGGAGTCAACTTATATTTCTGCCTAAGGCTGGTTGATTACATCACTGTTCCCTTGTCATCAAGAAGCCAACATGTGGCATATACATGCATGGTGCTAAACATGCCAAGTGCAACAATACTGACAGGGTTCCCAACATCAGTGTCCTGACATCCACCATAGCGTGCCATATGTTACATATTGCACGCACATGATAGAGGTATGTATTGGTGCTATGTGATTGAAAACAGGCAAGCATCTGAGTGATTGTCTGCTTCTTTACATAGATCAACTACAAGAGTCAATGCTTTAGCCAATGGCCAGTATCCTGTCTCCATATATTGTCACATATATGTATCTGAAACATGTACATATGTCTGCCACCCAAATCTGTGCATGTTTATCTGTGATAACTATGAGCCATATATGTGAGAAACAGGTGCAGTACAGTTCTGTGCAAACATCAGCAGCACTGCGCTGGATTTTAAACACAGGCCTGCCCCATATTACGTAGAATACGTTCCAGGCCTGTGTCTGTGCCTACACGGCACATAACTCAGCAGCAAGCGCAAACACAGGCATACTTGGACCACAGTGCAAGTATGTCTGTGTTGAGTGAAGTGTCTGTGTGCAGTTAGGTATCCCTTCCTGGACATAAACAGTCTACAATGGTGATATGCTACTTCTATGTGTGCTGCAGAATGCAGCCCACATAGTAGTACCAAAACATCAGCTATGTTATTTTGTAAATATGCAGGAAGGGACGCCTACCTGCACATAAGCAAACATCCATGGCATTTTACCTCTACTGTGTGTGCCTTCAAATGGTCCCCCATTTTAGAAGCAAGAACCAAGGAGGTATTAAAGCATTCCTTAACTTTTTGCCATGCTAACACCACCTCTGCCTGGGCTGTCACTCTTTTGGCGGCAGCAGTAAGTACGATGTCTTGAAAATCTGGGGCAGTGTAAAAAACTATGGGTGTTATAATGTGACGGGCACTGCAACAACCACTGCATGCCCCTCTGATGCAGAATGCTGTGTCATGCTGCCCCATATGTACATGGAGGCAATACGCTACAAAAAGTAGCATAACAGCTCCCTGTATATTTGGTGCAGTGAAAAGCACCACAGGAGCATCAGGGAAAGTGACGCACTGGTAGTGCCATGGCCTATTTAATCTGGCAGTGTGTTTTACAGACAGAAATGTAATGGTTGGCAGTTGTTCAACCCTAACAAAGTTGCCTAGCTTACTCAGCTTAACAAGTTGAATATGTAACAGTTATCCATGCTCATAAATGTTAAAAAATCACAAAGCTGTGTGATCCTGTCATGTCTTGCATGTGGACCACCACCGTACAGAATTGGAGAGGTGTCCCAGTTTGAAGATCCTGTTGCAGCCAGGAAGTGTCACCTTGTATGTCACAGGTGTCATTCCAGGGTTTTGTGTAAGAGGGTATGATGTGTGCAATGCAATGTTGAAATGGCATGTGGGACTAATAGGATAACATCATCTTAGTGAGGGTATTGACATCATGTATGATGCAATGTTGACGATGTAGATTAAGTTGATTGTTGCACAAGTGGCAAAGGAATTTCAATCCATCATTTGTGTTTCCTTCGGTTAACACGTGCTCAGAGTAGGTGTTACAAGGGGGCACACCATTGCTTACAATGGGCCTCTATGTACAGTTCAGGGTTAGTGCCCTTTTCGTTTGCCCTAAGCCTGAACAGTACATCTATATTGTCTAGAGATGTTGTACCTATTGCCCCCTATCCTGTGGGATGGTGTGCAAAATGTCTTATGCGGCGCACACAATGGTGGCAGTAAGGGTGCCCTAAGGGGCACAGGAAGAGTGGCACTACACTGGGTGCAGCATCACTTTTCCTTGTCATTGAACTACTTGTGCACATGCATGTTTTACATCTTCTAGGTACCAGGTATACACTCAGCATCCACATTCTATACACACATGATGTGACTAAGCTTACTCACAATTATCATGATGGGTAGATCATGTTGGTCAATCTCCATACATCTTGTTTTGCTACAATCCGTAGACATGTCCCATTTCCATCTGGAGCAGAATTGAAATCTCATTGTGTACTCAAATGACTGTTGCCCAGTACAATAAGGCTTTTTGCACGGCCGCTGCCTCTCTTAATTTCAGAAGAGTAGTGAGGCACCTGTGGTGCAGCACCCTAGCCACCTCAACTCGTACATTATCTGACCATGTCCTGAGTAAATGTAAGCAATGTGTGGCACACCGTGCTGTAAAATGTGCTATGACAAATATGTTGGCAACAGGCATGCTAATCAGATAAACAGCAATTCTGACACATAACTTGACTGACATCACTGTGTATGTGGCCATGCTTTCCTTTCCTAACACCACAAAGGGTGTCGGGGGGTACAATATTTAGTGTGTGTCATTTAATGTATAAGATACATTTATATTAGGATAGATAGCTGTAGGGGTAAGTTTGGATAAGTTAATATAGGTTAGCTTATTTTAAGATAGTTTCTAGTTTAGGTTTTAATAAGGTGTTGTTTTCAAGTACCAATAAATCCTGATAGTTGTAGGCAATTAGGTATCCATGTTGATTGAGTGTCTGGGTGTTCTCATGGGTGCACTGGCCAAGTTAGAGGATTGCCTTAGGTATGTTTTCTGTATTGATTTACATGTATGACTTTGTGTATCCCTTGTGACCAAGGAACTGTCAGATTGTCTGCAATATGACATCAGCTACTCAAAACATTTGCCATCCCCAGTTCCTGTCAGTCACATTGTGTATTAATACAAAATCTTTGACAGATAAGAATGGAACATCTGCTGTCATCACTAAGGTCTGTCACAAATAATCTTGTAAAGTGTAGCACCTATTACTTCACCTTACTTGGGGTATGTATCCTGGCACACTGAAAGCTGCCCGTCACTGATTAATTTTGCCTCTTCTTTTCAACACATATTTGTTGTACTGGTGCTATCATCAGGGAAAATTCCAGATACTTGGTTCTGACCCCTGGATGCCATATGTCAACTTGCATGGATATCTGTTCAATACATGCTTTTAAGGCTCTGTAAGTTGGTTGTAGCCCAGAATACTATCAGTCACCTTTTTAATATAATGTTAGAGTCCTAGTGTGTGGCTTTGTGTCTGACAGTAAGCCACACACGCAATTAGGTTCTGTTCTCATTGACATAGCTTCACACAATGCATGCATGTAGATGAGCAGATGGATCATAGTAAAATATGTCATGATACATGTGAATATGGAGATTCATTTACATGGGCAAGTGTATTTTCCAATGCAATACAATATCCAGTTCACAGACCCCATGAGAGATCCTGAGATATTCAGAGGCCAAAGGTGAAAGACATGCATTGAGACATGGGTAGGAGAAATGTGCATTAGTGAGGAGGTGTCTAAATTGACAATAGGTAGGAATTGAGATAATGACTGTCTATAGCAGATAAGTCAACAGTAGTTGACTGAAGAGGCCACATTGCCAGCTGTCACAGCACTGTCATGATCTTAAGCACAGAACTCAGGAGATACTATCCATGTGGCACAGACTGGTGCTACCAGGTGGTTTTACATGTGAATGTTGTTCCTTCCACATCTTCATCCTCTGATGTGTGGGGTGCCTCCTGTGCCTTGGGTGGTGCTGTAGTTGAAGTTGAGGGGGTCACACACACACATCAGGGAATAGAGATGTGGAATCAAAGGTCCCGGCAGATGTCATTTGTGAGAACACATAAGGTATCACTGCAGCAAGGAGGAACTGCTGATTTCTCAACACCGCAGCTACATCACGGTGGTAGGCAGCCATGGTTTCCGTGAGGGAGGCCCCTTCCCACTGTATGGACTCCAGGGCATTTTCTATTGCCCCCAGCCTGTTATCTATCATGCTGCTGCCACTTTGGGAGGGCAATTGTTCAAGCCTCTGCCTCATGACAGCACCTGTCGGCCAGGGACTGCTGGAGTCCATGTAGCAGGGACTGGGGGCCTCTGATGGAAGCACATTTGTCCTTTTTTGGACTGAGTCACCTCTGCACTCCCTCTAGGCTGCCTGTCATGGTCTCCATCCCCACCTGCACCTGCTTGGCCAGCTCCCGCTGGACTCCTACCACTGTCCTCTGAAAGGTGATGTCAGGGTCCTCTGATCCAGGGCTTTGGCAGGACAGGTTGGTGCTGTGTGTTGGTAGTTGGGTGGTTCATGTGGAGATCCTGTAATGCTGTGTATCCTCGCTGCAACTGGAGATGGTATCTGGAAGGAACCTAGGACATCCTGGAGAGTCTCTTCATTGATGGGCGGCCGCTGGACATCCATGTCATCTGTAAGCAGCTCAGCAGGAGGTAAGGCATAATCCTCTGCAACGTAATAGTGAAATGTCAATCTTTGACTTTAGTGGCTGTTGACATGGCTCATCATTTACTTGCTACTAGAGGCTCAGACAGATTGTAATTGTTAATTATGTGTTGTATTGTGTATTACACATGGGGCAACCTTTCAAGGTATTTTGTGCAGTAATCCCACACTACCACATTCCTTGCAGGCCCCTTGCCCCAGCCACTGATACCATGGTATCAATCAATCAATCAAAAAATGTATTAAGCTCGCTACTCACCCGGTAGGATCTCAAGGCGCTGTGGGGGGAGAGGGGAATCCGATTACTGCTCAAAAAGCCATGTCTTGAGGTGTTTTCTGAATGTCGTGAGGTCCTGGGTCTTGCGTAGATTGGTGGGGAGGGAGTTCCAGGTCTTGGAGGCGAGGTAGGAGAAGGATCTGCCTCCGGAGGCGGTGCGTTGGATGCGGGGGCCTGTGGCGATTGCGAGGTCAGCAGAGCGGAAGAGACAAGTGAGTGCGTGGAAGTTTACTCGGTCGTTGAGGTAGGCTGGTCTAGTGTTGTGAAGGGATTTGTGAGCGTGGATGAGGACTTTGAAAATGATCCTTTTTGCTGATGGGCAGTCAGTGCAGGGATCTGGGTGGGCGGAGATGTGTTCATGGCGTGGGAGGTTCAGGATGAGACGTGCAGCTGTGTTCTGGATTTGCTGAGTTTCTGCTGAAGCTTGGCTGTGGTACCAGCATAGAGGGAGTTTCCGTAGTCTGATCTGCTGCTGATGAGTGCATGGGTGACATTTTTTCTGGTTTCTATGGGGATCCATTTTAAGGTCTTCCGTAGCATGTGAAGGGTGTGGAAACAGGAGGAAGTTATGGTGTTGATTTGCTGGGCAATGGAGAGAGATGAGTCTAAGATGATGCTGAGATTGCGTGCGTGCGTGCGTGGGTGGAGGGTGCAGGGGGTGGTCCTAGGGTGGTGGGCCACCAGGAGTCGTCCCATACTGTCTTGTTGGGGCCGAAGATGATGATGATTTCTGTTTTGTTGGAGTTGAGTTTGGGGTGGCTTGCTGTCATCCATTTGGCGGTGTTGAGTCCGGCGTGAAGGTTTGTCTTGGTGGTGGTGCGGTTCCTGGTGTGGGAGATGACAAGCTGGGTGTCGTCTGCGTACGAGATGGTGGTGGTTCCGTGGGGGCGGAGGGTGTTGGTGATCGGGGCCATGTAAATGTTGAAGAGGGTAGGGCTGAGGGAGGACCCTTTGGGGACCCCGCAGATGATCTTGGTTGCTGGGGACTGGAAGGGAGGGAGGTGGACTTTCTGGGTTCTTTCGGCGAGGAAGGAGGTGAGCCAGTCCAGGACCTTGTGTCAGATTCCTGCATCGAAAAGGCGTGCATGGAGGATTTGGTGGCAAACAGTGTCGAAGACTGCGGAGAGGTCCAGGAGGATGAGTGCAACGGTCTCGCCCTTGTCAACTCTGGTTCTGATGTCATCAGTGCAGGAGATGAGAGCGGTCTCAGTGCTGTGGTTCTTGCGAAATCCAGATTTGGAGGCGTTGAGTGCGTTGTTTTCCTCTAGGAAGTGAGACAAACGGGCATTCACTATCTTCTCAGCGGCCTTGGCGGGGAAGGGGAGAAGAGAAATGGGGCTGTAGTTTGTGAGGTCTTCCGGGTCTGCTTTGGGTTTTTTGTGGAGTGCGGTGACTTCGGCATGCTTCCAGGTGTCAGGGACGGTGGCGGCATCGAAGGAGCTGTTGATTACGGCGCGGAGCTGGGGAGCGATGATTGAGCTGGCCTTGTTGAAGATGTGGTGGGGGCAGCGGTCTGTGGGGGAGCCTGAGTGGATGGAGTTCATGTTTTTTTGGGTTTCTTCGTCATTGGTAGGGGTCCAAGTGTGCAGTTGGTTGGAGTGGGGGTGTGTGGTATTGTTGGTCATGTCGGTGGTGTCAGTGGTGGTGATGGTGGGTGCAGATGGTGTGAAGCTGTAGTGTATGTCTAAAATTTTGAGGTGAAGGTAGTTGGAGAGGGAGTTGCAAAGGTTTTGCGTGTGAGGGGGGTTGATGGTGCAGGATTTGGGTTTGGTGAGCTCTTTGATGATGGTAAAGAGTTCCTTGCTGTTATGTGAGTACCTATCTATGCGTTCTTTGTAGTAAGCCCTTTTGGTGGTCTGAATGAGTTGGCTGTGTTTGCGTATGGTGGTTTTGAGGATGGAGAAGTTGATCATGGAGGGTTCTTGGCGCCAAGCTTTCTCGGTTTTGCGGCATTCACGCTTGGAGGCTTGGAGTTCAGTGGTGAACCAGGGGGTGGTCTTGATGTTGCAGGAGTTGTTGTTACATTTCAGTGGGGCAAGGGAGTCTGCGCAGGTTGTAAGCCATTGTGTGAGGTTGTGAGCAGGAGTGTTGGGGTCATTGGTGAGGGGGTGGAGCTTGTGTGAGCTTGGCGTTCAGGTGTTCTATGGGGAGCTTGTCCCACATTCGGTAGGATGTGGTGTGTTGTCGGTAGTGGGTGGGGGGTTTCGTGAAAGAGAAGTGGACGCAGTGGTGGTCGGTCCAGTGGAGTTCGGTGGTGTGAGTGAATGATATGTGGTTGCTGGAGGTGAAAATTGCGTCCAGCGTGTGTCCTGCTGAGTGAGTGGGTGAGGTGACCAGTTGTTTGAGTCCTAGGTTCGTGAGGTTGTCTAGCAGTGTTGTGGAGTTGTGGTTGTGGGTGTTTTCCAGGTGAAATATGAGGTCACCAAGGAGAATTTAGTCTGTGGAGGTGAGAAATGAACTATCGAGGGTCCCTGGTATGATCAGTAGCCCATCCAGGGAGATATACCTAAGGAAAAGGAAAATGAGCTACAACCAATATTCAACACTATTAAGATAATATGCAAAACAAAAAAACAATTAAATAAATTCAAAAATGATATTTATTAAATGTGTATGTACATAAGAACAAGCAAAAATATCTTAATTATATAAATATACAAATATTACACAGGGAAGTTAACATATACAAAACTGAAAACTGAATTAGACATGTATATTAAAAAAACAGTTCAGTACAACAAATACAAATAATCTACCAAAACATAAGCATATAACAACACTTACTCACACGGACAAAGTGCCACACAACAAATCTTGGGTGTGGTTAAGATAGTGAGTATACCTTGAAAATATTTTATGTTTGTGTAAATTTCTGGTCTGGTTGAATTGTTAATTTTGTAGTTCTGGATATAAGTGAATTGTATTTTTTCTTTCATGTTTTTGTTGGGAAATTTCGACCACTTTAATATGCCCGACAGTTGGTTTCTCCCTCTCTGTAGCGAGATCTTGTGATAACATGTGACATCCCGCGTTTTTTCGATCCCGAATCAGGGCGAGATGCCTGTCTTTAAAATGGAGGGTCTCCTATTGAACAATCTTTGGTATGGCTGCCGCTATTTTCAAATAGAGGACCTCGGTCAACCATAAGGTAATGTGCTTCAAATAATAGGGAAATGGGGTCACGTTATGTCTGTAAGACTATTTTTGTTTTACTTAGATGCGTGTGAGATGATTGAAAGCGTGGAGCTGTCGGTCGATGATGTATTTAGGCGGAAGGGAACCTGTATTTGCAGCAAGTTATGTATTTCAAAGTGGGTTCAGTCAAAAGATTGAATTTATTTTTGTGATGTTGTACTATGAAACACTAATATTGCTGCATTCTGGTTTCACTTCGTTTGAAGTGTGTGACAGCTTTTTTTGTATTAAGTTGTTTAACTTTTGGCATTACAGTTAATATTCCAATTTTGACTCAATAGGATACTTAAGATTTTAGGGGACGTTATTTGTGTAATTTGTGTAGACTAATTGATTGAAAAGAAGGTTGGCAAGTAGATAGTTTGTAAAAATGTCTGTGGTGGAAAGTTCCTTCAGATCATGTTCTTCTGTGCTGTTTCCCCTCTTTTCTTTATAGATGGAATGGCTACGATGAATAGAAGTTACGGGAAGGATGCCCTGATATATTCCTTACCGCAAAAATTACCATCGTTGGTGAATCAGAAAGTTACTGCTTTCATTGGTATGAGTGTGTATTTTATATTTTCTTTTTTAGTGACGATTTGACTGTGATTATTTCGTGTTTCATTTTTTCTTTAAAAATGTGGATTGATAACCTTGGGTATTTGGTTTTGTCTTTGTACAAGGAGTATGCGTGAATCAGCATTGGAACTAGAAAGTTGATGTTTTTCATCTTTTTGGGAAATTAATTTACATCTGCGCCTGGGTTGCAGGTATTTACTCCTAGTGAAGTGAATGTTGGGACCCTCTGCTCACGTGGTGTTTGTATGCATGGCTTATTTGAGCACATATTTATTAACTTTTTTTACTTTAATTATAATTTTCACTATTATTTTTCGTGATGGTGTTGACGTGGGTGCAGGCACTGGTGGTTCACCGTATCTCAAGAGTCTAGATTTAACTAATTATTTTTTGGTAACCTTTGTTGTATTCTTTTGTATCAAGTTGTGTACCATTGGGAAGGATAACAGAATTGATAAAATCTGCGGTATTTTATACTGTTGAGCACTGAAAAGGAACTGCCCTGATGAAGGCGGCCTCCTAAATTAGAGGATTACCGCCGAAACGCTCGTAGGCTTGGTTCCTACTTCTGTTTGTGCAGATGACTTATGAATTTATTGCGTTAGAACTTTTTCAAGTTATTATTAGACAAGATTGAGAGATAATTGTGATTGAAATAATAGGATGATATCATTGTGAGTTGTACAGTATTACGGCTGTAGCCGAAAGAGGATTTGTGTATATTTAATTGTATTTAAATGTATTTGTGAGATCTAGAGTTGTATGTATGTCAATTGATATGGTATTACTATCTCATTGTCTGTGGAGGTGAGGGCATGGGGGCTGATGGTATCAGCGATGGCGTCACAGAAAGGGGGGGGGTCCTGGTGATCTGTAAATGAGGGTTCCTCTGAGGGTGGTGTTGGCGTTTATGTGAATTAAGAAGTGTAGGTGTTCTGCGCTGTTTAGGGTGTCGTGGGTGTTGGTGGTGATCTTGATGGTGCCTTTATGTATGGTGGCGAAGCCTCCTCCTGGTTTGTTTATACGGTCCCTACGAGAGATTTTGTAGCCTTCTGGAATGGCTATGGCTATGTCGGGTTCTGATGAGGGGTCCATCTAAGTTTCCGTGAGGAAGGCGATGTCAGGGGAGTGAGTTGTGATCAAGTACCAGATCTCGATGGCGTGCTTGTGGATGGAGCAGGTGTTTAGGAGTATGCAGTTAAGGTGGTTGCGGGGGCTGTTGTTGTTGTGTTCGTGTTAGTGTTGTTGTAGAGCGTGTTAGTGTTGTTGTGGAGCGTGTTAGTGTTGGTGTGTTGCATGTTAGTGTTAATGTGGAGCGTGTTGTTGGTGTTTGTGGGGGTGCAGGAGAAGCGCATGCATGACATGTGAAAGGTCCGTGTGTGTGCTTGGGGTTGGCTTTGGCGCAAGCGGGGTGCTGACCTGGGTTGAGGGCATGGAGTTTGGTGGAGGAGTAATACTGCCTCGTGGGGTCAGGGCAGCGGTGGCCAGGGGGACTGGCGCTGGGCGCGGGCCAGTCACAGACGGGCGCAGACGGGCTTGCCTCTGGTGCGCCAGCGGCGTGGCCGTGCAGCGGCCGCCATTAAGAGGGTTGGAGCAGCTGGGAGGTGGGAGGGAAGGGCCAATGGGGGCGTGAGGGGGGCGGGGCTGCAGGGGACGCAGCGGCAGGGCAAATGGTACCGGCAAGAGCCGGCTGGAAAAAAGGCGAGCACAACAAACGGACGCAAAATGAAACGGAATACAGAAAGGGCACAGGGGCAGAAATACACAATGCAGAAAATGAAAAAAATGCTTTAAAAAACGAAATACAGAAAATTAACAAAGCACAGCACAACAAGATATGCCTACCACTAAGCACCAGGGATGAGGCACAGGCGGGTGCCTGCGGGTGGTGGAGGGCCTCAAACTTCAATCCTGGCGGCAGTCGGTGGGGCCAGGGGCACAGATGAAGGCTGGTGGAGCCAAGTGCACTCCTGGCCAGAACCAGTAGCACTTCAGTTACATTCCTATTCACCATGGTGGACATTCTCACAGTAGTGTAATGAGTGTTGTCACTATTTTGGTGCTTTACTGCATTGTCTCCATGAATGATGGCACTAGTGCAGCAAAGCACAGAGTGTAACTTTGTTGTCTGCCTTTAGCAGGCCCCACACATGTGCTAATTGGATGGCACAGTGCAACCATAATAGATTGTAAACCCCATTAGTTTGTTCCTTCCTACATTAGGGACATTTCCTTGCATACAGTTGTCACAGGCATATGTTGGTATAAGGATGTACAATGTGGATCAATGCAAGCATTTTGAGAGTTTGGCAATGTGGCACGAGGGGAATGGGCAGCTTGGATCCACATTGGCAACTATTTGTATGATGGTACTGTTACATTACTGGCTACTGACATTGTGCACCTAGTGAAACATTGATGCCACTTGTGCCTGTTCTTACGCATAAAGGTGTTGTTTTATGCACAACACCAACTTTTCACACAACATAGACAACAATGTTACGTGGTGAAGTTGAAGCTACTTGTACAGCAGCACAAATGATGATCACAGAGATGCCCCATATGTCGTATAGGTTCACTTTTGTGCCCATATCCTAATGGTGCATGGAAGTGTGTGAAAGTTGTTGTTGGGCCACCCTGTGTGGGTTGCGTTCCACATGTTGCACACTGAGGCCCTGATTGAGGGGATAGATTATTTAAATGCAGGGAGGTGTCCCTTCCTGCACATAAATTATCTATTATGGCAATGTGGCATTTCTATGTCTGCTGCAGAATGCAATGACGAAGAGGATGGAACATTTTGCCTTGTTGTGCCATCCTGACACCACCCCTGGGATGGTGTTGACTTTAGTCACAGTCTCTGATGAACAAGTTGTCTTGGATCTAGGGCAACAACAATATGCATTGGGTGTTGTTGTGGCAAAGCCACGGCCACACTGATTGCACGCCCCTTCCAGGCAAAGGGCTGCGTGTGAAGGGGCCATATTTACAAGGTGGTTTTAAGCCACAGAAAGTGGGTTAACACCACATTGTAGAACACTGGTAATGCACCACCATCAACAATATTTCAATGTTAAATTGCTTGGTATAATATTATACAAATCTTCTCTTTATTCTTTTTTCTTTAAAAAAAACACATGTATCCATAACAGCAACAGCCAACGCGTTTCAACCTTTGACATAGAACTTCAGTGCTGAAATACAACAAATACAACTCACATTCAATAAACACATAACAATTCTTTACATCCACAAACACAACTACAAAAAAAATGGACAATAAACCACAACAACATTATAAATAAATACAAATCTCAATACCCTATTTCAAAGGGAAAGGGCCTGACAAGGGAATACTTCAATTTTGATAAAAAGCTACTATTAATATACATTTATAAAAAAAATAAAAAACATATAAAAAAGACACAATTGCACCATCACCAAAAAGTATTACACATATAAACAATTATACTGATATAGACAAAAAAGACAAAGAAACACACATATATATATATGAAATATGTTTAAAAACAACCTCCCATCCTTTTAAATATTTTTGTTACTACCCAAAACTAGTGCAAAAAAACACACCCACAAATAACTACATAATTAAAATCAATTACATAAAAATATAAATACATAACCTTAAGAATGCCAACACCTATATATAAGTGCCAACTCATGAATAATTGCTTTAACACACCCCCTTACACATACCTAGTCAATTGACTTCAAATTGATTTGTCATATCATTTTCCATGTGGCCTTTAGTACATCCAAATAAGCATCTAATATAGGAAAAAGGTACTGCATCACCCTTTCAAAATAACATTTTCACTTCCAAATATCATCTGTTATCAGTTATATTTATTAATCCAGTAGCATAATTATTCATAAATAGACAAAGAAAAGAGAACATAAATTATCATTGTTAGAAATGGGGTCTTCGGTTGGCAGTCAGGTTACCCCCTGTCAAAGCAAGGACCCTCACTCTAGTCAGGGTAAAATAGAATCAATCACCCTCAACTAACCCCTGTTTAGCCCCTTGGTTGCTTGGCACAAGCAGTGGGCTTAACTTCAGAGTGCTAGGTGTAAAGTATTTGTACCAACACACACAGTAACTTAATCAAAACACTACAAAATGACACAACAAAGGTTTAGAAAAATAGAAAATAGTTATCTAAACAAAACAAGACCAAAATGCCAAAATTCACAACACACAAGTCAAGTTATCAATTAAAAAGCAAAAGGAGTCTTCCTGTAGTTTTAAACATAAATAACCTTGCACGGGTGAGTGTGGGTCAAAAAGGGCTTGCGATGTGTTGATTTCACTCACGAGCGAGACCTTGCGTTGTTTCTCTTTCGTCGGGTCGGGCGCGTCGTTTCTTCTCTCTGCAGGAGATGGATGCGTCGATCCGGTCAGCAGTCTCGGGTCCAGGCAGGCCTTGTGTTGCTTTTACACGCCCAGAGGTACTTGTGTCGGAAATCCAGCTGCACAATGATCCGAAAACCACGGTCTGCGATCTCACCAGCCTCCGTCAGCATTGCTGCACGTCATTTCTCCAGCTCCGTGCGTCGATTCTTCAGTCGCGTTACAGGCGAGCGCCGATTTTCAGCCGCGAAGCCGGTGGTGCGTCGTTTTTTCAGCCGCAGATCGGAGTTGTGTCGATCTTTTCCCCGCACGGCGTTCTGTGTGTGGATTTCTCACTCTTAGGCTGCCAGATTCTCCTTTCAGGGTCTCAGGAGCTGGATGGGGACCACTTGGCAGAGTTGGAGTCTATCCAGAGACACCAGGTGCTTGCAGAGAGAAGTCTTTGCTGTCCCTGAGACTTCAAACAACAGGAGGCAAGCTCTAAATCAAGCCCTTGGATATGTTCACAAGATGGAAGGCACACAAAGTCCAGTCTTTGCCCTCGTACTCTGGCAGAAGCAGCAACTGCAGGATAGCTCCACAGTCACGGGCAGGGCAGCTCTTCTTCCTCAGCTGTTCAGCTCTTCTCCAGGCAGAGGTTTCTCTAGGTTTCCAGAAGTGCTCTAAAGTCTGTGGTTTTGAGTGCCCTTCTTATATCCAAATTCTCCTTTGAAGTAGGCCTACTTTAAAGCAAAGTCTCTCTTGAATGTGAAATCCTGCCTTGCCCATACCAGGCCCCAGACACTCACCAAGGGGTTGGAGACTGCATTGTGTGAGGGCAGGCACAGCCCATTCAGATGTGAGTGACCACTCCTCCCCTCCCTCCTAGCACAGATGGCTCATCAGGAAATGCAGGCTACACCCCAGCTCCCTTTGTGTCACAGTCTAGTGTGAGGTGCAACCAGCCCAACTGTCAAACTGGCCCAGACAGGGAACCCACAAACAGGCAGAGTCACAGAAATGGTACAAGCAAGAAAATGCTCACTTTCTAAAAGTGGCATTTTCAAACACACAATCTTAAAATCAACTTTACTAAAATCTGTATTTTTAAATTGTGAGCTCAGAGACCCCAAACTTCACATGTCCATCCACTCCCAAAGGGAATCTACACTTTAATAAGATTTAAAGGTAGCATAGCCCCCATGTTGACCTATGAGAGGGACAGGCCTTGCAACAGTGAGAAATGAATTTAGCAATATTTCACTGTTAGGACATATTAAACACAATACTATACGTCCTACCTTAATCATACACTGCACCCTGCCCCTGGTGCTACCTAGGCCTACCTTAGGGGTGCCTTACATATAAGAAAAGGGAAGGTTTAGGCCTGGCAAGTGGGTACACTTGCCAAGTCGAATTTACAGTTAAAACTGCACACACAGTCACTGCAGTGGCAGGTCTGAGACAGGATTACAGAGTTACTTATGTGGGTGGCACAACCAGTGCTGCAGGCCCACTAGTAGCATTTGATTTACAGGCCCTGGGCACCTCTAGTGCACTGTACTAGGGACTTACTAATTAATCAAGCATGCCAATCATGGATCAGCCAATTACATACACATTTGTAAAGGAGCACTTTAGCACTGGTTAGCAGTGGTAACGTGCCCAGAGTAATAAAAACAGCAAAATCAGAGTCCAGCACACATCAACAACCTAGGAAACAGAGGCAAAAAGTTAAGGGAGACCACGCCAAGGATGAAAAGTCTAACAATCATTATTTTTTTCTTTTTTCCCATTAAGTGGTGCCCGCTACTTATTACAGCCAGTAGGCTCAGTATTTGGCTCTTCCTTATCAATTCCCCACTCAACATAATCCCATGATTCGCCAACATCATTTCTGACTAAAAATACCTCCGATGTTATTTAGGGAATAAGTTCTAACATAGTTGCAGCCATTGTCTATTAATATACAACGCCAGAATGTTTTCAGATCAGTTTTCAGTGAGACACACCATAAAAGTGCCTCTCTTGTATATAAGATTTACAAGACTGGTTCTGGGCTACCACGAACCGGGGGAGTAACAGTCCTTCAGTGTTGGTATGCAGGGCTTGCATGATAATTTATGTTCTCTTTTCTTTATCTATTTATTAATAATGATGCTACTGGATTAATAAATATAACTGATAACTGTGATAATTGGAAGTTAGAATTTCATTTTGAAAGTGTGATCCAGTGTCTTTTTCCTATATTAGATGCTTATTTGGATGTACTAAAGGCCACATGGAAAATGATATGACAAATCAATTTGAAGTCAATTGACTCGGTATGTGTAAGGGGGTGTGTTAAAGCAATTAATCATGAGTTGGTACTTATATATAGGTGGTGGCATTCTTAAGGTTATGTATTTATATTTTTTTGTAATTGATTTTCATTATGTAGTTATTGGTGGGTGTTTTTTTTTGCACTAGTTTTGGGTAGTGACAAAAATATTTAGAAAGACGGGGGTTATTTTTAAATATATTTTATATATATATATATATATAAATATATATATATATATATATATGTTTCTTTGTCTTTTTTGTCTATATATGTATAATTGTTTATACATGTAATACTTTTTGGTGATGTTGTAATTGTGTATTTTTATATGTTTTGTATTTTTTTATTTATGTATATTAATAGTAGCTTTTATAAAAATTGAAGTATTCCCTTGTCAAGTCCTTTCCCTTTGGAATAGGATATTGAGCTATGTATTTATTTATAATGTAGTTGTGGCTTATTGTACATTTTTTGGTGAAGTTATGTTTGTGGGTGTAAAGAATTGTTATGTGTTTATTGAATGTGAGTCATATTTGTTGTATTTCAGCCCTGAAGAAGTCTTATGTCAAAGGACGAAACACGTTGGCTGTTGCTGTTCTGGATACATGTATTTTTTTTAAAGAAAAAGAATAAAGAGAAGATTTGTAAAATATTATACCAAGTAATTGGACATTGAAAAATTGTTGACGGTGGTGCACTAACAGTGTTCTAAATTAAGTCTTTTCCTCTTGTCTAAGGAGTACACCTTGGCAGCAGGTAGTGGTCTTAGTGCACACAAATAAGTAGAACAAACAAATATCAATAATATTACTCATTTATACTGAGGGAAATGTTGGGTTAGGTGCATTGGTTGGTAGCCTTCTGCCGTACCTTTTGAGAATATTGAGTTAACACCACATTGTGTACATATCGGAGTGAATAGTGCGATGGAGCATTTTGATTCTGGCCATGTGTCCTGATGCAACCCTTTTGCATGCATTCGGTGTGCCCTATGTGCCTTCCTCTTCTGCCATTTGTGAACCCCTGCTACTTACCATGCATTTGTGATAGTTCTTGGTAGTCTGCACTGTCCTGCCCCGAGATTCCAGTGACCAGCTCCTCCGGTATGACTGCTTCCACCATCTCCTCTAGCTCATCCAGGTCCTCCTGGGGTGCAGGACTTCCACCTCCAGTCTGCAGTGCTGCCTTTCGGTTCCGGGCCAGTTTCTCCTTAGTTCTGTGCTTGCAGTTGTGCCAGCACTTCTTACAATCAGTGACAGTCCTCTTCACCTCTGCCACACTGTTGACTTTATCAACTATTCCCTGCAAGATAGCCTCTCTCCTACCTATTGGCAATTTGGAGGTGACAAAGAGCTGGTATTGCTACTCCGTCAACTCTTTGATCAAGATGTCATTCTCCTCACTAAAGCGACACTTATGCTTCCTCTTCTCCTTCTCCTGGGACTTTGCTGGTCCCT
The DNA here is from genome assembly GCF_031143425.1 of Pleurodeles waltl. Classification (NCBI taxonomy): domain Eukaryota; kingdom Metazoa; phylum Chordata; class Amphibia; order Caudata; family Salamandridae; genus Pleurodeles; species Pleurodeles waltl. The sequence goes on along the minus strand of NC_090447.1, from coordinate 1,151,477,326 downwards.
CCTGGTTGGTACTAGGCTGATTAGGATCTCTCTGAGGTAGCTCCTGTCCTGCATCCTCCACCTTGTCTCCCAAATTATTTTTCTTCCTCACATGTTTATTTTTACGCTAATGCTGTTAAATATGGCGCTAACGCATTTTGCGCAAAAAAATGACGAAAAACGTTTTAACGCCACTTTTACTGCATTAGTGTCATTTTTCCTTAGGGCATGTCGCAGAGGTTAGCATCATTTTTTTCAATCTAACCATTTCTTAGCGCTACTGTGCATCATTTTATAAATATGGCTCAAAGATGGCGCTAGGGAATGGCGTTAGCTTGCTGTCATTTTATTGACGCACAACTGCGCTGACGCAGTTGTGAGTCATTTTTGTTAAATATAGACCATGTGACTCACTGAAATACATTCCCGAAATCAAAACCCTATCATAAGCAAAACTGCCCCAAAACCTAAGAAGCTAATGGTAATCCCCATCACTAACTCCTAAAACATGTAACAGAGTACAAAATAACTTACAAAACAAGCACAGAATAATATCCTACTCCCAACTCCCCATACAACCCAGCAACATTTTAATGAAAAGTGGCTGTTTAGAAATATTTTAAAGTTACACTTTAACACTTACCCTTCTCTGAAATCGAGCACCCAAAAAAAAACATGACTGCCAAAGAGGCCTTCATGCAAGAGTATGAAATGTAATCAACGTGGTTTGTATGGAAGAAAATCATTGAAAAAGGACAATTTTCACCATTTGAAAAAATGTATTTAAGTTGTTACAAAGTATGTTCATTTTATAAAAATGTTTTACTTTTTGAAAATCAGTAGCTATTTGATATTTTCTAAAAAGAAATTGTTTTGACATTTTTAATTGAACATTATTGTAAAATGAAATAAAACATTTGAAAGTTTATAAACAGTGTCCTGCTTTTAATTTTTTTTTTAAAATTAATATTTTAAAATATTTTTTTTACATTTCGTAACACAATATGTTTATGAATATATATTTATTTATATATTATCAATATATGTATTTACATATATACATATTGGTGTGTTTATGTGTTACGCGAGTTTGTATATATAAATATATATATATATATATATGACAGAAGAGAGAACTCTGGCTGGGTACTTCCCAAGTTTAGGTGGAGAGCAGCTCCAGTAAGGACCACCCTGCAACACCAGCGACACTCTAGATTTGCTCACCACAAATGTCTGTTTTCCTACCAAAGTTTTCAAGCATCGGATTGGCACAGTGCCATCCACACCGGGCTAGAAAGTGACAAAGTATTTTGCCATTTGTTTAGCAAAATCTTTAAGCATAGGATTGGCCCTGTGCCATCCTTCCCGAGCTGTAAAATGACAAAAGGCTTTCACCACTCTAGGCACAGAATTATAGCTTTGGACTGGTAAAATACCATCCAAGCCAATCCAAGTTTGCAAAAGCAAACCCTGACACTAGTTTCAATGTCATTACATCTCTTGAGAGATGTTTAGCTGTGTCCAGATGTTGGAAACTGAATCGCTATATACTATACCAAAATGAGGTATAGTGTGCATAGACTTCATGGGTTCCCCGGAGGCTTAGCAGAGTCTAAAGTAGATAATACTAATGCTCTCTTTTGTGGTAGTGTTGTCGAGCAGTTAGGCTTATCAGAGGGTAGTGCAAAGCATTTGCTGTGCACACAGTCAAGAAATTAGGCACACACTCAATGACTAACTCCAGGCCAATTGTTTTATATAGCAAAAATAAATTCTGTTACTTTGTTTCTAGAACCAGAAGGTCTTTGTAACATGTGAGTACAGTTACCAATAGGTATCAAGCATGTGTATCAAATGTACTTTGTTTGGTTTTTGCAGATAGAGCAGTTTACAAGTAAGTAACACGTTTCTATTTTAAAAGTTGACACTGCAATTTTTCTTAGGAGTCAGTAGAGTTCAACAGGAGGAAAAGTGTTGGCACGGTTAACAGGTAAGAGCGTGACTTATGATTCCAGTCTTCGGGGTTAGGTTGTCCACAGGTCAAAGTTTAGGCTGACTCCAAAAGTTCACCACCAGCAACATGGGGCTGGCTGGGTAAAGAGATCAAATTTGGTGTTGGGTTTACAATTAAATCCTATGAGGACTGGGGTTGCTCGGTAGAAAGCAGATTGCAATGTAAGTACCTGCGGTTCCAGGGCAGAGGTCTGAGGGGTTTAGGTCAGCACCAGGGGGGGCCACAGGTTCACACCAAACACACACCCTCAGCGGCACGTAAGCCGCCGGGGGCAGGGTGCAAACAGAGAGCTAGGCTCTCAATGCATTTTAATGGGGGACCCTAGGGGTCACAAAAGATGCTGCAGGCTGGGTCCAGGGGATTTGTTCCAGGAAACCAAAGGCTGGATAAGTAGGGGAGGTGGCCACTAGACATTGCTGGACTGTCATTCATATTTCCCAAGGCCAGGGGGCTGCAGGTGCAGAGATCTCCTTGGGCGTCAGGTATCTTCGTCAGAGCCGGTGGCAGGGGGATCTTCTGGATTCCGGTTGCAGGCGTCATTGTGTTGGCCAGGAGGGGTCAACCCAAGGTGGAATAGAGGTTGGAATAATCTGGGGACCTTCTCTGCACCGGTGGGCAACCTGGACTCTGGCCATGGACGTCCAGTGCAGAGTGGGCAGGGCTCGCAGATCTAGGGCAGTTCTAGAGTCCTTTAGGAGGCTTCTTCTGCGCAGAGCAGCTGTCCTCGTGAGGTCTTGGTCCCCTGCTGGGCCCGCAGTCCTCTGGGGATTAGTAGAGGTCGCTGGTCCAGCAGAATGCGTTACCTTCTTGGATCAGAGGTCTTTGAATCTGCAGACAGGCCGGTAGTGCTGGGGCCAAGTCAGTTGTGGTCTGGAGTCTTCACTGCTGGGGCCGGCATGGCAGTCCTTCTTTCTTCTTGAGTTTTGAGGTTACCAGGATTCTGACGAGTAAGGTTCAGGGGAGCCCCTAAATACTAGATCTAGGGGCATTACAGGGGTCAGTACTGTCCCCGAGGGTGGCTACAACCTTCCTGTGTCCACTCCCTATTGGACCCTATCCTCGAAAACAAGATGGAGGATTCTGCAAAGAGGGGGTCCCTTTAGCTCCTAACATCTTAGGGGTGGTCCTAGCTGCAGTGGTCACTCCTCCCTGTTTTACCTAAAGTTCCGCAGGGGGAGATGCGAAGCACGTCCACCCAGAGCAGGCGTTGTTCCTAACCTCAGAGAGCACAAAGGCTCTCACCCCATGGGGTCACACACTTGTCTGTTAGTGGCAGGCTGGGACAGACTGGTCAGCCTTACACTACAGGTTGGATAAAATACAGATACCTCTATATGCATTGTACAATGAATCCGACATTGGCATCAGTGTGGGTTTATTGTGCTGAGAAGTATGATACCAAACTTCCCAGCCTTTAGTGAAGCCATCATGGAGCTGTGGAGTTCGTAAAAACAAACTCCCAGGCCATGTGCTTAAAATGGCCACACTGCACTCACAATGACTAAGAATGGACTTAGACACTGTAGTGGCATTTTGATCATGCAGCTATACCCTCACCTATGGTATAGTGCACTCTGCCTTAGGGCTGTAAGGCCTGCTAGAGGGGTGACTTACCTATACCTCAGGCAGTGGTTTGTTGGCATGGCACCCTGGAAGAGGTACCATGTTGACCTTACATTTTTCTCCCCACCAGCACACATAATCTGCAATGGCAGTGTGCATGTGCTTGGTAAGGGGTCCCATTGGGTGCCATAATATATGATGCACCCCTTAGGGACTCTCCCTAACCACAGAGCCCTTGGGAGCACTTGTACCTTTTACAAGGGATTTAGCTGTGTGCCAGGGGTGTGCCAATTGTGGGAACAATAGTACAGTTTAGGGAAAGAACAGTGGTGCTGTTGCCTGGTTAGCAGGATCCCAGCATACACCCAGTAAAGTTAGCATCAATACCAGGCCCAAAATGGGGGGTAACATGCCAAAAAGAGGCACATTCCAACACCAGACACAAAGGAACACCCATTATAAGTCAAAACAACACCCTTTCAGGATTATAGTGATGCATAAATTGTGCAAAAAAGAAGAAAGAACTCTGGATACTTTCCAAGTTTAGGTGGAGAGCAGCTCCTGCAACACCAGCGACACGCTAATTCCAGGTTGGCTTGGATGGTAGTTTACCAGTCCAAAGCTGCAATGCTGTGGCTGTCACAACCAACTCGTTATCTGTGTCTGTGGCCCACTGGAAATGTGGTGAGGTTCTTGTTCCTATAGGTTCTGCCTTGGCCCAAGTAGAGGCGACCCTTTCTGGTAGCCACGGTGCTGTTGATGGAGGGAACGCCAAAGGCAGTCCGTGCCCTCCAGAAGGAGTCCCCAAGGGAAAAAAAAACCCAAAAAGGAACGCCTGAAACAAAAAAACAGAAGGTAAAAATAAATCTGAACAAAAAGGCAAAAATGACAAAGAAAAAAGCTGGAACATCAAATATCTGACGCAGACGAACAGGAGCGAAGATCACCACCCAAAGGAAGTGTTGCAGCTCAAAGAGAACAGGAATCGCACACCCTTTATACCCAAAGTACAGGAAGTGACCGGCAAGAAGTAAAAGACACCATATTGGATTGGGAACATAACATAGAACTCCATAGGAAAGGCACTATATTAAATAAAGCTCCAAAGGCATGCAGGGAAAAGGAAGGCATGCTGGGAAAGAGAAGGGAATCATGGACATGAAAGAAAGGCATAAAGTCATGAAGAAACGAGGAAGACAGAAAAGAAAGAAAAAGAAACAGAAGGTAAGTGGGGGGAAAAAAGGTAGAGTGGGAAGAGGCAAGAAACTAGCAGGGGCATGTCACGCCAAGTCTGTAGCGAGGCCCCATGCCCAATTTGGGGCCTTTAAAAAGATAATAAAGTGAAGGGGCGCAGCGCGTCCTACTGCCGCGCGCCGCGTCCCGAGCCAAATGTGGCTGGAGTGGTGAAAGACTTTTGTCACTTTACAGCTCAGAAAGGATGGCACTGGGCCAATCTGATGCTTAAAGATGCACAAATGGCAAAAGACTTTGGCGGTCATTTTGAAGAAAGCGGGAAAGCCCGCTCCGCCGGCAGTGGCGGTAATTACTGCAGATGGCATGGCGGTGCACGACCCCCATATAAAGATGACAGTAGTAAACTGGCTGAAAAGCAGGCAGTTCACTATCACTCACTGCCAGGCCTGAATCGATCGCCGGGCCGAAGGTAGTCACTGTCGACCCGGCAGTGGAGCCTAGACACCAGTGGAATAATGATCCTTTTTCCAACAGGGGATACTCCACCAGGTAATCCCTGGGGGAAAGCATACTGGTGACAGGAATACTCATTCCTGTCACCAGTATGTGACACGCTAGCCCCTCTCACTACCACAACCCCCAAATACCCCCCAAACCCCTGGACACCCCTTCACTCCCCGAACCCCAAACTCCTAAACCCTAAACCTCCTCCCCCGATCTCCCTGTAGGTCCTCCGCAACCCTCCCTTACCTTCCCTCACCTCTGTTTAGGTCCCCCAAACCTCCAACCCCCCCCAAATACACATGCACGCATATGTAGACATACACACATGCATTCATACACGCAGACACACACACCCCCCTTCACCAACACACATGCACACCCCCATGCATGCACTCACTCAACACACACCCCCCCCTCCTGCTCTTCCCTCTCAGGCAGCCCTTACCTGTTCTGTTGCGCTGCTCTGGGAGGGAACGGACTACAAGGATTCTGCTCCGCCGGCATCGCCTCATCTCCATACACCACCATGCCTATGACTGCATCAATATAGGCGTGGTGGTGTCTGGCTGACATGGCAGTGAGAGTGGAGCAGGTGTCATTATATGGCGGGGTGCCTGCCACCGCCACTGGCGGTCTTCCGTCGACCATCAGCACAGTTGTCAGCGGTGCATCCCACCATGTTCATAAGGACCGCCTTTCTTGCTTTCTTGCTGATATTTCAGTAGCTCTGTCCATTGCTTGAATAGTGTGTTTTTTGTTAGGCGTTAATGCGTGGTCGTGTCATGTAGTCACTTGTCCCATAATTCTTCTCTTGATACACGTCCGTTGCCTGGTTTTGGTACTATTTCATCTCTAGTCAAGCAACATTGCCGCCGGCATCACCTGTGCTTTGACACATTTTTTTCCAAGTTGAACTTGACTATACTGTTGTTGAACAAAATATGCATATCCTGACTGACAGCAATGATCACTACACTTTGCATGATGGTTGAATTTTCATTGACATGCTGGTGTCATTCCATCGTATATGATATGGAGTTTTGTGACCATAGATCTCTCTATTCACTTCCTCTTGTTTATTCCTCCCTTCCCCCCCCCCCTTTCTCCTTTCTTCTTTTTCGTAGGCATCTGGGTATGATTGCAATCCTTGTTATTGTCCTTGGGCATTGATTACATGTCCTGATGATGATCCCGGTATTTTAGGAGGGATCGAAACATCATCGAACAGAAGTACTCTGACCTCTGTTGATTGCACATTATTGTTGTTTTGATTATGTGTACTTACTTGATGTTCCTTTAATTGTAAAATATACTGTTGTCACTCAAAAAGATGTCTGAATAACAAACAACCTCCTTGATTGTGTGTATGTTAAGGTTTTAAATCAATAAATGTACAATATTTTCCTATCAAGGCTCCACATGGATTTGACTGTATCTCCACGTGCTATTTACATTACTTTGATTGTTTCCTAAAGGAACCACTGTTCCTTTGTAAAAACATCAATCTCCGGACCCTAGGTATTGGTGGGTTCCCCTTGTGTTTCATAAATGACTAGAAAAAGTTTCAATATCATAGGGAGCATCAGATTTTATTCTGTACATCTATTGTCAATCACCAAATCTCATATTCTAAACAAGATATCCTTTCTATGTTGCCTAATGCCTGCATAAGCCTTCATTTTATGCTTGTTAACCAAGTCCCTTGTAGGAATCATGTTTTTCATTCAGGTAACTCGGTTTTCATTGCTCTCCCGAACATCAAAGTAGCAGGACTCTCACCTGTGGTTGAGTGGGGTGTTGAATGATAAGCTCTTAGAGTACAATTTAGTACTGTTTTTACAATGAGCTTCTGAAGAGTTGCACATTGTACTGCTTTATTTAGTGTCCTCATAAAATGCTCAACAAGTCTATTGGCCTGTTGCCATAAAGGTGTACCTTTGATGCTTTATGTTCAGATGCTCTTGGAACCCTTTGAATTCTTAACTGTTAAAGGGCGGGCCATTCTTGGACTTCACAATGGCCCAAAGTTGTAAATATGCCTTCTAGTTTTTCAATGACTCGCTCATGAGTCATGGATGAGAGATCTTCAGCCAACGGGAAACATGCACATTCATCTACAATCACCATTAGATGATGTCCTTTAATAAGTTTACCAGAGAAGCCAATGGCCATTCTCTCCCAAGCAGGTCTAGGGAATTTTGACATGTTCAAAGTATGTTGGGTAACATAGGTTGGAAGTCAGTTGCATATATGACAGGCCTTGAATACTTTTTCTACTTTTTCATCTAAGTATGGATACCAAACTCAATCCTGGAGAGCTCTCTTTGAGGTACTTCAATTACTTTCTGTCACAGATTATCTGGAATCAGGGTTCTTGACCCTTGCAATATAATGCCTTCCTGAGGTATGGACAATTCCTCTTTGACATTCTTGTATTTTTGGTATTCACTATCATTATTGAGAAGTCAAGTGGGTTTGCTCCATAACTAATGTGTAATTCTCTTTTAACTTCAGCATTTCACTATTATGGCTTGTGGCATGATAATTTGAGCCAACGATATAGCAGCTGGTGTACTTGACTTAACAATGAAATTGATGTAGGCCTCAGTTGTCCTGGATAGGTACCTTGACCTTGTAAAGGCACTTTTGCAAAGTAGTCTGCATGATTCTAATATTTTACTGGATGATACACAATTGTATAATTGTACTCCGGCAATCTTAGTCTCCATCGTTGAGAGGATGTGAAGAGGCATCCTGACTTTTGGATGGCCAAAGATGGTCAACAAATCTTTATGATCAGTTACCAGCATGAAAGTCTTTCATTACAAAAATACATGGAAATGTTCATAAGCCTACCCCTCAACTATACTTACTTTCTTAGGTTGTGAGCAAGCATTTTCTGTTTGGGAAAAACCTCTACTAGCATAGCAAAACATACCAATGAGCATTTGGGTGCTCATTATGCTGTGCAAGGATAGAGTCTAACCCGACTGGGCTATTGTCGATCACAACCTTAGTATGAAGCTTTGGATTGAGGTATGCCATTTCTGTAGCATTTTCAATGGCGGGTCTGATTAAAACCTAAAACCTCTCTTACATTCTTGTGACCATTCAAAAGAAGCATTTTTCTTCATCAACTCTCATGATGGAGCACTAACAATGGCAACGCCTTGTATGTATCTTGAACAGTAACTGGCCATGCTAAGTAATGAATGCATCATTGAAACATCTTGTGGGGGGGGGGTCAAAATTTGAAAAAGCTTGTACTTTTGCAGAATCAGGTGTCATACCCCCATCAGAAAAGGTATGGCCAAAGAAATTTAGCTTTGTCTTGTTGAACTCAAACTTGTTGGCATTCAAAGTCAAACCTGCATCACTGAGTAAACAACACACCTGTGTGAGAGCTCTAGTGTGCTCCTTCTGTGTAGCTCTGAAAACCAATATGTCATTGTAATAACTGAATGCATTCACATCAGACTGTATGATACGTCCAATGAGGTCTTGAAAAAGTTCTGCGGCGGATGACACACTAACACTAAGGGCTTCATTACAGGTTTGGCGGCCCTAAAACTGCCAAGCTTGCAGTGGCGGTCAGCAGTCTGACTGCCAGATTGCGATCCTAGCAGTTGGACTGCCAAGAGATCGCTGCCACTGCCAGGATCACGTATCCCGCTGGGTTGACAGCAGTGAAAGTCGTGGTCAGCCACAGCAGTGCTGAGTTTGGCACCATCGTGCTGATCACAATTTCCTTTCCACCCGCCTTTTTATGGAGGGGTCCCCACCATGAAAAGACTAGCAAAAAGGCAGAATCAGGGCCTTGGGGGGCCCCTGCACTGTCCACGACCATGCTGTGGGCAGTGCATCGGTCCCCTATTAGCACCCTTGGAATACACACTGTTTACTATGGCAGACAGTGTGCATTCTGAGGTTGCTCCCTGAGGGAGCAGAGGCCATTGCCGCTGCACTGTTTCTGCCGTTCAGCCTGATGAGAATGTCGTAATATAACGGAGGTGAGGCTGCCGGCTTGAGAGCAGCCTCCCCAGTTCAACTGCGGAACTCATAATCGGGCCCTAAGTGTCTTGTGTCAAAACAAACCAGCATTTGTAGAAAGGTTTGTAATGAACCTCCAGCTTTCTTCAAGTTCCAAAGGATGATAACTTTTATTTAAATCAAGTCGAGAGAAAATCTTTGTACAATTCAATTGCGTTATTATCCCAGCAATGCATGGACCTGGATGGTGTTATAGTTCAATTGCTTTGTGTGCCTGGCGCATGTCAACGTGTATGCGTACAGCTCCTTCACTCGTCTTCTTAGACACTATTTCGATGGGAGAAACCCATGGTTTTGGACCAATGATGCGCTCAATAATATCATGCTTAAGTAACAATTCAAGTTCTTTTTCAACATCTCCTTTTAAAGGAAAAGCAATTTGTCCATGTTTCTAAGTACCCGGACAAACATCCTCATTAATATACAGTTCTACATTTAGGGCCAGATGTAGCAACCGGTTTGTATGTCGCAGTTTGCGACATGCAAAACGGCCATCGCGATGCAGAGTCACATTTTGCGAGTCGGTCCCGACTCGCAAAATGTGATTCCGACTCGCAAATAGGAAGCGGTGTTCCCTTCCAATTTGCGACCGCATCGCCATGCTGAGTTGCTTTGTGACCGCGAAAGTGGTCGCAAACCAACTCGCAGTTACCACCCAAACGCATTCGCAAACAGGAAAGGGTCCCCAGGGGACCCCCTCCCCTTTGTGAATGTCGCTGAAAAAATGAAACCAAATGGTTTCATTATTTTTTTGAATTGCAACTCGTTTTCCTTTAAGGAAAACGGGCTGCAATAAAAAAAAAAAAAAAAAAAAATGCTTTATTAAAAAAAGCAGTCACAGACATGGAGGTCTGCTGTCTCCAGCAGGCCACCATCCCTGTGAGTGCAGAGACTCGCTATGGGGTCGCAATTTGCGACCCACCTCATTAATATTCATGAGGTAGGTCTTTGCGACCCCATAGCGAGTTGCAGAAGGTGTCCGAGACACCTTTCTGCATACTATTTTGCGAGTTGCAATTTGCGAGTCGGTATTACTCGCAATTTGCAAGTCGCAAAACTTTGTTTTGCTACATATGGCCCTAATTTCCTAAACCGTGAAACAACAAAGGGAATTGACTTACTTTTTCGTGATTAGAGTTCATGTTGTAATTCACAGAAGTCAGTTCCCTATCAGCAACCGTATTGAAACTGTGTTAACAGGCACCTGACGCTGCACCCAAAAACACAGAGATCGGAGATAGTACCTTTGTTTTCTTGTTTTTCACTGTCACTACAAATTAACCTTGACTTTTAATGGGTGTTGATGCAGCCCATGTCTACACTTTGGTCTTTGACGACGTGAGCCCCGGTAATAGAGACCTTTCATTGTATTTCTCTTCAGGCATTATGGGGGTCATTACAACATTGGCAGTATAAGGTGCTTACCGCCGTGCAGAAGACCGCCACTACACTGCCGCGTCCGTGGTAGACCGCCACAGCTATTATGACACACATCACAGAATCCGCCGAAATTCAGACACCCTCACAATACCGCCACACCAAAGGTCAGCGATAAACATGCAGAAACAAATCCTCCACCTCCAAGCCAACAGAAACACGCCCATGCTATTATGACCCACGAATCCACGCGGCGGTCTTTCAACCGCGGTATTCCATTGGCGGTACACACCGCCGCGCTCAAAATACACACACATCTACAAAACACCGCCACATTGGACAATTCCAAATACACACACCTGATACACATACAAACAACACTCCCACACACCCAACACAATATAAAACACACACCCACATCACCCACAAACCCCTACGACCAAAAATTTGAGTTGAAGGCGACAGAGAGAGCACAGCAATAGACAACCCCACCACACAGAGGCACACCACACCATCACCCACACAACATCCACGCACAAAACACCACATACCACTACACTCACCACACTCATCAACACATACACCACCCCACACATCACACACACCACCCCATGTCACGCCAAAGACATCCCCGCTTCTCCGAGGAGGAGCTCAGGGTCATGGTGGAGGAAATCATCCGGGTAGAGCCACAGCTATTTGGCTCACAGGTACAGCACACATCAATAGCCAGGAAGATGGAGCTATGGCAAAGAATAGTGGACAGGGTCAACGCTGTGGGACAGCACACAAGAAATAGGGAGGACATCAGGAAGAGGTGGAACGACCTGCGGGAAAGGTGCGTTCAACGGTATCCAGGCACCACATCGCGGTACAGAGGACTGGCGGCGGACCACCACCTCCTCTCCCTCAACTAACAACATGGGAGGAGCAAGTCTTGTCCATCTTGCATCCTGAGGGCCTCAGAGGAGTCGTTGGAGGAACGGACACTGGTAAGTCAAATCTTAACTATCATAACCCCCACCCTACCTGCATGATATCACACACCCCCACCATCACACCCTCCCCTATCACCCCAAATCCTCATCTATCTACCCATTACACCAACCACCCATCCCAAACCCAAGCCCTGCATGACATAACTAAGCATCGACACCCATCACCAAAGCATGCCCACTGCACAGACCCAGAACACCCCCCAACCATCAGCACACAAGCCCCCCCACAGGAATGCCTGCACTGGGGTTCACGCACACCCAACCATTGCACACCATGAAACACACACATGCAATAATCATGTACTTATACCCCCGCAGGAACCCGAAGGAACGTCACCACACCAGAGGGTCCAGACAACACCACTCCACCCCCAGAAGAGGCCCACAGTGATGATAGCAGCTCTGCCCCACTGGATCTTGATGACCAGCCCGGACCATCGTGGGCCTCGGGACAGTCGGTTCCCCTTGCCCAGCCACAGCCCAACACCGAGCTGCCACCCTCTGGTAACACCAGCACAGCACCCACCCAGAGGGCCCAAACCTCCCTACCCAGGACAGGTCAATCAGCTGTGTGTCCACCACTACAGGGCACCCAGGGTAACCCACCACCCCAACAACAACAGGGACCTGGGGGCAGTGGTAGTGGGCACACGGTCCAGGGGACGGAGGCACAGGAACATAGGGGAACTGGGAGGGCTGCTGTGCGACAGAGGGAGGACAGGCCAAGGGAACCCACTCTCAACGAGGCCCTCTCCTCCATCATGGGAGCATACCACCACTCCCAGGAGAAAATGACCACGGTCCCGGACAAGTTGCAGGAGACCCTGCGTCTGCAGCAGGAACAATATTTGGGGTTCAGGGAGGAGCTCAGGACCATAGGCTCCACCCTGGGCACCATCGTAGGGGTGCTGACAGACATTCAAAAGACCTTGAGGGACACCATGGTACTCCAAGGGGCCCCTAACACTAGGCAGGACGACGAACTGCCCACCACCTCCGCCGGTGCTAGTGGACAGGACGTCCCGCCACAGGACCACCACACCAGCACCCCACCCCCTGCAGACGGACAACCACCACGCAAGCGGGCACTGAGATCCAGGAACAGGCAGAGCAAGATGGCAAGGAAATAAGACCACCCTGATAGTCCTCCCACTGTCCCATTTTGTTACCCTGCCCAAATCGGAACTGCCCCAGCTCCACTTCCAATGCCCAGATGTGCAATGTACCTGTGAGACTAATTGACTGGACTCTGCCATGGACATTCCTCCACCATCACCCATCACCATTTTACAACCCCCCTTCATTTTTGTACACTTAAATAAACACCCTTCAAACACCCAAAAAAATGGAGTCAGTCAATGATTTGTAAATCTGTATACTCAATTACATTTGCATAATGGGTTACCCATTGGAAGGCTAACATACCTATGTCACACATCACAAGCCCTTCAAGGATGCAAACAGTTGACACGTAGGTTACCACATTTGTGGAACTGAAATGGAAGGGGACAACTCAGTTAACAAATAGTGAGTGAAATTGAGGTACAGGATAGAGGTAGATGTGTGAAAGTGAATGTAAAGGTAAAATAGAAAATTTGCTCACCTGTGTGTCACTGGAAATATTGCTGTATGACTGACTCCCTGTTGTCGTTTTCGTCTTCCTCAGCTTCATCCTCATCACTGTCCACAGGCTCCACAGACTCCACAGCTGCTACAACACCGTCATCTGGATCATCCTCCTGCAGAAAAGGCACCTGGCGTCGCAAAGCCAAGTTATGGAGCATGGAGCAGGCGATGATGATGTCGCACACCTTCTTTGGTGAGTAGAATAGGGATCCACCTGTCATATGGAGGCACCTGAACCTGGCCTTAAGAAGGCCGAAGGTTTGCTCGATAACCCTCCTAGTCCGCCCATGGGCCTCATTGTACCGTTCCTCTGCCCTGGTCCTGGGATTCCTCACTGGGGTCAATAGCCACAAAAGGTTGGGGTAACCAGAGTCCCCCAATAGCCATACACGGTGCCTCTGGAGTTCACCCATCATATCAGGGATGCTGCTATTGTGCAGGATGTAGGCGTCATGCACTGAGCCAGGGAACATAGCATTTACCTGCGAGATGTACTGGTCTGCCAAACAGACCATCTGGACATTCATAGAATGATAACTCTTCCTGCACACCTGTTCACTCCTGCGGGAGGGGGACCAGAGCTACCTGGGTCCCATCAATGGCACCTATGACGTTGGGGATATGTCCAAGGGCATAGAAGTCACCTTTCACTGTAGGCAAATCCTCCACCTCAGGGAAAATGATGTATCTCCTTACGTGTTTCAGCAGGGCAGACAACACTCTGGACAACACATTGGAAAACATAGGCTGGGACATCCCTGATGCCATGGCCACTGTTGTTTGAAATGACCCACTTGCAAGGAAATGGAGCACTGACAGCACCTGCACGTCAGGGGGGATTCCAGTCGGATGGCAGATTGGTGAAATCAGCTCTGGCTCCAACTGGGTACACAGTTCCTGGATTGTGGCACGGTCAAACCTGTAGGTCACGATTAAATGTCGTTCATCCATTGTCAACAGGTCCACCAGCGGTCGGTACACCGGCGGATTCCGCCATCTTCTCATATGTCCCAGCTGACGGTGCCTTCGAAGGACAACAGCGAAGAAACAGTCACTATTCTTCCAGGTATGTACCCACAGTCACACACAAGACTACCCCAGACAATAAACCCTTCCTGTATGTGTGTTGAGTGTAGGCCTCAGTATGTGTGACGCAGTAGAAAATGAAGCCATGTGGGCCCCTGAAATGGCAGCTGCCTGACCTCTAAACTGGGACAATGGGATTGTGGGGTAACAGCGCTGGCGTTGCACACCGTTGTGGTAGGCGGTCGTAGAGCGTGGCGCAATGCTGCAATGGTTAACAATGGACCCTATGGGTCCCAGGAGCCAATGAACAGGTGCACCGGCGGTGATGATGCGCCCGCCGCGGACGTCACCGCCATTTTCTATCTCTTCAATCACTAGATACCTGACCTTCGACAGGATAGGACCTACACTGCTAGTGCTGCTGTGACCTCGGTCTGGAAGCGATGATGGCTGCTGCGTCTGGGGAAAGGGCCCCTGCCTTCACATCGGAGGAGTTGGAGAAACTTGTGGATGGGGTCCTCCCCCAGTACACGCTACTCTACGGTCCTCCAGACCAACAGGTTAGTACACAGGGAGCACGTTGTAGGGGCTAGGCCTGGGTGGAGAGGGCTGGGTGGAAGAGGGAAGGGGGCAGAAGTCATACTACAGTAAAGCATGGGAATAAATGTGCCACATTGTCAGAGTATGGAGGGGGCCACACACATTGATGGTGCAATTGGTAATGACTGTTCCTCTTCCCTTGGGCATGTCATGTAGGTCAGCGCCCACCAGAAGAGGGACATTTGGCATGCCATCGCCAAGGACGTCTGGACCCTGGGGGCCCACCAGAGACGGGGCACCCACTGCCGGAAGAGATGGGAGGACATTCGCCGCTGCAGCAAGATGTCGGCGGAGGCTCAGCTGGGGATGGCCTCCCAACGTGGGAGGGGTGCCCGTCGTACCATGACCCCCCTGATGTTCCGGATCCTGGCGGTGGCCTACCCGGAGTTGAATGGGCGCTTAAGGACATCACAGCAGACACAAGGGGGTGAGTACAAACCCATTCTGCGGACTTTGCGTGCAGTGGAGGTATGTGGGTGGGGGAGGTGGGCTGTGGGTGTCCGTAGGCCAGGGCGAGTTAGTTAGGCAAGGCCCCTCCCTAATGTAGGCCATCTGGCACTCTACCCCACCTCAGAAAACTAGCAAGTTGAGGTATAGACATCCATGTGCGCAGATTTCCAGCATTGCCATGTAGCCCATATCCATTAAATTGCATGTGCAGAGGGCAGGAGCGCGGCGTTGTGCATGGGGCTGCTGCGTCTGTCTTGTCCGCCAACGGTAGCGGTATGCCATGTACTAAAACTCTCTTTCTTCTGTCTCCCCCCCTTTTCCTGCTCTCCCTGTCCATTTGTACATCAGCATCAACAGGCGGAGGTACAGTGGCACCGGAGCACGAGGGAGCTGCATCCCACATGGCCATGGAGGGCCACACCACAGACTCTGAATACACCAGTGGGCCGGAGGGCGAGGGGAGCTTCACGTCGGCCACCGGATCACCAACCAGCGACACAGACTCCTCCGCCGATGTGAGGTCCCCTGTGGTGGCGGCACCATCTGTGCGCCCCACTTCTACAGGTATAGCCGCCACCCCCCCTACCAGTACCGCCCTCTCAGCAGCCCCGCAGCGTTCGCCCCGTGCCCGCTCACCCAGGAGGGTGGGCATCACCTTCGCCTCTGGCACCTCAGGCCCTGCCCCAGTCACCCCTGCTGCCCTCAGTGAGGAGGCCATTGACCTCCTCAGGTCACTCACTGTTGGGCAGTCTACCATTGTGAATGCCATCCAGGGTGTAGAAAGGGAGTTGCAACACGGTAATGCATTCCTGGAGGGCATTCATTCTGGTGAGGCTGCCCTTCAGCGACCCCTGCAATCTCTGGCCTCAGCACTGATGGCAGCAATTGTCCCTGTGTCCAGCCTCCCCCCTCCAACTTCCTCCACCCAGACCCAATGCCCTGTATCCCAGCCCATCCCAAGCACACCTACAGACCAGCATGCAGACAAGTCAACACACCCAAGTAGCTCAAGCAAACATAGGCACCACACACACCACAAGCACTCACACAAGCATCACACCCATACAGACACAGCAACATCCACTGTCTCCACTGTGTCCCCCTCCTCCCTCCCAGTCTCGTCTACACACACACCTGCATGCACCACATCTACAGGCACTAGGACTCGCACCAGGACACCCAACACCACACGCCGCTCACTTGCACTCACCACCTCCACTGCCATTTACACGTCCCCTGTGTCCTCTCCCAGTGTGTCTGTGACGCCCCCTCCCAAAGTACCCAAACGCCGGCAATCACTCACCCAACATCCATCCACCTCACGACAGCCTCCAGTACCTGCACCTGCACCCAAAACAGCTAAAGTGACACCTCCTACAACCACCTCCTCTTCCTCCACTCCCAGACCCCCTCCAGCTACCCATCCCAGTGTTCGTCAGAAACTGTCCCTCTGTCAAATTGACCTTTTTGCCCCCACCCCCCTCCCCTCCAATTCATCAGTCCCGTCGTAGCGCCTCAGCCAAAAAGCCTCCAGGACCAGTGGTGCCTGTTCAAGGTTTTTGGAGTGCACCGTCCACCAGGGCAGGCAGTAGGACCCGGAGCCAAGGCACAGGCAGCCCACCCCCTGTAAAGGCTCCGAAATTGGAGAGTGGACGACGGGACCGTGGCAAGACTCCTGGTGGGACAACAAGTGAAATGGGATCGAAGGCGATTGGTGAGTCAGCTGTAACTCCAAAAAAGGTGGAGAAGGTCCAGAGGAAGTCTGCCCAACCTGTTATGAGTGTCACAGCGGAGAAGTGCGCCATCATTTCCGGCGGTCCAGACACAACCGCCAGCACCGTCGTCACTGGTCCAGAGACCACCGCCAGAGTCACAGCCCAGGAGGGCTCAAGTATCGTCACTGGTCCAGAGACCACCGCCAGAGTCACAGCCCAGGAGGGCTCAAGTATCGTCACTGGTCCAGGGACCACCGCCAGAGTCACAGCCCAGGAGGGCTCAAGTATCGTAACTGGTCCAGGGACCACCGCCAGAGTCACAGCCCAGGAGGGCCCAAGTATCGTCACTGGTCCAGAGACCACCGCCAGAGTCACAGCCCAGGAGGGCCCAAGTTTCGTCACTGGTCCAGAGAGCACCGCCAGAGTCACAGCCCAGGAGGGCTAAAGTATCGTAACTGGTCCAGAGAGCACCGCCAGAGTCACAGCCCAGGAGGGCTCAAGCATCATCACTGGTCCAGAGACCACCACCAGAGTCACAGCCCAGGAGGGCTCAAGTATCGTCACTGGTCCAGAGAGCACCGCCAGAGTCACAGCCCAGGAGAGCTCAAGTATCATAACTGGTCCAGAGAGCACCGCCAGAGTCACAGCCCAGGAGGGCTTAAGTATCGTAACTGCTCCAGAGACCACAGCCGGAGT
Organism: Pleurodeles waltl; assembly: GCF_031143425.1. Taxonomy (NCBI): domain Eukaryota; kingdom Metazoa; phylum Chordata; class Amphibia; order Caudata; family Salamandridae; genus Pleurodeles; species Pleurodeles waltl. The sequence continues at coordinate 1,151,459,537 of NC_090447.1, read as the reverse complement.
CACAGCCCAGGCGGGGCCAGGATGCCACAGCCCCGCTGGGCAATGATGGAACGTCATGCCACACACCAATGTCCAGTGTGGAAATCGTTATGCCACACACCAATGTCCAGTGTGGAAATCATCATGCCACACACCAATGTACAGTGTGTAAATCGTCATGCCACATACCAATGTACAGTGTGGAAATCGTCATGCCACACACCAATGTCCGTATCAGAACCGCCATGTCATAGCACCGCTGAAGAGGGCAAAGACCGCCATGTCAAAGCACCGCTGAACAGTCCTGAAACGCCTTCTCATAGCACCGCTAAAGAGGGCAAAGACCGCCATGTCATAGCACCGCTGAAGAGGGCAAAGACCGCCATGTCAAAGCACTGCTGAACAGTCCTGAAACGCCATGTCATAGCACCGCTGAAGAGGGCAAAGACTGCCATGTCAAAGCACCGCTGAAGAGGGCAAAGACCGCCATGTCATAGCACCGCTGAAGAGGGCAAAGACCGCCATGTCAGAGCACCGCTGAAGAGGGCAAAGACCGCCATGTCAAAGCACCGCTGAAGAGGGCAAAGACCGCCATGTCAAAGCACCGCTGAAGAGGGCAAAGACCGCCATGTCAAAGCACTGCTGAACAGTCTTGAAACGCCATGTCAGAGCACCGCTGAAGAGGGCAAAGACCGCCATGTCAAAGCACCGCTGAAGAGGGCAAAGACCGCCATGTCAAAGCACCGCTGAACAGTCCTGAAACGCCATGTCACAGCACCGCTGAAGAGGGCAAAGACCGCCATGTCAAAGCACCGCTGAACAGTCCTGAAACGCCATGTCATAGCACCGCTGAAGAGGGCAAAGACCGCCATGTCATAGCACCGCTGAAGAGGGCAAAGACCGCCATGTCATAGCACCGTTGAAGAGGGCAATGCACTGGGTAGGAATGAATGGCCCACCACATCAGGCATCCTTATCCCATGTGCAGCTGGGACAGTGACAGGACACTACCATTCACGGGGAGACTCATCCAGTCAGGGCAGCAGTCACCCCCCAGTACCAGTATGGACCTGCATCAACTTGAGAGACTGTGGCTTTGCACTCCCCAGGATGTGACAGTGGGCAACCCACCCACTGTATAGACTTGAGAGACTGTGGCTTTGCACTCCCCAGGATGTGACAGTGGGAAACCCACCCACTGTATAGACTTGAGAGACTGTGGCTTTGCACTCCCCAGGATTGAACAGTGGGAAACCCACCCACTTGAGAGACTTGAGAGACTGTGGCTTAGCACTCCCCAGGATTGATAAGTGGGCAACCCACCCACTGTATAGACTTGAGAGACTGTGGCTTTGCACTCCCCAGGATACATCAATGGGCATGGAGCCCCGTCGTGGATCTGGCTTTGCGTTTATGTGGCTGAGGTGCCCCCCCTTCCCTTCCCCCTGAGGTGCCTGTAGTGTTTCTATCTGATGCCCCGGCAGTGTTCTCTCCGATTTTGGTCAGGTATCTATTCTGGGCCTCGCCAATGCATTTTTGACTGTTTGTGCACGGACATTGTTGTGTACATATCTGCACTACTTCTCGGATTGTATATCTGTAAATAAGAGTGATTTTAGTATACATATATTTGTTTATTTTTGTATGACATGTATATTGGCACATTACAAAGTTTGACCGAAATTCGCATTGTCTTTGCATTCTTCCAGGGGAATTGTGGGTTGTTACTGTGATGTTTGTGACTGCATTGGTGTGTATGTTGTAATATGAGAGGGTGGGGGTGGGGGTGTTTGGTGGGTGTCCCCCTAACTTTTGCCTCCCCCCTCCCCTGTGTCGTAGGTGCTGTACTCACTGGTATCTTCTGCGCCTACGTCGCTGTTGGTCGTGAAGGAGCAGAAAGACAAGGGCAGGTAGTATATGGAGTTCCTGGTCCATGGAGTCGTCGTTCCTCGTGGGATATGTTAAGGTGAGCGTTTTCCCATAGCAAAAGCTGTTTCCGCCGTGTTTTTATCCACGGTGAATCCGCCCCGGAAAAGGTGGCGGATTGGCCTGTTGTGATACTGTGGGCGGTACATTGTCTCCCGCCTGTCTGTTGGCGGTGACCGCCGCGCTGCTTGTCTGTACCGCCGTGGCGGGCAAAGTGTTAAAGTGGCTGTCTTTGTTGGCGGTTTCCGCCAGGGTCATAATTCCCTTTTTTTGTCCGTCTGACTGTTTGCGGTATTACCGCATCTTTAACACCGTCCGCCAGGGTCGTAATGACCACCTATGTTTCTCGATGCACCACTGTCACTAATGAAGGGTATCGAACAACCATATATTTTTAATGTAATCTGTGGTCAGTGTTTGTATGATTTGGCTGTTTTGGCATGATGATCTATCTTTGACTGACATTTTTCTTCACATGCGACCAATAGAATATGCTCACAATTCTCTGAGGTAAACATTACTTTTTTTCACTTATTGAAGCAGATGAACCATTTGACAATGATTTAGATGACAATTGGCGTTGTTTAGTATCAATTTGCCTCAACTGATGTCGCTGCTTGACCTTGTGGGCACGCTCCAAACATTGCTTCTGTAACGTTCTGTCGGCCAGTTTGTCTTTTCGCTGTGACGCACTTTTTACTTTTCTTTACACATCAACACAAATGGTTCTCTTTCCCACACCGTCTACATATCTGTCCAATGGTGAGACACATTCCTTCTTTTCGAAATTAAATTCCACACCTAAAACACAACTTCTTTTTATATGTAGACATCACTTTGTATCCTTCAGTCTTTTGCTTCTTATTATTTTTCACACTCATGACTGGCTTGCTTTGGGCACCTCCAGCCTCCATGTCAGCAGCTTGTCCTGCAGCATGTTCCTCAGCTCTGGCAGCCATATGTATTCGTTCCAGACTAAGGGCTTGATTTAGAGTTTGGCAGAGGGGTTAGTCCGTCACAACAGTGAAGAATATCCCGTCCTCTGAAATATAGATCTCATAGGACATAATGGGATTTATATTTCGGGGGACAGGATGTCTATCAACGTCGTGATGGAGTAACCCCTCTTTCAAACTCTAAATCAGGCCCTAAGACGTTTTCTCAGCATTCATTGTCTGAATTAATCTGACAAGCATCCATCAATAACTCTAAGAAACTTAGCTTCTTTATCATTAAATTTATTGAACATACAGGCCCTCATTACGATTTCGCCTGTCTTTTTTGAAGACTGCCGAAACCACTGCAGCCAGCAGACAGGCAGTGTTGGCGGTCTGCTGACCACCATATTATGAGTCCTGAAAGGACTTCTGCCCATTTACGGGCGGAAATCCGACTCCGTCAGCCTGGCCAATGGAGCTGAAGAGGTGGTTCCACCACCAGCATCACCAAGCCAACAAGACTCTGCCCGCCGTATTACGATATGTCCTGTATGGCGGTTCGGTGCTGGCGGTGAAAAATGCCACAGGACCCATCCCCTCCCAGATGACCACCTTGCTGTAAAACGTAAGTTGATCACCCGAAAGGGAGAGGTGGGGGATGTTGGGTGCATGTGTGTGATGTGTGCATGTATGTGTGCCTGAAAGGGTGTGCGTAAGCACATATCTTTTTGCATGGAGGGTATTTGTGTGTACATGTGTGTGGATGAAGGGGGGTGCATGAGTGTGAATTTGGAGGGGGGGGTGCATGTTTGCTGATGAGTGGAGAGTGCATCGGGGTGTGTGAACATGTGTGTGAATATGGGCCAGCGACAGGAATAGGGTTTTCTGTCACCGGTGCATGCCCGCCGGGCTTTTTGTGGTGGGGTGACTGTGGCTGTTGGAAATAGGGCTGCTGCCGGCCCAGAGGCATTCACTGTTGGCTGCGTCAGTGCAACTGGAGCGACGGGCCAGGCTGCGTTGTGGTGGTTTGGCTGCAGCCAAACTGCCTATCTCATAATGAGGTGGTCATCACCGCAGGGTCCAGGGCTAAACACCACCAGCCTCGTAATGAGGGCCCCTGTGTTTGATGAGTGCATCAAGTCTTTCCACAAACTCATTGATAGTTTCACCATCTCTTTCACATTCTTGACTGAAAACTTATCATTTGTAATCAAAATTTAAAACTGGATTGAACTTGAGATTCAAAGCTGTTTTAATCTGTTGGTACATGCCTTCTTCTTCAGTTCTCAGCATTTTCTTTATGACTTCTTTGACACCAACACCAGAGATATTTCATAATCTCTGTTATCATTATCTTCATGTATTTCAATGAAATCTTCAAATGCCTCTATCCAAGCAGTCCATCTATCACCAATATTTTGCTTTTTAACAGGATTGAAAGGTGGTGGTGGTTTCAAGAAGGCGGCAGCTTTGTCAACTAGTGTGAAACTTACCGACATTGAAAGTAGCATGCTCCTTGATGCTACTTCATAATCATGTCAGTGCAAACTTTCTCTAGAGTCCTTTGAAGTGTGGGCTTCAGGGTCATCTTTAAAATTAATTGGACCAGTGTTTTCTCTCTTAGCTGCTATCTTCAAATTTCACAAATCCAGCAGTTGTCTTCAACTATTTGCTCTTTGAAGACCTTTGAGGCTGCTCTGGGCCCCACTCAGCAACTTGTTGATCAACTGCTTCAGATATGGACCTCTCTGTAAGCACATTCCTGAGCACTACAGCTTTAGCCACATTATCGACTGCTGTGGCACAATGACTTTCTTTGGTGGACTCGGTAAGTTACCCATTTCATCCTTTTTATGTTTCCCTTTGCATTTTTGGACACCTAGTTGGTCTCTGCCTTGCAGCGCTTCTGTTCGAAACCTTATGGAGTAAATTATGATCGTCTTTGACTGAGCTTTGTAAACATGGTTTTATCTGCCTTAAGGGTTAATGCTCTGTACAATGTATAATTGTATTTTGCGTGGTAGCGCTGTACCTTTTATTATGGTCTTGGTCATAGCTTCTTGACAAACTATGCTTAGACTTCTTAGTGAAACTTTTTTTTCCATTCAAATGATTCACACTGTCTGGAGTTGCACTTTGACTCCACATACACCAACAGTCAACTCAGCACTTCAATTAAGGCACACGTGGCGGGCACAAGTAGTTTGCTTAGACCACAGCAAACTCTCTAGGAGAGCACTTACTTTTTTGGGTTCCTTATCCCCTATCTAGCCATCAGTTGTAGCGTCCTCCCCGCCTTGGTTTCCAACAATGACTATGCCACACACAGAGCTGTAAATTACATCTTTATTACTCTGCATGTACGTATGAACTCCCACATTCAAAACCAAGCTTTCAGTACATTTTATTCAAGCTATTATGTCCCTTTGGAGACAGAAAGGTTCTGTCCAATACATGCAATACACTACAAACAAGAGCAGGCAAATCAAAATGGACATTCTTGCTGATTTTTCAGCACGGAATAAGCTACTAGCATGGAAAACATTGTGCAAATGGCAGGACGTTCGCAGAATCCTGTGGAATCTGTCTGAGTTTTTTTTGTAATTCCAAGGAGCCAAACTCCTTGAGTTCCATCCAGGCCGAAGGAGGATCACTGAAAGTCCAACTGGGAATCTGCCAGGGGTCCTTACATTGGGAAAATAAGTCAGGTAAGCTTTATTTTTGCCCTAAATAAACAGACAGCAATGAATTCTGAACAAAATGGTGTTTTAGCTCATCTTTACTAACAAATTGTCTGGTGTTTGTAGTGAATTGTTCTGCAGAGTGAGTAATGTGGGGAGTGGTGAGGAGTCCTTCAGTATGCTGCAGGGTCTAGCTAGGCATCATCCTCTTCTAAGCTCCCTATGGCCTCATTAAGACCCTGGCTGACTTTAAACCGCCAGGGTCGCAGTCGGACGCACCAATGTGGTGGTCCGACAGCCACATTATGACCGTGGCAGTTGCTCCACGGTAGGACCGCCAGCACTGGCAATTTTCCTCCACAGGAGGGGCTGGTGGTCCTAATTCGCCAGGGCAGCACTTTATGAGTCTCTTCTTCGCTGGTGATTACATGGCATTAACCCCACCATTTAAAGACTGGTGGAAACAGGGTGCAGGAGGCCCCAGGTGGGTCCCTGCTCTGCCCAGCACTTTGCAGCGCTTTGCATGCTACACACAACAGCATTACCGCCGGCTCTATTATGAGTCAGAGATAATGCTGTTGTCCGTTTCCGCTGCGCCAGTAGGTGGAGTTCCCTCCCTGCTGACCCAGTGGGAAACTCTTAATGGGGCCCATGGGAAGGCAGCCTCACCAGCGGCAAACGGCCCGTTGGGATTTCGGCGGACGGGCTTTTCCGTCCGCTGAAGTCGTAATGACCCCCTATGTTTTTGTACCTTATGCAAATGGATTTTAGACACAGGACTAACAGCCTGATTTAGGGTTTGGCTGACAGGTTACTCCTTCACGAATGTGACGGACATCCTGTGTGCCTTATTACAATCTCTATAGGCGTGTGAGGAATCGTAACATAGCTGACGGTATATCCGTCACATTTGTGGCAGAGTAATCCCATCCCCCAAACTCTAAATCAGGCCTAAAGTACCTTATGGACAAACAGGAGACCCCCAGTCTTCTGAGAAAGGCAGCAGGTGAGGGTTTTTATGACATAGTATCAACCACAAAATTATTATGGTACATTATCACTGTAAAAATATTGAAAAACAAACAATGGACTTTATGTACATCAAAGAGCAACTACCAAAATATTGTGGTTCAAAATATTGTCCTTATATTGGTATATGAATTTAATTGCAATTAACATTGATGTAAAAATAGTGTTTTTTTAATTTAACATATTTAAATATATATATCATACACACTACAAACAAATTAATGGAAATATGTACAGCATAAAAATGTTTATCAAATAATAAAAACACTAGTTACATTATAGAATACAATTATTTTATTACGTACATAGATTACTGTTTAAATAAAAACATAGGCCCTCATTACAACCTTGGCGGGTGGCTGAAGCCGCCCGCCAAGGTTGGGCCGCCGGGCGGCCACCAATGCAGCCACACTCCTGCTGCGGTCATTTTGAGAACCCCGCTGAGCCGGCGGAAACCTGGTTTCCGTCCGCTGGCCCAGCGGGGATCACGGCCGCAACACAGGAGCCGGCTCTAAATGGAGCCGGCGGTGTTGCGGCTGTGCGACGGGTGCAGTTGCACCCGTCGCGCTTTTCACTGTCTGCATAGCAGACAGCGAAAAGCTGCACGGGCCGTGTCAGGGGGCCCCGTGACTCCCTGTACAGCCAACCTTTTCCTGGCGGTTCACACCACCAGGAAAGGCTGGTGGTAGGGGGACTCGTAATCCCCTGGGCAGCGCTGCAAGCAGCGCTGCCCTGGCGGATTAAAACCGTTGGGACTGAAGTGGTAGTAAACCGCCGGTCCCAGTGGTGCGACCTCAGCGCTTCCATCACTGTCGTAATGCCATGGGAAGCACTGCCAGCCTGTTGGCGGTGCTTCCGTCGGAACCGGCCTGGCGGTCTTTGACCGCTAGGGTTGTTATGACCCCCATAATCTTACTAATTTATTTTAATGGAAACACAAAGTGGCAGTTTTAAAAAATATTTGTACATATTTACAATCATATCTACAACTTTTAACTATTAATAGTTTAATTTTGTAGCACAAATTAACATTTTTAGAATTTTAAATAAGTAATTCAAATTTAAAATAATTTAAAAAAATAGAACAATAGAAACACAACTACAGGAAATAAAATATAATGCATAAACTAGTAAATTAAATAACCTCAAAATATCTTTAAGGTCAATCCAAAAACATTGTAAAATAAATACATTATTGAGGTTGAGGGTCACATTTACTATTACAATTGCAATGTAACAAATTAATGAAAGTGCATACACGAGGATGAGATTAACTATTCTAACTTTATCATTCAAATAAATAGTGGAAAACTAGCATGTATTGTTGGGCTCAATTTTACTACTAATAAATACAGAGTAATAAACATTGAGGAAATCTGACAAAGAATAGCGAACATGCATACATGGAGGGTAGGGTTAGATTTACCATTCTAACCTCAGTCTAACAAACACTGAAGAAAGTGCATACATTGTAGGGGTCAGATTTACTATTCTAACTACAGTCTACCAAACATTGGGAAGACTGCGTACATGGTGGGGGGAGTCAATGTGCCAAATTGACTCTACTAGTTCCAATCTAGCAAACATTGGAGAAAGTTCATACAAGGGGAGGCAGCCATATTTTATTAATAACCCCAAACCGATAATTACTGAGGAAAGTGCATACATAGGTGTGCGGTTTTAATAAAAGACATTGGGGAAAGTGCTGACCCGGGGGGGGGGGTCAGATTTATTATTCTTGACCAACTTTTATATTCTAGCAAACATTTGGGAAGAACATACATTGAGGGTGATGATATTTACTAATTTATCTCCAATCCGACAAACATTGGGGAAACTGCATACATTGTGGTGGTGAGATGTACAATTCTCTTTCCAGTGTGAGAAATATTTGGGAAGTGCATACTTTGGAAAGGGGGGCATATTTTAATTCTAATTCTAATTCCAACTGAACAAACATTGGAGGAAATTCATATGTTATGGATGGTTCATATTTAATTTTCTAACTCCAGTTCAAAAACCATTGTGGAAAATGAACACATTATTAAGGCAAAACTGAGGGTACCATTAAAAAAAACCACACCTGAACCTAGAAAGAAGCTGGAATGGAGGGAGAGAGAGAAAAACAGACTAGATCTCCAGAAGAGCAAGAGTCCAGCAGTGGTGGTTAACAATTTGAGGAAATGCAACAAGTTTAAAAAAACAGATCAGTATCAGTATTCTGATAGACATTCTTCCCATTCTTTTTAGGACTCTGACAATAGTGGGGAAGAGAGAGGGGTCGAAGTGACTACAGAAGCAGAGACGTGTATACAAAATGGAAAGGAGAATCAGGGTGTAGCACTGAAGTTAGTGTGAAGATAGTAGGGAAAGGTCCTGATCCGAAAACACATGTTAAAAAGAAGAAACTAGCTGGATTGTCCAAAAAACATGTTGTGTATACTATGGACCCTTCTGCAGAATGGGACATGGGCACCGATATTTCTAGCCAACACAGCAGAAGTAACAATAGTGCATTATACTCTAAATGATTTGCTGGTTGTGAATTCAATTTAGGAGTACTTACAAGTTGAAACCCCAGCTAGACATTCAAGCGCTCCAGAGAGGATTTGCAATGTAGAAATACAAGTATAAGAGGCTAGTCCACACACAATTAAAGATATCTTCTGGTCACATTTATCTGATGACTATGACATAATCTTGGCAGACAAGGGCTGGGCTCCAGTCCTTATTAGAGAAGCACCCATGGGAGAGGAAATTATTAGAATAGCCTTTCCTCAATCATACCTGAGGACATCAGGGAAATCTATGTCAGAGAGTGGGCTATAAAAATCACTCCAGCGATACATAGAGACCAAGAGGCATAGGATAAAAATTATTTTTTTCATGTAATTCCCTTAAGGAGTGAGCCTCAGATCCAGGTTCAATGTCCAATTAAATCAGAGGCTGACTGCGACATAAAGGCAACTCGGATACAGTTACTATACCATTGCATAATATTAGCTTGCAATTAACCAAAATAACCTCTTTTTTCCTGTTTAAAACCAAACAGAACAAATAGAATAGTATTGGATTATAACAATTTGAATTCACCCAATCAAGCATACAGAGTATAAAGTTTCCACAGCATAGGTATCATGACAAATCTGGTGCCTAAAAAAATACACCAACCCTAGATATTGCTAATTGGTTTTCAGTCAAAATATAGTGCCTGACAACAAGCATCTAACATGATCTTCAAGACTTTGGGGCTCAATGTTTTTTTCAGGAGGTTACCAATGGGAAATAAGAATAGTCTCAGCCGGCACCATAGGGATCTTACAATTGAATCCTGAAGCCCTGTATTACATTAATGATATTTACAACATGGATGATGATTGATACACACACACCTAGCTTCGGTAGACCAGATAATGACAACTCTGGCCTCAAAAGGTTACCAAATATACTTTAAAAAATCTAAAATAGCTTACTTAAAGTTGGTCTTTCTAGGCTATGAGCTGACAAGTATGAGAAAGGTACTAATGACAGATTTCCTTCAGAAAAGTACAACTTTGCAACCCCCAAATACGCTAAGAAAGTTGCAAGCCCTGCTGGGTTTCCTTAACTTCTGAGGAGTTTACTGCCACATTATGCTGAGCAAGTTAAACCTTTGTACAACTTGATAGCTCTCACATTTTCTGGACGGAAGAACACACAACAATTCTGCATGCTCTCCAGGCAGACATAGGATAACAAGACCAACTTAGTTTTTTTAATTGTACCCAGCACCTCAGGCTACACCTATATGATCTACAATGAGGTGCATATAATTCCCTTAGAATATAAATTACATTTATACTGAAATGCAGAATCATGTTTTGAATCTGTTGAGAAAATTCTTACAGCGGTACAAACAGCCATTTTAAAACAGTGTCTTTCATGCAGGGAAAACAAATTGTTGTCTCCTGTACCTGTCCCTGATGTATCTACCAAAGCCAGCATTCCTAGTGTTCAAGCACTACACCCCAGGTGGTTTCAGCGAGCATAATCATTAAATACAATGGATTTGCAGTTTCAATATGATCCTATGCTAAGGACACACAGATTTCTTCAATATGAAAAGAAATTGCCCATGACTGCAGTAACATTACCCATTGAGAGATATAAAAGCATGATGTATAAAGATGGCTCAGTGCAACTAGTTGTTGGAACGAAACAGAAATACTCAGCAGTCTGTGCAGTCATGTAGGGAATAATTAAAGTAGATACATTTGAGCCGCAACACACATACATTCAAATGGTAGGTGAAAGCACTGCACAGATGTCAGAGATAAATGGATTGATGCTCGCACTTCAGAATACTGAGCTAGGAGTTCGAACACAAATTGTGTTTGACTCTTCTTTCGGCATGCAGACATATAATGTTGATATTTCACATTGGTAAATTAATGTATTCAAAAATTCAAAAGGAAAACCAATCATAAATAAACAGCCCTGGGGAAAAAAAACATGTGCTTCTAATGGTCCATGTGTCACACATTGGGACACCAGCATGATGATATTCATGCTTGGGGAGCACTGCAGCTGACTCTGGCAAAGGCAGTGATTCGGACTGTAAAACTAGCTGCTGTGACTATATTTCAATAGAGATTCAATAAGGAAATACTGGCTGCCACTGAGGCAGTCTCAGAGAGTGAAACACTTCCAGAAGGGTTTCCTTGCAAACACTCCCACTCCCTTGGTTCAGGTAAAGCTTTGATGGCTTGCTTACCTGGAATGGGAAATACTTAATAAGCTGCCTAGATTAGATTCAATTAGGGTAGCCATGAGGGTTTAGCATCTGCACATGCTGGTATGAGTTCCACAGTTACATTGCTACAACAATGGTGATGGTGATCAGGTTTACCAAAACAAACCAAGGAATATGTGCAGCAATATGTTATTTGTCAGCAAATTAAACATTCCACAAATAAAAGACCAGATCAGTTCCCCTCACAAATTTTCAATTAACCCTTACAAATGTTGTGTGTGGGCCATTGTGGTAACTTATTATCTAAGAAATGCTTTAAATACATTCTAGTTGAGGTAGATGTATGTTCTATGGCTGTGGGCTGAGGGATCTGCAGATGCCCTGACTGTTATAAAGGATGTTCTGTGTTTGATAGCCACAGGGGCAATATACACATTCCATCTGGGCAATGATTCAGCTTTCCGCTCAAAGGGTTGCAAGCATGCAATGAGTTTGTTGGGGGTGTGTCTGCTATTCTGTTATCCATTCACAAGTAACTCAAATGGTTTAGTAGAATGCACTAATCACATGCATAACATTGAGTTCATGTCTTAGTCGGGTCCACTATCTCTATGGAGTCTAGCGAGCAGTAAACAACTTGCCTAATCAAATCAAATCAAATCATTAACATTTATAAAGCGCGCTACTCACCCGTGCGGGTCTCAAGGCGCTAGGGGAAAGGGGAGGGGGTTACTGCTGCTCGAATAGCCATGTTTTTAGGAGTCTCTGGAATGCGGAGTGGTCCTGGGTGGTCCTGAGGCTGGTGGGGAGGGAGTTCCAGGTCTTGGCTGCCAGGAAGGAGAAAGACCTCCCACCCGCCGTGAAGCGGTGGATGCGAGGGACGGCAGCGAGCGCGAGGCCAGAGGAACGGAGGAGGCGGGTGGGGACGTAGAAGCTGAGGCGTCGGTTGAGGTATTCCGGTCCCTTGTTGTGGAGGGCTTTGTGTGCGTGGGTGAGAAGTCGAAAGGTGATCCTTTTGCTGACTGGGAGCCAATGCAGGTGTCTCAGGTGTGCGGAGATGTGGCTGTTGCGGGGTACGTCGAGGATGAGGCGGGCCGAGGCATTTTGAATGCGTTGCAGGCGATTTTGGAGTTTGGCGGTGGTCCTGGCGTAGAGGGTGTTGCCGTAGTCCAGGCGGCTCGTGACGAGAGCAGGGTCACGGTTTTTCTAGTGTCGGCGGGGATCCAGCAGAAGATCTTGCAGAGCATGCGGAGGGTGAGGAAGCAGGCGGAGCACACGGCGTTGACTTGCTTGGTCATGGTGAGAAGGGGGTCTAAGATGAAGCCAAGGTTGCGGGTGTGGTCTGTGGGGGTCGGTGCGGTGCCGAGGGCCGTGGGCCACCAGGAGTCGTCCCAGGCGGACGGGGTGTTGCCGAGGATGAGGACTTCCGTTTTGTCCGAGTTCAGCTTTAGGCGGCTGAGCCTCATCCAATCTGCGACGTCCTTCATCCCCTCTTGTAGGTTGGTCTTGGTGCTGGCGGGGTCCTTGGTGAGGGAGAGTATAAGTTGGGTGGCGTAGGAGGTGATGATGATGTCGTGCTTGCGTACGATGTTGGCGAGGGGGCTCATGTAGACATTGAAGAGTGTCGGGCTGAGCGATGAGCCTTGAGGTACGCCGCAGATGATCTCGGTGGGGTCTGAGCGAAACGGTGGGAGGTAAACTCTTTGGGAACAGTTTGAGAGGAAGGAGGCGATCCAATCCAGGGCCTGGCCTTGGATCCTGGTGGAGCGGAGGCGGGTGATTAGGGTGCGGTGACAGACGGTGTTGAAGGCAGCCGAGAGGTCGAGGAGGATGAGGGCGACTGTTTCACCGTTGTCCATCAGGGTTCTGATGTCGTCTGTGACTGAGATGAGGGCGGTTTCCGTGCTGTGGTTGGTTCGGAATCCGGTTTGTGAAGGGTCGAGCAGGTTGTTGTTTTCCAGGAAGGTGGTCAGCTGTTTGTTGACGGTCTTCTCTATTACCTTGGCTGGGAAAGGCAGGAGAGAGATGGGGCGGAAGTTTTTCAGGTCACTTGGGTCATCCGTAGGTTTCTTTAGGAGGGCGTTGACTTCGGCGTTTTTCCAGCATTCGGGGAAGGTAGCAGAAGAAAAAGAAGAGTTGATGACGGCCTGGAGGTGCGGGGCGATGATGTCGTCGGCTTTATTAAAGATGAAGTGAGGGCAGGGGTCCGAAAGGGCGCCGGAGTGGATAGAGTTCATGATGGATTTGGTTTCTTCAGTGTTGATGTGGGTCCAGTTGTTGAGGGTGAAGGCCGGGGGTGCGGGTTCGGTGATGTTTGGTTGGGTCTGGTGTCCGAAGCTGTCGTGGAGGTCGCTGATCTTGCGATGGAAGGAGGTGGCGAGGGATTCGCACAAATCCTGTGAGGGCGTGACGCCGTTGGCGTTGGGGTTGGAGAACTCCTTGACGATGCTGAAAAGTTCTCTGCTGTTGTGGCTGTTTTTGTCCAGTCTGTTGGTGAAAAAGTTCCTTTTGGCAGCGCGGATCAGGTGGTGGTGTTCGCGGGTAGCGTTCTTGAGGGCGGTCATGTTGTCAGCGGTGTGGTCCTTGTGCCAGGCCTTCTCGAGGGTGCGACAAGTTTTCTTTAATTCTTTGAGGGTGTCAGAGAACCAGAGAGGTTTTTTGGTGTTAGTCTGTCGATGCGTGCGTTTGAGGGGAGCAAGGTTGTCTGCGCAGTTGGAGATCCAGTTTGTGAGGCTGAGGGCTGCGTCGTTGGGGTCGGTGGTGAGGGTGGGTTGGTTGGCGGCGAGTGCGGAGAAGAGTTGCTCTTCGGGGATCTTGTTCCACTGTCGACGAGGGATGGGTTGAGTGCGGAGGTGGCGGGTCTCGCGTCGGAATGTGAAGTGGACACAGCTGTGGTCGGTCCAGTGTAGAGCGGAGGTGTGGCTGAAGAAGATGTGTTTGCTGGCGGAGAAGATAGGGTCGAGCGTGTGTCCGGCGATGTGGGTGGCGGTGTTCACCAGGTGCTTGAGGCCGAGGTTGGCGAGGTTGTCGAGCAGGGCGGTGGTGTTGGGGTCGTTGTTCTGTTCCAGATGGAAGTTGAGGTCGCCTAGGAGGATGTAGTCCGGCGAGGCGAGGGCGTGCGGGGAGATGAAGTCGGCGATGGCGTCGCTGAAAGGGGCGCGCGGTCCAGGGGTGCGGTAGACGAGGGATCCTCTGAGGGTGGTCCTGGGGTCGGTGCGAATTTGAAAATGCAGATGTTCAGCGGCGAGAGGGGTGTCTTCGGTGGAGGTGGTGACGCTGATGGAGTCTTTGAAGACGATGGCGATACCTCCTCCTACTTGGTTGGTGCGGTCTTTTCTGGAGATCTTGTAGCCTTCGGGGATGGCAGTGGCGATGTCTGGAACTGATGAGGCGTTCATCCAGGTTTCCGTGATGAAGGCGATGTCCGGAGCTGTGGAGTCCAGGAGGTCCCAGAGTTCAACGGCGTGCTTGTGGACAGAGCGAGCGTTGACCAGGATGCACTTGAGGTGGTTGATGGCGCGTGGGCTGGTGGTCATGGTAGTTGCGTGGTGGAAGATGCGTTTGCAGGAGTTACAGGCGAAGGGTCCATGGGTGCACTTGGGGTGGGCTTGGAAGCAGGTGTTGGAGCGCCCGGGGTTGAGGGCGTGGAGGGTGGTGGGGTCGTAGCAGGTCAGCGGGGTAGGGGAGGGCTGGGGACCAGGGGTCGTGGCGCTGGGCGCAGGCCAGGCGCGGACGGGCGCAGACGGGCTTGCCTCCGGCGCGCCAGCGGCGCGGCCGCTGCGCAGTTGCGCAGCGGCCGCCATAAGAGAGGGGAGGGGGGGATGGGTCAGCTGGGGGCAAAAGGGAGCTGGGGCGGGGGCGTGCAGGAGGTCGCGGCAGGAAAGTGCGAGGGAGGGGGGGCAGGTAGAGTGAGAAGAGCTGGGGGAGGGAGGGTTTAAGGGTGGAGGGGGGTGAGTGTTAGAGTTTTAGGAGAATAGGAAGATAGATAGGAGTAGGGTTGAAAAGATAGGGGTGGTGGTAGAGGTGGGTGAGGGTGAGAGGTAGAGTGAGAGGATAGGGAGATAGGTAACAGAGGGGTGTCAGGACGGGGGGAGAGATAGGGAAATAGATAGATGGAGAGATAGGTGGAGAGATAGGAAAATTGGATAGATAGGAGGAGGGGGTGAGTGAGGGAGTTAGGTGGAGAGATAGGTAGAGGATTGAGGGAGGCAGGTAGCGAAATGGTAGATGTGGGTGATAGTGAGAGATAGAGGGGGGTGAGGCAGGAGCAGGAGGGCAGAGACAGGGGCGGGAAGAGACAGGAGTCGGAGAGGACCGAAGAACAGAAGAAGCGAAGAACACAGAAGACCGGAAGAACACAGAAGAGCAGAGGAGAAGAACACAGAAGACCGGAAGAACACAGAAGAACAGAAGAGAAGAACACAGAAGACCGGAAGAACACAGAAGAACAGAAGAGAAGAACACAGAAGAACCGAAGAACACAGAAGAACAGAAGAGAAGAACACAGAAGACCGGAAGAACACAGAAGAGCAGAGGAGAAGAACACAGAAGACCGGAAGAACACAGAAGAACAGAAGAGAAGAACACAGAAGAACGGAAGAACACAGAAGAACAGAAGAGAAGAACACAGAAGAACCGAAGACCACAGAACAACAGAAGAGAAGAACACAGAAGAACAGAAGAACACAGAGGAAGATGCAGGGGACGAGGAAGCAGAAGAGCAGACGAACAGAAGATCACCAAAGAAGATAAAGAAGACGAAGAGCAGAAGGCAGAAGACCACAGAACGAGATGAGGAAGAAGAGAGGCGACAGGAGAGGCTGAGGAGCACACAGAAGAAGAGAGAAGATGGGGGGAAGAAGAGTACAGAAGAAGATTGCAGAGGAGGAGCGAGGAGGAAGAGACAGAGAGGAGGAAAAGAAGCAGGAGCAGGTGAGAGGGTGAGTAGCGCGGGGCAGGGCGAGGGGCTGGGAGGTGGGGGGTACTTACTGTGAGGTGGGTCTCAGGAACTCAGGAACCTGGAGGAGCTGGAGGAGCTGCAGCGGCAGGGGGAGCGACCTACCCTTGGGTCAAGGGTCGCTACCACTGTCGCGCAGCGGCCGCCATAAGAGGGAGGTAGGGGGAGGGGTCAGCTGGGGGCGAATGGGAGCTGGGGGGCGGGGGCGTGCAGGAGGTCGCGGCAGGAAAGCGCGAGGGAGGTGGGTACAGGTAGAGTGAGAAGAGCTGGGGGAGGGGGGTTAGTGTTAGAGTTTTAGGAGAATAGGGAGTTAGATAGGAGTAGGGTTGAAAAGATAGGGGAGGGGGGGTGGTAGAGGTGGGTGAGGGTGAGAGGTAGAGTGAGAGGATAGGGAGATAGGTAACAGAGAGGGTGTCGGGACGGGGGGAGAGATAGGGAAATAGATAGATGGAGAGATAGGTGGAGAGATAGAAAAATAGGTAGATAGGAGGAGGGGGTGAGTGAGGGAGTTAGGTGGAGAGATAGGTAGAGGAGTGAGGGAGGCAGGTAGCGAAAGGGTAGATGTGGGTGATAGTGAGAGATAGGTGGAGAGTTAGAGGGGGTGAGGCAGGAGCAGGAGGGCAGAGACAGGGGCGGAAAGAGACAGGAGTTGGAGAAGACCGAAGAACAGAAGAAGCGAAGAACACAGAAGACCGGAAGAACACAGAAGAGCAGAGGAGAAGAACACAGAAGAACAGAAGAGAAGACCACAGAAGACCGGAAGAACACAGAAGAACAGAAGAGAAGAACACAGAAGAACCGAAGAACACAGAAGAACAGAAGAGAAGAACACAGAAGACCGGAAGAACACAGAAGAGCAGAGGAGAAGAACACAGAAGACCGGAAGAACACAGAAGAACAGAAGAGAAGAACACAGAAGAACGGAAGAACACAGAAGAACAGAAGAGAAGAACACAGAAGAACTGAAGAACACAGAAGAACAGAAGAGAAGAACACAGAAGAACAGAAGAACACAGAGGAAGATGCAGGGGACGAGGAAGCAGAAGAGCAGATGAACAGAAGATCACCAAAGAAGATAAAGAAGATGAAGAGCAGAAGGCAGAAGACCACAGAACGAGATGAGGAAGAAGAGAGGCGACAGGAGAGGCTGAGGAGCACACAGAAGAAGAGAGAAGACAGGGAGAAGAAGAGTACAGAAGAAGATTGCAGAGGAGGAGGGAGGAGGAAGAGACAGAGAGGAGGAAAAGAAGCAGGAGCAGGAGAGAGGGTGAGTAGCGCGGGGCAGGGTGAGGGGCTGGGAGGTGGGGGGTACTTACTGTGAGGTGGGTCTCAGGAACTCAGGAACCTGGAGGAGCTGGAGGAGCTGCAGCGGAAGGGGGAGCGACCTACCCTTGGGTCAAGGGTCGCTACCACTGTCACGCAGCGGCCACCATAAGAGGGAGGGGTCAGCTGGGGGCGAATGGGAGCTGGGGGGCGGGGGCGTGCAGGAGGTCGGGGCGGGAAATCGCGAGGGAGGGGGGGACAGGTAGAGTGAGAAGAGCTGGGGGAGTGGGGTTTAAGGGTGGAGGGGGGGTGAGTGTTAGAGTTTTAGGAGAATAGGGAGATAGATATGAGTAGGGTTGAAAAGATAGGGGGGGTGGTAGAGGTGGGTGAGGGTGAGAGGTAGAGTGAGAGGATAGGGAGATAGGTAACAGAGGGGGTGTCGGGACGGGGGAAGAGATAGGGAAATGGATAGATGGAGAGGTAGGTGGAGAGATAGAAAAATAGGTAGATAGGAGGAGGGGGTGAGTGAGGGAGTTAGGTGGAGAGATAGGTAGAGGAGTGAGGGAGGCAGGTAGTGAAAGGGTAGATGTGGGTGATAGTGAGAGATAGGTGGAGAGATAGAGGGGGGTGAGGCAGGAGCAGGAGGGCAGAGACAGGGGCGGGAAGAGACAGGAGTCGGAGAGGACCGAAGAACAGAAGAAGCGAAGAACACAGAAGACTGGAAGAACACAGAAGAGCAGAGGAGAAGAACACAGAAGACCGGAAGAACACAGAAGAACAGAAGAGAAGAACACAGAAGACCGGAAGAACACAGAAGAACAGAAGAGAAGAACACAGAAGAACCGAAGAACACAGAAGAACAGAAGAGAAGAACACAGAAGACCGGAAGAACACAGAAGAGCAGAGGAGAAGAACACAGAAGACCGGAAGAACACAGAAGAACAGAAGAGAAGAACACAGAAAAACGGAAGAACACAGAAGAATAGAAGAGAAGAACACAGAAGAACCGAAGAACACAGAAGAACAGAAGAGAAGAACACAGAAGAACAGAAGAACACAGAGGTAGATGCAGGGGACGAGGAAGCAGAAGAGCAGACGAACAGAAGATCACCAAAGAAGATAAAGAAGACGAAGAGCAGAAGGCAGAAGACCACAGAACGAGATGAGGAAGAAGAGAGGCGACAGGAGAGGCTGAGGAGCACACAGAAGAAGAGAGAAGACGGGGAGAAGAAGAGTACAGAAGAAGATTACAGAGGAGGAGCGAGGAGGAAGAGACAGAGAGGAGGAAAAGAAGCAGGAGCAGGAGAGAGGGTGAGTAGCGCGGGGCAGGGCGAGGGGCTGGGAGGTGGGGGGTACTTACTGTGAGGTGGGTCTCAGGAACTCAGGAACCTGGAGGAGCTGGAGGAGCTGCAGCGGCAGGGGGAGCGACCTACCCTTGGGTCAAGGGTCGCTACCACTGTCGCGCAGCGGCCGCCATAAGAGGGAGGGGGGGGAGGGGTCAGCTGGGGGCGAATGGGAGCTGGGGGGCGGGGGCGTGCAGGAGGTCGCAGCGGGAAAGCGCGACGGAGGGGGGACAGGTAGAGTGAGAAGAGCTGGGGAGGGGGGTTTAAGGGTGGAGGAGGGGTGAGTGTTAGAGTTTTAGGAGAATAGGGAGATAGATAGGAGTAGGGTTGAAAAGATAGGGGAGGAGGGGTGGTAGAGGTGGGTGAGAGGTAGAGTGAGAGGATAGGGAGATAGGTAACAGAGGGGGTGTCGGGACGGGGGGAGAGATAGGGAAATAGATAGATGGAGAGATAGGTGGAGAGATAGAAAAATAGGTAGATAGGAGGAGGGGGTGAGTGAGGGAGTTAGGTGGAGAGATAGGTAGAGGAGTGAGGGAGGCAGGTAGCGAAAGGGTAGATGTGGGTGATAGTGAGAGATAGGTGGAGAGATTGAGGGGGGTGAGGCAGGAGCAGGAGGGCAGAGACAGGGGCGGGAAGAGACAGGAGTCGGAGAGGACCGAAGAACAGAAGAAGCGAAGAACACAGAAGACCGGAAGAACACAGAAGAGCAGAGGAGAAGAACACAGAAGACCGGAAGAACACAGAAGAACAGAAGAGAAGAACACAGAAGACCGGAAGAACACAGAAGAACAGAAGAGAAGAACACAGAAGAACCGAAGAACACAGAAGAACAGAAGAGAAGAACACAGAAGACCGGAAGAACACAGAAGAGCAGAGGAGAAGAACACAGAAGAACAGAAGAGAAGAACACAGAAGAACGGAAGAACACAGAAGAACAGAAGAGAAGAACACAGAAGAACTGAAGAACACAGAAGAACAGAAGAGAAGAACACAGAAGAACAGAAGAACACAGAGGAAGATGCAGGGGACGAGGAAGCAGAAGAGCAGACGAACAGAAGATCACCAAAGAAGATTAAGAAGACAAAGAGCAGAAGGCAGAAGACCACAGAACGAGATGAGGAAGAAGAGAGGCGACAGGAGAGGCTGAGGAGCACACAGAAGAAGAGAGAAGACGGGGAGAAGAAGAGTACAGAAGAAGATTGCAGAGGAGGAGCGAGGAGGAAGAGACAGAGAGGAGGAAAAGAAGCAGGAGCAGGAGAGAGGGTGAGTAGCGCGGGGCAGGGTGAGGGGCTGGGAGGTGGGGGGTACTTACTGTGAGGTGGGTCTCAGGAACCTGGAGGAGCTGGAGGAGCTGCAGCGTCAGGGGGAGCGACCTACCCTTGCTAGGGGAGTATTGTGAGGTTACAATCCATATGAGGTGCTCTTCGGTATACCTATGTATGTGCCTGACCTGGATAACTCTGGAAAGGTGGCAGAGGAAAATCCTTTTGGCCTCGACTAACATTTGACAGTTTTACAGAAAGTGCAAAAGGTCAAGACGCACCTTCCAATGTTGAGCATTCTCCCACCAGTGAGGAGAACGTTTTTCCAAGCATAGAATGGTGATCCCCAAAGTAGGAGATCTAGTTTGAGAGACAATTCCAGACAAACAAGTGTTTGGCCATCATATCTGCCACCTGTACCCTTGTTGGGAGTAAAAGGCACACGCAATGAAGTCTTGCTTTCATTGTCTGTCTCAGAAAAGAACACACAAGTAAGCATTTGTAACATAAAGGAACATCATGAGGCTGATTTTCTACAGTCGTCACAGCCAGGTACAACAAAGGATGCCTCAGGGTAGAACCTTGCATCCTCTTCCTATCCTGCAAGAGATTCTCCTTGAAGAGCTCAAGAACCATGAAAGCTTAAGTCCTTCGCAGGGGACAGTCGAGCATGCTAAATCTTTCATTTTATGACACACATCAGATTCCATGAAGAAGTTTGGTGAGTTCATTTGCAAAGAGCGACTGTCCAATCAAATGTTGTGACACATTATGATTCCCATGTTGCAAAGATAGGGCCCCCCTGCTAATATAGCGAGTTCTAAACCCAGGGAAAACAATAAATTGTAACAAACAGTGGACACTCTACATGTATCTCAAGATTAATAATATAATGCACTTCACAAAAAGAGTAAAAACAAGTGTGCTATAACATCTTGTTCCTGTACACGGTTCATTACAATTTCTTGAATCCAGATATGTTATCACTGACCTTTCTTCAGATTCCTCAAATGGTTTTATGAGGAAACTGCGCATTCATTTATCATGCATGCCTTTAGAATGCTGTCTAAACAATGAACATGTTGTTATCATGCATTCCTTTACTACGCAAGTCATTTCAATGACGTGCCTTAAGGAAGTGCTGGACTTGGAATAGTATAATTTACTATTCCAGTTCCAGTCTGCGCAACAGTAGGGAATGTGTTGGACTTAAAATCCAACACCAGTCCAACAATGCATTCCCTAAAGTAAGTCATTGTAAAGACTTACCTGGTTTAGGAATGCATGGTAAAGACGCATTTGTTGCTGAGACTGCATTCTTAAGGAACTGTATCATTACCGCTGAGTGGTAAAGGCTGTTTCCAATGTTTGGATTGCCACAGGAGTGCTCTCCTTTCTCATTGGGCTTGTGATGCTGTTTTGTTATTAGTGTTAAATGGACATTATGGCTTGGACAGAACTGTGCCACAGAGGGGGGCAAAAGAGCTACAACTACATTTTTGTACCCACGGAGTTCAAACAGACTTATATGCAGTGAACATTACAGCTTACACTATACCAGATGTTATGGTTTGGGATAAAGTCCCTTATCAACTTATGAGGTTTACTGAAATCTATTTTGATTTCATAACTCCTGGTTCCATTTAAGATGAATGGGATGTAGAGACAGTAAAGAGTATGATGTTTGATTTAGAGATGTATACCACCCATGAAAATGAAGAACCTTATTTAAATTAGTATAATTATAAGGATATGTATTGTAATCATCACTAGGCACACCATTACCTTCACAGAACTAGCTCTCCACATGAAATATACAACTAGACACAGTGGAAACATTACATAGCACAGCCTACAAACAGCACCACAAGTTACATGAAGAAATCTCCCTATTTTAATAGTGAACACACATCCAATCCATCTACTTTCTATTACAAACAAATTGCCTATCTGTCTCAAAAGAATTTAATAACAAGCACTAAGTACATTTATTCTGATGAACTTAATAATAGAAAACTGAGCAAACATGGTCATGAATATTGGAAAGAAAATGGAGACATAAACAGATGAATTCACAAAGGTAAAGTTACAGTTTTTTGTAAGTTTGTGATTTTTACTAGTAGTACCTTTATGACTAGAGTCTCCACACATAAAAAGATAAGACTATCCTATCTTTTTTCATGTGTAGAAAAACTGAAGTGTAGTGTCTTGCCGATTTAGGGACAGAACCTTTTGGCTCAAAGTGGACACCGTATCAGTGTGACGTAATCAGTAGTATAGAATGTAATGAAAGCTTGGTTTAGAATGTGAGAGTTCACAAGTACATGCAGAGGAATAAAGGCATGTGATTTACAGCTCTATGTGTGATGTAGTCATTGGCGGGTACGTGGGCTGGAGAGGATGCTACAAATGGTGACAAGAAAGGGGATAAGTAACCCAAAGAAGAAAGTGCTTTCCTGGAGAGTTTGCCGTGGTCCAAGCAAACTGCTTGTGTGTGTCACGTGTGCTTTTGTCCAAGTGCTGAGTTGACGCTTCGCGTGTGGAGTCAATGCGCAATTCTAGGTGGTGTGAAGTGTTTAAATAGAAAGAAAGATTCACTAAGTAGTCTACGCATCGTTGGTTAAAAAGCTATGACCGAGACCATAGTAAATAATAGAAAGGAGGAAATAAATAACTTAGAGAGCCAGCCAAATACAGTCATTGTGGCACAAAATTCAACAGAGAGGCTCAAGGAGAAGTGCTCATGGTTCTGCTTACAAAGCTGTCCATACCTGACGCAGCTGCCTACCAGGCTACTGAGTGGGGCTCAAAACAACTTCCTAGGTCTGCAAAGAGCAAAGAGTTGAAGGCAACCATTGGATTCATGACATTTTGATGATGTCACCTAAGAGAAAAGACACAGGGGGTCATTCCGACCCCGGCGGTCAAGGACCGCCGGAGCCGGGGTCGGCGGGAGCACCGCCAACAGGCTGGCGGTGCCCCGCAGGGCATTCTGACCGCGGCGGTTTGGCCGCGGTCAGAAGAGGAAAACCGGAGGTCTCCCGCCGGTTTTCCGCTGCCCGACGGAATCCTCCATGGCGGCGCAGCTTGCTGCGCCGCCATGGGGATTCCGACACCCCATACCGCCATCCTGTTCCTGGCGGTTCGCCCGCCAGGAACAGGATGGCGGTATGGGGTGTTGTGGGGCCCCTGGGGGCCCCTGCAGTGCCCATGCCAAAGGCATGGGCACTGCAGGGGCCCCCGTAAGAGGGCCCCACAAAGAATTTCAGTGTCTGCTGTGCAGACACTGAAATTCGCGACGGGTGCAACTGCACCCGTCGCACCTTCCCACTCCGCCAGCTCCATTCGGAGCCGGCTTCCTCGTGGGAAGGGGTTTCCCGCTGGGCTGGCGGGCGGCCTTCTGGCGGTCACCCGCCAGCCCAGCAGGAAAACCAGAATGGCCTCCGCGGTCTTTCGACCGCGGAGCGGCCATTTGGCGGTTCCCGCCAGGCGGGCACCTACCGCCGCCCGCCAGCCTCAGAATGAGGCCCACAGTTCCGATTAATGTTAAAGACGATCCTGCGGCTCATACGTGAAAAGACTTGAGAAAGTTTGCATGAACATGATTATTGATGATTATCGAACAGAGTCAGAGAGCACACTACTCTCAACGTCAGTAAGATCCACACTAGTTTATAATTCTGCAGCTTGAATGGAGATATTTGAAGATTTCAATAATAAATTTGAAGAGACTAATACCAGGCTGTGCCCTGTAACTGAAACACTCATCACCCCTTCTTTCATAATCCTATTAAGGCCTGCCCTCTGCTCACGAAGGGGGACCTGAGGTCTGAGTCTGCAGCTACGGACCCAAATATGGTATGGGCACACTGCCCCTCCATAACTGGACTCCACAGTCACTCCCACACCCTCCTTAGTTGTTTTTTTTCCTTTCTATCCCACCTCTCCCCATTTGCCTCCTTCCTCAGAATCCCATTCTTATGCAACGTCAGATTACTACTCCTATGGGTATTTTCCTCTTCTGGGGATCATTATGCAGCTGTACTGTGAAATTATGTTGATTCAATAAAAAAGAATTACAAAAAAAAGTAAGACTGATAACAAAATGATTATCAAGTACTCAAAAAGCTTATTGATGATGGTGTGAAAGAAGTCAGAAAGAAAATGCCAAGGACTGATGAAGAAGTCATGTTCCATCAGATTGAATACTTTGACTCTCAAGTTTAATCAAGTTGCAAATGTTAATTACGAACAATGCATTCTCAGTCAAGTGCATCAAAGAGTTGGTGAAACTATCAACACTGTAAGTTATTTGAATTTAATGATGAAGAAGTTATGAGCCTTAGAGTTATTGATGGATGCTTGTCCGATTTAGTCGGATGATGACTGATGAGAGAAAAGCCCAAGGACCGCCAGATTGGCAGTTGTAGTCAGACCACCCCACTCCAGGCAATCCGACTGCCACATTACGACCCTGGCAGTCGGACAACCCGGGGCCCACCGTCACCACCAAGAACATGGTTCCCGATGGGCTGATGGTGGTTGTACTCATGGTCAGCCACGGTGGTGCTGAACTCAGTGCGGCTCTGCTGATCATGACTCCTGTTTCTGACAGCCTTTCCATGGCGTTGCCCCTCCGCAGAAAGGCTGGCGGAAACACAGTGCTGGGGGCCACAGGGGTGCCCAAGCACTACTCATGCTCATGTCATGGGCAGTACAGGAACCCCCCCAGTCCAGCACCCTTGGAATGCTCACTCTCTCCTTTCTGAGGGCACTGTAGTGCTACAGTATTGGCCTCAGCTCTCTCAAGGTAGCCAACCACAATAACGTAACACTGTTCCCATCGGGCTGACCGCCAGGAACATCATAATACAACATTCCCACCAATCAGCCCGGTGGGAACATCATAATACGATAGGGGGTGAGGCAGCCAGTTGACTGCTACCTCATCACCATAAGTTTGGCTGTCAGCTCGTTCGGCTGCCAAACTTGTAATAAGCCCCTGGTCTGGAGCAAATACTGATGGCTGCCAGAGCTAAGGAACGTGTTGGGAGACAAGCTGCTGACATGGAGGCCAGAGGTGCCCAGAGCGAGTCAGTCATGAGAGTAAAAAGTCAACTGAAGGACACAAATTGAATTCTACACGTAAAAAGAAGTGTCTTAGATATGGATTTTGAATTCCACATGAAGGAAAGTATCCTGCCATTAAAAAGATAAATAACAGCTGTGGGAAAAAGGACCATTTTGTGACAATGTGTAAAGCAAAGGAAAAAGTGTGTCATAGTGGGAAGACAAAATGTCCACCAGAACATGCCAGAAGCAACGTTTGGTGCACTCCCAGAAGGCCAAGTTGTGACATCAGTTGAGGCAAATTGTTACTAAACTAAGTCAATCGTCATATATATCATCATAAATCATCATGAAACAGTTGATCTGCCTCAAAAATAAGTCAAAGGGCTGCATTGATGCCCATAAAAAGTCAAGGTTCATTTCTCGAAACGGTAATACACAAGAAAACGAAGGTTCAAGCAGCGATCAATGTGCTTCGGGGTGAAGCACCAAGCGCCTCTTTACTCAGCTTCAACACTGGTGATGATATGGGAATGATTTCTGTGAATTAGAACATGAAAGCTCATCACAAAATAGTAAGTCAATTCCCTTTGTTGTTTCATGGTTTAGGAATGCTTAACCGCTTTAGTGCAGGTGTCAGCCACTGGCCGACACCCACACTACCTCCCTGGTGCGGGTCACGACAGTGGCCGTCACCAGGGACGGGGTTAAAAAATCCTTGGGTGCATTACACCCGAGGATTTTTTTAAATGTAAAAATAGCCTGGGAGACACGGAAGCAGTGCGCTGACATCACTTTTTTTTTTCTCCGTCGGAGCAGGAAGCGGCCACAAGGTGCGGAAAACAGTCCCAAACGGCCTTCCGACATTCGGGAAGGCCTTGTTTGAAAGGGGAGACTCTCCCCTTTCAAACACAGTCTTCCTAAACCGGTTTCCTGGCCTCAATCGAGGTCCAGGAAACCTCACTAGACACCAGGGATTTCACTTGGGGGGGGGGGTTTACCCCTGAGGGGCGACCCCCAGGGCTTTAATTTTTTTTTTTTTAAAGCCAATAAAAATTTTTTAAAAAAATTGACAGGGGGTTGACAGTGAGCAGGGTGATCATTTTTTAAATAGTTGTAAGGTTTCCCTGAGGGCCACTATGAAGGGCTGATTGAGGGAAGAAGCGAAGGTAAGGTGACCGCTACTGTTGCACGTATCACACACACACCAGCAATTTTGTGACTGTCTACGTGGGCCAGTGTTTTAGAGCAACAGTTTATCCAGTAGCAGAGATGGCATCTTGTTGGATGACTGCTGCTCAAGCCCTCACTCAGGTTATAGAGGACAGCTCTTACGTAGGATCAGAGACTGAGACAGCAGATACTGAGATAGCATCTGAGGGATAGGACAATGGCACAGACTCTGGGAGTGATTTTTCAGTCAGAGGCGTCCCATTCGATAAATCCTCTTCCATTGATTATGAGGGAGGTGATGAGGACAGTCCTGCTGTCCCTTCGCAAGCACAGTCTGTGCAGCGGGACAATAGCGGGTTAGCCCAACCCAGGGAGCAGGTGCAAGAAGTGGCAAGCACAGAGAGAATGCTCTCTTCGGAGATCTCCAATTTAGTTCAGCCCCAAATTCCACCACCCAAATTGTATTGTGGAGACATCAAAAGTATCTATCACAAAACAAGGCAGGCACCTGCGTTTATGGTCCTGAACTCGGAGGCCTTACAGGGAAACCTATCAAATCCAGACATTTCTGGAAACTAGACATCCAGGGGAGTTTACAGAGGTGTGATTTGTGTGGATTTCCCAAAGTTTTCTTACCTAGAATGCCCTCCAAATGTGAATTGTTAAATAAAAACTCAGTTTTTTCTTGCATTTCAGTGACACAAACTACAGGAATATCCTGGGATCCACAAAATTCCTACCACCCAGTGTTTCCCCACCTGTCCTGATAAAAACACTACCCCATTTGAGTGCCTGTACCTAGTGCCTGCGTCAGGAATGGATCACCCCAGGGTCAACAGTTGCCCTCATGTAAGGTGTGTGATCTATTCCTGTCGCGGGCACCTTGCCTACCCACACAAGTGAGGTACCGTTTTTATCGGGAGCCTTGGGGAAATGCTGGGTGGAAGGAAATTTGTGGCTCATCTCAGATTTCAGAACTTTCTATCACCAAAATGTGAAGAAAACGTGTTTTTTTGCCAAATATTGAGGTTTGCAAAGGAGTCTAGGTAACAGAATCTGGTGAGAGCGCCACAAGTTACCCCATCGTGGGTTCCACTAGGTGTCTAGTTTTCAAAAATGCACTGGTTTGGTAGGTTTGCCTAGGTATCGGCTGAGCTAGAGACCAAAATCCACAGCTAGGCACTTTCCAAAATCACGTCATTTTTCAATGTAAAAATTTGTTGTGTCCATGTTGCGTTTTAGGACGTTTCCTGTCGTGGGCACTAGGCCTTCCCACCAAATGAGGTACCATTTTTATTGGGAGACTTCGGGAAATGCTGGGTGGAAGGAAGTTTATGGCTCCTCTCAGATTCCAGAACTTTCTATCACCGAAATGTGTGGAAAAAGTGTTTTTATTTGCCAAATTGTGAGGTTTGCAAAGGATTCTGGGTAACTGAACCTAGTGAGAGGCCTGCAAGTCACCCCATTCTGAATTCCCCTAGATGTCTAGGTTTAAAAAATGTATAGGTTTTGTAGGTTTCCCTAGGTGCCGGCTGAGCTAGAGGCCAAAATCCACAGCTAGGCACTTTCCAAAAAACACAACAGATTTAAATGTAAAAATGTGACGTGTCCATGTTGCGTTTCCTGTCGTGGGCATTAGGCCTACCCAAGCAAGTGAGGTACCATTTTTATCGGAAGACTTGGGATAACACAGAATAATAGAACAAGTGTTATTACTCCTTGTCTTTCTCTACATTTTTTCCTTCCAAATGTAAGACAGTGTGTAAAAAAGAGTTCTATTTAAGAATGCCCTGTAATTCACATGCTAGTATGGGCACCCCAGAATTCAGAGATGTGCAAATAACCTCTGCTTCTCAACACCTTATCCTGTGCACAGTTTCCTTGAGACCTATTTTTCACTCTTCATATTTCACCAAATATATTGCTTCCGGTATACAATGAAAACCCATTGCAAGGTGCAGCTCCTTTATTGGCTCTGGGCACCTAGGGTTCTTGATGAACCTATAAGCCCTATTCATCCCCACAACCAGAAGAGTCCAGCAGACGTAACAGTATATTACTTTTGAAAATATGACATTGTAGGAAAAAGTTACAGAGTAAAACGTGGAAAAAAATGGCTGTTTTATTCACCTCAATTTCAATTTTGTTTTAATTTCAGCTGTTATGTTCTGTAGGAAAACCTTGTAGGATCTACACAAATGACCCCTTAGTGAATTTAGAATTTTGTCTACTTTTCAGAAATGTTTAGCTGTCCTGGATCTAGCATTGGTTTCACACCCATTTCTGTCTCTAACTGGAAGGAGTCTGAAAGCACAAACAATAGTAAAAATGGATATGTCCCAGTAAAATGCCCAAATTGTGTTGAAAAATTTGTTTTTCTCATTCAAATCTGCCTGGGAAGATGGTGATTTTAGCACCAAAAACTATTTGTTGATGCCATTTTCAGGGGAAAAAACACATGCTTTCTTCTGCATCCCTTTTTCCCATTTTTCTGAAAAAAAAAAGGCCCGTATTTATACTTTTTGACGCTAAACTGCGGTAACGCAGTTTAGCGTCAAAAAGTTTTGCGCCGGCTAACGCCATTCTGAAGTGCCATGCGGGCGCCGTATTTATTGAATGGCGTTAGCCGGCGCAAGCAGACCGGCGCTGCCTGGTGTGCGTAGAAAAAAACCACGTACACCAGGCAGCGCCGGCGTTGGGAAAAATGGCGCTAGGGCGTCTTAAAAATGGTGCAAGTCAGGTTGACGCAAAAAATCGCCTCCACCCGATTTGCGCCATTTTTAACGACGCCCAGACGCCATTTACATGACTCCTGTCTTAGTAAAGACAGGAGTCATGCCCCCTTGCCCAATGGCCATGCCCAGGGGACTTATGTCCCCTGGGCATGGTCATTGGGCATTGAGGCATGTAGGGGGGCACAAATCAGGCCCCCCATGCCAAAAAAAAATATAAAAAAATAAAAAAATTATACTTACCTGAACTTACCTGAATGTCCCTGGGGTGGGTCCCTCCATCCTTGGGTGTCCTCCTGGGGTGGGCAAGGGTGGCAGGGGGAGTCCCTGGGGGCATGGGAGGGCAGCTGTGGGCTCATTTTGAGCCCACAGGTCCCTTAACGCCTGCCCTGACCCAGGCGCTAAAATCCAGCGCAAATGCAGGGTTTTTTGCCCCGCCCACTCCCGGGCGTCATTGTTGCCCGGGAGTATAAATACGATGCATTTGCGTCGCAGTCATTTTTTTAGACGGGAACGCCTACCTTGCATCTCATTAACGCAAGGAAGGCGTTCACGCAAAAAAATGACGCTCCTTCCTCATACTTTGGGGCTAGACGCGTCTAACGCCAAAGTATAAATATGGCGTTAGTTTAGCGCCGAATTTGCGTCGAAAAAAACGACGCTAATTCGGCGCAAACGGAGTATAAATATGCCCCAAAATGTTAGCTGTATTTTGGCTAATTTCTTGGTCTCCTCCAGGGGAACCCAGAAACTCTGGGTACCTTTAGAATTCTCAGGATGTTGCTAAAATAGAATGTAATGGAAGCTTGGTTTAGAATGTGAGAGTTGACAGGTACATGCAGAGGAATAAAGACATTTAATTTACAGCTGTGTGTGTGTGTGGGGGGTACCCAGGTTGGGGAGGAGGCTACACAAATTTATAAAGATACTACTAGTAAAATGCCTTTGAAAAGCAAACAATCGTAAACTTACCTAAAAGTGTAAAAAGTTTAAGTTTACTTTTGCGAATCAGGCCCCAAAATTGTATGAGGTACCGCATTTTGCTAAATGCAAAGTAAGGAAGCCCTAGTCAGGGGGATGATCTTCATAAACAAAACTATTCAACAGACAACATCTCTAGGTTTTAGTAGCATGTAAAATATTACAAAACCTTCCATTTCAAAAGCTGCACAGCTCAGATTCAGAACTGAACATGAATTTGTCTGGAGATACGAAAAATTACATGATTAAAATAGTACATATAAGTCCTCCATCTTGAAGGTTGTGCCTTACGGCCTTTTGACAAATGAATGTATTATTTTTTTCCATTCCAAAACTCCTGGTTTCAAAGCTAACCACCCTGCAATATGATACCAGTGACATAGCTATAATGATTATCATTTACAGCGTAGGGAAATTATGTCAACATTGATTACAACACTGCAGCCTACAAGCTATACAGCCGCATTTGTCACAAATAGGAGAAAATATAGATGCTCCTGAGTTCATTTTAGGACTGCATGGTCCTAGAACAAAATACATGATATATGCTGTGTATAATGAAATGTGGAAAGTTTCACAGCAAGATGCAGCTGGCAGAATTAAACAAATTGACAAAGAACCATTTATAAAAAGGTTTTGCAAGTAGTAGACAATGGTGTTAATACATTGTCAAGACATGTATTCACTAAATAAGATGGTGTGCCCTGCACTTGATTTGACTTGATACAAGAAGACATGAGAATATTGCAGCATGGACAGGCTTAATTAAGATCTATAATCCAATTTAATTGGGCACTACAAACACTGCATTCTTGATGTGTTCTTTGACAGTTTTATAATTATTTTAGACATTTTTGAGCCATAACATTTGACTCTTATAAAGAGAACCCTAGTGAAGAAAGAATCCACATGCACATTATTATTAAATATAGACCAGCTAGGTCAAATACAGTTCTCAGTAGCTAACCCACCATCCACAGTGTGGCTGCTGCATTAAATAATTTCACTCCCTATTACAACATTTCCGTTCCATAACTGACAAACTCATTGCTCCATGAGATTGTAGGAAAGAGTTCATGATCATTGTCTATGTCAGAGATGGACACTCCCATTTGTGTACAAGTGTCATAATGAAGACAAAGATGTTTTTGTAAGTGTATACAGCAGCAGGAAGCCCCTTGAGCATTCTTTGTTGTGCAACTCAGTATCTCTCCATGGCCTCTGTAATGGATCGATACCAGGACTAGTGTGTTTCCTTTGAGTTACTACCACATTGAGTATTAAAACACAACAAACATTGTTGGCTAATGGGCTGTATCTAATTTTAGTGAAATCTAGCTGTTGTGGGATGAATAGGGGTGTACCTTATTTGTTGACACTATCAAAATTGATTGGATGCTGTGGAATAACCTTCTATCCCTCACCTACTGATCTCATTGAAGGTGTCTCTTGGCTCAGAATACACACCAAAAACATGCATTTTGTCAAGATTAGAAAGCTTGTTACAGTCCTCCTCCAAAAAGACTTAGGGCCCGATGCACAAAGATCAAGTTAGACTAAGGCCCTCATTACAACCCTGGCAGTCGGTGTTAAAGTGGCGGTAACACTGCCAACAGGCCGGCGGTAAACAAAATGGGATCACAACCACGGCGGAAACCGCCAACATAGACAGCCACTTTTACACTCTGACCGCCAGGGCGGTAGCAACAAACACTGCGGCGGTCACCGCCAACAGACAGGCAGAAGACAATGTACCGCCCACTGTATTATGAAAGGCCAATCCGCCACCTTTTCCGGGGCGGTACCGCCGACAATTCAATGCACAGCGGAAACAGTACACTGAATGGGAACCACTCACCTGTCGGCACTCAACGTAGAACCAGGACACCAAGGAGCCCGAGCTGCAGGTCCTCCCTGTGTTGGTGTATCTACTAATACACCAAGAAATAGAAAGAAAGTGGCGACGATGGTGAGTACTGCACCTAGCACACAGGGGAGGTGAAAGAGAGTGACACACACATACGCAACACCCCCACCCTCCACCCTCTCCCACAACACCATACACACTAACACATCCAACAACATTACAGATACACCCCGTTACCCCCTGGAAGAACACAAGGACACAAGGAGTTCAATCAGTGATATTTTGGAACATGCAGATATAGAAAATGAATTCAAAGAAATCAGCATATGCAAATATTTACATTATGTACAGAAGGCCGTACACCTTCCCTTGTAAATGTCCGTGGACCAGTCGGCCAAAACATCATGGGCCAAGCCCACCCTTGACTCCTGCCTCAAAACGGAGAGAACACTGCAGGGGCATCAGGTCGAAAAACACAGGCACCTCAGGGGAAAGGGGAGGGGGGCCACCTCAGCAGGAAGATGGTACTACGCCACTGCTCCTCGAGGGGCCAACATGCCCACAGCGATGTCCTGGGGAGTGCAAAGCCACGGTCTCTCAAGTCTCTCAAGTGGGTGGTTTGCCCACTGCTTGGTCCTGGGGAGTGCAAAGCCACAGTCTCTCAAGTCTCTAAAGTGGGTGGTTTGCCCACTGCTTTCTCCTGGGGAGTGCAAAGCCACAGTCTCTCAAGTGGGTGGTTGGCCCACTGCTTGGTCCTGGGGAGTACAAAGCCACAGACCCTCAAGAGGGTGGTTTGCCCACTGCTTCGTACTGGGGAGTGCAAAGCCACAGTCTCTCTAGTGGGCGGTTTGCCCACTGCTTGCTCCAGGGGAGTGCAAAGCCACAGTCTCTCTAGTGGATGGCTTCTCCACTGGTTCTGGAGGGGGCTTTGTGCCCAGTCTGCTTCATCCTGCCAAGGATTGGGTGAGTGGATGCATCTCTCCACTGGTTCTGGAGGGGGCTTTGCTTCATCCTGCCAAGGATTGGGTGAGTGGATGCATCTCTCCACTGGTTCTGGAGGTGGCTTTGTGCCCAGTCTGCTTCATCCTGCCAAGGATTGGGTGAGTGGATGCATCTCTCCACTGGTTCTGGAGGGGGCCTTGTGCCCAGTGATGCTGCTCCGGGGGTGGGGCACTTCCTATTTCCTCACCTGGGTGTCTGAGGCACGAGATGTGCAGGGAACAGGTAGCATGATACTGGATGGAGGCAGAGACACACTCCATCCTGCAGCGACTTAGGCTGCAAACTGCTGGTAGTGCCAGTGCTGGTGGTGGTGACTCATGTGGTGTGTGCAGGGTCCAGGATGTCTCCTGCAGCCTCAGACGGCTGCCCACTGGGGATGCTGCTGATGTCGGATATAGTGGCATCGGCTGGGCACATGGCAGTGCATATGGCGGTGCAGGTGGCGGTGGCTGCGGGGGTGACTGTGGCAGTGACTGGGGCGGAGATGATGCTGGTGCTGCCCGTGGTGCAGGTGTCTGTGGTAGTGGAGGGAGACACAAGGCAGTCTCCAGCAGCCTCGGACGCCTGACCACTTGGGAGGATGCTTGTGACTGTCATTGTGGCAGTGGTGGTGCAGGGGGTGGTGCAGGTGGCGGTCATTCCGGCGATGCTTACCATGGTACAGATTGCCGACCTGTCAGGAGAAATGGTGCTCACCAGTTCCTCACCAGGATGCTCCATGCACTGGGGTGACTTTCCCCAACTTGGTAGTCGCTGCTGGGACCTTGGCACTGTCCTCTTTGGTTTTGGATGAGGCCTTGCTGGGTGGGTGGTGCGTCTTTTCCCTGCTGCATGCCGGCCCCATCTTAACCTTGGCAGGTGGTGGAATCAGGTGGTCCTTATCATCGGTAGATGGCACACTGGCAGCCTTGACGGGTGCCCCCTTTGTTCCTCTCGGACTTGCAGGGACCACTGCGGACGGCGATTTTGTGACTGAGGTGCTGGACTGGAACTAGACATACTGGCCCTAGGGGAAGGACGGAGGGGGGGAGGTGTGGGGAAGAGGTCAACGTAAGTCAGTAAAAGTTTTTTAGACACACTATGACAGGAAGATGGAGGAGTTTGGGGAATGGAGTAAGAGGTAGTGGTTGTGGGAGGTGTACGTCTGCTGAGTTTGGTTGAAGGACCATGGGCTGGAGGCTGTTGTGAGGTGGATGGCTGTTGAGTGGGTGTGTGCCTGCATTTGTGTACTTTGGGAGGAGGGCTCACAAACACACTGGGCAAGGACACAGGGGACGTGTGCATGGTTGTTGGGGTGGTGATTGCTCATGAAGGGTGTGTTGTGATGGGCGTGCTGGTGATGGAGGCAGTGGCTGTTGATGTAGTGCATGCAGGTGTGAGTGGAGATGCTACTGGGAGGGAGGTGGACAAAGAAGAGGAGGGGGACACAGTGGAGGAAGTGGAAGTTGGTATGCGTATATGGGTATGGTGCTTGTGTAAGTGCCTGTGTGATGATGTGTGGTGCTTATGTTTTCCTGAGCCACTTTTGTGTGTTGATGTGTGTGCATGCTGGTCTGAAGGTGTGCATGGGATAGGCAGAGGTAGAGGGGATTGGGTCTGGGGAGTGGAAGTTGGAGGGGGGAGGCTAGACACAGGGAGAATGGCTGCCATCAGTGCTGAGGCCAGAGCCTGAAGTGCTCTCTGTTGGGTTGCCACGCCAGAATGAATGCCCTCCAGGTATGCATTTGTTTGTTGCAAATGCCTCTCGACACCCTGGATGGCATTCAGAATGGTTGATTGCCCAACAGTGAGGGATCTCAGGAGGTCAATAGCCTCCTCACTGAGGGCAGCCGGACTGACTGGGGCAGGGCCTGAGGTGCCTAGGGCGAAGGAGATGCCCACCCTCCTGGGTGAGCAGGCACGGGAAACACGCTGAGGGGCTGCTGGGAGGGCGGTGCTGGTAGAGGAAGTGGCGGCTGTACCTGTTGTTGGGGTGGCCACAGAGGTTTCCGCCACAGCCAGGGAGCTTCCATCAGAGGGGGTGTCGCTGTCACTGGTAT
Source organism: Pleurodeles waltl (assembly GCF_031143425.1). Lineage (NCBI taxonomy): Eukaryota > Metazoa > Chordata > Amphibia > Caudata > Salamandridae > Pleurodeles > Pleurodeles waltl. The sequence continues at coordinate 1,151,424,563 of NC_090447.1, read as the reverse complement.
CCCCTCCTGTCCCCGTCATGGAGCTCTCCTCGCCCTCTGTCCCACTGGTGCTTTACCCTCAGTGGATTCACCCTCATGGACCATGTGGGATGCAGCTCCCTCCGTCACCGGTGCCTCTGCTCCTCCGCCAGATGATGCTAATGCCACAAGGACAGGGTGACAAAACAAGAAGAAGAGGAGAGGCAGAGGATACACTTGGTCAATGCCAGCAACACCACTACAGTTGGCGTACACAACACACACTGAGCTGCCCTATGCACTAGGCCATGCCCAGCCATTTACAAAGACAGACACCAGCCCATAGGGTCCAATGCCTAACGCAAGCACCTGCACACCTGACACCCACAGGACCCTGCCCAGTAGTAGTTGGCCACTTGTACCATTGGGGTAGGGGTGCTGCGGAGCCTGCAAACAAGGGACCTGCCCTGCCATGATCGCCCTGGCCTAGAGGCACCCACAGCCCACATCCCGTACCCAGCTAGCTCCTAAAGCGTGCAAAGTCAGGATTCAGATTCTGTACTCACTCCCTTGTGGCTGCTGTGATGCCCTCAAGCGCCCATCCAACTCCGGCTAAACCACCGCCAGGATGCGGAACATCAGGGGGGGTCATGGTGCGACGGGCACCCCTTCCACATTGGGAGGCCAGCCCCAGCTGAGCCTCTGCCATCTTCTTGGTCCAACAGTGCAGGTCCTCCCATCTCTTGCGGCAGAGGGTGCTCCGTCTGTGATAGACCCCAGGGTCCCCACCTCCTTGGCGTTGGCATGCCGAATACCCTTCTTCCGGTGGGCACTGACCTAGAGGGAAAAGACAGAGGAAAATGTATTTACTCACCCGTCCGGACCATCATACTCTTTGCCCACCAGTTCTGTCCCATACCCTAATGCACATACACTGACCACCTCTCATGAAGCATTCAGGCTAGGACGCATCAGCACCCCCCCCCCCAACATCTGGCTTACATCCACACCACTCCAAACAGGCATTGCCCACACATCATGCTCACAGTGTACTCACCTGTTTGTCTGGAAGACCGTAGAGTAACGTGTACTGGGGGAGGACCCCATCCACCAGTTTCTCCAACTCCTCCAAAGTGAAGGCAGGGGCCCTTTCCCCAGACACTCTAGCCATTGTCGTTTCCAGACTCAGGTCACAGCAGCACTTGCAGTGTAGGTCCTCTCCTGTTGAAGGTCAGGTAGCAAGTGAGTGAATAGCTAGAAAATGGCGGTGACATCTGGGGCGATGTGTAATGTCACCGCCGGCGTACATCGCCATTGGCTCCTGGAACACATAGGGCCCAATGATAACCAATGCGGAGTTGTGCAGCGGTCTTCGACCTCCTACTGCGATGCTGCACAACGCCAGCGCAGTTACCTCATTTCCCCTTGTCCCTCCTCACAGGTCAGACAGACGCCATTTCAGGGGGGCACATGGCATGGCACCTAACTGCGTCACAGCACATATTAGCACATATACTGACTCTCGATTACACACACTGCTTCTGTGACAGTAATGCAAACACAGTTGTGCTATCTATGTGGGAAATGACCTTCTGCTCACCGTTCTTTTCCATAGGCTACAACCGCTGAGGCAGATGATGAGATGGCGGCATCCTCCAGTGTGCCAGATCATCGTGGCATGCTGTATGTTGCACAACCTGGCATTGAGACGCCAGTTGCCTTTTCTGCTGGAGGACGAGCCTGGTGACGGTCTTGTGGCAGCGGTGGAGCCTGTGGACAGTGAGGAAGAGGAGGCAGATGAAGAAGATGTGGACAACAGAACAAAAATTATCCAGCAGTACTTCCAGTGACACACAGGTAACATTTCAGTATACTTTAGGACATTGTACATGGCAGCCTCTTACTCTCTGTGTATGGCCACTGACTGTTCCCTTTGGGTTTCCTTTTTTCAGATCTGTGTACCCCATTGTGGCTTCTGCTATGTGTACTGCTGCCCACCAACTGTCATACATTGCTATAATTCAATTAACATGGACGTTGCAATGCTTTGAGAATGTTGTAAGAATACATCTTTCCAATCATTACACTGACTCCAGTATGGTTTATATTTCAATGGTGTTTATTTTTTGTGCTAAATAGTATGGGGGTACGGGCAAGGGGCTGGGGTGATGGTGGAGGAAGGTCCATGGTAGAGTCCAATCTCTTGGTATCACAGGTGCTTTGTCCAGTGGGGCATAGGAAGGGGAATAATGGCAGTTCAAGGTGGACAGGGTGACATAGTGGGACAGAAGGGTGACAATCAGGAGAGTCCTATTTCAGGTGGGGGTCTTGGCAATGTTCTCTGTCTTCTGCCTGGATCGTAGGGACCGTTTGCGGGTGGTTTTCCTTCTACAGGGGGTGGGGTGCTGGTGACCTGTTGTTCCTGTGGCAGGGCCTCCTGTCTACTAGCGCTGGTGGAGGTGGAAGGCTGTTCCTCGGTTTGGCTAGTGTCAGGGGCCCTTTGTTGTAACACTGCCTCCCTCATGGTCTTGCCCATGTCAGCCAGCACCCCTGCTATGGTGACCAGGATGGTGTAGATGTTTTGTAGGTCATCCCTGATCCCCAGGTACTGTCCCTCCTGCAGCCGCTGGGTCTCCTGCAACTTGGCCAGTACCGTGCCCATGGTCTCCTGGGAATGGTGATATACTCCAATGATGTTTGAGAGTGCCTAGTGCAGGGTCAGTTCCCTTGGCCTGTCCTCCCCCTGTCACACAGCAGTCCTCCCAGCTTCCTTGTTGTCTTGTGCCTCTGTCCCATGAACCGTGTGCCCACTGCCACTGACCCCAGGTCCCTGCCCGTCCTGGGTTTGTGGGGTGACCTGGGTTACCTGTAGTGGTATACACACTGCTGGTTGACGTGTCCTGGCGACAGTGGCATGGGCCCGCTGGGTGGGTGCTGTGCTGGTGTTTCCTGAGGGCGGAGGCTCTGTGGTGGGTTGGGACTGTGGCTGTGGAACCGACTGTCCAGAGTTCCCAGATGGGCCAGGTTGGTCATCGTGATCCAGGTGTACAGAGCTGCTGTCATCACTGTGGGCTCTTCTGTGGGGGGACTGGATGTAGCTGGCACCTCCTCTCCAGTGACATTGGGTAGGGGTCCTGTTGGGATGCAAATGCATTGTTATTGTACCTGTGTGTGCCATCTTGTGCGATTGGTGTGTTTCCCTTATATAAAAGTGGTTTCCCTGTCGCATTGGCCTTATGTGATTGCTGATTGTGTGGGCTGGGTGAGTCTCTCTACTGGGCATGCTGTGGTGATGGGTGTCCATGCATTGTTCTTGCATGCAGGGCTTGGTACTGGGATGTGTGGGTTGTAATGGTGGGGTAGATGTGAGGTGATGGAGTGATGGGAGTGAGGGTGAGGGTGAGGATATCTGATGGCATGCAGGTGAGGGGGTGAAAGTAGTAAAGATTTGCCTTACCAGAGTCCAGTCCTCCTACTATTCCTGCGAGGCCCTCAGGATGCATTATTACCAAGACTTGCTCCTCCTATGTTGTTAGTTGTGGGGGAGGAGGTGGGGGTCCACCGCTAGTCCTCTGTACAGCAATCTGGTGTCTTGAAACCACGGAACGCACCTTCCCCCGTAGGTCATTCCACCTCTTCCTGATGTCATCCATGGTTCTTGGATGCTGTCCCATGGCGGTGACACTGTCCACGATACTCTGCCATAGCTCCATCTTCCTTGCAATGGATGTCTGCTGCACCTGTGATCATAATAGCTGTGGCTCTACCCGGATGATTTCATCCACCATGACCTTCAGCTCCTCCTCAGAAAACCTGGGGTGTCTTTGAGGTGCCATGGATGTGCTGTGAGTGATATGTGTGAGGTGGTGTGTGTGGTGATGTGTTGGGATGTATACTGTAATGTGCGTGAATGGTGTATGAGTGATGGTGTTCTGTGCCTCTGTTGGGTATGTGCTGTTTGCTTGTCTCTCTTTGCTTGGTCTCTTTTTTTCGTTGAAAGGGTTGTGGGTAATGTGGGTGTGTGTTTCCTGTTGGCGTAATGTGTGGGTTTTGGTACCGCCAGTTTATCACTGACCTTTGGTGTGGTGGACTTGTGTGGGTGTCTGTATTGTGGCGGTATTCTCTGTGTGGGTCATAATATCCATGGTGGATTACCTCCGCAGCCACGGTATCTTGACACCCGTCAGCACGGCGATTAGCGGGATTTACCGCCACGGTTGTAATGAGGGCCTAGAAGTCTAACTTTAGACCTGAAGTCTAAGTTTAGTTCATAAGTCTAACTTTACACCTGAAGTCTAACTTTATACGGAAGTCAAAGTTCAGACATGACATCTATGTTTAGCCCTAAGTCTTAGTTTAGGCCTGAAGTCTAACTTTAGGCCTAAAGTTTAAGTTTAGACGTCAGGTCTAAACTTAGGCCCAATTCACAAAGGTAAAGTTAGACCAAAAATCCAACATAGCCCAAAAGTCTAACTTTACTACTGTTTGGTATACACAAAGGTAAGTTACTACTTGTAAGTTTACAACTAATAAATTTACTAGCATTAAAGTTACCAGTAGTAAAGTTACTACTAGTAAAATGACTAGCAGTAAAGTCAGTAGTAGTAACTTACCTTTATGAATACAGAAAAGTAGGAGTGTTTTGTTCTAAGTTAGACTTTTAGTCTAACTTTACTTTTTTAATCAGGCCCAGAATTTCAACGTCAGCAGCACAGATGTTTAATTTACAAACTGCCAGAACCTCTTCAAAGATTCAGACATTGCCTACTACACAATATTCAGTGCATTTGAATCACCTTGTGTACCCAATTTTCAATGCATCCAGTACAACTAGTGTTGTGCATTTTTCAACTGCATGGGACCTGGTCTAGTGACTGAATTTAAGGCTGTGCTGGGAACAATACCCTTTGGCTTGACTACTGAAGTGGCTGGGAGTGGCACTGCAGTGCATTGGGGACCCAGATTGTAATGGAGAGTGAGTCACTACTATTACCACGCACCGCATTGACCCCGGGGAATGACCCAGCAGCAGTAGCCTGGCCCCAATGGTGGTGTGAAGGAAATATGTGGCAAAATAAGGCCTCTGGCCCCTCAGAGTACAGCACTATACCACAGGTGTGTAAGGCTGATGGCATTCACTTTTAGCAACAAGGGAGGCTCCCTCCAAGACTAGCACTAGAACGATGAGCCCCAAGCAACATAGGTCCAGCAGAGACCATTCTTCTCGGCCTCGGGCCCCAGTTAGTCTAAAGCATGGCTGTTGCATGCACTGCAGAGACCCCTTAGCCTGCGTGAAGTGAATTGCTGCATTATAGGTGGCTGGAGCACAAGGGGGGGGCCACTGTGGGTCCTTGAGGAGCCTACCCCAAATATAAAGCGGTGGAGGCCTATGCAATAAATGGAGCATGGCGGATGAGGACAAAACAGCGCTCATTGTCCCCAGGAAGGAGGCCAAGGAGTGGCAGCTAGCAGCTTGGCCTACATCCTGGTGTGTGAGCACCTGAGATTTCTGCTGTAGGCCCCACTGAATGAAGGCGCAGTAAAGGAAATCTCCATAGGCAGGAGGACACTGTGCAGCCCCTTTGCCACAGCGGTAATGCTCACCCAAGCCATGAATTGTTGGAGGAGTTCTAAACCTGCACCCCCAGGGCACCCTACCTAGTCTGCCTTGAACACCCATGTGGCCGGTCCACAGTCTTGACCGTAGCAGGGAACAACTATCTCGGATGGAGAGGTGAGATGGGCGCTAGGCCGCCAGGGGCATACAAGTGCTCTGGAAGATTAATGGTGCCATCAGGAGACTCCTAACTGAAATGGAGAGTGAACACTCAATTCCCCCATAAGGGTTCCCTGAACAAGAAACAAGGATGTAGGAGTGAGACAGGGACAAAGCACAAAAAGATTAAATCAATCACCCACCTCCTAAATTTGGTTCCACACTCGTAGAATCCCCTAATTTTTATAGATGGCAACAAGTCAAGCATTAGTCATATAATCGGTGGTGTGATAGAAAGATATTTTTTAATTAGCATATAATTTATCCATAATTACACCTCAAAGCATAACATAAATTGTGCCTGTAGGACCTAAAAATCAACCTCCCTCCCAGATACACCCATAAAACGTGACATTCAGACCATTCTCACACATCACTCAAACACAATACAAAAACATGGACTGATATTGCTAGGACCATTCTATTCATCCCTCTATATTCTTGCCTCTCCTAAATGTGCAATAGCCCATTTACACATACAAGGTGTATAACTTTTGATCCAAATAGTCTGATTTTCTCTTTTTTCTCGTCTCAAGCATTGCAAAGTTCTAATTTTCCAACATACGTCATACATCCTAATCTATCAGTTCTGGGATAGAATGTCACAATTCATATAATCAGGGTCCACACAAAAGGAGAAACAGAGGTCCAGCCCAACGTGTGTTTCGGTGCCACGTGACCACCCAGTCACAAAGTATCTTGGATCAAAAGTTCTGCCCAGGCAATTGTGGTCCTATCTTCAACAGAATCTAAAAACAAAATGTACCTTATAACAAATTACTTGCCTCAGTTGCAACCAAATTTTAGTCCTCATATTTCCAAAATACAAACAAAAAATACCTGCTATCTCGGGAGACATAGCCCCAAAAGTCTGCATGCACCCAACATAAACTGTGAGAGCCGTCACCTTTATCAACACAAAACAACACTGAAATAGGACTACTCAAATTAAGAAAAAGATCAAGATAAACAACAGTGTAACATTAACTAGATATATGAGCTCCAAATGATCTCCAAAGTCAAATTATACAGGAAGAATAAATTCAAACGAAAAAGTGAAAAACAGCCAACAGTCCACCTTTTTCATCTTCACTGTCTAAAGATGTGTGTAGAAGTGTTAACTGATTAAGAATATTACCGCATAAGGGTAAAGCTGAATTCTTATTGTTGTAAAGATGTAAAAAACGAAAATAGTGGGCCAGATGTGTAGTGTTGGAGGCCTTAGGCCCTCATGCTTATGAAATCACTGACGCAGACACAGTAGCATGGTCGTAAGAACTGGCCATGGGCACGTGCGCCCAGCCCTTTTTATTGGCAGGGTTACCTGACTGGTGACGCCTGTGTTGGATGGGTGTGGGGTGTGTGTGTGAAGCCAGCCCTCAGCCGAGTGGCTGGTCAAACACTAGAAAGTGTCCAGCAGGAAACTACATACATCCCTCTCAAACTTTATTGAGGAACGAAACAACAAAGTCCAACCTGTGGGAGAGAAGCAAGGACACAAACTATATATACAGAGGCCCACATTATGAACACGGCGGGAAAAACCGCCAACAGAGGAGTGGTCCGGACCGCCAAATAATGAAGCAGCTGAAACACAGGCATCCTGAAAACCACCCACCGCCAGCAGAGGAGTGCCAACAACGAATGCAAAGTCTGCACATAGGCCGACGGAAAGGCCCAACCCGCCCATCAAACAATGAAGCATTAGACCACCGTCAGTTCGAAACGGGAACCACCGTCACTCAAAGCCAGGCGGAAACAAACCAAATAAAAGGAAACACTCACCGGAGGCTCACACAACACGCCAAAGCAGACATGGATAGAGAGCTGCATGTCATGCCAGCCCTGCTCCTTGCCATATACCTCCACAACCGAGACCGCCGACAAAGATGATGACGGTAAGTACCGCAACCTACGAAACAAGGCAAGAAAAGGCACAGTTACATACCCACTCACTCCACCCACCCTGCAACGCTCCCCTAACCCTTGACAGCAGCACAAGCCATACACCCCACAGCAAGAGGTACCTACCCAACACAAGGCAAACCCATCCTGCCCAAAGTACATACAAATGCCCCACACCCACAAACAATGAAACAAGAGACCAGGGATCCAGAGTGTGACACCAAAACACAGGCCACACATAAACTTTTAATGCAGCTCTCTGAGCAAACGATTCTCAAGTAAGGCCGATGACCAGTCCATAGTGTCATGAGTCCCATGGGTTACAATTGCCCCAACCTGAATCCCACAAGTGCTACGGTACTCCACCTTATAGGGGCAACAATGGGACATCCAGGCACCTCAGGGAACAGGGGCAGGGGGTGGTGGTGGTGGGGATTTATGACGGGGTGGGGCTTGGATTTGCGTTTGGAAGGTGGAGGGGGTTTGGGTTTGGCCTTGGAAGGTGGGGGAGTGTGCTTGGACCGGATGGAGCCAGATGGAATTGGCCCAGCACGGGGCTTCTTCCTCTCTGGGGAGGGGCAAGGAAATGTGAAGGGCAGACAGGGGTGGGCTGTGAAGTGGAAGGAACGAAAAGGGCAAGGAGGTGTGTACGTTTAGGGACGAGATGGGGTAGGCCAGTGGGCTGGAAGAGGTCAGCACGGGATAGGAAAGATTTTTTGGGAGCAATTGGGTTGGACCTGTAGGAGGGCGTGAGAGTGGAGGCAGAGGGTGTGGACGTAAGTGGTGTAGGGGTGCATGTTGTGTGGTGCAGGTGACTGGACAGTATGCTGAGGCATGGTGGATGTGTGATGGGTGATGGGTATTTTGGTGCGTTTGTGTGTTTTTGGAGGAGGGGGGTTGACACAGTGGGAGAAGACAGGCTACCAGTGTGAATGTATGTTGTGTGGGTGTCTGCAAGTCTGGTGATTGTGCTGCATGTGTCAACTAACGTAGTTGTGGTGAGTGCAGGTATGGTGTCTGGGGTGCATGTATGAATGTGTGCTATTGTGGCGGCTGCAGGAATAGGCTCAGCAACAGTGAATGAAGGTGCAGTGCCTGGGGGTGTGCATGTAGAGGGGACAGGCAGAGAGGCGGAAGAGGTGGGCACACTGGGGGAAGTGGAAGTTGCTGTGTGTGTGCATTTGTATGTTGGCTGTGTGAATGCTTGTGGTGGGAGGTGTGGTGTTTGTTTAGAAGTGTGCTTCTTGTGTGTTGAGGTGTGTGCCTGTGTGTCAGAATGTGTGCTTTGGACATGTGAAGGGAGTGGGGTGCTGGAGGGGTAGAGGAGGTTGGAAGGGGGATGGAATGACCAGGGACACTGGCTGCCGTCAAAGAGGAGGCCAGAGCCTAAATGATCTCTGTAGGCTAGACACGGCACCTTGAATGCCATCCAGATAGGCATTGGTCTGCTGCATCTCTGACGCTAGCCCCTGGATGGCATTGACGATGGTTGTCTGCCCTACAGAGATGGTTCTCAGGAGGTCAATAGCCTCCTCCGTGAGGGCAGCAGGGCTGACTGGAGCAGGGGAAGAGGTGCCTGGGGCGAAGGAGACACCCACCCTTCTGGGTGAGCAGGCACGGGCAACTCGGTGGGGAGCAAATGGGAGGGCGGCGATGGCAAGGGGGTGACGGAAGATGATACAGTAGGTGTGGACCCATTAGGGTCTGCCACCGCCAGGGAGCCCCCATCGGAGGAGATATCAGAGTCACTGCCTCCAGTGGTAGTTGCCTCCCCCGTGGTACTCCCCTCGTCTTCCAACCCACTGGTCCCGTTGGCATCGGATGACTCTGCCTCAGTGGATCTGTGGGCCGTTGCATCCCCACTCGCCAGTGCCTCAGCTCCCTCGCCAGATGATGCTGATGTACACAGACAACACAAGAGAACAGGTATGGGGAGACAAAACAGGAGAGACACTTGTAAATAGCTTAAAAGAGTGAACATAGTGGTTCATACATATACTCACCCAGAAGACCCTCCAACAGTCAGCACCTTCCACTATACCCATGGCTATGCCCCTGACTAGTGTCCAGAACCCTGCTCTACACCCATTCCCTAAACAACTTAAGGACCCAACGTGTAGGAGACCTGACCAAAACACCCCTACTCCCTACGGGGGCCATCATGCAGATGGACATCAGACAGAGTCTCTGCAACTAAGCAGCATAAACCCGAATGCACACACACACACACATCCATCAAGGGTCAAATATATGGTATGTGTACTCACCTCATTGTGACTGCTGTGCAGCCTTCAACCGCCCATCCAGGTCTGGGTACGCCACTGCCAGGATGCATAGTGTAAGGGGGGGTCAGTGCCGAACTGTTACCCATTCCCCATTGGAAGGACTTCCCCAGCTTTTTCGCGCCCAGCACTGCAGGTCCTCCCACCTCTTCCTGTAGTAGGTGTTCCGCCGGTTGTAGACCCTCAGGGTCTGCACGTCCTTGGCAATGGCATGCCAAAGTGCCCTCTTCTGGAGGGCACTGACGTAAAAGGGACACACAGAAATGTAACATGGAGGCACTTGGCAAACATATACAGCTGGCTATACATCCACTATGGGACGGACAGTACAAACAGACTAACAGCACATACACATGCAGCATGTCAGGAACTATGACCCATCCAGGGTCAGAGGTGCACACATATATGCTGCCAACACCATCCATTACACACAACCATTGCCCACAATCCACCTACTCACCTGTACCTCTGGCCGTCCGTAGAGCTTGGCGTACAGGGGCAGGACCCTGTCCACAAGCCTCTCCAATTCCTCTTGGCCCTTTTCCCTGCAAACCGAGCCACTTCCATGACCAGAGGCAGGACACAGCAGTACACTCAGTGGAGTACCTGCTTGCACGAGATCAGGGAGTAATGTGAAGTTGGGGTGACGTCTTCACGTATGCACCGCAGCGGTGTGCACCGTCACCGCCAGCGGCGATCATGATACACTAGGATTCCCCATTAAAATCCATATTAACCAATCACTTTGCGCACGGCGGTAAACACTGCCTTACGCTGTTACGTCAACCGCTAGCGGTATAACGTCACTTCCAGCACGACAATTCTGGATTACAGAGGGCACACATTTTGGCAATAACTAAGCATTTATAATACTGCCAACTGCACAATGCAGACCCTAATGTTCACCAAACACACATATGCATGTAACCATTAATGTTACCACACCTGACATGCCCTGATAAATGATTGTGGTCTAGTTGATGTTATGTCAAACACATTGGCCCTCATTACAACCTTGGCGGTAAATCCTGCTTTCCGCCGTGCTGAAGACCGCCAACATACCGTTGCGGCGGCGGAATTCCGCTACAGGTACCACGACCCACATCTCAAAATCCACCACAATACAGACACCCACACAAGTCTGCCACACAAAAGGTCAGTGATAAACTGGCGATACCAAAACCTACACCATCATGCCAACAAGAATACGCCCACACTATCACAACCCACGAATCAACGCAGCGGTCTTTCAACCGCGGTAATCCATTGGTGGTACACACTGCTGCGCTCAAAATACACACACATTTACAAAACACAACTACATTGGACAATTCAAAATACACACACCTGATACACATACACACACCACACCTACACACCCACAACATTATAAAACACCCACCCATTTTACCCATAAACCCTTTCAATGAAAATTGTGGAAGAAGCACAGAAACACAGAAAGAGAGATTAGCAAACACAACACCAGCATCCACAGACACACAACACCATCACCCATACAACATCCACATACCTCAAGGAACACACACCAACACATCCCCCCACACATCACAACAGACAGCACCTCACACATCACCCACACCACATCATGGCACCTCAAAGACACCCCAGGTTTTCTGAGGAGGAGCTCAGGGTCATGGTAGAGGAAATCTTCCGGGTAGAGCCACAGCTTTCCAGATCACAGGTGCACCACACCTCTATTGCGAGGAAGATGGAGCTATGGCAGAGAATCGTCGACAGGGTCAACACGGTGGGACAGCATCCAAAAACACGGGATGACATCAGGAAGAGGTGGAATGACCTACGGGGGAAGGTGCGTTCTGTGGTTTCAAGACACCATATTGTTGTACAGAGGACTGGCGGGGGACCCACACCTCCTCCCCCAGAACTGACAACATGGGAGGAGCAAGTCTGGGCAATACTGCATCCTGAGGGCCTCGCAGGAGTAGCAGGAGGACTGGACTTTGGTAAGTCATATCTTAACTACCATATCCCCCACCCCACCTGCATGCCATCGAATACCCCCATCCTTCCCCTCACCCCATCACTCCAACACATCACATATGCCCCACTATCAAAACCCACACATCTCAATACCAAGGCCCTGCATGCAACTCCTATGCATGGACCACCGTCACCAAAGCATGTCCAGTACAGATACCCACACAGACCCCAAACCAACTACCACAAAAGGGCAAACACAATGATGTAAGCACAGGAGTAGAGGGTACCTCACCCAATGCACAAGATGGCACACATAGATACTAACACTATGCATTTACACCCCAACAGGACCCATACCCAACGTCACCGGACAGGAGGTGCCAGACATATCCAGTCCCCCCACATAAGAGGCCCACAGTGATGACAGCAGCTCTGCACATCTGGATCAAGATGACCAGCCCGGCCCATCAGGGACCTCGGGACAGTCGGTTCCCCTGCCACTGTCACTAGCTACCACAGAGCCTCCCCCCTCAGGAAACACCAACACAGCACCCACCTAGCGGGCCCATCCCTCTGTCCCCAGGACATATCAATCAGTAGTGTGTCCACCACTACAGGGAATCCAGGCAAACCCACCAACCCAAGAAAATCAGAGAGCTGGGGTCAGTGGCAGTGGGCACACAGTTCAGGGGACAGAGGCACAGGATAACAGGGAAGCTGGGAGTACTGCTGTGCGACAGGGGGAGGACAGGCCCAGGGAACTGACACTCCACAAGGGACTCTCCAATATCATGGGAGCTTACAACCATTCCCAGGAGACCATGGGCACGGTACTGGACAAGTTTCAGGAGACCCAGCGGCTGCAGGGGGAACACTACCTTGGGATCAGGGAGGACTTGAAGTCCAATAACACCACCCTGGTCACCATTGCAGGGGTGCTGGCAGACCTTGTCAACACCCTGAGGGACTCAGTGGGACACAAATGGGCCCTTCACACTAGCCTGGACGATGAACAGCCCTCCACCTCCGCCGGCACTAGTGGACAGGAGGCATCTCCACAGGACCAACAGGCCACCAGCACCCCAACCCCTGCAGAAGGAGAACCACCCCTCAAATGGTCCCTGATATCCAGGAACAAGACAGAGAACATTGCCAAGACCCCTGCCAGGAAATAAGTCCTTCCTGAATGTCACCCTTCTGTCCCACTTTGTCACCCTGTCCACCTTAAACTGCCATTGCACCCCTTCCTATGCCCCATTGGACAATGCACATGTGAGACCAAGAGACTGGACTCTTCCATGGACATTCCTCAACCATCACCCCAGCCCATTGCACACCCCCTCCACTTATTAGCACAGAAATAAACACCTTTGAATCACCAAAAAATCTGGAGTCAGTCTGAGCTTTCACAAATGTGCAATTGCTAAATCTCTGAAACATAGCAATGTCAATGTACTTGTTCACATACCAATGTTACACAGCTGTAGGCCAGGAGTAAACATAGCAGAGGGCACAAATGGGGACCCAGATCTGTGAAATGGAAAGCCAAAGTGACAAGTCAGGGTCCATACACAGAGTTAAAAAGGCAGACTTATGCTAGGTCCTACAATAGTATGAGAAGTGGGAAGCAGTTCCATCCTCTTACCTGTGTCTCACTGGAAGTATTGCATGATGATGTTGTTTCGGTTGTCTACCTCTTCTTCTTCTGCCTCCTCTTCTTCACTGTCCACAGACTCCACTGCTGCCACAAGACCACCATCAGGCCCATCCTCCTGCAGAAAAGGCACCTGGCGTCGCAAAGCCAGGTTGTGCAACATACAGCAGGCCACGATGATCTGGCACTCCTTCTTCGGTGAGTAGTACAGGGATCCACCTGTCAGATGGAGGCACCGGAATCTGGCCATCAGGAGGCCGAAAGTGCGCTCTATTATCCTCCTGGTTCGCCCATGTGCCTCATTGTAGCGTTCCTCTGCCCTTGTCCCAGGATTCCTCACTGGGTTCAGTAGGCATGACAGGTTGGGGTAACCAGAATCACCTGCAAATATCGAGAGACAACTGTTAGACATCCTCCAAACACTAGGGAATCTCCCATACCCAGACAGCAAATGAATTTGTGTGGGGACTTTAGGCTCACCTATTAGTCACACACGGTGCCTCTGGAGTTGCCCCATCACATGAGGGATGCTACTATTCCTCAAAATGTAAGCGTCATCCACTGAGCCAGGATACTTGGCATTCACATGGGAGATGTACTGGTCTGCCAAACACACCATCTGCACATTCATAGAGTGGTAGCTTTTCCGGTTTCTGGACACCTGTTCATTCCTGTGGGTGGGGACAAATGCCACATGTGTACCATCAATGGCACCACTGATGTTGGGGATATGTCCCAGGGCATGAAAGTCACCTTTCACTGTGGGCAAATCCTCCACCTGAGAGAAAACGATGTAGCTGGGCATGTGTTTCAGCAGGGCAGATAATACTCTGGACAACACGTTAGAGAACATTGGCTGGGACATCCCTGATGCCATGGCAACTGTTGTTTAAAGAGACCCACTGGCCAGAGAATGGGGTACAGACAGGACTTGCACTAGAGGGGGGGATTCCTGTGGGATGGCGGATAGCTGAAAGCAGGTCAGGCTCCAACTGGGCCCACAGTTCCTGGATTGTTGCACAATCAAGTCTGTAAGTGATAATGATGTGTCTGTCTTCCATTGTCGACAGGTCCACCAGGTGTCTGTACACTGGAGGATGTCGCCATCTCATCACCTGCCCCAGCGGACATGCCCTATGGAGGAGAACGGTGAGCAGAGGGTCATACAACACTTAGGTTTCAGAAGGCTGTTTAGCACAAATGTTAAATTGTCTCTATGTGCCTTTGCATGTCCGTATTTCTGGCCTAACTAGGTGTGACGCAGTTATTTGGCCTGCCATGTGGCCCCCTGAAATGGCGGCTGCCTGACCTGTAAGGTGGGACAAGGGGAAATGAGGTAACTGCACTGGCGTTGTACACCGTCGCGGTAGGCGGTCGAAGACCGCGGCGCAATTCAGCATTGGTTATCATTGGGCCCTATGGGATCCAGGAGCCAATGACGATGTACGCCGGCGGTGACGGTACGCACCGCAGTGGATGTTACAGCCATTTTCTATTTGTTCCCTCACATGATACCTGACTTTCTACAGGAGAGGACCTACATTGCAAGTGCTGCTGTGACCTGAGTCTGGAAGCGACAATGGCTACAGTGTCTGGGGAAAGGGCCCCTGCCTTCACTGCGGAGGAGTTGGAGAAGCTGGTGGATGGGGTCCTCCCCAGTGCACGCAACTGTACGGCCCTCCAGACAAACAGGTGAGTCAACTGTGTGCATGGTGGATGGTGCATGATTGTATGGAGTGTCGTGGATGGAAGAGAGGGGGGGACAGGCCAGCATGTGAGGATGGTGTGTGAATGTATGTCTAGGCCAGGGTGGGAGGTTTGTGTGAGAAGAGCTGTACGGGAGAGTAACATCCATTATCACTTCACTTTGCCTCTAAATCAGCACCCACCAGAATAAGGGTATTTGGCGTGCCATTGCCAAGGGAGTGCGGACCCTGGGGGTATACCATAGACAGAGCATCCACTGCCGTGAAAGATGGGAGGACCTGTGCTGCTGGAGCAAGAAGATGGCAGAGGCCTAGCTGGGGATGGCCTCCCAAAGTGGAAGGGGTGCCCGTCGCACCATGACCCCCCTGATGTACCGGATCCTGGCGGTGGCATATCCTGAGTTGGATGGGCACTTGAGGGCATCACAGCAGCCACAAGGGGGTGAGTACACTCTCATTCAGCTGACTCTGTGCGCTTGATGAAGTGTCTGGGTGGGGGAGGTGGGCTGTGCGCAAAGGTAGATCCATTGATTTGCAGGCTCACCTCACTCCAACCCCAAAGGTGGTATTTGCCCTCTACAGCCAGTCAGGCTCCCATGGGTTCTTGCTGTGCATGAAATGGGTCTAGACAGAGTCCCCCTTGGGCATGTGCTTTTCCCTTCCAGTGTCACTGCATGGCTTAGTACATAGGGCTGCTTCCTGTGTGTCCGCCAATGGTAGTGGTGTTGCATGCATTGACCATGTGTCCCCTCTGTCCCCCCCTTTTGTTTTGTCACCCTGTCCTTGCGTGCATTAGCATCATCTGGCGTAGGAGCAGTGGCACCGGAGCAGGAGGGAGCTGCATCCCACATGGCCCTGGAGGGTGCAGTAACGGAGTCAGAAGGCACCAGTGGGACGGAGGGCGAGGGGAGCTCCATGACGGGGACAGGAGCAGACACCAGCGACAGCGACTCCTTCTCTGATGAGAACTCCCTTGCGGTGGCGGGCACCTCTGTGCCCACTGCATCAACAGGTACAGCCTCCATCCCCCCTTTATCAGCACCGCCCTCCCAGCAGCCCCTCATCGAGCTTCCCATGCCCGCTCACCGAGGAGGGTGGGCATCTCCTTCACCCCAGGCACTTCTGGCCCTGCCCCAGTCAGCCCTGCTGCCTTCAGTGAGGAGGCTATTGACCTCCTGAGTTCCTTCACTGTTGGGCAATCTACCATTTTGAATGCCATCCAGGGTGTTGAGAGGCATTTGCAGCAAACAAATGCATACCTGGAGGGCATTCATTCTGGCCAGGCGGCACAACAGAGAGCATTTCAGGCTCTGATCTCAGCACTGATGGCAGCCATTGTCCCTGTGTCCAGCCTCCCCCTCCAACTTCCTCTACCCAGACCCAATTCCCTGTACCTCAGCCTAACCCAAGCACACCATCAGACCAACATGCACACTCATCAACACACAAGAGTGGACATGGCAAACATAAGCACCACACATCCCACCGGCACTCACACAAGCACCATCCCCATGCAGACACACTAACATCCACTGCCTCCACTGTATCCCCCTCCTAAACATCCTCCTCCTCCCTCCCTGTCTAGTCTCCACTCACACCGGCATGCACTACATCCTCAGCCACTACCTCCATCACCAGCACGCCCATCACCACACACCGCTCAAGTGCAATCACCACCCCACTACCATTCACACATCCCCTGTGTCCTCTCCCAGTGTGTCTGTGAGCCCTCCTCGCAAACTACACAAACGCAGGAACACACCCACCCAACAGCCATCCACCTCACAACAGCCTCCAGCCCATGCACCTTCACCCAAATTCAGCAAAGTACACTTCCTGCAACCACTACCTCTTCCTCCACTCCCAAACCCCCTCCATCTTCCGTCCCAGTATGTCTAAGAAACTCTTCCTCGCAAACTTTTACCTCTTCCCTACACCTCCCCCCATCTTTCCCCTAGGGTCAGGCTGTCCAGATCCCAGCCCATCACATCAGCCACCAAATCCTCTAGCACAGTGGTCCCAGCAAGTCCAGTCTCATCGTGGGCGCCACCCATCAGGGCTGCCAGTGTGCCACCTAGCGAGGCCAAGGAGCAGGCCATTCCACCACCTGCCAAGGTGAAGAAGGTGCCCACATGCCGGAGGGATAAGCCACACCTACCAGCAAGCAAGGGCTCCTCCAAGCCAAAAGGGGACAGTGGCAAGGCACCAGCAGCGACATCAAAGATGGGAAAGGGACACAAGCCGAAGAGCAGGTCAGAACAGGGCACGGTGGCTCCGGCTGAGGGACCAGAGTCACCTCTTCTGTCAACCACAACATCAACCTGTATGACGGTGGACACCGTCACCTGCCCCACCACCTGTACCGCCACAGCACCGCCACCAGCATCGCCACCTGCACATCTGCTCCCTCAGCAACAGTCCCCAGCATCATCCCCAGTGGGCAGCCATCCGAGGCTGCAGGAAACGTCCTCCTGTGTCCCTCAACAGGTGCAGACACATGCATCACCTCCAGCACTTCCGCCACAGACACCGCCACAAGCACCGCCACCAGCCCCGCGACGTGCTCACACAGTGCCACCACAGCTGACATGGCAATCATCCCCAGTGGCCAGCCGTCCGAGGCTGCAGGAGACGTCCTGGACCCTGCCCAGCGTACATGAGGCATGACTCCCAGCACTCTTTGTACCAGCAGGTGCCAGGCGAAGTAGCAGCAGGGTGGAGTATGTCTCTCCCTCCATAGAGTATCATGCTACCTGTTCCCAGGCAATCTCGTGGCACACACACCCAGGCGAGGGAATGGGACATGCCACACTGCATGTGAAGCACTCTGGGCGCCAAGCACCCTCCAGAACCAGTGGAGATTCACATCCACTTCCTCAGTCCTTGGCAGGATGAAGCACTCTGGGCACCAAGCCCCCTCCAGAACTAGTGGAGATTCACATCCACTACCTCAGTCCTTGGCAGGATGAAGCACTCTGGGCACCAAGCTCCCTCCAGAACCAGTGGGGAAAAGCATTCACTCACACAGTCCTTGGCAGAATGAAGCACTCTGGGCACAAAGCCCCCTCCAGAACCAGTGGAAAAAAGCATCCACTACCTCAGTCCTTGGCAGGATGAAGCACTCTGAGCACAAAGCCACTTCCAGAACCAGTGGAGATTCACATCCACTACCTCAGTCCTTGGCAGGATGAAGCACTCTGGGTACAAAGCCCCCTCCAGAACCAGTGGAGATTCACATCCACTACCTCAGTCCTTGGCAGGATGAAGCACTCTGGGCACAAGGCCCCCTCCAGAACCAGGGGAGACTGTTATACACTTGAGAGACTGTGGCTTTGCACTTCCCAGGATAATGCAGTGGGCAAACCACCCACTTGAGAGACTTGAGAGACTGTGGCTTTTCACTCCCTAGGATAATGCAGTGGGCAAACCACCCACTGGAAAGACTTGAGAGACTGTGGCTTTGCACTCCCCAGGTTAATGCAGTGGGCAAACCACCCACTGGAAAGACTTGCGAGACTGTGGCTTTGCACTCCCCAGGATAATGCAGTGGGCAAACCACCCACTGGAAAGACTTGAGAGACTGTGGCTTTGCACTCCCCATGATGGTGCAGTGGACAAACCACCCACTGGAAAGACTTGAGAGTCTGTGGCTTTGCACTCCCCAAGATACAGCAGTGGGCATGGAGCCCCCTCGTGGAGCAGTGGCGTTGTCCGTTCATCAGGCTGAGGTGCCCCCCCTCCCTCTGAGGTGCCTGTTTATTTTCCATCTGATGCCCCTGCAGTGTTCTCTCTGTTTCGAGTCAGGTATCTTGTGTGGGCTTCCCCCATACATTTTGGGACACTGATCCACGGGCAATGATTTAATTTCTATCCGTACTTGTGCAGTTGGTGTACATATTTGTATATACTAATTTTTTTATTTGGCCTATCTGATATTTAATAGATTACACTTGTTACAATCATTTCCTTTTGTCCTTGCGTTCTTCCAGGGGGTGATGGGGTGTATATGTAATGTTGCTGCATGAATTTTTGTGTATGGTGCTGTGGGTGAGGGTGAGGGTGGGGGTGTTGTGTGTTGCGTGTGTGTGTCACTCTCTTTTCCCTGCCCCCCGTGTGCTAGGTGCAGTACTCACCGTGGTCGTCGCCGGCGTCTTTCCTGCTCCTGATACAAGAGGAGGTAGACCAGCATGGGCAGGACCTGTAGTTCTGGCTCCATGGCGTCCTGGTTGTTCCTTGAGTGTGGAAAGGTGAGTGGTTTCCGTTCCAAGTCCTGTTTCCACCGTGCTTTTGATAGCTTTGGTACTGCCCCGGAAAAGGTGGCGGATAGGCGTGTTGTAATACAGTGGGCGGAACCTTGTGTTCCGCCTGTCTGTTGGCGGTTACCGTCGCGGTGTTTGTTTCTACCGCTGTGGCGGTCGGAGTGTTAAAGTAGCTGTCTGTGTTGGCGGTTTCCGCCATGGTCGTGATTCCATTTTTTTTTTTTCGCCGGCCTGCTGGTGGTATTACAGCTGCTTTAACACCAACCACCCGGTTGTAATGAGGGGCATTATGCATTTGTGTCCCTACAATCAAGTCAGCAGTGCTCAATGACTGACAATGTGTGCAGTTGAATGTGTGTTCCTCAAACGTGTTTCCAACTCCTCCTAGGTACCGACCCTTGTGGCGAGGAAGGGCCCCATCTGTGTACAGACCACTTGTGGATATGCAGACCATGATGGAGCATCACATCATTATCAATTACAGACACACCCGTGCAACTATTCTTGAACTTTGTGCAATACTGGATCCTGCACTGACTCCGGCAAATCAGAATCAGCATGCCATCCCTACTGAATTGCAGGTGCTCTCTGCACTCCATTACCTGGCCATGGGCTCATTTTAAGTAACAGTGGGCATAGGTGCTGGATTTTCACAGCCAATGTTTAGCATGATACTGACAAGATTCCTGTATGCATTTGCACGACACCTGCAGTCCTATGTGAGGTTTCCCCAAAGTACTGACCTCCCTGCCATCAAGTCGGACTTCTATGCCTTTGCAAACATTCCCCATGTGATAGGTGCCATCGATGGCACCCACATACCTATTATCCCCAAAGAGTCAGTGAAGAGGTGTACAGAAACAGGAAGAACTTTCACTCCATGAACATTCAATTGGTATGTACTGCAGACCAGTACATCTCACATTTGAATGCCATGTTCCCTGGTTCAGTCCATGATGCCTTTGTGCTGAGAAACAGTAGTGTGCCACACAAGATGAAACAACTACAAGAGGATAGAGGGTGGATCATAGGTAGGTGTTACTGTCACTAACTGCCACCTAGCAGACAGCCAGGCTGTCTGCCTCTGAGGCTTGTCAATGACAGTTCTGTTTTGCACCTTTTTCTAGGTGATTCTGGCTATCCCAAAGTTCTTTGGCTCCTGACACCAGTGAGGAATCCTGTGACAGATTCAGAGAGGAATTACAATGAGGCCCAGGGACATACTAGTAGGGTGATAGAGCGCACAATAGGTCTCCTGAAGGCTAGATTTTGTTGTCTACACATCTCTGGCGGTTCCCTGGCCTATTGGCCTGAAAAGGTATGTAGAATAGTGGTGGCATGCTGCATGCTGCACAACGTGGCTGTGAGAAATTCTATCACCCCTCTTGGCGGTGGAGGGTGCTGTATATCCAGACCAGGTTCCTAAGAGAGGGGACGAGAGTGATGGTGATGATGAGGAAGGAGAAGATATCAATTCCAGGACCCAACTGATACAACTCTACTTCCAGTAACTATGTGGGGCTAAGGGCTGAGATTGGTGTCTGTGAATCATACTGTCAGTGTGCCTTGTCATCAAGGGGGGGTTGGAATGTACTAATTGCCACTGTGTCCAGGTCTGCATAGGACAGAATACAATTTAGTGTTTCTTTTTCTAAACAAATTTAGGCACAACAACATCTAATGCGGGTGGGTCATTTCATGCTACGCAGGTACAAATAACGTAGTTATCAACCAGTTACATCCATACTTCACTTTGCTCACACATAATGACAGGGAACAATGTTACAGGTGTGATATGTGTTTTATTTGGTGCAGGGATTGAATCGTGCAAATTACAGTGATGGCAGTGGGTCAAGGGTGGTTATCCTAAATGCCAACATGGTGGCAGCATTGTTGTAAGTATTGGTAGGTCCATCACTGCTCACATGAGTTCTTCATTATTGTTAGCACTGTTTGGTGGTTGATTGTGTGGGATAGTTGCTGGACAGATTATTGCAGAGTCACTTCTTTGAGGGGGCCTTGTTCTTGGCAGGTGTTCCCGTCCCACATCTTGGCCTGAGGGTCCGTTTGGGTGCCTGTTGTTGGCCTATAGGGGATGAGATGGATGTCCCCTGTGTTTCCTCTGAGGGTAGTTCGTGTGAAGTTGCTGCTGATGCTCTCATTATTCGGTCTGTCCCCTGTGCTGTAGTGGGGGCTTCCTGTACAGTGTGGGCCTCAGGCTGTGTTTGTACAAGCTGCAGCAGCGCACCTGCTATACTGGCCATTATGGCATTGTGCATTTTCCACTGCTCCATGGCCTCTTGGTGGTGTGCTTGCTGCATCCTCTGACTCTGCTCTAGGGTGGATACTATCTAGGCCAATCGGTCATGAGTATGCTGGTAGGCCCCAAGGACCTCAGAGATCACGTCCTGGGCTGCAGCATCCATCCTGTGGCCTCCCCCCTGGGCCAGTGATGCCCTCCCATTGGGCCTAGCCCCCTGTGCCTGTGTCCCCTGCACAGGTCTGGCAGTGTCGCTTGTACTGGGGCCATCATCTTCCTGCCTGTTGGTTGGGGGGGACTGTGGCCTCTGTACCTGTGTACCACCAGTCTGTGGCCTGGATACACAGGTGTGTGGACGGTTGCCCTGGGCTGATGTTCTTGCCTGGGTGGTGGGATTGCCAGTGGTATCCTGGGTGGGGCTGCTGGATGGTGACAGTCCAGGACTGTGTGCGGGGCCAGCTTGCTCATCAGTGTCCAGGGTTTCATCCCCAGTGTCCTGTGAGGTGGCGCTGTCTCCCTGTGGGGCACTGGCACTCCTTATCCTGTCCATCAGGGTGGCATGGGTGGTGGTGCCTGTTGGGGGAAATGGACATGTCTGTTACATTAGCATGGTCGGATAGGGTGCAGAGGCCTGGGCAGGTTTGTGCAGCTTAAACACTTTAGGGCCATGCAGGTCGCTTTAGTGGGTTTAGCATTGCTTTTAGCTTAGGATGTGGAGGTGCATTGTGGGTGTTATAGGCCATTGTGTTTCCCTGCGGGGTGGGTGGCTGTGCACAGGGGGAAGGATGTGGGCCTGTTAGTAGGTTTGTGAGCACGCAGGTGCAGTGGATTCAGTGCCTGTGGGCTGGGTGGGGTAGTGGTCCTGGTGGGTGTTGGAGTGGGTGGGGTGGTGCATGAATTACAGGTGTAATGGATATGGGGTAAATGTAGATGACTTACCTGAGTCCATTCCTCCAGTGAGTCCAGTGAGGCCCTCACGGTGGAGGATGGCCAGTACCTTTTCCCCCCAGTCAGTGTAGTCGGGTGGTGTTGGTGGAGGTCCTCCCCCAGTCTTCTGGACTGCAATGTGGTTGCTAGATGCCATGGCCCTGACCTTCCCCCGCAGGTAGTTCCATCTCTTGCTGATGTTGTCCTTGGTGCGTGGATGGTGTTCCACTGCTTTGACCCTGTTGACAATCCTCCGCCATAGTTCCATCTTCCTAGCGATGGGTGTGTGCTGTACCTGAGCCCCGAATAGTTGTGGCTCCATCTTCAGGATCTTGTCCACCATGGTCCCTAGCTCCCTTTCCGTGAAGCGTGGATGTTTGGGGGTGACATGGTGAGTGTGGTGAATGGTGCCTGGGGTGGAATCACGGTGAGGGTGCTCTTCTATGGTTGGGTGTGAGTCTCATGGATTGTGGCGTTCGGTGTCTGCTTCTGGTGGTCTCTGTCTTTGTTGGCCTACTTTAATTGCAAAGGATTGTGGGGTGTGTCTCTGAGTGTTTTTATGGTGTTGTGGATGTGTGTCAGGTGTGTGGGTTTCTAACTTATGCAATGTGTGCACTTCTTGCTGTTGGGTCCACTTGCTGCCCGTGGCGGTCTGCACCGCCAATGGTCGTTCGCCTTCCACTGACCACAAAGGTGATTTGTGCATCATTATTTGGAGGGCGGGATGTGGATGTGATCGGCGGTGGCGGGGTGGGAGGTCCAGCATTTCCGCTGACAGGGTCCTGGCGGAGACTGGTGGACTGGTGATTTTTGTCTGAATCAGATTTTTGGTTCATTATATAGCAGGTTTCTGTTCACCACCAATGGGGGTCTTCTGTTCACTGTCGCCACAGCGGTCAGAGGTGTTTTCTGCTGTGTTCATGATGACTGCCAGAGTCTCTTCAGGCGGTCCGCCTGACCTGCGGCATAGAACAGGTGCAGCTGGGCACTCAGCATCACAGCACGCCTCCGTTGTTCAACCAGACTGCCCTGGACATGAACTGCAGTGCAGATAACATCGGGATACTTCGGTGGCTTGTCCACGACCTCACAGTTTGCTGGAGATTGTTGGTCCAGTCCCACCTGGACTCATGTTGTCAAAGTCTATGTACAACATCTGATGCAAGTGCATCTGGAGCAGTGGGGAGTCCACTGTATACAGTTCTGGATGGCATTCCGGCTCTGGAGATTGTCCACCTCCTAAGACTGCAGATGACTTGATGGCCTGGTGCACCTGGGAGTCCAGTAGCAGAGCAGCGGCAGTCTTCCCTCTCGTGGCAGAACTCCATCGAACAGGAGTCTCCTCAAGGCCCTTTGGCGGGCTACCACAGGACTGTGTGGACTGTGACGCCCTATCGCAGGCCCAGCAAAGGCGTTGCAGAGGAACAGCCTACAGGATCACATCCTAATCTCGCATGGAGCCACAAGGGTGGTTGATGCAGGGTCAGCTTGCTCGAGCCGTCAGGATTCAGGGTCTCTGACCATGGTGCAAAGTCTTTGGGTGACCAGTCTCTGTATGAGACCTCCGTGCTTCCCGATGCCAGTCATGGAGCTGTCTCAGAATCATTCTTTCACTGCAAAATTCCTCTCTCACCGGAATTCGTTGGAAGCCCTTGCCCCTGGATTGCCACGGGACTGCGTGGGCTGTGCTGGCCATCGTAGGCCAACCCAAAGGAGTCGCCCTGAACTCCCAACAGGGCCAAGGCCAAGTCTTGTGCAACCCCAAGGGTGGATGGTCTAAATGGTCTGGTCTGCTCTCACAGGCAGGTTTCTGGCTCACAGGGCTCATGGCAGGTGTTCAGGTGGTAAGTTTCCACATTGCCAGATATGCCTTGTCAGCGTTGGTTCTTGTTGCTGACTCTGGCTCCACTCGGGTGGTGCTGTGCTCCTTCGGTGGTTGGGCGATGCACCTCATCACGATGATGATCTGTTTTTCATCCTTCTGCAGATCAAACAGGTGGCGGTATCTTCGTTGGTGGAAGGATCACTTGATGGACGTCGTGGCCACTGGCTGGTCTTGCGTGGCCCGTGCAGTTGGTGGCAGGGATGCCATTACAGCCAAGCAGCCGGTGACAAGTGGCAGGACGTTCGCACTTAGAAGTGTGGGGATCCACCCGCGTACCTGTCTTCAGTGACGTCTGCTCACCCCGGTGACTGTCTTGTGCTGATGGATACCTTCTCATCTACTTGCATGAGTCCTCAGTTGTGTCACTCTACTTTCTTCTGCTTGCGCATCTGTGATGGAGTTGATCTGTGGTGTGACGGTCTGTCACACTCCTCTCTTCTTCTCGTCCCTTCTTGTTGTGGCATTGTAACATGCTCTCTTTTCCTTTTCCTCCTTGGTGTGGCGTCATGCCACAGGTCGCATGTTGCGTCACATGGACCTTCTACTGCACCTCAGCTGGTGCATCTTGCTCGGTCGCAGCCTGTCGCAGGCTGAGTCCTGTCAGTAGGACTTGATCTGCTCTTCTGGTAGACCTCTCGCTGGTCTGGTCCATTCCCGGATCTTCTTGGTAGACCGCTCCTTGGTAGGAGGGTCACTGTTCTTCCTCCATCTCTTCACTCGAGGGTGCCACTCTTGTGCCTTGAGACAGCCCCGTTGCGGCGCTCACTCCTGCCTCCATCTGCTTGGCAGGGTCAGTCAGTTCTGCTGACCTGACCAATGATGGGCCAACCGTGGCCATCTTCTGTTGCTGTGTGGCCAGCTGGAATGGCCTCTTGTCCTGTGCATTACGTCACACTCTTGGGTACTCTCTCCATCTTCTAGGGCTTCTGCCCGTGTCGTCATGTTCTCTGGTGCAGCAATCTGCGCACCTGTGACATAGTCTCCTTTTTTACATCTGTGAGTTCTTTGTTGATGTCTGCCATGTCCCTCTCTTGTCTTGCAGGGATGTCTATCACTGCTGAGACATGTGGCGTTCTTTTGGTGGTGGCGGCGGATGGCCGCCAGGGGCTGCACAGGCCATGCGTGCTCTTCTAGTGCCTTGCGTGGAACTTAAGTCCATTTCTCGCTGTTGCAGCTTGGCTGGGACAGCTGCAGTCTTCTCCTTCGCTGTGCAGCGTTGTACATGTCAATTCCATCTTCTGCACCATTCCCGTCCATGGGCGCACTGCTGGTTTTGCGCAGTCACTTCTGGGGGTGCTGCTGGAAACTTGCTTTCAACAAAACTTGTTTCCATGGTAAAATAGAAACAAGGGTGCAGTATCTTTCTTTGGCCACTACATGCCACTGTGACGCTTCTTTTCAGCTGGAAGACAGTCTTTCCTCCTAGGGGCCTCGTTTGTTGAAATCAGATGCAGGAGAGGAGCCATGCTGCCGGTAGGAGTTCATCAGGCCGGAGGGGGCTGCCCGAGCAGCAGGTAAGTTCCATTTTATTAATTTTCACGTTTCTCTCTTCCTATCTTCATTTTTATTTTTTTGTTGTATTGTAAGATTATTTTATTTTCTTGCACAGCCTCATGGTGAAGAGGATTTCGGGCACTTTGGTTCTTCTCAGGTGCGTGTCAGCACCTCTCCTCTTCCATCCACGCACTTCTCTTTGGCTTTCATGGCATTTTTACACGGGTGGGGCAGCTGTCCTGGGCATTTTTCTTGTAGTTTGGTGCAGGCCAGAACCTCTCCGCATGGCAGTACCTTTCCTTGCGTGGCCTTGCAGCATTTATTCACGCTTCAGCTTCTTGCGGCCATTGTTTGATGGTCTTTTTTGTATTCCACGGTGAGCAACAGCACCATTTGCCCACCTCCTACGTGGCCCCAGCAGCCTTCCTTCATGCTGCGGGCCGTGCTTCAGCTGACAAGGGGGGATGGCTCCGGGCATTTTCACATGACTTTTCTTTGGTGTAACAGCAATACTCGCGGCAGCCCTCCTTGACGCTGCTGGACGGTTTTGGTTTTCTTCCATGGGGGGCGGCCCTGGGCACATAGGGGGTCATTCTGACCTCGGCGGTAAAAGGCCCTTACCGCCGGTCAGAAGTCCGGCATTCTACCGCCGCGGCCGCGGTAAACCGCCACGGTCATTCTGACCACCAACTGTGAAACCGCCAAAAACCCGACATCCAAGGAAGGCCGCCTCATCAGCGGGCCGCGGAAAACTGGAGATGACCAAACCTCCACCGTCACGCCAACACAAACACGCCCATGCCATTCTGACCCACGAATCCACGCGGCGGTCTTTCAACCGCGGTATTCCATTGGCGGTACACACCGCCGCGCTCAAAATACACACACAGCTCCAAAACACAGCCATATTGGACAATTTGAAATACACACACCTGAGACACATACAAACAACACTCCCACACATCCAATCAACTATAAAACACACACCCACATCACCCACAAATCCCCACTAGTTGGAAATTGGAGAGAAGGCGATACAGATAGAGATAGAGAGAGCGAGCACAGCAATCGAAAACCCCAACACACACAGGAACCCAACTTCATCACCCACACCACATCTACGCACACATCACCACACATCACCACGCACATCACCACAAACACCACCCCACACCTCATCCACACCACCCCATGGCACCCCAAAGACACCCCAGGTTCTCGGACCAAGAACTCAGGGTCATGGTGGAGGAAATCATAAGGGTTGAGACCCAGCTCTTCGGCACACAGGTGCACCACTCCACTATAGCAAGGAAGGCTGAGCTATGGCAAAGGATCGTAGACAGGGTCAACGCTGTGGGACAGCATCCCAGAAATCGGGAAGATATCCGAAAGCGATGGAACGACCTACGGGGGAAGGTGCGCTCGATGGTGTTGTGACACAACATCGCTGTGCAGAAGACTGGCGGCGGACCCCCACCCACTCCACCCCAATTCACAGCATGGGAGCAAGAGGTAGTAAACATCCTGCATCCTGATGGCCTCGCTGGAGTACACGGAGGAATGGACTCTGGTAAGTCGAATCTCAACTACTTCACCCCCCCCAACCACCAGCATGCCAACCCCCTCCTCACCCCCAATCTCAACCCCCCAGCACACAACCTCCCTGCCAATGTCTCACCAGCACAACCCACCCTAAACAACACCAACCCCTGAATGCCAACACAAACCATAGACAGCCACCACCAAAGCATGACCATTGCACATACCCATACACCCCCCCCCCCACCCTCACAACACCTCCCACAAGGGAATGCCAGCACTGGGGGACAAGGGCACTCAAAATGCACGCCATGGCACACACAGAAACAATAACCATACTCTTTTACCCCTGCAGGGCCCGAACGCCAACACACCGCCACGGAGGGTCCACATTTGTCCATCCCACCCCCAGAACAGGCCCCCAGTGAGGACAGCAGCTCTGTCGACCTAGAACCTGATGACCAGCCCGGACCATCGGGGACCTCTGGACAGTCGGTTCCCCACACACAGACACAGGCCACAGCAGACCCAACCCCCTCTGGGAACACCAGCACAGCTCCCACCCAGCGGGCCCATGCCTCTGTCTCCAGGACGCATCAAGCAGCGGTGTGTCCGCCACTACAGGGCACCCAGGCTGACCCAACACCCCAACAACAACAGGGACCTGGGGGCAGTGGTAGTGGGCACACCGTCCAGGGGACAGAGGCCCGGGGAAACAGGGGAACTGGGAGGGCTGCTGTGCGACAGGGGGGGGAGGACAGGCCCAGGGAACCGACTCTCCAAGAGGCCCTCACCACCATCATGGGAGCATACCATCACTCCCAGGAGACGATGGCGACGGTACTGGCCAGGTTCACCGAGATCCAGGCACAGCAGGAGGAACGGTACATGGGGTTCAGCAATGAACTCAGGAACATCGCTACCGCTATGGGGACCATAGTCCAGGCCCTCAACCGGATAGAAACCACATTGAGGGACCATGTGGCACCACAAAGGGCCCCTGTCACTAGCCAGGACCAGGAACAGCCTACCACCTCCGCCAGCGCTAGTGGTCAGGAGGCCCCCACAGAACGACGGGCCACCAGAACCCCACCTCCTGCTGAAGAACAACCACCCCGCAAGAGGAACCTGAGATCTCACAGGAAGACAGAGTAGGATGCCAAGACCCCCGCCAGCATAAGATACCCCCTGATGTCATCCCACTGTCCCACATTGTCACCCTGTCCAACCTTGAACTGCCCCTGCTCCATCCTTCCACAGGCATATGGAAAATGCACCTGTGAAACTGAGAACTGGACTCTGCCATGGACATAACTCCACCCTCACCCATCACCGTTTTAATATCATGTACCAATATCTAGCACTAAAAATAAATCACTCATTGCACTGAAATCATTCAGGAGTCAGCCTGTATTATTTACAAATGTATAACACATTACTGATCAATAATGTTCAGTTAATTTTGTGATGACAACATACCGATGTCAATAAGCATTAGTCCATGGGCTAACCAAGCAGAAGTCACGCAGTGGGTCATACAGCACTGAAAAGGGAAGGGAAAATCAAACATCAGTTTAAAAGAACTGGGGGGAAATACACAAAGTAAAGATGCAGGGGGCTTTCAGTAAATGTTAAATGGCGTGGGTGATTCTTACCTGTGTGCTACTGAAAATACTGTTGGATAACTCTGTCCCTGTTGTCTGTGTCGTCCTCTTCGTCTTCCTCCTCTTCACTCTCCGCAGGCTCCACAGGTGCCACAACACCACCATCTGGACCATCCTCCTGCAGGAAAGGCACCTGACGTCGCAATGCCAGATTGTGAAGCATACAGCAGGCCACGATGATCTGGCACACCTTCTTTGGTGAGTACATAAGAGATCCCCCTGTCATATGCAGGCACCTAAACCTGGCCTTCAGGAGGCCAAAGGTTCTTTCAATGATCCTCCTAGTTCGCCCATGGGCCTCATTGTACCGTTCCCCTGCCCTGGTCCGGGGATTCCTCACTGGGGTCAATAGCCAAGGCAGGTTGGGGTAACCAGAGTCACCAATTAGCCACACACGTTGTCTCTGTAGCTGTTCCATCACATAAGGGATGCTGCTATTACGCATCACATACGCGTCATGCACTGACCCAGGGAACTTGGCATTTACATGGGAGATGTACTGGTCAGCCAAACAGACCACCTGGACGTTCATAGAATGGTAACTTTTCCTGTTTCTGTACACCTGCTCATCGTCTTTTGGGGGTACTAAAGCCACATGGGTCCCATCAATGGCACCAATTATGTTGGGGATATGTCCAAGGGCATAAAAATCACCCTTCACAGTGGCCAAATCAACCTCCTCAGGGAATACAATGTAGCTCCGCATGTGTTTCGTCAGGGCAGACAACACTCTAGACAAAATTTTTGAAAACATAGGCTGAGACATTCCAGATGACATGGCCACTGTTGTCTGGAATGAGCCACTTGCCAAAAAATGGAGGACTGACAGAACCTGCACTAGAGGGGGAATTCCTGTGGGTTGGCGGATGGGGGATATCAGGGCTGGCTCCAGCTGGGCACACAGTTCATGTATAGTGGCTCGGTCAAGTCGGTATCGTAGTATGATATGGCGTTCTTCCATTGTCGACAGGTCCACCAGCGGTCGGTACACGCGAGGATTCATCCTTCTCCTCGCAAGTCCCAGCGGACGGTGCCTAGGAAGGACAACATGGAGCACAGAGTCAAGCAAATCACAGGTACGTTCACCACAGCATGCATAGCACACGATTATCTATGTATTGAAAGGCGTGTATGTGTGGCAATGCAAGGCCTAGGCCTGAGTGACGCAGTACAAATTATGCCATGTGGGACCTTGAAATGGCGGCTGCCTGACCTGTGAAGTGGGACAATGGGATGTGAGGTCAATGCGCTGGCGTGGCACACCGTGGCGGTAGGCGGTCGAAGACCGCTATACGAAGCCGCATTGGTTAACATTGAAGCCTATGGGTTTCTGGAGCCAATGACGAGGTGCGCCGGCGGTCGCGGTACGCACCGCCGCGGGCGTGACCGCCATTTTCTATCTGCTTAATCACTCGAGACCTGATCATCCACAGGAGAGGACCTATACTGCAAGTGCTGCTGTGACCTCGGTCTGGAAGATACAATGGCTGCTGCGACTGGGGAAAGCGCCCCTGCCTTCGCGTCTGAAGAGTTGGAGAAACTAGTGGATGGGGTCCTCCCCCAGTATGCGTTACTCTACGGTCCTCCAGACCAACAGGTAAGTACACTGGGTGCACATGGAATGGGCTATGCCTGTGTTGAGTGGGGTGGATGTATGATGGTGGGGTGGGGAGCGAATGAGGAGTGCAACGCACGACAGATGAGAGCATGTGCCACATGGCAAATTTGGGGAGGGGGGGCAATCACATCTAACATGCAGATAAATGATTAATTTTCCTTTCCCACCCTGTACATGTCAAATAGGTCAGCGCCCATCATAAAGTCGACATTTGGCGTGCCATCGCCAAGGAAGTCCGGGCCCTGGGGGTCCACGTCAGACGGGGCACCCACTGCCGCAAGAGGTTGGAGGACATCCGCCGCGGGACCAGGAAGACCGTCGAGTCACTGCTGGGGATGGCCTCCCAACCTAGGAGGGGTGCCAGTCGTACCCTGACCCCCCTGATGTCCCGGATCCTGGCGGTGGCCTACCCTGATTTGGATGGGCGCTTGAGGACATCACAGCAGACACAAGGGGGTGAGTATCAGCACATTCTGCTATCTTTCTGCGCAGTGGAGGCGTCCGGGTGGGGTAGGAGGGTTGTGGGTGACATTATGCCAGGGCGTTTTCTATAGTGTAGTCCTCTCCTTTAGGCATGGCCCTGTGCCCCCGCCCCCCACCTCTGTAGGGTGCCAAGTACAGCTATCCATGGTCCTGCATCATCCATGTGTGTATTTGTTGTGCATAGACCTGTAGGCCTGGTCACAAGTACTGAGTAGTATACCCCGATTGCGCAGCATAGTGCATGAGGCCCCTGTGTCTGTCCTCTCCGCCAACGGTGTTGAAATTGCATGCACTCAACCTGTTTTATTATTTCTCCCCCCACCCTTTTTCTTGATCATCTTGTGCATGTGTGCATTAGCATCATCAGGCGGAGGAGATTTGGCATCGGAGCACGAGGGAGCTGCAAGTCACAAGGCCCCGGTGGGCCGTGGTACAGACACAGAGGGCACCAGTGATCCGGAGGGCGAGGGGAGCACCACAACGGGGACCGGTGGTGACACCAGCGACACCGACACGTCCTCGGATGGGAGCTCCCTAGCGGTGGTGGCAACATCCGGGCCCCCCGCCTCTACAGATACAGCCGCCACCCAGCGCACCAGCCCCGCCCTCCCAGCAGCCCCTCAGCCTACGCTCCGTGCCCGCTCGCCCAAGAAGGCGGGCATCTCCTTCGCCCCAGGCACCTCAGGCCCTGCCCCTGTCACCCCTGCTGCCCTCAGTGAGGAGGTCATTGACCTCCTACAGACCATCATTGTTGGGCAGACCACCCTTTTGAGTGCCATCCAGGGGGTAGAAAGGGAGGTGCATCGGAGCAATGCCTACCTGGAGGGCATTCATTCGGGTCAGGCTGCCCATCAACGATCGTTCAATGCTCTGGCCTCAGCACTGACGGCAGCCATTGTCCCTGTTTCCAGCCTCCCTCTTCTAACTGCCTCCAGCCTGTCTCTGTCTCCTGTTCCTCTGCCTATCCCATCCACACCATCAGACCAGCCTGCACACACGTCAACACCCAAGGTCAGCTCATCCAGACACAAGCACCACAGATCCCACAAACACTCACCCAAGCAACATCCAGATGCAGACATGCCAACAGTCACTACCACCTCTGTGTCCCCCTCCTCCTCGTCTCCCTCCTCCCTCCCTGTGACGTCTACACTCACACCTGCATGCACACCACAATCACCCAGTGCTTCCATCACCAGCACACCCTCCAGTACAGTCCGCACGTGTGCAGTCACCATCCCCACTGCCATTTACACGTCCCCTGTGTCCTCTCCCACTGTGTCTGTCACCCCCTCTTCCAAGACACACAAACGCAGGCAGCCACCCACCCAACAGGCATCCACCTCACGACAGCCTACGTCACAATCACCTGCACCCAAAGACAGCACACCTGACTCTCCTACAACCACATCCTCTTCCTCCACTCCCATCACCACTACTCCCACCCTTTACCTTGGTCCTAAAAAAGTTTACCTCTCCAATCTTAACCTCTTTCCCTCCCCTGACCCATCCCCTCCATCTGCTAAGAGTCCCAAGAGCACCTCAGCCACCACCAGCCCAGCTTCGAGTGTCACTGTGGTGCATGGGTTCTGGAGTCCACCCTTTGGCAGCAGTGACACTTCTATCAGCAGCGAGGGGACAGCCAGCCCCCCCAGGCAAGAGGACCCGGAAACTCAAGGGCCGCCGTGAGAGGACTGACACGGCTGCCCCCAAGGACCAGAGTTCGGCCACTTCACCTGCCACAACATCCAGGGGAGGCAAGGGCCAGAGAGCCTCTTCTAAGGAGCGAAAGGGCAGCAGGGCGGAGAAGTCAGCCAGCAGGAGCGCGGAGCAGGAGGGCCCCACAAGCCCCATCCCGGCTGTAAGGAAGGACACCAAAGGGCCCAGGACTTTGTCACCGAAGGGTCCTGCGACTGCATGGTCGGAGGGCGACTGAGCAGGGAGTCCAGGCCAGGTCTGGCTCCCTTGAATTACTGGACAAGCACCGCTGAACAGGGCCCCGCCGCACAGAAGAGCACCGCTGAACCGGGCCCCGCCGCGCAGAAGAGCACCGCTGAACAGGGCCCCGCCGCGCAGAGTAGCACCGCTGAACAGGGCCCCGCCGTGCAGAAGAGAACCGCTGAACAGGGCCCCGCCGTACAGAAGAGCACCGCTGAACAGGGCCCCGCCGTGCAGAATAGCACCGCTGAACAGGGCCCCGCCGCGCAGAGGAGCACCGCTGAACAGGGCCCCGCCGCACAGAAGAGCACCGCTGAACCGGGCCCCGCCGCGCAGAAGAGCACCGCTGAACAGGGCCCCGCCGTGCAGAAGAGCACCGCTGAACAGGGCCCCGCCGTGCAGAAGAGCACCGCTGAACAGGGCCCCGCCGCGCAGAAGAGCACCGCTGAACAGGGCCCCGCCGCGCAGAGGAGCAGCGCTGAACAGGGCCCCGCCGCACAGAAGAGCACCGCTGAACCGGGCCCCGCCGCACAGAAGAGCACCGCTGAACCGGGCCCCGCCGTGCAGAAGAGCACCGCTGAACAGGGCCCCGCCGTCTCAAGCACCGCTCTGCTGGGCCCTTCCTGTCAAGCACCGCTCCGCTGGGCCCTTCCTGTCAAGCACAGCTCCGCTGGGCCCCGCCGCCTCAAGCACCGCTCCGCTGGGCCCCGCCGTCTCAAGCACCGCTCCGCTGGGCCCTGCCGTCTCAAGCACCGCTCCGCTGGGCCCCGCCGTCTCAGGCACCGCTCCGCTGGGCCCTTCCTGTCAAGCACCGCTCCGCTGGGCCCTTCCTGTCAAGCACCACTCCGCTGGGCCCCGCCGTCTCAAGCACCGCTCCGCTGGGCCCTTCCTGTCAAGCACCGCTCCGCTGGGCCCTTCCTGTCAAGCACCGTTCCGCTGGGCCCTTCCTGTCAAGTACCGCTCCGCTGGGCCCTTCCTGTCAAGCACCGCTCCGCTGGGCCCTTCCTGTCAAGCACCGCTCCGCTGGGCCCCGCCGTCTCAGGCACCGCTCCGCTGGGCCCTTCCTGTCAAGCACCGCTCCGCTGGGCCCAGCCGTCTCAAGCACCGCTCCGCTGGGCCCCGCCGTCTCAAGCACCACTGGCACAATGACAGTGCCGGATCTGTCTCGAGCTACTGTTCATGGTTCACTGTGCCCACCATGCCTCCTCCTTGACCGGTGGAGACTGTTATCCACCTGATGGACTGTGGCTTTGCACTCCCCAGGATGGCACAGTGGGCAAGCCACCCACTGTAGAGACTTGAGAGACTGTGGCTTCGCACTCCCCAGGATGGCACAGTGGGCAAGCCACCCACTGTAGAGACTTGAGTGACTGTGGCTTTGCACTCCCCAGGATGGCACAGTGGGCAAGCCACCCACTGTAGAGACTTGAGAGACTGTGGCTTTGCACTCCGCAGGATGGCACAGTGGGCAAGCCACCCACTGTAGAGACTTGAGAGACTGTGGCTTCGCACTCCCCAGGATGGCACAGTGGGCAAGCCACCCACTGTAGAGACTTGAGTGACTGTGGCTTTGCACTCCCCAGGATGGCACAGTGGGCATGGTGGCCCCTTCGTGGATCTGGCGTCGTGGACTCATGTGGCTGTGGTGCCCCCCCCCTTTCCCTTCCCCCTGAGGTGCCTGTAGTTTTGTCATCAGATGCCCCTGCAGTGTTCTCTCCAAAGGACTCAGGTCTCCTGTGTGGGCTTTGCCCTTGTGTTGATACACTTTGGCCCACGGACACTTGGAATTTCATTAGATGTGCAGGACTAATTGCCTCGGTTTATCGTATGCACTAAATATTGAATTGATTTTTTAAAATTGTTATTGCTATTTGACCATGACTTATCAGTGGCTTTTTTTCCCCATAAATTTCGATTCACAATTTAATTATGTCCTTGCTTTTTTCACGGGGGTTTGGGTGGTGTCACTGTGACTTGTTGCTCTGCATTGGTCTGTACATAGTTTGGGGGGGGTGGGGGTCGCATATGTGTGTCCCGTAACCTTTCGTCCTCCCCCCTCCCCTGTGTCGTAGGTGCAGTACTCACCGTTGTCGTCTGCGCCGGCGTTCGTACTCGTGGTAGATGAGCAGGTAGACGAGAGCAGGTAGGATGTTTAATTCGGGTTCCATGCTTTCCTCCTTCCTCGTGGAGTGCGTAGAGGTGCGCGTTTTCCCGTTCGTAGTCTGTTTCTGCCGTGTTTTTATCGGCGGTGCTCCCGCCCCGGAAAAGGTGGCGGATTGGTGAGTTGTGATAGTGTGGGCGGTACATTGTCTGCCGCCTGTCTGTTGGCGGTGACCGCCGCACTGTTTGTTTGTACCGCCGTGGCGGGCGGAGTGTTAATGTGGCGGGCTGTGTTGGCGGTTCCCGCCAGGATCAGAATTCCATTTTTTGGACCGCCGGCCTGTTGGCGGGTTGGCCGCCGCTTTATCACCGACCGCCAGGGTTAGAATCACCCCCTTAGTGCCTCATGCCTGGTTCGGTGCGAGGAAGCACTGTAGCGATTTCTTCTTTTATGGCGACCACCTCCGTATTGGCAGTGCTGCAGGATGCTCTGTGGCCCAATATTACTTGTGGGCGTGCCGCTTCCAGGGGGGGTGCAGTTAGCTGGGTACGGCCACTTTGGCGTAGAGGGGCTGCAGGATAGCCCTTACCAGGTCATGGGCCGGCGGGGCTGGGGCTACAGGCACGACATGAGATCCTACGCTAGGCACTCTCCCACGAGGAGCGACGGGGCTGAGCCGGTTCAGGCGCGGGGCAAACCCACTTGTCGCCACTGTAGTGTTGGGGCCCTAAGAACTCATGCTACTGAAATCACTGCTGCAGACACAATAGCATGGTCGTAAGAACTGGCCGTGGGCATGTGCAACCTGCCCTTTTTATTGGCAGGGTCACCTGACTGGTGACGCCTGTGTTGGATGGGTGTGGTGTGTGTGTGTGAAGCCAGCCCTCAGCCGAGTGGCTGGTTAAACACTAGAACGTGTCCAGCAGGACTCTACAAGATGTAGGGTGTCATCAGTGTCCACGATGCTCTAAAATTTCAGCATGGCATAAATTGTAGGTTCAAAGAAAGGGCAAACCTCCTTATTGGTCTAGTGATAAGCAAACTTTCCAAAGTTAAAAAATAATAAAACAACATCAGACATATTGTTCCTCACTGCAGTTACACATACAGATATAAAGCCATACACTGATGTCTAGCGTAATATCCATAGCCGCAATTGTACTTACCAGTCCTGCCCCGTAATGACAGCCCTAGAAGAACCCTCCAATGGTGTGTGTGAATCTTGGCTAAATAATTCCTGAAGGGCATCAAACTGTTACCTTTAAATGCTTCCAAAGACACGTTTGAGAGTCGACAGCCTCGCAGGTGTGTATATCAGCCGAATAACGTCTCAACAAGACGCGAGAAAGGACTAATAGGCTTTCTGCTACTACTACAAATTGCACGGACCAGCGCAGCGTTTATAATGTTCAAGTAACTGATACTTGTTATTAAACCAAAATAGTAACATTAGGTGCCAACAGGCGTCTTTTACTTATATCATAAGGGACAATGGATGGTCATGTATCGACCAAAGGAGAAGGAAAGTGGCTCCAAAAGACACCTCTCGGTTACTAAACTGAAAAAGGATTACTGATTCATATGGTGATGCAAGCTCACAGATATGTATATTTGGCATCAAAGACTCATCAAAGCATGAAAAAGGACTAATAGACTTTTTGCTGCTGCTACAAATTGTGCTGACCTGCACGGTGGCCATATTGTTCGAGTAACTCAGGCTTGTACTCAGACCAAAATGATAAGATAAGGTGTCTTAGCCTACTTTCACTTTTATCATAGGAAGCAACAAATGGTCAAATATTGACCAAAAGAGAAAAAGGGTAGCACCAAAAACACCTCTCTGTAACTAAATTGAAAAAGGATTACTCATTCATATGATGATGTAAACCCATCAAAGAGCCAAGATGGTTTACTAGAGGTCTCATACAAAATGCATGCTTTCCGGACCCAAAATTTCAGGCCAATATGGCTCTTTACCTTTTGGTTAAAATAAGTTTTCCCAAGGAATCTTGTCATCAATCTTTTTGTGTGCACTGTCCAAATAGAAAATCCAAAAAAACTCTCTTTTTCTTCAATATCAATCACTGTTGACAGAATTAAATGAGGTCCTTCTTTCTAAGATGATCCATTTGAGATCACTCTCTTTGTGTCTCATTTCAGAGCAATGAGGTGCTGTATAGCTATTTTAGCTATGTTCTAACCTCGTTGTTTTAGCTAACTAGGCCTGCAGATGTGTGCTTTAACCCGATAACATTTTATTCAGCCTTGCTTTATTTTTCTAGCAACAGCTGCATTTGTTTGACTGTTTTATTTTCTCTATCTCATTGTTCTTTCGCCTAGGAAAGCATCACGTTCTTAGTAGGATATGTAGTTCACGTTGTGCTTCCTCCAAGGCTACAGTCAGATAGGGTTGCCGACAAACTTGGTATGCTGTGTCTCCAGCATTCACAGAAACACCATCGTATGTTGGGACCATTTTTTTGAATGTCAGCTGTTTTATTATAAAAAACACCCCTTAGTCCCAGACACGTTAGAGGGAGATTCCATCCAGAGGACCACAACTGTATGCTGATTGCCGCAAGCTTCTCTACAGCTACTTGCTTAGATGGCGAAGCCCTGAGCCAGATGGGAATGATGTCTCTCTAGACCTCAGGCCTCTTCTTCAGGTATGAGGGATGATGTTCTTCCAGGGGCAAACCTGAAGGGCAGATTAGGTTTAGTATGCTGTGCTCATACTTAGCGTAGGTGAGGGGCTATAGATCCACTCTCCTATTTAGACCGCATGGTAGGACTGTTTTTGTGTTTCACACTTTTTGGGTCAGATGTAGCAAAGGGTTTTACCCATTCTGTCCTTATGGGAAAATGTGTTAGTACATATGGCCCTTAATCACTTGCCTGCTCCTATTATTTTTTATTATCTTCGTCATTGCTATGCACCTGCTTTTACCTAAGTTGCAGATATTTCAATAAATGTTTTTTTTTAATTATATTCTGCCTCCGTTGTCTTTGCCTGAGTGAGATCTTGGTAACTGAAAGAAAGAGATGCGATCTGATGTACCACGATTCCCTGGGGAGTCTATCTTCTCATGTGCCTGTTTGTCACAATCATCTCGGTCGGAGATGGGGCACTGCTAGTTAGCTGGAAACCCCGGATCAGGCCGACAGATGTCACTTGGTTTGGAATTGTACTCAGTACCCACAACCTAGGGGATCCTACCACCAAAATCCAGTAGTCTCATTACCTTAATGAGATACGTAACAGAGGAACTAGCGGAGCTTGGACTCTTAGGTTTCTAATAGCTGATCTATGTTTGCTAAATCTAGTCCTAAATTGTCTTCCTGTTTCCCCAACATACGCCAAGTTACAAGGGCAAACAATACAGAGTACTACATTACTGATCTGACAGTTAGTCATTGACCTTAATTGAATCTTTTTCTTATTGCATAGAAAGCAGTCCGATACTATGGCTTGTGTACATGCATGGCATTGTCCTCATCGATGGTTACCCTTAATGGGATTGTTCCCCATAATAGACTTCTGTATAAATGTATTTTCTGGTGCTAGTCTAATCTTAACTAATTTGTCTTGCAGATTGTAGTTTCTTTTGAATGCAAACATAGCGGCTGGAAGAATACAATGGTCCCCATTGCTATTCAGAATATTAATATTGGAAAAAGTAATAATAACATCAGGGACATTGTTAATAAACAATGGAATATTCTGAATAGCAATGGGGACGATGTGTGGGAATGCTATGAATGTGAGGTTTTATGGGTGTGTCTGGGAGGCAGTTTGATTTTTAGGTCCTACAGGCACAATTTATATTATGCTTTGAGGTGTAATTATGGATAAATAAAATGTTAATTAAAAAATATCTTTCTATCACACCGCTGATTATATGACTAATGCTTAACTCGTTGCCATATATAAAAAATTAGGGGATTCTACGAGTGTGGAACCAAATTTAGGAGGTGGGTGATTGATTTCATGTTTTTGCAAACTGGAGAGTTGACCTGAGGAGGCTGAACTGCTGCTCCTGGTGGGGCCAGCGAGTGAGGGCCACAGAGATATGGAGGAAAGAGCTAGAGAATGAGAAGGAGCCCCTGACAAGACCCTCACCCACGAAAACGTCTTTGTGGCTACTGAGTTGTGAGGTGCCTCCTGTGATAGCCCCTGAGATATCGCAAGGCAACTCCGCCAGGCCCATAGTAAATCACCATTGGGAGCTTCCTCTTCTATACCATGGAGTAGACCAGGACAACAAAAGATCATGGCCACACCATGAGTGAAAAGGGATTGCTTCCTCAAGGAAATGTTGACCAAATCAACTGGGGGACAGCTGGGGAAGCAATTGTTGCTTCAGGGCCCAGATCAACTTCCAGAAAGCAACAACACAGGGCCCAGTGATTCAATCCTTCTTGGAAGTCCTGTTTGCTGTTGCTTCAGACTTATCAACTGACCTCCAGGATGTTTGCTTAGACCTAGCAGAGGTGGGCAACAGGGTTTCTACTCTAGAAGACCATAAATCCAGTTGTGACGAAGAAATCGACCAGCTGCAGCAGTAGCTTATCTGGCTCCAAGACAAGCAGATAGACCTACAGGCCCATGCTGAAGACCTGGAAAACTAATGAAGGCGAAACAATATATGCATTAGGGGGCGCCAATCCATTCAGAAGGCACAGAGCACACGTCAGGGACCTCTACCTACAGATCCTCAAACTACACCTCAATGGAGCGCACAGAGTGGGTCTACCGAGACCAGAAATCAACTGCGCAGCAGACATTCTGGTATGCATTCATGACTTTAAAGTCAAGGAATGTATTCTTACATAACAGCAGAGATTTCCAACCTTCTGTATAATTTTTCACCTGGATGGTGTGAGAAGATGGTTCTGACTATCTGGTCTGCCCTGATTTTTTGCTTTTGGATCACCTGTTTTTTTACCTTTTTTTGTGAGGGAGACTCATAGTTGGGGACTCACCCACAGTAAACTCATGGTAAAATGGACTGCACGTGTTTACAGCCAGTGCTGCCTTGCTAAGGACAGGCTGCTGTGAGGCAGCAAGGGTAGGAGGCCCAGGGCTGATTACACACGATCATGGATGCATACGCATGTGCACCTATGTGAGGACTGCACGGGGAGGAGCCCTGGCATGCACAGCCCAAGAACTGCACTAAGGTAGCCTGTTGTGGAAGGAACTAAGCCGAGTGGGTGGTGACCTGGAGTAGGCCCCATGGGTGTACACATGTGATGGATATTCAGTGTGCTTCCTGTCTTTTTACTGTAGGGACAGTCCATCAAATGTCAACAACGGTGTGCTTACTGTCTTTTAACTATAGGGACACTCCATTAAATGTCAATGGGAAAGGATGACCTAGTGTGCAATTCCAGTCCCTAGGGTCCACAGAGTCTAGAATCACACCAATGTACACTGTAACCTGTATGAAAAGAATAATGTGGTTACAAAGGCATAGTTGTATAAGGTATAGGTCATCCAGGAATGTCATCTTTCTCTGACTCAGCTCAGGATTAGGGCCAATTACTGCTTTGTCCAGCTGCCTGAGCAGGGCCTTGCATCAACCAGCAGCTGTCATCCTGTGTCAGGAAATGGGCAGAGAGGCCCTGGAAGGAATGTCAGGAAAGAGGTACTGAGACTTTCAAAGCACATATGGCACTAACTCCTGGATGATACCGTTTTGAGCTATCCCAGAAGAATGTGCAAGAACTAGGAGACAGGGGCAAGGAAGCAGTGTGGCACATCTGGATTGGCCAGTGGTGCATGCCTGCTGGATGCTTCGGCCCCCACTTAAAAGGTCCTGCACAGGGCAGGGCTCTCTCTCTTGGCTGTGATTCACTGCAGGACACTGGGACTGAAGACGGGTGCCATGGACATTTAGAAAGAAGAACCCTCTGACTGCCCACTGGGAAAGGGACTCTGCCCCTTAACTACTTCAGCCCCACGAGGGTAATGCCAGGGCGAGGTAAGCTGGCACCCTTAACCTTCTACTAGGATAGTTGGGGGAAGACTGGGCTGGTGCAAGGAGAGCGCGCTGCACGGAAGGAAAGGTAGGCGCCCATATGAAAGGCTGGCACAGGGAGTCATTGGGACTGACTCCTGCAATTTGCCTGGAGGCCTAACAAAAGAGCACCTGGTGGCTAAGGCTCACCACCAGGAGCAAAATGAAACTAAGATAGTTGAAATTGTCCCTTGGAGGCCAGAGATATCACCAGGAGAAGGTCTGCGACCTTTGACCTTTTCAGAGCGGACGGCGAAGCACAGGGGACTCTGCAGCTGCTCCTGTAGGTGCCCCCGGGGTGAGCCAGGGCCCAGTAGCTGCCCCCAAAAGAAGTAAAGCCAGGGGGCACTGTCGCTCCCTCCAGTGAAGACTAGCAGAGGGGTCTCGGACCCCTCCCGGGGCCCCACAACTAAGCAAATCCAGGGAACACCGTCATGCTCCCCACAAACTTGTGTGCAGGGCTGTGGACCCAAAGTAAAAGTCAGGGGCGGTATGTGCTGGGAGGGACCCCATCCTGAGGCCCCATAGAGAAGTGACAGTGGCCCCAGGCTGAAGGAGGGGCCGAAGGCTAAGCCGGGGAGTGCCATTGTGCTCCCCATGAAGATGCTTTAGAGGTTCCCTGGAACCCATCATTGGGCCTGCAACAAAGATGAAGTAGGGAGGTGTCAGACTCCCCCGAATACGAGGGCAGCCGGTGGTGAGCTCCCTGAGCTGCCCCCAATGAGGAGGCAGCCTGGAGGTATCCGGGTGGGAGCAGACACCTCCAAACCCAATGGCAGCTGGAGGTGGGCTCCACGTACTGCCCTCCAACGAGGCAGCATGACCGGGGTGTCCAGGTGGGACTGCACCCCCCCGAACAAAGAGGAACACAGCACGAGGCTGCATAAAGCAACTGCAAAAATGGAAGCATCGCAGCTCTCCCCGGCACAGCGGGAGAGCCACTCATCAAATATGCATTTTGCGCCACAATGCTGTGTGAGGCACCCCATTTTCCTCAGCTCCGTTGTCAGCTTGTGGTGGCCCCCGGAAGATGGGGTCACCACCAACAGAGTTCTCATGGGCAGGGGGAGCTGCAGGAGCAGTGCAGCCTCCCCCAACACAAATTTTGGTGTTCTCACCCAAGGATGGGTGGGACGAAGGAATGATAACCCTCCAAGGGTTCCAAAGCATTTTGAAGCCCAACTCTGTTGGAAGTTTTTTTCCTGACTTGTGAGTCTGCACCTTCTTGGGGCGAAAGGTTATAATTGCCTTATAGCTGCCTTCAAGCCTCCTCGCAGACCACCCACGGACCCTTCTCCTGCCGGAACTGCACCTTCACTAGCCTCCACGCCAACGACCCACCCATGCAACCATCTCAGATGTATCCTCCTCAACACCTGCTCCGTCCACAAGCATGGAGTAGAGCTATGGAATCTACGCAACTCAGCCTCCCTCTACATTGGCTTCCTGACCGAGACCTGGATGAACCCCACCTCAGTGCCTGACATCGCCATAGCCATCCCGGACGGCTACAAGATCACCTGCAGGGACTGCTCCAATAAACCAGGAGGAGGCATCGCCATCATCCACAAAAACACCCTCAGGATCGCGACCAGCACCAAAGACACCCTCAGCATCGCCAAACACCTGCACTTCTAGATCCACACTGACCCAAACACCACCCTCCGAGGGACCCTCGTCTACAGGTCCCCCAACCCCCCGGCCCCCGACAGCAATTCAGTGACTCCATCACTTACATCATCAGCACGCATGATCTTGCATCCACTGACTACATACTCCTTGGGGACTTAAACTTCCACCTCGATAACACCAACGGCAACAACACCACCACCCTGCTCGACAACCTCTCGAACCTCTGCCTCAAACAGCTCGTCACGACACTGACCCACTCTGCAGGACACACACTTGACCTTATTTTCTCCACCAGCAATCATGTCTCCTTCAGCCCCACCACCAAACTCCACTGGACAGATC
Source organism: Pleurodeles waltl (assembly GCF_031143425.1). NCBI lineage: Eukaryota > Metazoa > Chordata > Amphibia > Caudata > Salamandridae > Pleurodeles > Pleurodeles waltl. The sequence goes on along the minus strand of NC_090447.1, from coordinate 1,151,381,158 downwards.
ACCCCAGCATCCACTTCTCCTTCAAGAAACCCACAAAACACCACCACCCACAACAGATCCCCCACTGCAGTTGGAACAAGGTATCCGAATACCAACTTATCGCAACCCTCCCTTGGAACCCACCCAACGACACCACCGACACTGACGCAGCTGCCCGCAACTTTAGGCAATGGATCAACACCTGTGCCAATACACTCATCCCGATCAACAATCCCTCCAACAGACGCACCAACAGAAGGGTCGTCTGGTTTACCGCCGACCTCCACAAATCTAAGCAAACCTGCTGTAGACTTGAAAGAAAGTGGCACCAAGATCAGACTCTGGACAAGCACACAGCCTTCAAGAACGCCATTTGCAGACACCACCACCTCTTTCGATCCTCCAATAGAACTGCCTTCCGAACGAATCAACAACAGCGCACACAGCCACAAGGAGCTCTTCAACATCGTGAAGAAACTCTCCAACCCCAGCTGCAACGCCAATGACATCCAGCCATCTCAAGACCTCTGTGACTCCCTAGCCTCCTACTTCCACTGCAAGATTGCAGACATCCACGACAGCTCAGAACCCAGACCCCCCCGGCAACCACCAACACCACAGATTCACCTCCGACCAACCTACTGCTCTCCTGGACCCCCGTCAATGACAACACCATCAACATCATGAACACCATCCACTCTGGCTCTCCATCTGACCCCTGCCCTCACCACATCCTCAACAAAGCAAGCTCTGTCATTGCACCCCAACTACGGAAGATCATCAACAGCTCCTTCGAGTCTGCCACCTTCCCGGAGAGCTGGAAACACGCCGAAATCATCACCCTCCTCAAAAAACCCAAGGCAGAATCAGAGGACCTCAAGAACTTCTGGCCTATCTCCCCTTCCCGGCAAAAGTCATGAAGAAGGCTGTCAACAGACAACTAACCCGCTTCCTTGAGGTGAACTGCACCCTGGACCCTTCCCAATCCGGATTCCGCAGCAACCACAGTACCGAAACTGCCCTCATCACCGCCACCGACGACATCAGAACCATACTGGACAATGGCAAAACCACAGCCCTCATCCTCCTGGACCTCTCAGCCATGTTCGACACCATCTGCCACCACACCCTATGCTCACGCCTCAGCAATGAAGGAATCCGTGACAGAGCCCTGGACTGGGTCACCTCCGTTCCCACCGGCTGGACCCAGAGTGGCCACCAAAATCATCTGCGGCGTACCCCAGGGTTCGTCCCTCAGCCTGACCCTCTTCAACGTCTACATGGCCCCGCTCACTAACACCACCTGATCTCACAACCTCAACATCATCTCATACGCCGAGAACACCTAGCTGATACTCTCCCTCTCCAAGGACTCCGCCAAGACCAACCTCCACAAAGAACTGAAGGCCATCACCGAATGGATGAAGAACAGCTGCCTCAAACTCAATTCCGATAAGACGGAAGTTCTCATCTTCGGCTCCACCCCTCCGCATGGGATGACTCCTGGTGGCCTGCCATTCTCGGAGCCGCCCGACTCCCACCGACCACGCATGCAACCTAGGATTCATCTTGGATTCCTCATTATCCATGACCCAGCAAGTCAACGCCATCTCCTCCTCCTGCTTCAACACCCTCTCCATGCTCAGAAAGATCTACAAATGGATCCCCACAGAAACCAGAAGAACATTCACCCAAGCCCTCATAAGCAGCAAACTGGACTATGGCAATGCCATCTACTCAGGAACCATGGCCAAACTCCAGAAGAGGCTGCAACGCATCCAGAACCCCTCTGCACGCCTCATCGTGGACATCCCCCACCACTGCCACATCACAGGCCATCTGAGAGACCTGCACTGGCTCCGAGTCAACAAGAGAATCACCTTCAAACTCCTCACCCATGCTCACAAAGCACTGCACAACACCGGACAAGAATACCTCAACAGACGGCTCTCCTTCTACACCCCAACCCGGCATCTCCGCTCCCCCGATCTCGCCCTCGCAACCATCCCATGCGTCTGCAGAACTACAACCGGCGGTAGATCATTCTCGTACCTTGCCGCCAAGACGTGGAACCCTCTTCCCACCCACCTGCCTCAGACCAAAGACCTCCTTACCTTCAGAAATCTTCTCAAGACCTGGCTGTTCGAGCAGTAGCAGCACCTGCCCGTTCCCCACCCCCCACCTCAGTGCCTTGAGACCCTCATGGGTGAGTAGAGCGCTTTACAAATTACTGATTGATTGATTGATTGATTAATTGCAAGTGTTTTTACAGCACTAGTTGAAATGATAGCATGTTAGGCTAAATGTATTCTGGGAATGTTTGGTCCCAATATGGAGATAAATAGTATGACTTGTGAAAGGTCATATGACAAAGCACCCTTTAGGGAGGCAGGATGTTGTTACACAATGTTTATCAAGAGTAATCTTAGAGTAATCCAAAAGTAATCTGAAAGTAATCCTAATAGTACAAATAATTCCAACATACATATACGTGCTCTTGTTCATGTTTATTTGAGTAATGAGACTGAGAGCCACCACTGATCAAAGGAGATGTACTTTATTCTCTCACTCCAAGTTACAGTCTGATAATGCATTGGGATGCAAGTAAATGTTTTGTTTGCCATGGAGGTTGTGGGATTATATTTCCCCTCAGGGGAGGCAAGAATAATTACACAATGACATCCAAAAGTAATTCCATCAACTTGTGTATATTTGTAAATTGTTGCAAAGTATTGAGTAGTGTGTGTGTAATAAGTGTACTTTTCCTTTTTCAATCACAAAAGCACAGATTGGACAATCATTTGTTGAGTGTGTTTCTTGTGGGCTCGTGAATTGCGATTACCAGCCCACACCACCTTCCTTGAGTATGCCTTGGACTGCTCTGCAATGCTACCCTATGAGAACCCAATGCTACAATAGAGTGTTTGGTTCCCGGTCATGGTCGGGTGTGGACCCATTACTTGTGCAGGCCACACAACTAATGACCCACCTTCCAACAGATGTCAAATTCCACCAGCTTCATTGACTGGCTGAGGCTTGCTGGCTGCTGAACATTGAGGAATCACCTGAGGGGAATCAGCAGGCTGGCCCCTGAAAATCGAAGGCTCGGATGCGATCAAGATGGCAAGGGGGTAAGGCCTCACCTAAATAACTGTGCCCGGATCCAGAAATCATGGCATAGAGACACTGTCTAGTGAGCCAAACAGATCGGAGGCCACATGAACATCACCAGCAGCATTCACATGCAGCAATTCAGTTGGGGGGACGGGACAAGGGCAGGGGATTTATAGGAGCTTGAGCCACTATATGGGCCCTTACCCTCAGACTACCCAGTCAGATATTCTTAACACCTGCCTGAGCTCCCGGTATTTGAATTTCAATGTTTTTATTATAGTTTCTTGGTTCTAAGGGGGGTACTAACAAAACAAGCAAAGGAACTACATTCTGGTCTCTGGTACACAAGGACTCCAATGGAGAAGCAGTGGGTTCTTATACTGGGGAGCTGTATCTGAGCACTTCCTACCCTCCCTATGCACACAAACGATTAAAGGTTGTAACCTTCAATGTGAAGGGTCTCAACAACCCAACCAAATGTTGTGTCATTCTATTATACCTAGAACTGACAGGGGCTCACCAGTGTCTTCTGCAGGAGACCCATTTGGTTGCTAGCTATTGGCGTAGGCTGTGTTCCTGCACCTTTCACAGCAGTTCTTCTCCTTTGGCCCTTCAAAAACTCCTGGAGTAGCTATATTAGTTTTTTTGTTTTTCAGAGGTATAGGGGGATCCTAAGATCGTAGAAATTAAAGGCAGACTTCTAGCCCACACCATAAGTGTAGGAGATTACACATTTATACTGGGTTCCCTATACACCGTAAAGAGGGACAAGAGCAATTTCTATGCCGAGCAGTAGCAGAAGTAATGTCCTCCCAGGACAGATTGGTGCTGTTGGGGGGAGATTAATCTGATGTTCAACAACGATTTAGATGGATCAGCTCACCACTACGGCCACACTGGAGCTCTTTCATGTGAGTGAGCCCAATGGCTACAAGAAATGGGTTTGAGAGACCGGTGGAGCAACCAACATCCCCAGACTCATCTCTACACATTTTACTCACATGCTCATAAAACATATGACCGCCTCAACCATTTTCTAGTGACAAAAGAGGTTCAAACCTTAGCTATAGAAACAGTGATTGAGCCACAATCTCTCTCAGACCACACTGCAGTCTCTCCTAGTGTAGATCTCCCACCTGCCCAATGGTACTCCCGGACCTCGAAAATGAGTGACACCCTGCTTTATAGACCAGACGTAGTGAAGAGGGTCATCCAAGTGATAGCAGACTTCCTCACCATTAACGATACAGCACACACCACAATCACCATTGTCTGGGAGACCCTAAAGGCAGTCATCCAAGGGCAATTGATTGCAATCTCAGTGGCAGACAACAAACTCTGCTGGGACAAGTGAGAGCATCTACATAAACAGTCACAGGAGTTAGAATGCATACACAAACTCAGAGAAGCCCCATGGGTCTGGTGGCAACTAGAAGGAGTTTGAATTAGTTAAAGCGGAATATGCAGTGCTTCAACTCTGACATTCCCTCTGTGTCAGGGACGTCATAGGTGGGAAGGTACTTGTCAGTAGATTGAGAGCACAGTGAAAAGCCACAGGGGTAGACTCCCACTGGCCAGGAACAGTACATACATAATTGGGGATATCCCCAGAGCATCCACCTTCTGGGACTTCTATGAGAAACTCTATTCAGAGCAGACCCTGCCGCTGGAGGGACTGGGCTTATATCTCAGTGAGGCACATAGTCCTCACCTAACGCCAGAAGAAACCAAAGCTCTAGAGATTCCCATTCAGATAGAAGAGGTCATATCTGCCATGTTTTGTCTGAAACCTCTCAAATCGCCATGCCCAGATGGTTTCCCAGCTCTTTTTTTAATAAAACATTCTGTTCCACACTAACCCCAGCTTTGACCCGGCTCTTCAGTGTGATAACAGGCCCAGATACAATACCTCCCTTGATGCTAAGCACCTCCATTGTCATCATTCACAACCCGGGAAAGGTCAAAATGCAATGTGGTTCACACTGCCCAAAGCTCTCCTCAGTGTGGACATTAAATTATTCACTAGCATTCTGGCAGCCCGACAGGGGTCTCTATTACTGAACTGGATTGATCCGAATCAGGCAGGCTTTCTAGCACATAGACAATGTAGCAAAAATACCAATGCACCTGATAGACCAAGCCAAAGGATTCTGACATAATGCTTTTGGCTATAGACACTGAGCAAGTGTATGACTGGGTGCACTGGCCCTACTTGGAGGAGGCGCTTACTCACTTTGGCTTTGGAAAGTGCTTCAGCACATGGGTCCTTAGCAACCACTGCTGACCATGGGCAACAGTCCGCATGGAAGGGCAGACCTCAATGCCCTTTCCTATTTCTAGAGGCACAAGCAGGGGTGCCCTTTGTTGCCCCTGCAATTTCCTTTGTACCTCGAGCCATTCACCCAGCACATCCGAGAAAACCTGTACATCACAGGGGTCAAGTTTGGTGGAGGGGAACACATTATCAGCTTGTATGCAGATGATATCCTGGTGGCATTGGATAGCTTGGTTGAAGCCTTTCCTGCCTTTTTGACGGAGATAGAGGCCTTTAGCCAGGCCACAGGATTCAGCATCAATATTCACAAATCACAGGCCCGCAATCTCTTGGTATCTCCCCAGACTGAGGCACAACCTGCACGTCAATACACTGTACATTGGGCAACACCTTCCACCCCTTATTTGGGGATGCAATTAGCTCCCAAGGCAAAAGAGACCACAAATCTTAACTACCAAACTTTACTCCATCAAATCAAAAGGGGCCTGGCCCATTGGAGGCAATATCGGCTATCCTGGCTTGGCCGAGTGGCCATAAAGATGACTGCCCTCCCGAAGATCTTGTTACTATTTCAGGCTCTCGTGATTGAACCTCCAGCAGGTATGATTCATTCTCTAGAGAAAAAGATGAATGCCTTGTATGGGCAGGGGGGAGACCCCAAAATGCAGCAGGGTCTGAGCTACAGCCCTACAGGAGAAGGAGGCTTAGGCATTCCAAATCTCCTATGCAATTACCTTGGCCCAGGCTTCAAGATGGAAATATCACAGTTCCTTTTATAGTCTTGTGTGGAGTCAGGCAGGGTTGTATACTGGCTCCAGTATTATTCCCCCTTTATATATTGACTTGGGGAAGACCCTACGAGCAGCCTGCCTAGATTCCCCAATTGTAAAATTCCAGCTCTTCTGTAGGCCGACAACACACTCTGATTATCTAGGACTGCAGTCAGCCTCCATAAAATGGTAAATGCTTTCTGCAGTTTTTTTAGTTTTTTTGTTGTTTTTTTTGTCCTTATTCACCGTGGCTATTAAGGAACCCCCTCTTACTTTACCAAGGGCAGACCAGAAGAGTTATCCAGGCCAGGGGACGCCCTTTCCTTTCAAACAATCCTCGGTCTATCCGGATTCCATGAGGATTTCAGAGCGGGGGGTAAAATCATTGGACAAATAACCAAAACCGATTCTTATTCACACATTATGTTTAACAAATTATCATTCTCTACAACAAGGTTTCCAACTCCATATCTCCAACTCAATAATGGTGCCCAAAAATTCCCTCCCATCCTGTTATTTCCCCTTATCATTTGATCCAAATCTGCCGTACAAAAAACATCCTTAAGCCATTCTGAGTATCCTGGAGGGGAGGTCGAAATCCATTTTCTACATATTTCCCTTCTCCCCAACAAAACTGCATAAAATACAATACAGGTTCAAAGTTGTATCTCTGCCTCTCCTCCCTTGCCAATCTTGTGGTTGACCAAAAATTATTAAAGGGAGGGAGGCTCCAATTTCCCAGTTGGACATTCCCAAAACATATGAATATCAGTTGCTTGAGTTTAACCACATTTTAGACATTTCGCCACCTGCCCTCCTTTCATTTTGGATAGCTTCTCAGGGGAGATATAGGCTCTATGAATCGTATAATAGTGATTCCTTCTCAAAGTGGCTGGCTTAACAATACCAAAAAGCAATGATAGTGACTCCTTCCACCACCTCTTAACTAGCTCCTTTGAGAAAAATTCACTCCACAACACCGTGGAAAGTTCGAACTCGCCATCCACCCCTTCTAGAATCCCCCAGTACCAAGCTGTCACTCTATGGGGGCCTGCTAGTGGACTCTGGATGATCTCTTCCAAAGAATTGGGCATACCGACTCCTCCCTGAACCCCCGGAGCCCAATCCCTTATTTGCAGGAACTTCCACCTGGTCAGGGAGCCACCCGTTTGCTGCATCAACTCTTCCCAAGAAAGAAGAACCCCCTCCGGAAAGAGGTCTCCCCAGTACTCTAACCCTGCTCTTTTAATCTGCAAAGCTAAAACATCTTGGAAACACTCTGGTGTACCATGGGAATCCCAGATAGGTGCCTTGCAGTTATAGTAAGGAACCTTTGCATTTTGTCTAAACTGGTACCAACATTCTGCCAATCCCCGCATAATTTTCAATTTTACCTTTTTGAAAAACTTAGGGTCACCAAATTTAAAGATAAAATTACTTGATGCACCCTTGATGGTAGAAGCCATCGTCTTAAACATTAAGCCCGTTGTCGTAGAATCTAGAGAAAGAAACAGGGCCCTAGTGTTCTTCAAAAGAAAAGCCCAGGCATAATATTGTACTTCTGGTAATGCCAAACCACCCTTTTCCTTACACCTACGTAGCTTCCTCCGAGAAATTCTAACCCCTTTAGAACTCCATATAAAGTCATTTATAAGGCGCTGCATTTTTTCTATATATTTTTTCTGCATGGGGAGTGGAGAAGCAGAAAACAAAAACTTCCACTTTGGAAGGATAGATATTTTTACAAAATTAACCCTACCAATAATCGTTAAAGGAACATGAGCCCAACCTTGTAATAATTCCTTACATTCCAATAGCAACTTTTGCTGATTCCTCTCTGCTAACTAATTAATGTCCTGGGGTACCAGAATTCCCAAATATCTTATTTCCTTCTTGCAATAAACAGATTTATCCTCCATATTCCAAGCCATAATCACCGTTCTTTCCACATTCACCTGATAGCCGGATAACTTACCATACTCTTCGGCTAATCTAAAGATATCGGCGATTGAAGATGATAAATTGTCGGTGTATACCAAAAGATCATCGGCATACAAGACAAGTTTCCTTTCCTAACCCTGACAGCGGAAGGGAGAAATCACCATATTTTGGCGAATCTTCCTAGCAAATGGCTCAATGTATAAATTGAATAGTGCGGGAGACAATGGACATCCCTGTCTAGTACCCCTAGTTATTGCAATAGTTCCAGTAAGGTTTCCATTCACAAGTATTCTAGCAGTTGGAGCCCTATATATCTGATTAACCACCTCACAGAAGTTGTATCCCAGATTGGCTCTTTTTAAAAGAAATTTTAGATAGCCCCAACTTACTTGATCAAAGGCCTTTGCTGCGTCAATAGTAATAATCCCCAAGGGGGAGTCAAAAGACGCTGCCATATCTATTGCCCCAATCAGGTCGTATGTCAACTCATGCAAATGTCTACCCTTCGAAAAGCTCTTCTGGTCAGAATGTATCAGATTATTCACAACTCTATTCAGCCTATCTGCCACTATTTTAGTAAACAATTTATAATCACTATTTAATAATGAGATAGGCCTATATGATGCATATTTTGTCGCGTTCTTCCCTGGTTTCAAAATCAGCGTAATAATCGCCTCGTTCCATGTAGGTGGAGTATCTATCTCACTTAAAAAAATCTTGCCAAACAACTCAGTCAAAATTGGAATGATTATATCACCTAAAACTTTATACACCTCCACTGGAATGCCATCAGGGCCCAGGGCTTTCCCGTCTTTGCCTCCAAACAACACCGCCCGCACTTCCCCAACGGTTATAGGGCCATTAAGAAACTCCTGATTCTGTTGCGTAATTTCCGGTAACACATCAGGGGCTAACCAGTCCTCTACCAGCTCTTCTCGTCCCTCTACATTTTCCGTATACAGAGATGCAAAGAATACCTGGGACCCATTCTCAATGTCCTCCCTTCGTGTCAGTTTCGCCCCTGTCTCCTCCAAAACGATTTCCTTAATATAACTCCTGACCTGGTCCGATTTAGATTTCCAAGCAAGCAGTTTTCCCGAACTCTCCCCATATTCAAATTGCTTTAATTTACTAACCTCCCATCTTTTAGCAATTCTCGCTTGTAAGATATTTTCCATACGCTGTCTTAGTTTGGCCAATTCGGCCAATTCCACCCTCCCTACCTCTTCCTGGGACGCTTCCTCTTTACCAACCAACTTCTCGCTTTTTATTAACATTTCCTGTTCTAAAAAACTTATTTAATTTCTAAAGAATTTATGTTTATAACATGCAATGCTCTTAATTTTTCCTCTTATAACGGCCTTAAAATTGTCCCAAACCACTGATAGTGATGCCGAGCCTACATTAATATCGAAAAAGGCTTCCGTTTCCCTACGTAGTTGGGATAGCACATCCTCCTCTAATAATAATGCATGCTCAAGTGTCCATCTATTATACATTCTCCTCTGAGGCAAGATTAAATGCAATGCTACCGCTGCATGGTCTGATAAATGTGATGGTAAATATTTAACCCTATCCACATTTTCCAGCAACCTGCAATCAACTAAAAAGTAGTCGATACGCGAAGCATGGCTGTATTTCTTGTTGAAAAAGGAGAAGACTCTAGCATCCCCTTCCTTCTTTCGGCAAATATCACACAAGCCATGCTCCTTCATCATTCTCTTTAAATATTGCTGGGATTTTGGCATTCCTAAGGATCTGCAGGTATCCGTTCTGTCCAGTTTGTTGTCCAGCACCACATTGAAATCCCCCATTATAATCACTGAATCTGAAAATTCGGTTAATTGAGAGAATACCCTCTTAAGAGGCTCAATATCATCACAGTTTGGGCAATAGAATCCAACCAATACCAAGACTGCGCCCTCAACCTACGCTCTTACTATGACCCAATGTCCTGCTTGGTCAGCTCTTACTTCAAGTATTCCTAGTCTAGCTGGCAAACCCTGTTTAACCAAAATGGCCACCCCCCTTGTATGAAAATTATGAGTAGGACAAGAGCATGTTTGCACTTATTTTTGCGCCTCAAATAGCTCCTTACACTCATCTGCCGCCAAATGGGTCTCCTGTAAAATGAGTATTTGTGCTGGCGAGTCTCTTAAATATTGTAGGATTTTATTCCTTCTCGCTCTGGTCCTCAGACCGTTGTTATTCCAGGAGAGAAATTGCATAGTAAACCTTCCATTCCACTAATTTCAATAAATCACACATCATGATGGTGAGGAGGGATGAAGAGCTTGTAGCTTGGAGGAGGGAGAGATTTCCATGGTCAATGTTTTCCCATATCTGCAGTGCTCTTTGATGAGAAGGGCTCTTGGGTGCCCCTTTTTAAAAGCCAAAAGGATTGTAAAGGCCAGGTCAGTGCTCCCTGTGTGACCTTGCCAGCCAATTAGGGGCAAAACCCATTATGGCTCTTATTCAAATTTATCAATCAAAATGTATTTCACTGGTCTTGTATGCAGGTGATATCTGGGGATATAAAATGTTCCCTGATCTCCAAACCACTGAGAATACATTTTTGAGATGCCTCCTGGCAGTGCCCCAGTCCACAGGTTTTTTTGTGGTCCATAAAGAATTAGGGATGGGTTATATTTCTGATTATTGCCAATCCACCCCTTAGTAAGATGGATTTCAGTCTAGACTAACTATGAATTGGAGCTCAATAGGGTTTGCAGAATGGAAAAAATCTGGCACCTTGTCCCTACCAACTCCAACCACATCACTTTCAAGGATGCCCTACGCAAACATCACCAACTGATCCGCACCACCAAAAGGACCCACTTCAAAAACCGCAACAACGCCAACGCTCACAACCGTAAAGAGCTCTTCGGCATCGTCAATGAGCTCTCCACCCCAGGACCTGCCCCAACGAACCCCCGCCATCACAGGAGTTCTGAAACTCACTGGTAATCCACTTCCGTCGAAAGATAGAAGAAATCCACAATAGCTTCAAACCCCAGACCCACCAGCTGACTACAAACACCCAAGAACCCAACGCTCCAAGCAACACCCACTTCCTCCACACCTGGACCCCCGTCAACATAGAGGACACCACTACCACCATGGCCTCCATCCACTCCGGATCACCATCGGACCCCTGCCCACGCCATATCTTAAATAAGGCAAACATCATCATCGCCCCACACCTCTGCAAACCCATTAACAGCTCCTTCGAATCAGCCACCTTCCCAGAAAGATGGAAGCACGCAGAAATCAACGCCCTGCTAAAGAAACCAAAGGCAGACCCAGACGACCCCAAGAACTACCGGCCGATCTTCCTCCTCCCCTTCCCAGCCAAGGTCATCGAAAAAATTGTAAACAGACAACTATCCCGGTCCCTGGAAGACAGCAAGGTACTCGACACCTCCCAATCCGGATTCCGCAGAAACCACAGCACTGAGACTGCACTCATTGCTGCCACAGACGACATTAGGACCATGCTCGACAAAGGAGAAACAGCAGCACTCATCCTCCTGGACCTCTCCGCAGCTTTCGACATGGTATGTCATCACACTCTCCGCACACGCCTCCACAGCGCTGGAATCCGCGACAAGGCACTCGACTGGATCTCGTCATTTCTCTCAGGCAGAACCCAGAGAGTCCGCCTCCCACCGTTCCTGTCAGAAGCCTCTAGAATCATCTGTGGCGTTCCCCAAGGATCTTCGCTCAGCCCCACGCTCTTCAACGTTTACATGGCCCCCCTCGCCAACATCGCACGAACCCACCACATCAACATAGTTTCCTACGCAGACGACACTCAGCTCATCCTCCCACTCACGAAAGACCCTACAACTGCAAAGAAAAACCTCCACAACGGACTTCACGCCATCGGCAGCTGGATGGAATCAAGCCACCTCAAGTTAAACACAGACAAGACAGAAATCCTCATCTTTGGCACCAACCCCTCAACTTGGAATGACTCCTGGTGGCCCACCTCCCTAGGAACCACGCACCCTCACCCACCACCCACACACGCAACCTAGGCTTCATCTTGGACTCCACACTCAGCATGACTCAGCAGGTCAATGCCATCTCGTCTTCCTGCTACAACACTCTCCACATGCTCTGCAAAATCTTCAAGTGGATTCCCTTCGAAACCAGGAAAACTGTCACCCACGCCCTGGTCAGCAGCCGATTGGACTACGGAAACGCCCTATATGCAGGAATAACAACCAAACTCCTAACAAAACTGCAAAGAATCCAGAAGGCATACGCCCGCCTCATTCTGGACATCCCACCGTGTGACCACATTTCCCCCCACCTCAGAGACCTTCACTGGCTACCAGTATCAAAGAGAATCACCTTCAAACTCCTCATCCACGCACACAAGGTCCTCCACAACACAGGCCCAGCCTACCTCAACGACAGACTCACCTTCCACACCCCCACCCGCAATCTTCGCTCCACCAGCCTCGCCCTCGCCTCCATCCCCCGCATCCGCCGCACCACCACTGGAGGAAGATCCTTCTCTCACCTAGCCGCCAAGACCTGGAACTCCCTACTGCTCCACCTTCGCCAGACCCAAGACCTCTTGACATTCAGGAAATGCCTCAAGACATGGCTCTACGACCAGTAGCTCCCCCCCTCTCCCCCAGCACCTTGAGACCATAACGGGTGATTAGTGCGCTCTATAAATCCTTGATTGATTGATTGATTGATCCTGAAGGATTGGATGCTTGTGGAAGACGTTAAATTCATCCAATGGTTGAATTACATTAGACTCACATGTAGGGATTTGTGCCACCAAGAAATATATGGCCATCCCGAAAATATAAGCAAAGGTGATCTAATCTAGGTAAAAAAACATTTATGTGCCAGAGCTCAAGCCTCCAGGAAATGTGCGGAATTAGTTAAGCCTTCAGTTTGTGCCCACATTATTATTTCAACTTCAGGGCATATCGAACCCTACCTCACTCTTTTCACCAATCCCCAACATTGTTAAATGCCGTTTTAGGCTGAATCAATTGCATTGGTTGGTAGTGGACCCGATAGGCCGGAAGCAACTTAAGAATCTAGCCCCATGTAGTTGTGCTAATTTTTTAGAACAGGACACTTTACACTTTGTCTTGTTCTGTGATTCTTTTTGTGATCCCTGTAGGCAATACATTTTTCCACTTCTGAGAGGGCAGCGGTTTTCGTAGGCTAGACTAGCTCTTATGTTTTTTTTACAAACGAAATCCAATGAATATCTTTGTTTTAATGTAGCCACGTTTTTAATGAAGGCTGTCAGGATCAGAAAAAGAACGATATGATTTTTATATGCAGCTATTACGTGTTCTTATGGCTATTTTATTAATCCTTTTTAGCGCTCTGTCTTTGACTTGCTTTTATACGTATGGTTCTTAATGATTTGTCATTTATTATTGCATTCTAGATAGTACTGTGCTTTTTATTGTGGATACGAATTTTGTCCTCGATGTTCTGTATTGCCTTTGGGATGTTCTTTTGCTTCAAACCTTGCTATTATTGTTTTGTTTGTATCTTTTATATTTTTAATTAACCAATTAAAGATTATTTTGACAGTTACCTCAGTTCCTGGCATATACTATCCCAGGACTTCCAAATGATCTCACCTTTCCGCTAAAATGCCGCAGAAGACGACAAATTGGTTTGGCTCACATTAGGGCTCTGCAGATATCCCAAAGCACCTGGGATGGCTCCATCATTTATGGCACATCCTGGGAATGGACAAGCTTACTCCTACCCTCACTGCACAGACTGACTCCTATTGGGAGCTCGGGCGCCCATATATTACCCTTCTATCGGCAGAGTTCAAAGAATTAACATGTCCTAAATATCTCCACCTCCTACGATTGACAGAAATCGATACCCCTGCACAACCTGATGACAACGACTAGGGTGAACGCACCAGGGTCACAAAATGCCTTAATGTACAGAGGACTGTAGCTGAGAGTACTCTAGGAGAATCTTATGTGGAAGCGATGTCTCACTTTCAATGTAGCATATTGTTCCCTTTTGAAATGCAACAAAAATATTTTATCCATAAATCATTAATGCTTATTTCTTTAAAAAAAAACATAATGCTTTCCTTTTATTAGCTTCTCATTGCGTATTTTGTCTTTGGCAATATGGAACTCTGAATAGGGATGAGATTATTTTCTGTCCAACATCCTCTCAAATGTCACTGCATGTGCAAAACTCTCCTGGGATGCGTTAGTTAATTACATCATTACCTGGCCCCACCAGGATACAAAAGACATGCAAGTGTGAAGCATGCTCATTTCCAGGAGACAAGATGCCCTGCTCTTCATTGAGGGGTTTTCCTTAACTAATATTAAGGTGTTTATTGTTTGATACTGAGGATCATACATAAGAGCCCCTAGCATCTCCTTATGCCTCATTAGCGTCATTTAAAAAAAACATTAATGTGGCCCAAGGAGGCCAAAATTACTGCGCCAAATTTACAAAGTGGACCAATGCATGCATTGCACCCCTTTGTAACCTCTTGTGCCACCTTGTGCCTGCACCAAGGATAATGTATGCAAGGGGGACGTTCCCCCGTCAGGGGGGTTTGAAAAAATGGCACAAAGAAATCTGAAAGATTTTTTTGCGTCATTTTTTTCCGCATTCGAATGCCTGCATAGATCAGGCGTTAAAACTGGGCATGCTATTGTTTTCAATGAGTCTCTATATACTGTTCAGGGTTAGTATCAACATTTTGGGACTAACCCTGAACAGTACATCAATAGCGTCAGAAATTCTGACACTATTGCCCCCTATCCTGCGCCATAGTGCGCCGTATTCTAAATACGGCGCACACATGGTGGCAGTAGGGATGCGCAAGTGGCTGCAATACAAGTGGCGTCACAAGTACTGTAGCTCCACTTTGCTTAAATCTGGCCCATAACACTTTTAAACGAAAAAAGGAGATATTTACACCAGAATAGCATCTTGAAAGACTTTAAAACATCCATTGTTTAGAACACCGTGTGCCAAATGTGTGCTTGACAGAAGGATTTAGTTGACATCTTTACTTTGAATGTTTACAGGTTTAGGCCCGGGCATAATATTCACTACGCTGGCGTAATTTTCTTCATTTTGGTAATTTTGCATTGCAAAAATTACATGTCCAGTCCCCTTCTCTTGTAAGTGAGATGTCTGTTAAGAGAAAAAACTATTGCAAGAGCATGGAAGACCCAAATGAGAGCAGCTTTTCTTTCACACAGTTACTAATGAATTAACTAATTACCTTTTTTTTACCCAAACAGACAATTCAGGTGAGTGTTGAGAGTACAATGTTTTTTTTGGGGGGAGGAGGTTTACACAGAGGAAGGACCACAGAGAATGAGGCTTCTCTTTATACAGTATCAACTTCCTCTTCCTCTCCTGAAGACTCTTTCCTGTGGTCCTTTTGTTCAGGCATTGGTTATTTAAAATTTGGATTTCAGAATGAAATATTCCTTTATTTACAATCTCTACTACATCATCTACTCTTGAAAGATAGAATCTGTACTTTTTTGGAAAATCAAGTTATCTGAACGTAGTTCTTTGCAAAATGTATGTATTGACCGGCACCTTTATTTTTGTTCCTTTTTTCAAATTGTTTGGTTGTTGCCAATGCCTAGTTGAAGTTAGAGAGGGTGCAGGCCGGCCTATGTGAGATTACCCTTGGACGGTGGAGGTCAGACAGTAACATTTTCTCATTTTCCTTGTGGGTTGATTATTTTTCCCACATTTGTTCTCATACTGCAGTATGCTTTCGTTTTGGGGGCCTAGTCTGCACTATGCCTTCAGATGTCTTTTTTAATATATTTCTTACTGCTTGTGTGCTAGAGAATGCTCACTAATTTTGGGGCCTGTGGATGGCTCTGTATTTATGCTAAATTTAGGATATTTTTTGTCTACATGTGCCTGTTGGTGGCTAGAATTGGGGTGCCTCTAGAAACACAGGCCCCGGTAGCCACACACTTCCCTTTGTTTTTCCCCATGTGTTTGCCCAACTATTTGCCTATATATGTTTGTGTTAAATGACTGATTAAATGTTTTTCTTCAGCTTTTAAAAGTATTTTGTATGGGTAATTTTTGCCTTGCGCTAGTTGGGTTTGTGGTATTTTTAAAGATTATTTTCATCTTTTCTCACTGTTTCAACTTTTTTGCGCTGTTGTATTTATTGTTCCTACTTTACTGGTGACTTACTAGGCCTATGGATAGGCCTAGTCACATCTGGGTGCATACTTATGCAATCCTTTCCCAGCATGTTTTGGTTAGTGGAGGAGGAAGAAGGGACTCCAGCCAGGATACAGCAGCCGTGGTCTCTTTGCTTTACATGCCCCCTTCTTTAATGGCTATATGGTGACGGACATTTTGTAAACCCAGTATGTATGTGTTTCATAGGTGGTCATTTTGTCTTTGTTGTGCATCATCCTTCTTTGCTGACCATGTGGTGACTGACATTTTGTGAAGCCAGTGTGTGTGTGCTTGCTTGTTTGTGTGCGTATCATTGGTGACCATTTTTACTTTGTTCTTCAGACTTCCTTCTTTGTTGGCCATGTAGACAGGCTCATTTTGCAGAGCCAGTGTGTGTGCGTGCGTGTGTGTGTGTGTGTGTGTGTGCGATAGGAAGCCATTTTGTCTTTGTTCTTCATGCCTTTCTCCTTGTATTTCCAAAGTCATGTGGTGAGCATACACCATTTTATGGAGCCCGTGGGTGTTTCTGATTTTTAACACTTTGATTCTACTTTTAAAGAAACACTTTTAAGGAGCAAGCAGAATCTTCTCAGGAAACTCAACAGCAGCTGCAGTCTTACACCTGATCATCCAGAGGTAGGAAATGCAAGGTAAAGAAAGAGCACTCCCCCATCTTTTCTAATTCGTTCTGATGATCTTAGCATGGATTGGACGCTGACCAAGATTTGTGATGAGAGATAAATGAAAAAGAAGGTCCTCGAAAGCCTTGGAAGTGAGGAAGATGATGAATCAGTGATTGTTTGCATGGAGAGTGGTACAGAGGAAGTGCAAATCGCCTCTATTTAACCAACTCTATATCAAGTACTACCATCAATACCACAAGCTTCCACATTTTCAAAAAGCAAGAAAATTGCAGGTACCACCACCACCCCCCCTACTGCAGTCACCGTCTGCCATAGAGAAAGGCAAGCCCAACCGCCTAGCTATACCTCAACAAGTTCTACAGGAGGTGGCTTGATACAAAAGCTCTCTTCACAAGTTTGAAACTTTACACTTATGCCACATGAGGAGCAAATCACTGAATGCTCACTTTGCCACAAACCAATGCATTGTGGTAAGCTAGATGACATTACAGTACATGGGACCAGCTTACACATCTGAAAAATCAACACACCACAAAAAGATAGCTGCTGGTGACAGAGGAGGAGATTTTTAACTAATAGAAGGAGATGGTGGAGAGAAAGTTGTCATGTGAAGCCGCCCTATGATTCTTACTCATAGTATGCAGTCATTATCAGCAGCAGCTTCTTCATCATACAAGGGAAAATGGAATACAATCATCCTAGCATGTCCAAGCAGCTTACCTGTTATACTTAGGTCACTAGTGAAGGTATCCTCACAAATAAAACAGTCACCACGATTCACTATCAATGATTCTTCATACTACCTAACTCACAAGCCAATTCATTTATACAGTAGCAAGCAGACTAAAATGGTAGCCATTGACATTTTATTTGATGGCAGGAGAGTGGTTTCTGGAATTTATAAAGATGTTCGGCTCAAGGTGGAAGGTTCCAAGCAGGACCTATTTTTCCACGGTGCTTTGCCAGTGCTGCATCATTAAATGCTGCAATTAGTTGGTGAAGCAATGAAGGAGACGGCTGTTCATTCCATCCCTCTCACAACAGACATGTAGACCTATTGTCAAGCAACAGGTTACATGTGCATCAGTACACACTCTGTCTCCTTCAAAAGTGTTAAGCAAAGGCAAGCTGCTGATCACACCACTGAGGATGCTTTCCAAGGAATTTGGTGATGCAACATTTTCATTGCTCTCTATGGAGAAATAACATACAGCTGCCAACATCTTGGAAGAATTGAATACCAAAGTTTCAAACTGTTTCAACCAAGAGGTCTGGGAATCAGATTTGTTGTCATTACAATGACAGCCATGGCTGATGGAGGATACTTCAGAGTCATATATTTATCACATTAGACTTCATAAAAAAAGAAAGCAGTAGTCAACAATATACTGGTCACCAGTTTCCAGATTTGCACTAATTTCAGTACTTCTTTCAAAGCACAGAAGCAATTGAGGATCATTCAGCAGGATAATAAAGTCCTTGCAAACGCCCTGATACAGGAGGTGCCAGCCCATTAGAACACCATCTTTTACATGCTGCAGTGCCTGTCTTAGCAGCACCGGTTTATCAATGAGTATGTACTACAAAAGGCAAAGGATGCAATTGTCAAAGCTTTAATGATGAATGTTGACAAATGGGGACTAGTAGAGCAACTGGCCCAAATGCTAGTACCTTTGAGATTTTGACACAGGAAGTCAGCAAAGAGGACACTACCATGAGCCAAGTGATCCTTTTGTTGCATATCCTCCAGGAACAGTTGGAAAAGTTGTAACAAACATTTACCAGTGTTCATGAAGAAGCAGCTGCTTCGGTCAACAGCCTAATACTTCGCCTGAGCACAAATCAAAGGCTACAAATGGAGATTGTGTCCTCTGACATGACATCTATGTCCCAATACTTTAATAATGATAATAATCACCGGCAACTCTCATTCCTTTCTTAGCAGTTGATGTCTCAATTTACAAGAACTGAATCACTAAGAAAGTGGGTGACTTAGAAACTGAACAATCACATGTTTGGGGAGGGTTGACGGGTTAACAGAGACAAAAGTGGATATTTGAAAGTTAGGAAAAGTAAAAAAAAAGGTATAGAAGGCCGTGATGCATGTTAGCTGCAGTGAGATTGATTGTAAATCCAAAATAATTAAATAGATAAAAACAAGACTTATCAGCACTGTCTTGAAAAGTGCTGGAGGTTGCAGCCTTGATCTTCCTGGCGTTTTACTTTGGGGGTGCTGAATGAAGGAAAAAAGAACACTGATTAGTAGTACTAACTGCAAGAATATTAAAGCACGTTTAATAACGTAGGGGCAAAAATGTATACTGCTTATGTAACCGAACATATTCCCATATTTATCACCCATCCTAAAAAAAGTTCCCTAAAATTATCATCTACAAGTGATTTTGCTCCCCTGCTAGCAACATAGTTTCTCTATTGTCACAATAAAACTAGATGCAATTCACCAATCTTGCACTGTACCTCAAAAGAAATGGAGACTGCAGCAGCAGAAGAGAGTCAAAAGTAGCTACACATTCTCAGAGATTTAAACGTACTTCTTACGTCCTGCCCATCAGCCTAAGCAAAAGGGTTCATTGCTCACCGTATAACAGTATCCCATTATGAGGCCTCTACTCCCCGACCTCCAGAGGTGTGTATGTGTGTGTGTCTCTCAGATTTTTCTTTTTATCATTAATAATTGTATCAGTTTGACAAATCTCCACAAAACTTTACCAACCTATTGCTTTTCCTACATTGGTGGAGGATGGAATGTTTCACGGAGATGGATTAAGGGAGGGCAAAGATAAAAAGGGGCCCCAAAACACATTTGGGCACCAATGTGTTTTACCATGGACTTTGTACGCATGCATAGTGGGCAAATGCCCAGTCAGATTTCCATTAAATTTGGCAGGATTACTCAATATGGTGTGCAGATGATCATTTTTGGGTACTACAGGTGAGTAAGGTTAGTGTTTTTTAAGTTATAAATCATTTAAACCTAGTGATAACTGTTGTTGCATTACTCTGAGAGAAATTTTGCTGCATTTCGCGTAAATACTGCAGTAAATAGTGATGACAAGGCTTTATGTGATAAAAGATAAAGGCAGCCATGTTGTGTTTAGGCATACTTTAGCTGTGTTCTGCGATACACCTTAGATTTAGGAATTAGGTTTGATATTTTAACCTACCTATTACCACTTTGCTAAATTGGTAATAAGTGTGGACAATAGTTATACGTTTCTACGTATTGTTAGAAACATGTACAAAGTACTGTGGTATTTCCTAGGAGCAAATGTAGTGTACTACAATGCATTTTCATTTTTTAACCTATTTAGATCTTTTAAAAAAGTCTACAGAGTACCACCGTAATACGTACAAATTACCACGCTACTTAATAAAGTTTAAAAAAATGTGCAGTTATCCCCAAACTACTGGAAAAATATATAGAGAATTATAAATACATTCCTCTAACTATTATCACTTTCATAGGGTGGTAATAGGTAGGGAAAACAAAAAAACTTGATACTTACCCATACATAAGGCTCTAACCAAAAACGCATCGAAAGTATGCCGAAAATACATGGCTGCCTTACCTGTTTTGAAAAGCCAGTCATTAGCCAATCAGATACTGGCTTCTTATCTACATGTGCTGCCGTACACCAGAAAGTTACCATAGTTTACCACAGCACATTGCTAAGTAACTAACACATAACTTTAACATCACATACACTATTTACACCTAATACCAAACATTTGCATTTACACCTCCTAATCTATATTCCTGCCACATTACATATACTTCTGTTCATCCACTTTCATGGTACATCTATTTCAAGTACCACACTCCACTCTATGCCACCACTACTATATGCAACTCAACTCTACACCACTCCACTCCATATTGATTTACTGTACGCCACTCCACTCTACACCACTTCACTCTACAGTAATCTTTTGTACGCCACTCCAGTCTACACTAATCCGCTGTATGCCACTCTACTCTATCGCACTCAACTCTAAACTACTTCACTGTATGCTAATACACTCTATGTCACTCCATTTTATGACGCCGCAGTGTATGTCACTACACTGTTTGCCCTTCTGCTATACATAAATTCACCCTAAGCTACTTCACTCTATGCAACTCCACGCTATTACACTATACTCTACACTATTCCAGTATACACCCCTACACTATATGCTATTCCATTGTCTGCAACTCCACTGTATTCCACTTCAATATACACATCTCCACTCTACAACACTCCACTATACAGCATTACACTGTACACAACTCCATTGTACGCCACTGCACTCCACGCTATTGCAGTCTATGCTCCTATACGCTACTCCACTCTACCCTATTCCACTATATGGCACTCCACACAAAGTCACTACATTCTATGCCACTACACTCAACATTCGTCCACTCTACAACACTCCACTATATGCTACTCCACTGTTTGTCACTCCACTCTATGCTACTCCACCATATGCCACTACAGTCTAGGCTAGTCCCTCTACCGCTCTCCACTATACACCACTCCATTCTATGACACCCCACTCTACACTACTCCACTGCATGCAATTACACTCCACACCACTACACTGTACCCCACTGTACCCCACTCCAATCTATGCCAATCCACTGTACATTTGATTCCACCCAGCTCTACTGTATGCTATTCTACACAATGCAACTCCACTTTACACCACTCCACTCTACCCCACTCCATATCCTATTCTACTGTACACTAATACACTCTATCACTCTCTACTCTACCCCACTCTACCCTACACTATATTCCACTCCACTGTACGCCACTCCAGTCAATGCCAATCCACCTCCTACCACTCAATTATCTGCTATTCCCTTGTACTCAAATACACTCTATGCCACTCAACTCTATGCTACTCCACCACTGTACCCCTCTCCACTCTATGCTATTATTCTTTGTGCTATTCCACTGTGCACCCCTTCACTCTACCCAACTCCACTCAATTAGACTCTCTGCAACTACACTCAACTACACTCTTATAAAACACCGCTACACGCTATTCCACTGTACATCAATGCACTCTACACCACTCCAGTCTTTACCATTCTGGTCTATACCACTCCATTTTTCGATACTCCACTCTACCTCACTCAATTGTACTCTATTCTACTATACACAATTCTACTGTACAACACTCCACTCTCATCTAGTCCACTTTATGCCACTTCAGTCTACTGCACTCGACTATACGCCACTCCACTGTATCCTATTCCACTGTGCGTCACTTCACTATATGCCAATCTACTCTACCCTATTCCACAGTACAGCACTCTACTATACACCATTACACTAAACGCTATTCTGCTCTACAGCAATCCATTGTATGCTGCTCCAGTGTACAGCACTCCACTATTCACTACTAAAATCTACGCCATTCCACTGTACATTATTCTTCTGTATTGAACTCTAGTGTATGCAACCTTTCTCAAAACTATTACACTGTACGCCACTCCACTCTACACCACTCCACTGTATGCCACGCCACTGTATCCTATTCTACTATACAGCACTACACTTTATCTCATTCTGCTCTTTGCCAACCACTCTGTGTCATCATACTCTATGCCACTTTAATCTATGCTATTCCACTCTAAGCCTCCCCACTCTACCCCACTTCAATATATGCCACTCCACTCTCCGGTATTCTACTGTATTCCACTGCACTATACCATACTGCACTCTACACCATGCCACTCTACACCACTCAACTGTACAGTATTCAACTGTACACCACTCCACTGTACCACTCTCCACTCTATGCCACTCCACTCTACACCACTCCACTCTATGCTATTCCCCTATACTCTATACCCCTGACTCCCTAAACCCTCATTACTAATGACATACTCAAGATCCCACACTTAGGCCCTCATTACAACCCTGGCGGTAAATCCCGCTTACCACCGTGCAGAAGACCGCCAACATACCGCTGTGGCCGTGGAATTCCGCTACAGGTACTACGACCCACAGCTCGGAATCCGCCATAATACAGACACCCACACAAGTCTGCCACACCAAAGGTCAGTGATAAAATGGCGATAACAAAACCTCCACTGTCACGCCAACAGGAATACGCCTACACTATCATGACCCACAAATCAACGTGGCGGTCTTTCAACCGCAGTGTTCCATTGGTGGTACACACCGCTGCGCTCAAAATACACACACATTTACAAAACACAACCACATTGGACAAATCAAAATACACACACCTGACACACATACACACACCACACACCCAATCCAATAAAAAACACACACCCACATCACCCACAAACCCTTACTACCAGAATTCTGAAACCACGCCAGAGAGAGACGCCATCATAAACAACACCAGCATCCACAGACACACAACACCATCACTTACACAACATCCACGCACCTCAAACAACACACACCAACACATCCCCTCACACATCACAACACACACCACCTTACACATCACCCACACCACATCATGGAACCTCAACGACACCCCAGGTTCTCTGAGGAGGAGCTCATGGTCATGGTGGAGGAAATCGTCCGGATAGAGCCACAGCTATTCGGATCACAGGTGCAGCACACCTCCATTGCAAGGAAGATGGAGCTATGGTGCAGAATTGTTGACAGGGTCAACACAGTGGGACAGCATCCAAGAACACGGGATGACATCAGGAAGAGGTGGAACGGCCTACGGGGGAAGGTGCGTTCCGTGGTCTCCAGAAATCAGATTGCTGTACAGAGGACTGGCTGTGGACCCCCACCTCCTCCCCCACAACTAACAACATGGGAGGAGCAAGTCTTGGCAATAATGCATCCTGAGGGCCTCGCAGGAGTAGCAGGAAGACTGGACTCTGGTAAGTCAACTCTTTACTACCTTATCCCCCCCACCCTACCTGCATGTCATCATATACTCTCACCCTCACCCCCATCACTCCAACACCTCACATAAGCCACACTGTCACAACCCACCCATCCCAACACCAAGCCCTGCATGCAACACCAAAGCATGGACACCCATCACTAAAGCATGTTCACTACAGATACCCACACAGACCCCAAACCAAATCTCACACAAGGATCAAGCCAATAATGCAAGCACTGGAGTACAGGGTCACTCACCCATTGCACACAATGGCACACACAGATGCAATAATCATGCCTTTACACCCCTGCAGGACCCCTATTCAACGTCACCGGACAGGAGGTACCAGACATATCCAGTCCCCCCGCAGAAGAGACCCACAGTGATGACAGCAGCTCTGCACAACTGGATCAAGATGACCAGCCTGCCCCATCAGGGACCTCGGGACAGTTGGTTCCCCTGACACTGGCACAAGTCACCACGGAGCCTCCCCCCTCAGGGAACACCCCCACAGCACCCACCCAGCGGGCCCATCCCTCTGTCCCCAGGACATGTCAATCAGCAGTGTGTCCACCACTATGGGGAACCCAGGCAAACCCACCAACCCAAGAAAATCAGGGACCTGGGGGCAGTGGGCACAAGGTTCAGGGGACAGAGGTGCAGGAAAACAGGTAAGCTGCGAGGACTGCTGTGCGACAGGGGGAGGACAGGCCCAGGGAACAAACTCTCCATGAGGCCCTCTCCAACATCATGGGAGCTTACCATCATTCCCAGGAGACCATGGCAACAGTACTGGCCAAGTTTCAGGAGACCCAGCGGCTGCAGGAGGAACACTATCTGGGGATCAGGGAGGGCCTGAAGTCCATTAACAACACCCTGGTCACCATTGCAGGGGTGCTGCAAGACCTTGTCAACACCAGGAGGGACACTGTGGCACAACAAGGGGCCCCTGATACTATCCTGGATGATGAACAGCCCTCCATCTCCGCCGGCGCTAGTGGACAGGAGGCACCGCCACAGGAACATGACACCAGCACCCCACCCCCTGCAGATGGAGAACCACCCTGCAAACGGTCCCTGAGATCCAGGAACAAGACAGAGAACATTGCCCAGACACCCGCCAGGAAATTAGCCCCCCTGAATGTCACCCTTCTGTCCCACTTTGTCACCCTGTCCATCCTTCAACTGCCATTGCTCCACTTCCTATGTCCCTTTGGACAATGCACCTGTGAAAGAAATAAACTGGACTCTGCCATGGACATTCCTCCACCATCCCCCTAGCCCATTTTACAACCCCCTTCACTTATATTCTCAGAAGTAAACACACTTCAATCACAAAACAATCTGGAGTCAGTCTGTGCTTTCACAAACGTGTAATTGCAATAACCATGGAATGTGGCAATGTCAATTTACTTGTGCACATACCGATGTAACACAGCTGTAGGCCTGGAGGAAATATAGCAGAGGGCACAAAGTGGGACCCAAATCTGTGAAATGGAAAGCCAAAGTGACAAGTCAGGGTCCATAGACTGGGCGTAAAAGACAGACTTATGCCAGCTCCAATAATAGTATAAGATATGGGAGGCAGTGACATCTTCTTACCTATGTCTCCCTGGAAGTATTGCATGATTATGCTGTTTCTGTTGTCAATATCCTCTTCTTCTGCCTCCTCTTCTTCACTGTCCACAGGCTCAACAACTGCCACAAGACCACCATTTGGCCCATCCTCCTGCAGAAAAAGCACCCGGCATCGCAAAGCCAGGTTGTGCAGCATACAGCAGGCCACTATGATCTGGCACACCTTCTTTGGTGAGTAGTAGAGAGAACCACCTGTCATATGGAGGCACCGGAATCTGGCCTTCAGGAGGCAGAAGGTTCATTCAATCACCCTCCTAGTTCACCCATGTGCCTTATTGTAGCGTTCCTCTGCCCTTGTCCTTGGATTCCTCACTGGGGTCAGTAGCCATGACAGGTTGAGGTAACCAGAGTCACCTGCAAATATCGAGGGGCAACTGTTAGACACACACTAACCCTTAGGGACAACCCTATATCCAGACACCTACTCACACTGTATAGGGTCCTTGTCCTCACCTATACGCCACACACAGTGCCTCTGGAGTTGCCCCATCACATAAGGAATGCTGCTATTTCTCAAAATGTAAGCGTCATGCACTGAGCCAGGAAACTAGGCATTCACATGGGAGATGCACTGGTCTGCCAAACACACCATCTGCACATTCATAGAATGGTAGCTCTTCCCGTTTCTGTACACCCGTTCACTCCTGCGTGGGGGTACCAATGCCACATGTGTGCCATCAATGGCACCAATGATGTTGGGGATATGACCAGGGCATAGAAGTCACCTTTCACTGTGGGCAAATTCTCCACCTGAGGGAACACGATGTAGCTGCGCATGTGTTTCAGCAGGGCAGACAACACTCTGGACAACACGTTAGAGAACATTGGCTGGGACATCCCTGATGCAATGGCCACTGTTGTTTGAAAGGAACCACTTGCCAGGAAATGGAGTACTGACAGGACCTGCACTAGAGGGGGTATCCCTGTAGGATTGTGAATAGCTGACATCAGGTCTGGCTCCAACTGGGCACACAGTTCCTGGATTGTTGCACGATCAAGTCTGTAGGTGACTATGATGTGTCTCTCATCCATTGTCGACAGGTCCACCAGCGGTCTGTACACCGGAGGATGCTGCCATCTCATCACCTGCCCCAGCAGACCTGCCCTATGGAGGAGAACAGCGAGCAGAGAGTCAGCCAACACTGAGGAATCACAAAATGTAATTTGCACACATTTATTAATCCCCAATGTGCCTGTAACTGTGTGTATTCAAGGCCTACATTGGTGTGACGCAGTTATTATTAATGCCATGTGGCCCCCTGAAATGGTGGCTGCCTGACCTCTAGGGTGGGAAAAGGGGATATGAGGTAACTGCGCTGGCGTTCTACACTGGTGCGGTGGGCAGTCGAAGACCGCAGCGCATTTCTGCAGTGGTTAACATTGCACCCTATGGGTCCAAGAAGCCAATGACGATGTACACCGGTGGTGACGGTACGCACCGTCGCGGACGTGACCGCCATTTTCTATACGTTCACTCACTTGATATCTGACCTTCAACAGGAGAGGACCTACACTGCAAGTGCTGCTGTGACCTGTGCCTGGAAGCGACGATGGCTCATGTGTCTGGGAAAAGGGCCCCTGCCTTCACTTTGGAGGAGTTGGAGAAACTAGTGAATGGGGTCCTCCCCGAGTACACACAACTGTACGGTCCTCCAGACAAAAAGATGAGTAAACTGTGAGCATGGTGTATGGGCAATGCCTGTTTGGAGTGGTGTGGATGGAAGATAAATGGGGGAGGCTGAGGCCTTGTACCGCACGGGCATGTGATTAATCTTGGAACTATAAGTGCATGGCGTAGTGCAGAGGGCTGTGTCCGCCAACGGTAGTGGTGTTGCATGCACTGAACATGTCTTTCTCCTGTCTTTCCCCCCCTTTTTGTGGTCTCCCTGTTCTTGTGTGCAATAGCATCATCAGACGGAGGAGCACTGGTGCCGGAGCAGGAAGTAGCTGCATCCCACATGGCCCTGGAGGGCGACACTACGGACTCGGAGTTCACCAGTGGGACGGAGGGCGAGGAGAGCTCCATGGCGGGGACAGGAGCAGAGACCAGTGACTCCGTCTCTGATGGGAGCTCCCTTGCGGTGGCAGGCCCTTCTATGCCCACCGCATCAACAGGTACAGCCACCACCCCCCCTACCAGCACTGCCCTCCCAGCAGCCCCTCAGCGTGTGTCCCGTGCCCGCTCACCCGGGAGGGTTGGCATCTCCTTCACCCCAGGGACCTCAGGCCCTGCCCCAGTCAGCCCTGCTGCCCTCAGTGAGGAGGCTATTGACTTCCTGAGATCCCTCACTGTTTTGCAGACTACCATTCTGAATGCCATCCAGGGTGTTGAGAGGCATTTGCAACAAACACATGCATACCTGGAGGGCATGCATTCTGTCCAGGCAGCCTTTCATAGAGCATTTCAGGCTCTGTCCTCAGCACTAATGGCAGCCATTGTCCTTGGGTCCAGCCTCCCCCCTCCAACTTCCTCTACCCAGACCCAATCCACAGTACCTCAACCTATCCCAAGCACACCATCAGACCAGCATGCACACACATCAACACACAAGAGTGTGTCAGGCAAACGTAAGCACCACACATCCCACAGGCACTCACACAAGCATCATACCCATGCACACATACCAACATTCACTTCCCCCACTGTGTCCCCCTCCTCCACGTCTCCTTCCTCCCTCCCAGTCTCATTTCCATTCATACCTGCATGCACTACATCCTCAGCCACTACCTCCATCACCAGCACGCCCATCACCACACACCGCTCACATGCACTCACCACCCCACTACCATTCACACATCCCCAGTGTCCTCTCCCAGTGTGTCAGTGAGCCCTCCTCCCAAAGAAGACAAACACAGGCACACACCCACCCAACAGCCATCCACCTACAACAGCCTCCAGCCCATGCACCTTCACCCAAATTCAACAGACGTACACCTCCTACAACCACTACCTCTTCCTCCACTCCCAAACCCCCTCCATCTACCCGTCCCAGTGTGTCTAAAAAACTTTTTCTGGCTAACATTGACCTCTTCCCTACACCTCCCCCCGTCCTTCCCCTAGGGCCAGGCTTTCCAGGCCCCAGTCCAGCACTTCAGCCACCACATCCTCAGGCACAGTGGTGCCAGCAACTGCGGGGTCATGGAATGCGCCAACCATCAGGGCTGCCAGTGTGCCACTGAGCAAGGGCAAGGACATTCTGCCACCTGCCAAGGTTAAAAAGGTGCCCACATCCCAGAGGGAGAAGTCGAAAACACCTGCCACTAAGGGGTCAGCGAAAATGAAAGGGGACAGTGGCAAGACAACTGTGCAACCATCAAAGGTGAGGAAGAGCCAAAAACTGGGGCAGGTCAGGAGAGGGCATGGTGGCTCTGACTGAGAGATCAGTGTCACACCTTCTGTCCACGTCCATGCCAACCTGTACGACGGAGAACACCGCCACCTGCACCGCCACCTGCACCGCCACCACAGACCCCGCAGCCAGCACCGCCGCCACAGACCCTGCAGCCAGCACCACCGTCACAGACCCCGCCACCAGCACTGCCGCCACAGACCCAGCACCGCTGCCACAGACCCCGCACCGCTGCCACAGACCCCGCAGCCAGCACCGCCGCCACAGACCCCGCCGAAGGCACCACCACAACTGACACCGCCGCAAGCACCACCAGCGGCCCCGCGACGTCCTCAGACAGTGGCTCCACCGCAGACGTGGCTACCATCCCCAGTGGTCAGTAGTCCGAGGCTGGTGGTGAGTTCAAGGACCCTGGGCAGCTTCCATGAAGCATCACTGTCATCACAGTTGTCACCTGCATATGGAATGCGAAAACGCAGCAGTGTGGGGAATGTCTTTGCCTCCATGGCGTATCATGCTACCTGTACCTCGGCAATCCCATGGCACACACACCCAGGAGAGTGTATTGTTCCGGCCACTCTGCACGTGGAGCACTCTGGGCACCATGCCCCCTCCAGAACCAGGTGAGAATGACATCCACTACCGCAGTCCTTGGCAGGATGAAGCACTCTGGGCACCATGCCCCCTCCAGAACCAGTGGAGAGATACATCCACTACCTCAGTCCTTGGCAGGATGAAGCACTCTGGGCACAAAGCCCCTCCAGAACCAGTGGAGACTGTTATCCACTTGAGAGACTGTGGCTTTGCACTCCCCAGGATAAAGCAGTGGGCAAACCACCCACTGGAAAGACTTGAGAGACTGTGGCTTTGCACTCCCCAGGATAAAGCAGTGGGCAAACCACCCACTGGAAAGACTTGAGAGACTGTGGCTTTGCATTCCCCAGGACCAAACTGTGGCCATGGAGCCCCCTCGTGGAGCAGTGGCTTCATGTGTTATTCAGGCTGAGGTGCCGCCTCTCACCCTCCCCCTGAGGTGTCTGTATATTTTCTATCTGATGCCCCTCAAGTGTTCTCTCCGTTTGGAGTCAGGTATCATGTGTGGGCCTCGCCCATCCATTTTGGGCCCAGTGGTCCACGGACAATGATCGGTGCACTATCCGGACTTGTGTAGTTGGTGTACATAATTGTATATACTGGATTTTGAATTTTGATAATTATATTTCACATGATTACATTCGTTCAAATCATTTCCTTTTGTCCTTGCGTTCTTCCAGGGGGTGAGTGGGTGTATATGTAATGTTGCAGCATGTATTTGTGTATATGGTGTTGTGGGTGGGGTGGAGGTGTTGCATGTTGCGTGTGTGTGTGTCGCTCTCTTTTCCCTCCCCCCTCCCCTGTGTTGTAGGTGCAGTACTCACCGGGGTCGTTACCGACGTCGTTGGAGCTCCTGATAGAGGAGCGGGAAGACCATCATCAGCAGTATCTGCAATTCGGGCTCCATGCGTCCTGGTTCCTCGTGGGGTGTGGAGAGGTGAGTGTTTTCCCTTCTGTGTACTGTTTCTGCCGTGTTTTTGTTTGCGTTTCTGACGTGTTTTTGTTTGCGTTGGTTCCACCCAGGAAAAGGTGGCGGATAGGCCTGTTGTGATAGGGTGGGCAGTACATTGTCTTCCCCCTGTCTGTTGGCAGTGTCCGCTGCGCTGTTTCTTTGTACCGCCGTGGCAGTCGGAGTGTTAAAGTGGCTGGCTATGTTGGCGGTTTCCGCCACGGTCGTAATCCAATTTATTTCTCCGCCAGACTGTTTGCGGTATTACTGCCGCTTTAACACCGACCGCCAGGGTTGTAATGAGGGCCTTAATACCCAGTAACTCTGCCTCCCATAGTTACCAATGGCCCCGGTACTGGTAACTTTGGAGGTGGAGTTACATATCATAACTCCAGAGGCCACAGATTAAAATCCTATGTCAGATTTCTGAACTAGGCCTCTTTGGCCGCAGAACACCTCCTATAGAGATTTCATACTTACCATAGGGAAAAACATTGTTTATGGCAGCTTCCTAAGTCTCTGACTCGTGTCAGTGTACTAGTAAGATTGCTTTGATCAGCAGCATGTACAGAACAAGGGGGAAAACATCACTTACAACACGGTCTAACGCTGCCATTACCATGCATATGTTTACTACTCATGCATTTACCATGCATTAGTTACTATGTTCACTGTGACTATGCATGGTAAGAGAAAGTGTTCTAGGTACCCGGGTGGAACAGGAATGAGCAGACAACAGAAGAGAGAGAGGTAAATTAGGCTGGGTTGGGGGAGTTGGGGGAGTTTTTAGGACAGGGCGGGGGTTGGGGTAGTTATTGGGACAAGGTGGAGTAGGTTTTAGGGTTCAGGGTGAGGGCAGAGGAGTCAGGGTAGTTTGTAGGACAGGGGTAGCTTTTAGGGTTCAGGGCATAGGAGGGAGGGGCGGAGTAGTTTATAGGACAGGGCAGGGTAGATTTTAGGGTTCAGGGCAGGGTCGGGGTAGTTTTTGGGGCAGGTAGGTTTTAGGGTTCAGGGCAGGGGCGTCCTATCAGGGTGGTTGTTAGGACATGGTGAGGTAGGTTTTAGGGTTCAGGGTGGGGGTGGGTGGTCGTTTTTATGACAGTGCAGGGTAGGTTTTAGGGTTCAAGGGTGGGGGTTGGAGTGGTTTTTAGGACAGTGTGGTGTAGGCTTTAGGGTTAAGGATTGGAGTCAAGGTAGATTTTAGGACAGGGCAGGGTAGGTTTTAGGGTTCAGGGCAGGGGGCGGGGTAATTGTTATGCCATGGTGGGGTAGGTTTTAGCATTCACTGCGGGGACAGGGGTTTGGGGTAGTTTTTAGGACAGTGCAGGGAAGGTTTTAGGGTATAGGGTGGGGTGGGGGGGGTCTGGTTATTTTTAGGGCAGTGCAGGGTAGGTTTTAAGGTACAGGGTGGGGGGTCTGATAGTTTTTAGGACAGTGCAGGGTATGTTTTAGGGGTCAGGGCTGGTAGTAGTTTTTACAACAGGGCAGGATAGGTTTTAGAGCTCAGAGGGGGGGGGGTGGTTCAGGGTAGTTTTTAGGACAGGGTTGGTAGGTTTTAGAGTTAAGGGTGGAGATGGGGGCGCAACATGGTTTTTAGGATAGGGCAGGGTTACTTTTAGGGCTCAGGGCCAGGGTTTAGAGCTCAGGACAGGGAGTGGAAGGGTTAGTTTTAAGGGCTTGGGCGGGGTGGAGTATGGTATCAGGTGTAAGGAGGAAGGGAGGGGGAGAATTTACAATGCATGTTCCTTTACCAAACGTGCTTTTACGAAAAAAATTGTAAAGGCATGCGTGATAAAGACGCAGTCATTGTTGAGACCGCATTGTAAAGGCATGTGTGAAATACGCATGCATTGTTCCATCATACATCCAACAAGGGAGTCTACTTGCAACTGTTAAAAGGTGTATTTTGTGAGGTTACCTATATTTAAGATTTATTTCAAGGCTTTGTAATGTGTAGCTCATTATATCCAAGTCTCAGGGCAGGCTTCACAAAGGTAAACTTAGACCAAAATTCTAAGTTTAGACCAAAAGTCTAACTTTAGACCTAAAGTCTAACTTTACTACTAGTAAAGTTAGTCTTTTGCTATACATTTAGACCTTTGGTCTAAGTTTAGACAAAAAGTCTAAACTTAGAACAAAATTCTAACTTTACTACTAGTAAAGTTAGACTTTTGGTCTAAGTTTACCTTTGTAAATCGGGCCCTTTGTTTTCAAGCACTCTTAACAGAAAGTGACGCCCAGATTTCTTTTCATCTGTATAAATTCTCGATTTTTAGGATTTTCAATTTTTACATTTTTGCCTCCTACACTAGCCCTCACTACAACATAATCAAATGGGAAACTAAAATTTGTGACTTTCACTGAAATATTGTTCCTCTTGGGTGTCCCCAAATGTGCCCAGGCTTGTTCTAGCTACACCTCCATGGTCTTGTATCCCTGTTCTTGTTGGCATCCTCTTTAAACAATTGCATGTCTGCTTTGGCCATCAGTACATGCATTGCACTATAGCTGGTCTGGGCACTGGCTCCCTTCCTGTTTTAAGTATGTGACAAGAATATTTGTGGGCATTTACAAACTCCTCAAATTTCCCTTTCCACTCTGAAAAGTGTCAGATCTTCAGTCCATCCAATGACTAGCATAAATATCTTTCTAGGGTCGGAAAAAGGATGGCTCACCATTCGTTTCCTGGGGGATGTAGGATAAAAGATTTCTCCAGAGGGACGAAAGTGCACTCCAGTGGTGCTCTTATAAATATTCTTACATGCCTTTGTGAATTGGCTCTAAAACATCTAAAATCATGATAAAATGGGAACATTCAAGGAATATTCGTACAATATTAGAGAAAATAGAAAGGACTGTGTCCTGTTTGCACTTTTCATAGGAAGTTGATCATTTTTGGACAGATTCACAAAAGCATGTAAAAGTATGTACAAGAATAATCCTGTAGTTCTACTCCCCCTACTCATAAATGGTTGTGTGTGTCGGCCCCTTTAAAATAAAATGCTACAGTTTCAATTAAACCAATCCACCTACTCACAATTTTATAGAAATCTTTTGGGTGTATGTTTCAAGTCACAGTGTAGAATGAAAAATAGACATACTTAAAGTTCTATGCAAAGCTTTACAACTTTAGTATTGTTACACACCGTATCTGTGGGACACTGCAGTTCAAGGGAGTAGCCAGAACGTCAAAATATTCCCCACTTTGAACCAAAATTCCTATGGCACCAAGCAAGTGAAGCAAGTTCACAACCCTCCCGGGAGAGCTAGGCTTGTCTCTTCCGTCCGAGCATCTATCTGTGTAACCTTTCATCCTTCCATCTACCCACTGATATCCATGACTTCACCTTTACATTCTGTCATCCATTCAATGTTTCATCCATCATTCAGTCTATCACCGTTCAATCTGCCCCTCCATATCCAAACCTATCCATACATCTTTAAACCTATCGAAATTAGCCAACCATCCATCCATCCATTCAACCAGCCAACCTTCCACTCAGTCATCCATCCTTTCACTTATTCACCTTTTTCATCCATCCATTTATCCATTCACCCAACCATTCTTGCAATCATTCACCCATCCAGCCTTTCACTGTCACCCTGTCACCCCATCCATCCATCTATCCATCCATCCATTCAATCCATCCACCCATCCTCCCTTTCAGTCATTCACCCATCCAGCCTTTCACTTTACCATCCATCCTTTCACTCATCCATCCACCCTTTGACCCATCCATCCATTTACCCTTTCACTCATCCATCCATCCACCCTTTCATCTAGCCATCCAACTACCTTCCCTTTCACTCATCCATCCATTTTTTCACTCATCCATCCTCACATCAGCTATACTTTCACTCATCCACCCATCTACCCTTTCAGTTTGTCCATCCACCCAGCCTTTCAGCCCATCCATTTATCCATCCATTTCCCTTTCACTCATCCATCCATCCATCAATCCTTTCTCAGATCATTGATCCATCCACCCTTTTAATCATCCATTCATTCATTCACCCTTTCACTCATCCATCCGTACATCATTCATTTCACTTAAACATCCAGGCATCTATCTGTTGCATGTTAACTGTGAGCCTTTGTCTGCAGAGCTGCAGACATAAAAGGCCCATCAAGAACCCCACCCAACTGTAGTTGCTAAAGCGGGGTGTTGACGATGCCCCTGCAGCAGTATACACATAACAAGTTTACAGGGGCGGCTCCTCCGTTAGGGAGGAGGAGCGTCAAGCCCCATCCCCCGCCAGCAGCAGAAGCTGCAACCATTTCAGAACACCAGGAAAATAAACTATGTTTATTATCCTTTTGTTGTGAAAGGGGCAGGGCCATGGGGGTGATGAGCAGTCTCCCCCTCAGTTCACATGTAGGTTTGGCCAGCCATCTCGGCCTGGCCAAACACACATGAGCAGTGTGCTCTCTCCAGCCCGGCACTGTGTTGCAAGGCTGGAGTAAGCCTGCACTGGCTCCCAGTCTTCCTGAGAGCACCCTGACTGGGCAGTCACAGCAAATTCTGATGCTTTGAGCAGCGTCAGGGTTAACCGCAGGGCTGGCTGGAAGCTTGTTCCTGCAGCGACGATGGAAAGGGGAGTGGCGTGGGTCAGCAGATCAGGTACGTTTTTTGATTATTTTTTATTTATTAAATGTACCCTTCCTCTCCAACTCCCCCATCCTATCACTCGCACCGCACCCACCCTGCCCCTTGTTAGTGCAGTGAGCCACGACTGCAAGTTTGTATATTTAGTAGGATGGAATTAATGTACACTAAAACAAATAGATAAAACACTTTGATTAACCTTTCTTTTATTTATAATATGCTTAGACCAGAGCATTTGAAAATCCCAAATCTGCCACTGGTCTCAAATTCTAGTCCTGCAAGTTCTTGTATTTCGTTGTATATGTCTGATATAAGTGGCTGCTAGTATCACTGCACCTGTCTGAATACTGCACAGCCAACACCACCTAATTCACCACACAGCGCTTAAAACTGCACTTTAGGGAAGTATCCAACATGACTGCATTCACCTACGTAGCACCTGTAGGCACTTATATCAAAAATGCTTGTTGGTTTTCCCAATGTTTGCTTTCTATACACTGTTGTTTGTGTAAAGCATGTGTTGGCACCAATTCACCCATAGGCCAATGCCTGAACGTACATCAGTAATTCTGTAATTTGCTTTCCATTCACTCCCTGCTAAACTGAGGAGAAGTTCTGAAAATTAGCATCCGCTTAAAAAAAGGGATCATATGTCAAGCCATGGAGGCTAACATTTTGCATTATCCTTTTATTGCCTCACTCACAGAAGCAACAATTGAAAGAATTTAGCACTTAAAAAATTATAACAAGCTATAATACTCAGGAACACACAGCTCTCATCCTTCTTTTCTAGCTGCTGCTTGCAAGATAAATACTGCCTCTGTCTTATCTCATTTTATAAAGGCCTAAATTAGTATGTTAGGAGAGAATAATTGGGTAGTGGAGTTAAGCAATTACAGACAAAAATTTAACTTTTTTCAATTAAAGTCAGATTTAATTTTTGGATTTGTTTTCTAGAGGTTAAAATACTTATCTTGTTAAGACAGTGTTCAGCAATATGTGTTTTTGAAGCCCACATTTCAGAAACTTAAAGTTTAAGATTTCTTTGCCTTTTTGGTTGGAAATAGTGCTTGTTGGGTGGTAAATTATTGTGATTTTCTAAAAATAGAAAACAGCTAATGTGGGCCGGTTGATTTCTTACCGAGCTTCAGTTGTTTGTGTGTTTTTCAAATGCCTCGGGCAAGGGTTAACCATGAGCACGTCAGTATTTATGCTGCTTCCAGTGGTTCTGCAGTCAGCAAATCTGTGTGTCTCACGCATTCGAGAAAAGACTCTAGGATGGTATACTCATTGAGCGTATGTCGAGTTACATGCTCAACTCGTTGCCCATTTTGGATAGTTGTGAAGTGTTCTACAGGTTAGGTGACAAGTCCATTTTCAATGTTTGGGAAGTGTACATGTGTTGTGGTGATTTGGCAGTTGTCTTTTTGACAGGATTGCAGTCATGTCAGAAACATGTTGGAGAATCAGCTGGATGGGGGCATGAAAGATAAATTGAAGGAGTGTTGAAAATGGCATTTGGAAAATTAGTTATCGATTACAGACTTTATAGATAGAAAATCTCAGATTTGTGGTCCAACATTCAAAGAAAGGTTATTGAGGCCACAGTTTCAAAGGGTCATAAAAGTAATGATGGGGCAACATGCAGAGGCTGGATAGGTAGAGTCCAGAAGAAAAGAGTTTCAAAGGAGATTATTCCTGGGAAGTAAAGACGGTAAGGATAGCAAAGGATAATGCCTCAAATTGTGTTGTAGATGTGGAAGAATTGATTAGTGCAGTAGACACAGATGATGCACAAGATAAAGACCTGAAAAATGTTCCTAAAACATATGTTTTCGATGAGATATCATAAGAGGGAGAGATAGAAGATTTATATTATCCTTCTGTTTTTGATGCCAAAAAAGATGTGTTTGAGGTACAAAAGAAGATAACATCAGAAAAGACATTTAAGAACGCAGGATCAAAATTAACAATACTTGATCATTTTGGGGAAGAAATGTTTGATCCTCTGTTAATGAAGTATCTCTTATCCCCGGAATGGCTGCCTCCTCTTCATGTGGCAAAGTACATTACCTTATGGTAAGACGAGAAATACCTAAAAAGTCAGATCATGCTTAATATCGGAGAATCCCCGTCCAACCCGACCAGACAAAATAGTAATGGCTCCAGCTTTGGATGCAAAGATCTTAGCATTTACAAGTAAGAGTGGGAAGGATCCTTGGAAAGGTCTCAATAGAGGGTTGAGGTCTAGACAAGACCATCTATTAGATATCACTGGTTCTCTAACTAAGAGTTTTGACATGGCGGAGGAAGTTTATTTGAATGAGAGTCCTGTAGATCATGGGGAGCTCGCAAACGGGTTCAGTGATTTATTTGCTTACTTGAGATAATACTGTGTTGTCTAAAGGAAAGGCGGAAAAACATTCTTCTAAAGATTGATCCTAAATAATGGAATTGGCTAGCAAAGAAGGAGGTCTGTCTCCACAGAATTGTCTTTTTGGGGATGACTTTATTAAGGAGATGCAAGTATGTGGGGGAGTTCAATTCTATGCAGACATCACAATCAGATATCAAGAAAGTTTTTGGAGAGAGTATTTGCTAGGGCTGGGAATGCAAAGGCTCAGTTCCTCAGCCGAGGGCAGTGTGACTCCAGAACCTTAATGGGTCATCGATATATACCCCCCCTTTTGGATATGGTCAGTTTGGGCATGGAGTCTCACAGGATTTTGTTTCCCACAAACGCAACCTGTGACAGGGAGATCTTCAAGTGGGGACAGGCGCCAGCGAGGCTTTTTCTCCAGGTAAGACAAGACAATTCAGTTAGTTGAGTGGCAGACTAGCCCAATTTTATGTAAATTTGTTGAGGGTGACTCAAGATCCTTAGGTTTTGGAAACATTCAAAAGGTACAAATTACATTTCTGGAGAGTCCTGTATAGAAGAAAACACCTCAAGACATGTTTTTCTCACAGGAAAAAAGGAGATGAGTATCAAAAGAGGTAGAACATTTAGTTGTGAAAGGAGCAAAAACAGAAGAATGGGATGGTTTACTGGGTTGCGTCAGCAACATATTGTTAGTGGAGAAGATGGACAAGAGAATGCACCCAGTGATAAACTGAAGAGGGTTGATCCAGTGGGATGGATTCCATCATTTCAAGATGGAAGGCATCCATCTGTTGAAAGGCATGTTGAGAAGAGGTGATTAGTTAACACGGTTGAATCTGAGGTAGTCTTTTAGTGGAGCCCTTCGTGTCACCAAGGTCATCAGAATGTGACAGTTTATATTTATGTTAATCGCAGTCTAATGGATAAACTTAGAAAGCTGCACTGACACATTTTTTAAATGTGCACTTGCTTGTACTTCAGAGTTCAGCTTAGGTGGAATTTGAATTAACTTATGTTAGAGGGATAAATCAATGTTATAATGTAATTTAGACTCTAGACTAAGTGAACATAGATATGATAATGAATTTCTTATGATTAGTAAATGATTAATGAGCTTAACAATATGTGAAAAGTGAGAGAAATACATTTTTCTTTTATACCTAATGAAATGCAGTAACAAAGCTTTCCATTTGAAATGAAATAAGCTTGCACATCACATGTGTTTTACTAAAACATATTAATGAAACACATTATTATGATTTCTTGTGTTAGCATGGGTGAGGCCTGTTGAAGTTTGTAATTTGTGAGTGTGATAGAAATGCTGACTCATTCCCTAACATGAACTTTCTTTTAGGTTATATTCTCAAGAGAAGCTTAGCTAGTTGGTAATAGATTCTGCTGTTGTTTAAGTATGGAGAGAAGGTATCACGGTGTCCTTAAAGGAAGAACAATGTGAAACATGGACTAGTATCATATACAATTGTTTCAAACATGCATGGAGTCACACAGATGGAAGATGTTCCCTTTACATACCTGGGAAGATATTGGATTGTTTCAACTTGGAGTCATATGTTTAATTCCCATTGGAAGATGTCCATTCAAAATGACATGAACTGATACCTTTGATTAATCAGAATGCTTTGTGAATTGTAAAATACTGATGAGCATTTGAACATTGGAGCAGTCCTGAGCTATCCCTGACAGATCCTTGCAGTCCCCATAGGCTGTTCTGATGTCTGCTGATCCTGATGCTTGCTGATCCTGATGCTTTGCTGATGAAGATTCTCTCAATGTTGTACCCTTGGAGAGATATCTCCCTCTCTGTCATTGCCCCTAGAAGTGCCCTTTTGATTTAGAAATCCTTTTCATTTCCCCTTCAGAAGACTCTTGACCGAGCTTCTGATTGGCTGATGCTTTCTCTTTTTTCTCATTTTTTTTGCTCAACTTGGTGATCTGTCGTCCAAGATTAACTTTTTCCAAATTATGTTAGTCCTTTTTCAGCTATTTGTATTTTCTCACATATGTTGCTCCCCACACATGTATTTCCCTGATTTGATTTGTCATAGGGTTGACCTGTGCCCAGCTAAAGATTATTGACTCTGGTAATTTGAATGACTGATGATTGCTAATTCTGAGCAACTGATTATTTCTGTAACTCAGATATTCTTGTTGATGTAATGCTTTATTCTTCTTGAATGCCTATTTTTTCTAATGTTAGTTCACCGAAATCTATTTTGATGCGTTGGGAAACCTTTGGTGATTATGTACCTTCATAACTTGGTTTTGCGCATTGTCTGTATGACTTTAAACTTGTGTTTTTAATACATTTTTTACTATATTCCCTGATTAGAGTTTTCTTTCCTTGGCCACATTGGTCATGGTGTTTAAATTGTTTGGGGTTGTTTTGAAATTTTGTTGATGGTTCTAACACACCACTTACTGGGTCCAAAGATTCACCTACCTCAAACAGCATTGATTCCTGTGAGGGATAAAAATGCCACAACAAATCTGAAGGATGATTCTTTAACAGTTCTGATTTGGGAACCACATCAGATTGTTCTGCAGTTCAGATGGATAGGAAAGTTATGGAGATTCATGAGTCTTCCTTTTCGGTCATTCTTCTGCACCATGGTGCTTTTTACAAAGGTTCTTTGACCGTTGATGGCCTGGTTACGGACGAGGGGAGTCAGGTTGGCCATATACCAAGACATTTTATTGAGGTGGTATCAAAACACACAAAATTGCAAACAGAGCTTTTGGTGTCCCTTGGGTTTATAGTGAACAAGGTAAAATCTTGTTTGGTTCCCAGTCAGGAGACACAGGGGCATATTTATATTCTGTTTGTGCCAGATTTGCGTAATTTTTTTAGATGCAAATCCCTCACAAAATTAACTCCATATTTATATTTTGATGCTAGAACCGTCTAGCGTCAAAATATTGGAGTTAACGTCGTTTTTTGCCTGCGGAAAACTACCTTGCTTCAATGGGATGCAAGGTAGGCGTTCCTGGGCAAAAAATGACTCTAAGGCCTTTGAGCCTTATTTATCCTCCCGTGCAAAAATCACGCACGGAAGGAGAAGGGCCTTAAATATTGGCACTAAGCCGGCTTGGCGCCATTTTTTAACGCCTGGGTCAGGGCAGGCGTTAGGAGACCTGTGGGCTCATTTCTATGGTCGGAGGCCATGGAAGCAGCCCACAGGTGCCCTTCCCCGTCCCCAGGGACACCCCGAGCCACCCCCACCCACACCTGGAGGACACCTAAGATTGGGGGGGTCCCATCCCAGGTAAGTCCAGGTAAGTTAATTATTATTTTTTTAA
The DNA here is from genome assembly GCF_031143425.1 of Pleurodeles waltl. Classification (NCBI taxonomy): domain Eukaryota; kingdom Metazoa; phylum Chordata; class Amphibia; order Caudata; family Salamandridae; genus Pleurodeles; species Pleurodeles waltl. Next base: position 1,151,340,491 of record NC_090447.1, on the reverse strand, counting down.
GTGCCATGGGTCCCCTGGGCATGGCCATTGGGCAGGCGGTATGACTTCTGTCTTAATTTAGACAGAAGTCATGTCCATGTGGGTTGTGCGTACAAAAAATGACGCTAGTCAGGTTAGAGTCATTTTTCTGACTCTAACATGACTAGCGCCATTCTTTGATGCACAACCTCCTGTTTCCCCTAAGTCTCCCCCACCCGGTTAGTATAATTTATTTTGACGATAACCGCGCCTTACCGCCGGCTAACGACATTCCTTAAATATTGACGCCGGGCAGGCTAGCGGTAAACGTTTTGACACAAGCCTGTGCTAATGCAGGCTTTCATCAAAAAGTATAAATCAGGGCCACAGTTTCTAGGTTTTATGGTCTATATGATTAAAAAAAAGTTGAGATTGCCAGGAGAGAAGTTGAAGAAGTTGAGAACGGAGTTATGAAGAGTTTTGAAGATAAAAGAGCTAACATTAAAATTAAGGATGTTGGCAAGAGTTCTAGGGTTATTGTTGATGATAGTTCAAGTGATTATTCCCAGGTCCTCTTTATTACCGAGCTCTGCAGAGGTTGGAAATGAAGCATCTAAGATGGATCGGTCATATTCTCAGAGGAATCTTTTGAATCAAGAATCGAAGGAAGAGTTGGTTTGGTGGCTTCAGAAGGCAGGGCTATTTTTGAGAAGGTAGAGAATTAGGGCCATATGTACGAACACATTTTCCCATAGACACAGAATGGGCCAAACTGTTTGGTACATCTGGCCCTTAGTGATGAATTCTGAAGTGACTTTGGAAAAATGGGGTGTGAGATGTGGGGCTATGGAGGTGGCTGTTGAACGGGGCAAGAAAAGAACTTGCAAGTCAATTGTTTGGGACTATTGGCAGGTTCTTTTGCAATTCACTGTTTTCCTTAAGGGATAAAAAGATGTGTGATGCTTTGTATGGACAATGTGTCTGTAGCAAGATTTGTCAACAAGATGTTGGCCCTCTAACAAGGGAATTCATTTTGGGAATACGTTTGAGAAAAAGGGATATCTGTTGTGGCAGAATATATTCCTGATCCACGCAATGCTGTGGAGAAATGGTTTTGAGAAGTTTCAGGAACTCGAGCAATAGGAAAATGAACAGAATGATGTTTCTGAGAATTCAGGAAATTTGGGGTCCATTCGGTGTGGATCTTTTTCCCATCAGGTTGAAAACTTATTTATATAATTTCTTTAGTTGGCGACCAGATACAGAAGCATGCAGGTGGATGCGTTCATATCGGATTGGGGAGGTCTAGCTACTTATGCATTTCTTCTTTTTGTGATGATGCAGAGGTTATTGGTTCAAATGCACAGGTGCAAGGAGACAGTTGTTATCATAACCCTCATCTGGAGGTCACAGGATTGATTCCCTATCATGATGGAGAAGTCAGTGGATTTCTTTGCATGTATTCCATAATTCAGGAGTGTGGTATTAGTTCCACAGAGAGAGTTTTACGATCTGTTTGCTAGGTGTTTTCTAGCATTAATGGCATGAAGGATTCCACGAGACATTAGAAAATGCTAGGTCTTTTGGCAGAAACTTTCAGATTTATATCAGCATCCTGGGAACCAGGAAAAAGAAAGGTTTATAGATAGGCATGGAAGAAATGGATAGTGTTGGTGCTTTCAACTAGGTTTTAATCCTGTTTAAATTGATTTAATGTAGTTCATTATTTGAATTTAGTAGTTTGAATCTGGCCTTTTTTTTTATAGAAGGGTTAATGTGTGTAGATTTGCTATTACTACTAGGCATGCTTTGGTGGCTGAGGTGTCTATTGGTCAGAGTTTGGTGGTTAAGAAAATCATGCATGGTATGATAATTTGAAAACCTCTGATAGCTCAGTATTCCTCATTATGTGATGTTAAACAGGTATTAAGAGTGGTAGAAAGTTAATTGAATCTTGAAACACAAGTTCCTGGATGTTGTCTTTGTTGCTCAGTTTGGTTTCTTTTAGAAAGACTCAAGATGTGAGGCTGTGGATGTCATGAGCAGAGCTTTTCAACCTGAAGATGTTCATTTTTACATTAAAAGAAGAACAAAAAAATGATCAAGAACAATATTTTATCCTGATTTAGAACTGAATAAAAGACTGTGTGCAAGCAAAGAATAGTTGGTTAATGCTCTAGGGTTCGCACATCTGATTTTATAGCATGTATACAAAATTGTGAAAGACAAATTCGCAAACGAGTGCCAAGGGTGCCAACCTGGTCTGCCACCCAACCACCATGGGTGTAAACACAAGGGCTGGTTGAGAAATCAATCAGACCTAAACAAAGTCAATTTAAGACCAGGGCACACCGAAGTAGTCCAAACAGTCACTCCAAATGTCAACATATGTATAAAATCCAAGAGACACCGTGTGGGCGTTGATTGAGGTTTATTTTCTGCTGAAACAGTGATACATCCGGGAACAGCCAACACTTGTTTCGTCCACAAGGACTTTCTCAAGGCCTTAAAAGTCAGTGTTAATGACTGAAAATAATTCTGTAACGTTTCCAGAAGGGTATGTCAGGTGACTCCGTCATGAGGTAGAACAAAGTTGTACTGCAGGTTGTTGCATGAAAAGCCAATAAAGTGCGGATAAGTAGTCCCCGTTATCCTTCATATGGTGACACGGGAAAGCAAGGCCATGGTAAGCCTGAATCACAGTGCGTGTTGAAACAACCGGTCGCGTAACTGACGAATCTTGTTGTCTTTGTTGCTCAGTTTGGTTTCTTTGAGAAAGACTCAAGATGTGAGGCAGTGGATGTCATGAGCAGAGCTTTTCAACCTGAAGGTGTACATTTTTACATTAAAAGAAGAACAAAAAAAGATCAAGGACAACATTTTATCCGGATTTAGAATTGAATAAAAGACTGTGTGCGGTTAGTTGCTTAAAGGAGTATGAGAGAAGAACCTAGAGAGTGAGATGCAATGTTGTGACACACTTCTTAATATCTTACAGGATTCTACACAAGCCAGTTTCTCCAGCAACATTAGCAAGATGGGTGAAAAATGTGATGAGAGAGGCTAGTGTGGATGTGAGTTGATTCAGAGCACATTCTGTTTGGGGTGCTTCTGTGTCACAGGCTTTCGTTATGGCTGGCTCTTGCAGAATATTCTAAGAAACAGATTGGTCAAATGAGAATATGTTTAGAAACTTTTTAAATGATGGTGAGCTCTGTTGAGAATGTCTTGGCAGGACTTTGAACTTGCATAATGTTAGCCTCTGTGACTTGACACAAAATGTAGATTTTCCACAGCCTAGTGGTCAGAATATCTGTATCTTATTAAAGAGACGTGGGCTAAGATTATTCCATCTCTGATTTGTTACCCACCCTGATGAAAGTTTACTTTTGATTTCAGAATGAACAAAGGATTTTGAAGAAGGACTTTTGGATTGCGGCAGAAGAAATGATTGTTATATGTTGATCTTTTGGGAGAGTTTTTTATGACAGCTGCAGGTTCCTGAGTTGTATAGCTTGCTAGAATGTTTGAGATTCTACATTTTGTTAATTGTTACTGCTGCTAGTGCGGCAATAAAAAGATAATGCATAATCTTAGCCTTTGTGTCTGTAATCAAATCCAGATTTTCTGCCCACCAGGCTGTGAAAAATGTATATTTTTCAAACTTTCTTCCAGTGATAAAATAATTCTGCAATACCTTCCATTATCTATAATTCCTGGGTCTTGGAAGGCATGACAGTTAACAATGGTCTTGCCTTTTACTTATCCCAATCATGATTGTCTTTGTTAAGTGCAGCACTAATTCATCTCTAGGTAACATTTTATAAAATAAATAACATGCGTGTGGAAGGAAGTGCTGATGGAAAAATAGCGTTGAGGAATGGTTTTATGCCATGTGTGATACTTTCAGTGGTTCAATATGTTAGTAGCACAATAAATAAAACTCACTGTTCTGGTATCACACTGTTGGGATGGGCCCCTTGCATGACATACAAGCGTGTTTCCAAGCCCTGAGTGACCGATAATATGTGAATCTGTTGTCCTGACTTATGTTTGGCCTTGGTATCATGCTAATTTAGCATATGAGGAGAGGCTTACACCTGTCACTGACAACACCTCCAGGACAAGTCATGTGACCTGGAGGGGCACACAATGCATACCCTCATAGGAACAGTGGACTACTATCCCTGTTCTCACTTCATCACATACAGTGGTGGTGACAGCGGCAGCATACAATATTTGATAATGCAAAGTGTGACCAGACCATTTTATCTGTTTCAAGAAAAGTGTGGCCTACCAACCACTTCTGTTAAAGTTCTGCTGTTATGTGTGATCCTTCCCTTTGAACTGATAACCCATGTGTATATCAAATGTGCACATGTGTCTGAGCCTGTGATACATGTAGGGTAGTAGGACTCAGTATTTGTGAATCTGAGTCAGTGTGATCCATTTTGGATGCCCCCGGCTTAGCCTGGCACAAGATGAAAGATAAAGCAAGCTTCACAAAACAGTGAAGTGTACTGCCTGCTTTGCCTGGAGGATGGAGGAAGACAACAGGACTAACTTTGAAAATTCCATGAAGACATGTGACCAAGCAGGTACTGAAGAGTTCTGCCTAACCACTGCCATTTGGTAGAGGGTAGGGTGAATGTTGGGACTGCAGTTCTGTAGTTCAAGGTAAGGAGATTTCGAGGCCTGGCATGCTCTTTTATTTATCCATGATTCCTCATACAGAAAGGCTGATGACAACCAGGTGCAGAAAACTCACACTTCATTGTGCTAATGTTGTAGGCGCTCCTGCTTGTAGTCACCCCCAATGCAACCTCTTGTGGGAAGCATCACTTTACATGATGGCTGTATCAGGAGATCAGTTGAAAAGGACACTGGAAAGAAAATCACCTTAAAGCAAAAGTGTTTAAACGTGGGATCCAAACTAGCCCACTTTGTTCTCGTCCCAAGTTCTTCTTGACCAAAGAAAGGAGTGCGCTGAAGAGTACTTGAAGAGCTGCTGGGCTGGTGTCTCATGGTCAGCCAGTCTGCAGCAGTGAAGGGACATCACCTGAAGCCAGTACTGCTGACACAAAAGGTAGGCTTACTTTAAATGCCTGAGATTATGCCATTATGCCATATCGCATAACTGAGATTTCATTTGGGTAGAAATGCTACCACAGGAGGCTGTGAATGCTACCACAGGAGAATGTGAATGCAGGAGCCTGTGAATTCAGACAATCCGAAAGGGAGTGGCACGCTCGAATTAGGACGGCCCTGGGGCAGTAGAGGCAAACAACCCCACCCCCATTGCTACAGCCGAGTAGCCCCTGTCTCTTCCGTGACACTCCCGAATGGGGTCTGACACCTACTGTGTAGGTTGTTAAATAGAGTGAACTCGCTAAATATCACGCATTACTTTGACCACTTAGCAGATATGCCATTCAGCTAACGTCCAAACATAAACACCATAACCCGTAGAGTATGTGCAAAAAAGCATTCTTTCTTATCCTGGTGTCAGACATGACACTTTATTCATAATTGGTTATGAAAGGACAAATGGGAATGAAGAGATGTGCAAAGACAACCACATCAATCTCGGCCTGGTGTGCCAGCACAAAGCTCTGCTACGGTAATGGTGCCAGCTAGCAGCTGGATTTCAGAAGAGTTCTTCTGATATCTTATGTTGATGGTGATCGATGGGGAACAGCTGGGGCACTGCTGCGGGTCAGAAGAAACAGTTTTCCTCGTCTCCAGTTGATATCGGAGGTTTACTATCAACTCGTAAGAAAGAAAGGCACAGGAAGCTTCCTTCTATCATTCACGCTCGGGAGCAGCCAAATATATATATGTATATTTCTGTATGTTGCAAACCACCCCCTGATGATCAGAAACATGTGAAAGAATATAATGCATCCCGAGAATGAGAAGCACATGTAACATTCTCTGGCGAGAAGGAACGGCGCTCTGCTGTCCTCCGTGAAGCATACACATTGCCCATAGCTAATTACCCAGGGCTGAACACCACACTGTAGTAAGAGCACAGTATATTCCTGAGCATTTTAATTCATTTGACTGTGTTTTCTTTTATTTTTTTAACAACCTTGTACATACGATAGTCTTTGTTCACATCACCTGAACCATTTGAACTCTAGTACAGTGAAGCGAGAATTCATTAATAAAATAAAATAGCTGCTAAGCGACTCAATGTCACCTGTGACGCCTTCAAGCAGTCCGCCTGTTAGCTAACAGCACGTCTACAGCTCATGAACAATGCCAAGGTTACGGAAATTGCAGGACTACGAGAAACACACTTACCATGCGAGTGAGTCTCTATGCTTGCTGAAAGCAGCTAAAGTCTCTGGTCGAGAAACAAGGGGACATGTGGGGATTTACCAGGGCAATCGAATGTGGTTTTATCGATTATCCTGCTATTTCCTTATTTCTGACAGCATTTTCAGCATATACCATACAGTAATTGGGAAACCATTCCTAAGAACCACTAATGCCTTCATTCAAGAATTGCATCCTCAATGCGTGGTGTCATCCAATAATACAGTTTCTATAGCACTGCTAGCGCTTAATACAATATGAAAGGTTTCCAGCTCGTCACGTACAACACTTTTAAAGTAAACACTATGGTCCTCATTTAAAGCTTTTTTCAATGAGTGTGACTTACTTCTGAAAATTTAGGAGAAGGATTAAGAAGTCATACCTACTCACAGCACAACTTTGTGAATCAGCTCCAGTAAACCAAGGTTTAATACTGTGGAGCGGCTATGTGGCTCCATGTCAGCAGCCGACAAGGCTCCATCCCTGCACTTTGGTTCTACAGAAAAATACCTCTAGAGTGGGTTGGAGGGGACAGTTATGCTTCACTTCAGTTAGATTTCTTATATGACAGTACCACATTAGAAAACAGGATTGACAATAATGGTTTTCTAGACTGCGCAGCTTTATGTATTTGTTCAAGTAAGTATACAGTTATTTTTAAGAGCGGAAAAATTGTGTTTGTGCTGCTATAGTCTCAAGTAATTTCCAGCATTTCACAATTGGATTATTCCTTCAAATGTCTGAAATTACGCAACTATGCCACACTGCATAAATGAGATTTCATTTGTGTAAAAATGCTACCACAGGAGCCTGTGGATGCAGACAGTTCGAAAGGGAGTAGCTGTTAGTGTCACACTCGATTTTGCGCTATTTTCTGCATGAAAGGTGTCCTTGCTTCCAAAAATAATTTGCACAATAACGTGGTATTAGGCATAATATTTGAGAATTTAGTGTCATTTCCGCAAACAATGGTATGTATATTTTGCCCAAGCTTAATTATTTTGGTAGGAGTCCACTGATCAAACAAACACCTTGCCACCTATAAAAGATAGAGGGTCAGATTTAGATCTTGGCGGGAGGTAGTCTGTCAGTAAGGAATGGCGGGGGACATTATGTCTGCCACCCTAATTAGACTACCGCCTGCCAAATTTAGAGATCACTGCTGGATACGACTGCCATAGCTTTTTCCAAAGTGGGAGTTGTTTTTGACAACCAAATAAATATTGGGCCCTACACCAGGGAGTTTCCCCCTAGAAGTTCTGCAAAGGAGTCGCCACTGGAATTTACTGAGAGCAGTCATAATGTTTTAGTTTGGGATTTCAGTAGTTCTGGCATCATGTGCTAGTGATGCACTATACGATTTTTCTTAAGCCCACTCTCGCCTCCCTAAATAAGCTCCTGCTTTCTGTACCTAGCCATTTAATAGCCACCGAATGCCATCTTGTGGCATACAGAGAGTTAGTGTTGGGTAGACTGTGTCTTTAACCACAACAATGCAGGTCTAACAAAGTTAATCTATGCTCCTGTGTTATGGTGATCGTGATCTCTCCCATGAACTGCAACTGTTTTGTGTTGTCAAAAGTTCTCAGTGTGGGGAGTTAATGACATCACACTTCATGTGTAGTGGACGTGAGTGCAATCTGTTAGTGACAGTAAGGGGAATGTGCAAAAATCCCTAGAACTGCACTCAAAGCCACATCACCTGAAGCAAAGAAAAGTAGTGCTTCCTGGCTTTACTAGAAACTTTAATGCCAAATGTAAACATACACAATGGGTAAAATGAAAATCACATTTAAAAAAAATGGTATTAGGTGTAAAATCTGTGAATCTGTAGAATGGCATGTGAACTTTATCCAATTTTTCCAAATCTGCTCGGATTCAGGAACTTTTCCAGGACAGTTACCTAGTCTGAACAATCCTCTAGCACACACTGAAATTCTCATTCTGGTGGCTTCTTTCTTCTGCTTTCCTATCATGTGCATCAATGTTCATCTTTATGACGGCATATCAGATGAAAATGGAAGTGAACTGTTGCGTACCTAGCAGTGTAAGTGCACATGTAGATTTACTTGAAATACATTTAGGGGGTCATTCTGACCCAAATGACGGAAGCACCGCCAACAGGCTGGCGGTGCTTCCTTGGCCATTCTGACCGCGGCGGTAAAGCCGCGGTCAGAAAAGGGCAACCGGCGGTTTCCCGCCGGTTTACCCCTGGCCCAGGGAATCCTCCATGGCGGCGCTGCTTGCAACGCCGCCATGGGGATTCCGACCCCCTTACCGCCATCCTGTTCCTGGCGGTTTTCACCGCCAGGAACAGGATGGCGGTAACGGGTGTCGTGGGGCCCCTGGGGGCCCCTGCAGTGCCCATGCCACTGGCATGGGCACTGCAGGGGCCCCCTAACAGGGCCCCACTAAGATTTTCAGTGTCTGCAAAGCAGACTCTGAAAATTGCGACGGGTGCCACTGCAACCGTCGCACCCCTTCGACTCCGCCGGCTCCGAAAGAGCTGGCATCCTCGTAGAAGGCCCAGCGGGAAAGCGGTCATTCGGCGGTTCCCGCTTGGCGGGCGGCGCCCGCCGCCCGCCAATGTAGGAATGACCCCCTTAGTGTTAGACTTTTGAGTAACATACTACCTTTGGCTATTCACCGTATGCAAGTGTAAAGTTACTCAAAAGTGTAGATTTACATTCCCCACACCTTGAAATAGAAAGTGGAGTTGCTAAAAACATAAATTATGACCTCAAAGGTACAACTACTATTTACTTTATAAATATATATGAATGATGTTCCACAAATACTAGCAAAGACTCCACAATCAACTAAGTACACCACAAATTATAAACATTTGTTAAATTTGTAAAGAAATTATCAACAATAATCTAATAAAAGTTATTTTGTTATGTATTTAGTTGAATGTTGAACAATACAAAAAATATTACAGCAATAATAACCTAATTTTAATTTAAAGATTAAATAATTACAATATGTTAAATTAAAATAAAATGATATTTTTTGAAGTTTAAATTAAAAATAACCCAATCTAAACAAAAAAATTATGTGTTCTAAATATTACAAAGAGTTATGTATAAAGCTAATTAAAAGAAATATAATTGTATTTGATTAAAAATAATGGTACATTGTTTTTAATTAAAACAAGTTTATTAACATATTGAAAAACACAATAATAAATAGATTTTAATTATAGATCCTTTTTTAAACATTAGTTTTTATGGAAAGTTGTTGCAATACCGGAGGCTGGCTATGTGTGATGCTGGACTTACTCCAACAGTGAGCTGGAGCATATTTACTACTATTCTGGGTGTTAGACCTGACACCCTTAGGGTCGTCACCCCTAACTTTTTGCCTGCCTCCCTTCACTTTTTAGACACTGTTTTTCAGACTCTGCTCACTTTACCACTGCTAACCCGTGATAAAGTGCATATGTTCTCTCCCTTTAAACCTGATAACATTGGATCTTACCCAATTGGACTATTTAATGTACTTATAAGTCCCTAGTAGAGTGCACTATTTGTGCCCAGGGCCTGGAGATTAAATGCTACTAGTGGGCCTGCAGCACTGATTGTGCCACCCACTTAAGTAGCCCCTTAACCTTGTCTCAGGCCTGCCATTGCAAGGCCTGTGCGTGCAGTTTCACTGCCAATTCGACTTGGCATTTAAAAGTACTTGCCAAGCCTAAAACACCCCCTTTTCTACATATAAGACACCCCTAAGGTATGCCCTAGGTAACCCCCATAGGGCAGGGTGCTGTGTAGGCAAAAGGCAGGACATGTACCTATGCAGTTTACATGTCCTGGTAGTGTAAAACTCCTCAATTTGTTTTTACACTGCTGTGAGGACTGCTCCCTTCATAGGCTAACACTGGGGCTGCTCTCATACATTGTTTGAGTGGTAGATGCTGATCTGAAAGGAGTAGGAAGGTCATATTTAGTATGGCCAGAATGGTGATATAAAATCCTGCTGACTGGTGAAGTTGGATTTAACATTACTTTTTTTAGAAATGCCACTTTTAGAAAGTGAGCATTTCTCTGCACTTAAATCTTTCTGTGCCTTACAATCCACGTCTGGCTGGGTTTAGTTGACAGCTCCTTCTGCATTCACAAAGACACACCCCAAACACAGGATACTCAGCCTCATTTGCATACATCTGCATTTTGAATGAGTCTTCCCGGGCTGGGAGGGTGGAGGGCCTGACCTCACGCAAAGTACTGCCACACCCCCTACTGGGACCCTGACAAACAGGATTGAACTGAAAGAGGACCTGGTGCACTTCTAAGCCACTCTTTGAAGTCTCCCCCACTTAAATGGCACATTTGGATATATAAACAGGGCCTCTGCCCTACCAACTTAGAACCTTCCTGGAGAAGAAACCTGTAACCAGAACCTGCATCCTGCCAAGAAGAACTGCTTGTCTGCACAAAGTACTCACCTGACTGCTTTCTGTGAAGTACTGCTGCCTTGGTGTTGCCCTGCCGCCTTGCTGCTCTCTGGCTGAGGTGAAGAAGTGCTATCCAAGTGCTTGGATAGAGCTTTCCTCCTGTTCCTTGAAGTCTCAGGACCAAAAAGACTTCATCTCTTCAAGAAGGTCTCCTTGTGCGGTGAAATTCGACACACAGCCTGCCAGAAACGACGCACAGTCTGCAGCGCAGTGAAAATGTCACCGCACGTGAACCAGAACAACACAGCCTGACTTCGTAACGAGAAGATCGATGCAGCGCCAGCATAGCAACCAGAAACTCGATGCACGGCCCACTGGATCGATGCACAGCCGAGCCGGAACGACGCAGCCGACTTTCAGAGAGAAATCGACACAGCACCTGCCATGCGGTAGAAAATTTGACACAACGCCCACCGGATTGACGCAGCTCCTGTGACTTTATCCTGCCAGCACAGGAAGTCCACGCACCGTCCCCGGGGCATCTGAAAACCCCGCAACCCGAAGAGGATCCATGACCGAGCACTGGAAATCGACGCACAGCCATCCCTGCGTGAAAACTAAATGACGCATTTCTGTTTGCGACCTGAGAAATCGACGCACACCACTTTGTTCCCACGCTTCTCCTCCTCTGCGTTTCTTTGCGGAGATTTTTCAAGCGAACCAGGTACTTTGTGCTTGAAAGAGACTCCGTTTGCTTTTAAAAGACTTAAGACACTTTGGGGGTTATTACAACTTTGGAGGAGGTGTTAATCCGTCCCAAAAGTGACGGTAAAGTGACGGATATACCACCAGCCGTATTACGAGTTCATTATATCCTATGGAACTCGTAATACGGCTTGTGGTATATCCGTCACTTTACCGTCACTTTTGGGACGGATTAACACCTCCTTCAAAGTTGTAATAACCCCCTTTATATCACTTTTTAGTGATATCTCAACATTTAATTATTGCAATTTAATCGTTTTGACCTGCATTTATCCAGATAATTATGATATATTTTTCTAAACACTGCGTGGTGTATTTTTGTGGTGACATATTGTGTTATTGTATGATTTATTGCACAAATACTTTACACATTGCCTTCTAAGTTAAGCCTGACTGCTCAGTGCCAAGCTACCAGAGGGTGGGCACAGGATAATCTGGATTGTGTGTGACTTAACCTGACTAGCATGAGGGTCCTTGCTTGGACAGGAGGTAACCTGACCAACCAAAGACCCCATTTCTAACACTGGGTCTGTTCTGACTGAAGTAAGTATAGAAGGGCAGTTTGTGAATATGAATAGTCTTACTCTTTTGTGAGTGGGTGCATGCTCCTTCCCTAACCCTCCTTAAGCCCCTCACTCCTCCCTTACCCCTTTCCATATAGTCATGAATACTACCTATTTTCCAGCCCCTCCTCCCTGTCTCATCCACATTTACTCCGAAAATCTCTGCTTGTATGTATGTGGATAGCATTTTGTAGTACTTTAGTAGTAGTATTCTAGTATTACTGACATACTAAAAATGAAGTTAACAATGATATGTTAAACAAGGAAAGCATACACACATATACACTGTGTAGCATGTGCACATATAGCAGTCTACTGAGCTAAAATTCCTGCATCCCTTCTTTATGGTTTGGAATTCATTGATGCCTCTAACTGTTTTTTTTTTTTTTAATCAGTTGGAAGGTAAAATCCTTAGAAAACCTTTGTCTGTTCCTCCGTGGCGGCCTTAAGGCTGGAAATGGGTCTAAAAAGTGTAATTGTCCAGGGATTAGCTTGGGTTATATGTTGGTCCGCTTCCCAGATAAGGAGCGAGGATAATGCTCTAAGGGCTGTGTTAAGGAAAGACATTTTTCCAGATAATAATAACGTCAGGTACTCCTTTTGCAAGAACTTTTCCTGTGCTCTAGAAAGGTTGGAATTAGACTGTAATCAGGTCTTGGCAATATCCCCCTCACAATTGAAAATTGGCCTGAAACAGGTAACGTGGTCCTCAAGCTTACGACTGGACTTAAAGAGTTGTGTAAAAAAGAATTCCTTTTCGAATTTTGAAAGTTCCTCAATAGTAAAAAAATAAGAACAACCTTACATTACATGGAATATCACACGTAGGGTTAGGCGTTTTTGGATGCTGCTTTGCCAGGGATTTCTACCTCTGAATGTGCTTCTGGCAAAATGGCATGGCTCAGTTAAGTAGTGCAACTTTTGCCTTACCAAAACCCAAGATTTAAACCATGTTTTATTTGTTTTTCCATCCCTTGCCCCACTTCGGCGTTAATGGCTAAAACCTATTTGTCTTATGCTGTCTTTGCTGTCTGCACCAGAGTTTCTTCGAGCCTTGTATGATTCTCCTAATGAATTGTTTTGTTTTAGAATTTTTAATTTTGTCAAAGTTTCTTATGTTTATTCTGAGTATAAGCATTGTAAAGTTGGTGCGTTGGTTTCTAAGGAAGCTGGGTAAGGGGCATTGTAAGAACTTTTTTATTGCAAGTCGGCGGATCTCCTGTTATGATGCACTTTATTTTAATTGCACTTTATAGGCAGACATGTTTTTATGGGTGGATGGGAAAGGTGTTTGACAGTTTTTGCATATATCTAATCTTTTTGTCCTTTATATGTGGATCTCGTTTTGAGGCACTTTATTATAATGCACTTTATGGGCGGATTGGGAAGGTATGTGAGTACTTTTTATGCATATTTAATTATATGTTTTCATGGGTGGATGGGTAAAGTACTTGATTGTTTATGTACATATTTTATCCTTTTTGTTTTTATATGTGGATCTCGTTTTGAGTTCCTAATCATAAATAAAATAAACTTGAAACTTGAAGTACACATATAGAAAATGTATAGCATGTATAGGAGAAGTTATACGTTCCTTCTCCTATTTGATTAGTTTCTGGTGCAGTTGAGGGAGTACTGGGCTTCAGGAGACAAATAAATGAGTGTGGTAGTTTCCAAGAGACCATCACAAACCTATGTATCTGTTTGTTTCTTTCTACTTGTAAGATAAGAGAGAGAACAAGAGGGGCAAGGGGTGACCTATTCCTCCATTCCCAGGGCGGTGGTCTGAATGCTCCTTTGCTGTGGGTTGAGACAGGGGGTAGGTGACCAGGTTCAGCTCTTCTCCCCCTTGTTTATTCTTGGAGAACTACACTGTTTTGGGGAGAGCACTCCTTTGGTAAAGCAACATAATGGCGAATCCTGCTTGGATGTGCAGAGTTGTTCATTTTTAAAGTAAAATAGCATCACTGTGCTAAAAACTCATGTATCCACAGAAATGTAATAGCATCAGGTTTTGTATGGTGGTCCGAAAGAGGCCTGGGGAGATGCAGTAAAGTTTTTTCATGCAGTACTGTACACCCCAAAGTGTTCTCATGTGCACAAAAGTTTTTCCTAAACCCCCTGAAAATATGGAAGTGTGTGGAACAGTAAGTTTTGACACTTCTCCATACATTTTGAAAAACAGTTCCTTTGGGTATGTAGGTGAATACATACACCCAAAGTACTAGCTCTGAAACCCCATTCCAAAAGGAAGGTATTCTGGGAGACAATATCTCACCAGGAAAATTGTAGATAAGGTGATAATACCACATTGTTAGAAATGGGTTCTCTAGTTGAGAGTGCTGTGCACCCTGTCCAAGTTGGAACCCTTAATCTAGACAGTGTAAGGGAGTCACACAGCTAAGATAACAACTGCTCATTCTCTTGGTAGCTTGGCACAAGCAGTCCAGCTTATCTCAGAGGCAATGTGTAAAGTGTGTGTGCACACAAACACAGTAGCACAGTGAAAACACTACAAAAGTACTACACATCAGTTTAGAAAAATAGTCAATATTTATCTGAATAAAATAAGACAAAGTGAGAGACATCCAACATACATAAGTGAAGATATTACTTTTAAAAGACTGAGCAAGTTAAGTCCATAGAGATTAATGGATGCATTTGTTTCTGGATAAAGTACCTTAGGTGCATCAAAAATCAAATTTAATGGCAGGGGAGGTGAGGCATGGGAAAAGCAAGCGATGTGTTGGTTTCTTGCAGCCAGGAGAGTTGATAAATCGGTTTCTTACTGTAGCAAGGATGTGATGCGTTGGTTCCTTACTGTCAACAGAGGTGATGCAATGGTTTCTGGACAAGCAGCCTTGGTTTCTTACTGCAGTGTGGTGCCAATCAAGAAAGTGCCACCCAGGGATGATGTGTCAAAAATCCAGACGTGCTGTGTTGTGGTCTACAGCGGCAAAGAAGGTGCTGCGCTGATTGTGCAGCAGTGGAGCAGGTGATGCATCGATTCCGCAGCAGTTTTGCAGACATTGCGTGAAATCTGTAAAGCAATGCATTGATTCCAAGTGGCGAAGCAGGTGCTGCATCGGATCCTTCCAGTGATGTGTCGATTTACAGCGGTGCTGGAAGTTGATGCGCCAATTTTCTCCTTAAGATCACCAGAACTCACTTCCAAGGGCCCAGGAACTGGATTTGGCACCACAGGGCAAATCAGAACTGTCAGCAAGAGAGCCCAGGTGCTGGAAGATGAAGTCTTTGATGGCCCTTAGACTTCTTAACAGGAGGCAAGCTCAGTTCAAGCCCTTGAAGAACCTTGGAAAGCAGGATGTAGAAAGCAAAGTCAAGTCCTTCCACTCTCAGGACAGAAGCAGCAGGCCAGTACAACAAAGCATCAAGCCAGTAGCAGTCCCTTCTACAACAACCAGCTCTTCTTTCTGGCAGAGTGTCTTAAATCCAGAAGTGTTCTAACCATGTGGTTTCAGACGTCCATTACTTATACCCATTTCCGACTTTGAAGTAGGCAAACTTCTTTGTAGTGCCCAAGACCCTGTCCTTCCCTGCCCAAGCCCCAGACACACTCCAGGGGATTGGAGACTGCTTTGTGTGAGGACAGGCACAACCCTATTCAGGTGCAAGTGACAGCTCTTGCCACCACTCTAGCGCAGGAAGACCCATCAACCTTGTGATAGGCCATCAGGATATGCAGGACATACAGCAGCTCCCTTTGTGTGACTTTCTTGAGTGAATGCACAAACAGCCCAACTGTCATCCTGACCCAGACATGTATTTAACAGACAGACAGAGGCACAGAATGGTGAAGCAAGAAAATGCCCACTTTCTGAAAGTTGCACTTTCAAACTTACAATTCAAAAACTAACTTCATCAAAATATGTACTATTAAATTGTGAGTTCAGCGAACCCCAAACTCCACGTCTCTATCTGCTCCCAATGGAAATTACACGTAAACTAAATTTCAAGGCAATCCCCATGTTACGCCATGGGCAAGATTGGTCTTGCAATAGTGAAAAATTAGATTAGCAGTATTTCACTATCACACCAGTACATGTCCTACCTTTTAAATACATGGCACCCTGCCCATGGGGCTCCTTGGGCCTACCTTACATGTAATAAAAGGGAAGGGTTGGGTATGGCAAGTGAGTGCACTTGCCAGGTCGACATGGCAGTTTAAAACTACTCACACAGGCACTGCGATAGCAGGCCTGAGACAGGGTTGAAGGGCTACTCATGTGGGTGGCACAATCAGTGCTGCAGACCCACTAGCAGCATTTGATTAACAGGCCCTTGGCACACCTGGTGCTCTATACTAGAGGCTTACTAGTAAATAATGGATACATCAATCACCATTAAAATTTAGACAGGGAGCACTTACACTGTAGCAATGATCAGCAGTGGTAGAGTGCCCAAAGACCTAAAACCAGCAAAAATGAGTCCAAAAAATAGGAGGAGAAGGCAAAACGTTTATAGATAACCCTGCAAAAAGGGCCAAGCCCAACACACATATTGCCTATTTTGAGCTGGGAAACTCAGAATATTGTCCCAGTGTTTAAGATTTTTCTGAGGTGCAATTTTGGGTGACAAATTATTTGTGCAAATTAGTAATTGTATTGATGCATATGACCGCAACTAATTAACTAATGATTATGTGCCTAAAAATGAGAGGAGTATCTCATTTAGAAGTGTGATAAATGATGTAGTATACTTATGCCACATTTTCATGTGAGACTCCATTTAGTTAAAATGGATGCAGATTCTGGTGTTCTGCTCATCTTCCTTCTGCTCATTTCCTCCTCCCATTCAGCTACCCACTGCAAATCTCCTCTTCCCTCACTTTCCACAAAAGACGGAGAGCAATGACACAAATAGATTGTAGTGTTAGAAAGCATGTTTTGTGAATTAAACTTTCCATCGTTTACCTAATATATCATTTTGAAGGATTTCCACTGGAGGTTCTGCTGCAGGCATGCAGAAGAGCATTATTCTATGGGCTATTGTTAAGAAATGTTTCATATTTGGGCTATGCATCTCCGCAGTACAGCTGCTGAGGAAGCAAGCAGAAGATTTCTGTTACCTTAAGAAATGGGTTAGTGTTGAGAACCTTTGGAATTTACAAAACTGGTTTTGATTTGTCAATGTGACATAACCATGTTAGTGACATGCGGAATTTGCAGTTTTAATTATTTATATGTTTAAATTGTGTATTAAAATGCCTAATTTTGAAGGATCGGTGGGGACTTTCCATTTTTCTCCAAAGACTGTCTTTATTTTGAGAGTTTCTTTCTCACTAGAATGATGTTGGTACTCTTCATTAACTGACTAGTGTTCCATTGTGATTTATGATTCTATATTTCTGAGTCTTCATGAAGAAATTATGCATTCCTTTGTACTGTTTTCTTACAAATTCTGTATAAAACCATATAAACTCAATTTTGATCTGAAACTCAGTTCCTGAGTGGTCCCAGTTTCTAATTATGATTTTATTCTTCAAAGTTTGAGCTATTGATGTGGCCAGAAGTCTCTTACCGCTAGACCAATGACAAGGAACTTGGGGCAAAACTACATTCAATGTTGGTGGTCAGGAGATTATTGGGGTTTGGCTCCCACATCAGTACACATTTTGCCAAGTGTTACATGGTGTAATGTGTGTGGGGAAAAAGCATGTACTTTGAGCACCAGCTACATTCCTGAATCAAGTGCCAACATGTGTTTGCACCAACAATAAAATGTCGGGACCTATCTGAGAATTTACCTTATTTAGCTGGCGGGATGCCTCAGCCAACTACATGCTATGGATCTCATCACAGGTCCCACAAGAATCCTTATTTCTGCACATATGAGAGTCATGCAGCCCCTGTGTTACAGGTGTCCCTCAAATCTTCAGTGGGGCCCCAAACCAATGAATACCTGTAAATTATGGGAGATTCAGGGAGCCCTCATTGCATTCTACAGGGGCCCCCATCATTTTGCGTTATGTCACTGCTCAAAGATGTGAGTCTCCGGATGGCTTTTTCCCTCATGACTTTCATAAGGTAAAACCTGGCAGAATTTGTGCAGGGAAAAACTGAAACAATGCAAATTTTCACACCTTGGAGTGTGTGAGAACATGTAGCATTACTGCAGTATCCTCTTTCCAAGGTGCAGAACTCAGAATGATGCAGTAATGCTGCAACAGGTAACTACCACACCCCACAATATCTGTGTAAATCGGGGGCGCTCCTAACTATGCCAAAAGACCATAGGAACCATAATTAGCCATATATGCCATGAGTAAAGTGCAAAAAATATTTCAGAAAATATTTGAATGTCTGACCTTCTTTATGAATTGACCTTCCGATAAGCAAACCAAGGAACCTGTAATTGATCATGTACTTCAGAGTTGCCTTGTTGTCAAAGGTACAGGAAGTACTGAACTGTCAAGACCACACAAAGAAGCTTTAACGTCACTTTTTTTGCTAATTTGTTAGAAAAACAATTACTTCCTCCAAACATCTTTCTCAAATGCCCATCAATTCACCGTCAAGATCTCAAAATGTGTTTTATCACCACTAACCCTCACCCATCACTGGTTTTATTCTAGAATGGGAGAATCTTAGTTTGTACAATATAATGACATAGAAACCAAATGAAAACAATGTGACAGAAACAATGAGACTGTCCTGCAGTAAGAGATGTGTTTTTTATGATTTCTGCTGCACTTAATCAATAGCTGATGTCTCAGCTGGACATCTCTGCAGATTTCGGTAGAAATTCTATGAAACTCTTTATGTAGTATGAGGTAGAGTGTGTCAAATGCAGCGAGGGATTTGAATGGTTTTGCTAAATATGCCTTCTGTTCCACTAATAGTTTATGCTTTATTGTGTAATTACTTAAATCTTTGCAACCATACAAGCAGAGACGTTAAGAACACCATAAACAATTAATACATTCCTGCTTTCTTTGTGATTTTTATTCCAGTTGAGCCCTGGGGCTGCGACTGTTAATTTTCTATGCCAGTTGAGGGCTTGTTATCTCATTTTGATTTGTATGGCATGTTTTAAGAAATGTTCTGTTTTTAAAATAAATTTAGTAAAACAGGCCATGTGTTGTGGAGTCAATTGTTTCAGACTAAACAGGATAGCCTGCCGGCATGTTCTGATACCATTGGTGTTAAAAATGTTTTTCAGATACAGCTTTCTCCAGGGTAATAGAGAAGGGCAAATACAAAGGATGTGTAAGAAGTCTTCCCGGTGATGTGCGCAAAGTCTGCATCGTCCATTGTTTATGGATCTGAGCCATTTTGGTTCAGTCTCCAATGCAGGTAGCAGTCCAAGTCTGGCAAGTAGCACCTTTATTTTTAGTGACGTTTTTAATATTTTTGCCACATAAGGTTGAGCTGTTCGAGCCTTATATGTGTTAATTGTCATCCAAGCGTGAGATTGAATTCTGAATTTATCTTTGTCCTTGCTCCAGGAGAGCAACTTGATTTGTTAGTTTAGAAGTTGCTTGACATTTTTATGGGGTAAAGACTTTTGCCATAACTCCTCTGCCTGCAGGTTCTTTATGGCGAGAGTGATTTTCTTTAGCCAGGGGTTTGGGAATTCTGCCTGATTTCTGTTGATTCCCTCCCAAATCAGTGTCTTTGCATCGATGCGTATTTGAGTAATGCCCCGTCTTGAACTATTGTTTGATCTTGTAATCCAAATTCCAACCTAATCTGTGTTGGCGAGGAGCTGTGTGGGAGGCGGAAGAGAAGGCAAAACACCTTGCTTTGTGCAATGTTCAATAAGTCGTTCAGTTTGCTTGGGTATATTTCTGAACCGTATGTTAAGGCTGGCAAGAATTTTGCTTTTATTACTCTAAGTAGTGGACACCAGATTGGGGTTTGTAGTTTTGAGGCCAGGACAAGGACTGATGCAAGCAGTGATGCCAACCTCGCTTTCAAGGTGTTTAGGTGCAGGTGATGCGACCAGAGCACCTGTTCCCAGACGCCGAGGTATTTATAGTTTCCACTTCTTTCACGGATTGATTACCACAGAACCATTTAGTTTTCTTGATTATCCATTCGCCAAAAATGATTACCTTGGTTTTCTCTGTGTTTACCACTAACTCATTAGTCGTTCTGCTGCACTTAATTGATAGCTGACGTCTCAGGTGGATATCTCTGCTGATTTCGGTAGAAATTCCATGAAACTCGATATGTAGTATGAGGTAGAGTGTGTCAAATTCAGAAAGGGATTTGAATGGTTTTTGCTAAATACGCCTTCTGTGATCTGATCTACAGTATCTACAGAAGAACGTCTGACTACTAAAAAAATAATAATATTGTAACCCAGCTGAGAAAAAGAGCCACTGACAAAAGTGGAAAGTGGCATTTTTGACCTGTACACAATTTACTTCGATTTGAGATTTAATCGTTTTTCAAAGTGAGACCCACAGCTATATTTTTGAATAAGTGAACTGTAGTACATATTCGTCATGAAATAGAGCGTTTTTCTAAACAAGCTTCATTCTGACAACTGCACATTCTATTCTGGGATTACTAGGAAAAGTTACATTCAAACTGCTCTCTTCAAAGTGGTGCCTGACAGTTGGACTCTCAAGTCAGTAAGGAGGTTGCTCTAATGCTCTGTGGGCTTGGTTTGAGAACTGCTCTCCTCTTTTGATAAAACAACTTAAGCAGATGATTCGAGAATATCTATTTTTTAATGCTGGCAAAGGTGAAGTCACTCAAGAATTCTGTTGCTCTCGTTCTACCTGGGGTTTTCCCATTAGTTTTTGTCCCTGAAACTTACAACTCTGTTTTCAAGCTTGGCATTTTGCAGAGCGTTGATTTAATGTTCACCATTTCAAGGGGCCCCTTTGTATGGTGTAAGTAGGCTGATCATAGGCTACCCGAAAAGGGAATGAACCGCCATGGGACAAAAGGTCATTACTCACCCGTGAAGGTATGTTGGTGCCCTTAAATAATTTTAATGTCTCGTTCAGAGAAAGCGGGCTTCAAAGGGTCTAAAGTTTATTTCTTGCACTCGTTATTGAGGTTTCATTAGAGCTAATATATATCGAACAAATATTTCACGTGTTTCAGTTGCCCTTGATGGCTAAAGTTCGTATTGTGAGTTATCTTCATAGAAATATCCATGGGGAAGAAGCTTTTGGGTTGTGGTTTGTGTGTGTGTTTCATAGTCTTCATGTACCTTGACGATATTCTCATCTACGTGTTCCATTATTGAGTTGAGTGTGTCTGATATTTTAATGGTTTACTAGAGGTAACCTAAAATATCCACTTGCTGTCTCTAAGTGGGAGGGCTTTCTGTGTTTAAATATGTTCCCTCTTCATATCCATTCTTCCCCTTATGCAGGTCAGCACTGGTCGGCTGGCTGTCAGGATACACATGATTGGTGTACCGTGCTATCTTCTGAAGTCCTAGAGAATGACTGTCAAAGGATGGACGAAGTGCTCATATATTTCTTCTTGTTTGCTTGAAGACGTTGTGACCCTTTCATTGACCACAGTGCCACTCTGCAAAGTTCAAACCATAGGAAGATGATCTGTTTCATCTAGAACTGGTCCCAAAGTAGGAAAATGTTGCAAGGCATTAAAAACCTCCTTCAGTAAACTGCTTTAAAAAATTTGGAAACGATCTGTACACACAACAAAATATTTTGGTTCCTAGGAAACTGCTTATCATTTCCTCTGTCTCTTGCTCTTTAGGGTATTTGACTTGCCCTGCGTTTTCTTATTTATTTTAGATCACTTGTACTGTATTCACTGTTTTGTCTTCTTTCTTCGTGTTCATTATTTCCTCAGTTGTATGCTCAATATATCATTGATAGCTTGTCTTCTTATCTATATGTAGCACAATATGTTCATATGCTACTCATTGTGTGCTTTTTCCTGGTCCAACTTATTTTTGGTGACTAGCCATGTAACCAGGTTTGTAAGTGCTCTGGTTAGCCATTTCCTCCCTGTCCTACATCGTGTACCCTGTTTATACCAGTGTCCTTGCCTGGCCATTTTGATCTCGTTTTTGTTCAGCAGGGTGAGGTGCCAATGAGATAGTGAGTAGTTAAGAATAAAATGTGTGATCTTCTCAATCTTCAAGCCAACACATAATGTGCTTCATATCCAAGCTTTTGCCAGAGAATAGTATTTTGTTCACTTCCCATCTCTGAAGGATGAGAGGACAGTTACATTAAAAACTTCCCAACACCATTACAACAGGAAATCCATGACTATTAAGGTTCTACCAAATTTAACAAGTAGATTGCTGTCTCTAATTGCACTGGTGGTTCCTACAGCTGCAGTGTCGAACTTTTCAGCCGCGTAGGTCCCCTTACCTCACTATGGGTTTGTTGCCATCTTTATTGTTTTGGGGTGCCCAACTCACACACTCTTGAGAGATGGTTAAGTGACTGCTTAACTGATGACTTCTTGGGGTGCTGCATGAAGTCAGGAGTGGTGCCCTGCACTCTCAATAAAATTGGCTCAGAATTCTAACACATTTGGTGGGGTCCACTTGGAGAAATTAGTACTATTTTCCTGCTTCATTCTCCATATTAGCTCCTTTGCGTCTGGTGGGCATTATCATTCCATTTAATTTCCCTAATCAAAGATGACTGACATCTCCATTTTGTACATCCCTACACACTCAAATTTGATTTCCATTGCATTTTTTCTTTACTTGTTATACATTTTGTCCTAGTTTGTTTTATATTTTTTCGGTAGCTACAAGTCCTGTTGCATTCCTGGACTCTGGAACCTTGTCTGGCATTTATCACTGTCCTGAGTTAGGAAGTCTCATGCTTACCACTATATTCAACAATCTTCTCCAATTTCATGAGTAGCATTCTTCATTTTATTTGAAATCTGTAGCTGTAAATACAACGGAACCTTCAGAAGACCTTTATCAAACAATTTCTGCTTTAAATCGTTGCCTCCAGCATCCTTCAAGAGCATAAATAATTTAATAAGATGTTGCTTGAGATCGGTAAAAAGTATTACTATCTTTGAAAAACTTGCCAAAGCAAGACATGATCAACAGTGTATTGCTCTGATTATAGAGAGGGTTAGTACTAACAAGCAAGTTTAGTCTCATAGCTTCAATGAAATCATGTCTGCCCCAATACCCTGATGTGTCAGTACTCTTTCTGCTAATAAATATTTCAAACTTCAGTGGGATTAAATGGCAGCTCTGTAACTTCCCTATTTCCATTTTGAATGTCCCTACCTGCCAGAAAAGGTAGGTTTATTGAGGCCCTCACATACATTTTTTGAAAATAACTTGGTTAGCTGTCAAGGACAATTCTATCAGTCAGTGACTAATATAACATGTCATATATAATAAAGGCTACTTGCTGCACTCCTGTGAGTGCAGTCCCAGAGGCACAGGTGAAGTTCTCTAATGCACCCTTACTTTATTAATCTACAAACAGATGATTGCAACTGTCTATCTTGGTTATTCCATTGGTACTAGAAAACCCCAATGCATTTCGGACCTTCTTGGTCCTCCATCTAGGGAACATTGAGAATAATCTACAATATTAAACAAACTGAAAACAAAATTCATTATATTTATTCACACTGAGCAGAAAACACCTGTAATATCTTTAGGCTAATGAGCTCTGTTCTTAGAGCGTCCATGTGTTCGGGTTCTTAGAATATTGATGGGGGTATTTTGACAGTTGGGACAGTTGCTTTTGAGCAGCATGGGCTGATACGCACTCGTCTGATCAATGGAACGTGACGTGACTCATCTTAATTTGTGGGGGGTTCTTCACTTACTATATGTGGCAACGAGAGGCTGGTCCTGGTTCTTTCTAAATTCGTATGGTTCGAATGCTGCTGGTGTGGGAACGGTGTCATACATCAGGCGGCCATGCAAGCATAATGGAAAGAGACTCACAGTGAGTTTTCAAGTTACCCCTGCACCTGATTAATGGTGTTTCCACATTTCAAGTCATCACTGGGAGTGGCAGGGTCTCTGTTTTATCACCCACAGGTTTTACACCCTATCTCCAGTCGGAATCTTAAATGAAACTAGCAGGCATTTTAGGACTTTGGGAACTTTCTGTATTCAGTTCAAAGTTAACCATGAGGTACAGATTGAATGACAGAGAGTCAGTGTGATCAGGTATGTTTGGCAAACTCAAAGAAATATAAAAAAAGAAAAAAACGGCCGATCATCTTTATACTTCGGGCTTATTCTAATTTTGAAAGGAAGGAAGTACGAAGTATGTCATGCAAAGGTGTGCGTCAACATCATTAAAGCGGCAAAAATAATTTAAAATCAGTCAAGTAAAAGGATTGGAAAGCGGTATATTCACTAGAAGGCTGCCATTTTGAACTTTAAATACTTGTATCTTTGTCAAATTATACTGCACACTATTGTTATGGTGAATTATTGTACATTAGAGGGACATGAGAATCCAATATGAGCACATTAGTTAAAAACCATTATGAGTGAATTGAAGCCTCATAACCAGGATGTTGTCTGGCTGCTGTTATTATTAGGAATCAGTAACCAAACATGGAGCAACAATGTGACAAACACACTTCACTTGTAAACCATAATAACTTCTTGTCTACAGGATATCTACATGGTGACACACGCATCTGTGTTAATTCATCATCTGGTGAGCACAAAATGTATTGATGGTCTACAAAGTTCTTCATGGTGACAAGCACACCTTGCCAAATATTCGGATGCAGTTTCAATACTGTTGGGAGATAGTGTTGTTCTCTAACAATGTACTGAGTGCTGCTTGCAAAAGACAAATTTATAGAATACATATCTACTGTGGGTTTTATTTCAAAGTTGGTGTGGAGCAGTTTGAAATACAATGCAGTCAGTGAACTCTCCTCCAACAGGGGAGCCACCTATGCCTTGGAGGCAGTGGCATGATGTCTTTGAAACTATTTAGTTGCAATAGGAGCATCAAGGTTTAGAGCAGAGCAGATTTTTTATTTACTTTTATATTCCCTTGGTTTTAAAGGAAGGTGTATGTCCAAGCACCTTCCTGAGATTCAGATGGTTGAGGGTAAAGAACTCAATTAATTTTAAGAGGCCATAAAAAGGCTTGTAAACAGATTTGATTTATCACCTAGTTTGGTAGTATTTTGCACAAATTCTTCAAACGAGAACAGAGAGTGAATAAAGATGTTGATACATATTGTAAACTTATCGCAGAATGCCAATTTGAACATTTTAACGATCAATTTATTTGTGATCAATTAATTTTCCCCTCTATGGATAAATCAATAACATAGAAACTATTCTCTGTGGGCAGTCTATCATTAGAAGATTCTATTCAAGTAGCAAAAAGTATAGAGACCTCTATTAGAACTGTAAAAGAACTGGATGACAAAGTACAGAACCAGGTCAATAGTATTAAGTCAAAAGAAGGTAATGGAAACAAACAAAATGCATCTTAGTTTTCTATTAAACAGCCTACTCAAAATAATTAATTCTTCAAACAATCTAACATTTGTTTTATGTGTTGAAAGGCTCCGCATGTAAGAGGGGTAAAAACGTGTCCTGGCAAAAATGTTCAATGTACAGTTTGTAGGAAAATTGGTCTTTTGCAATGGTATGCCAGAGCATGAAATGTAAGTCGACCAATGTCACAGCAGTGTCTGTTGAGACTGATGCCAATCTGAATTATCTGAGCGTAAGTACAAGAAAAAGTTCTTGTTGTAAATGAAGGTGATTTGGTTCATGGGACCTGAGCAGTGTGTTGATGTGTGTTTTGAAGTACAAATAGGAGCAAAGTAGCAAGATTATTAGTGGATTCTGGTGCCAGAATTGCTATGGTAACACAAGAGTTGTTTCTGCAGAAATGGGGTGAACATTAATTGATGCCACCAGATAGATCTCCAGTATCTTACGAAGGAAGTAACATTGAATGCTAAGGATATTTTGAGGAGATCATGACTTTTAAAGGGAGGCAGATCGTTAACATACTAGGGTGGTTCCACCAATGACTCTTTGGCATGATTTTACAGCCAGGGAGCAGTGAACAGATGGCTGTTGTATGTGATTGTAGTGATATTGAGAATATGTTAAATCAATTTCCAAAGGTGTTTTCTTGTGAACTTGGTACTATAAAGGTATTGAAGCACAAGATCAAAACTAAAGAGAATGCCATACCAATCAAACACAAATTAAGAGGGATGCCATTTAGGGGGTCATTCCTACCCTGGCGGTCCGAGACCGCCAGGGTAGGGAACCGCGGATGCACCGCCAACAGGCTGGCGGTGCATCCAGGCCCATTCTGACCGCAGCGGTAAAGCCGTGGTCAGAAAAGGGAAACCGGCGGTTTCCCGCCAGTTTTCCCCTGGGCTGCAGAATCCTCCATGGCGGCGCTGCAGGCAGCGCCGCCATGGGGATTCTGACCCCCTTCCCGCCAGCCTGGTTCTGGAGGTTTTGACCGCCAGAACCAGGCTGGCGGTAACGGGTGTCGTGGGGCCCCTGGGGCCCCTGCAGTGCCCATGCCAATGGCATGGGCACTGCAGGGGCCCCCTAACAGGGCCCCACATTGATTTCCAGTGTCTGCATAGCAGACACTGGAAATCGCGACAGGTGCAACTGCACCCGTCGCACAAAAGTAACTCCGCCGGCTCCATTCGGAGCTGGCTTCATTGTTGCTGTGGCTTTCCGCTGGGCGGGCGGGCGGCCTTTTGGCGGTCGCCCGCCCGCCCAGCGGGAAAGCCAGAATGACCGCCGCTGTCTTTTGACCGCGGTACGGTCTTCTGGCGGTTCCCGCTTGGCGGGCGGCGACTGCCGCCCGCCAAACTAGGAATCAGCCCCTTAGTGTCAGAGATGATCTGAAAAGAGAATTGGAAAAGTTGCACAAAAAGGGCATCATTGAACCAATAGAGTCCTTGTTACAGTTGTCCCCTTTGGTAGTAGCTAAAAATGGGGAACTTCACATTCGTGTAGATATTAGGGTACTCATTAGAAAGATTTGGGTTGATGTTCATCCTCATACTAAAATCATTGCAATGTTGTTGCCCATTTCAGGTGCAAGATTGTTTTCAAAACTTGATCTATCACCGGCATATTATTTGACTGCTTTTGTATCACTACGGGGTACTTACTAGTACTGCTGTATACCATTTGGCCTTGCATCAGTGGCCTCTGTGTTTCTGAGGATAATAGTTACCATACTGAAAGGTATATCTAATGTATCAATTTTTCGAGACGACACACTAATTCATGCTAAGAATAGTAAAGAACATGATATGATTCTCCACAAGGTTTTGTACAAGGTTGGAGTGGTCTTAAAAAGGGACAAATGTGAATTTCTGACAGAATCAGTGGAGTATATTGGACATGTAATTGCATGTGTTCTAAACCAGGTTTAATTTACACCATTATAAAAGCACCACCTCCTACCGACAAAACTGGTGTAAAATCATTCCTGGGTTTTTGTGAATTCTATTCATGATTCATTCCTGACTTTGCAATTAGAGTCAGACCAATACCTAATCTGCACAAGAAAGGAGTGGATTGTCTTTGGGATAATGGATATGTTCCAGCTTTAGAAGACATCAAGCAACAGTTGTCTAGTATTGTGGTGCGTAAACCTTATGATCCCAATCATAAATGTTTCCTAACTGTTAATACTAGCAACTTAGGGTTCAGAGCTATACTTTCACATAGGTCTGGTGGACAAGAGTTTATGATTGGATTTGCATCTAGGGTTCTTGAAGATACTGAAATCCACTACTTGTAAGTGAAAAGGAACTCTTAGATGGCCGGTGAGATATTGAAAAGTTCAATAGTTACATAGGCATTCCATTCTTCAAAGAGATCATGAGCAACAGATATTCAACCTTAGTGGTGCCTATGCCTAAAATAGTACTTACCAGTTAGCTAGTTGTGTAGCCAGAATACTCCAGTTCAATTTTGATGTCACTGATATTTTAGGTGGAAAAAATACAAGAGTAGATTATTTCTTAAAATGTCCTATCAAGGAAGAACATACAGACAAAGGCCCTCATTCTGACCTTGGCGGTCTTTTCGCAAGACCGCCGAGTTACCGCCGCGGTAAAGACCGCCGACCGCGGCGGTATGCCGCTGCGCGTATTCCGACCGCTGGGAGCGTTCTGCCGGAAAACCGCCAGCAGCCACACTGGCGGTCGGCGGGAAAGTGGAGACTGGTCAACCTCCACCGCCACGCCAGCAGAACACCGCCCCCAGAATTACGACCCACATTTCTGTGTGGCGGTCTTCTGTTGGCGGTCTTCTGTTGGCGGTCACGTCCCTATGGCTCCCGTCGCCTCCCGGAGGACCAACGCACAAGGTAAGTTGATCGTTGTGAGAAACTGGGGCTGATTGCAGAGGCCCCATAACTTTTTGCCCCCATTTTCCACTTTATGCTGGTGTTTTCCTGACTCTGATGGTGCCCTGGGTACTGCTAACCAGTCCCAGGGCCTGTGCTCTGTGTAAAATGGATATGCAAATTAGGCTAATTATAATTGGCTAAGTTAACCTACCTATAAGTCCCTAGTATATGGTAGGGCATGTAGGTTTAGGGACCACAGCATAGGTGGTGCACACCTAGGTGCATTGCTGAGGTGCCCAGTGTCATTTTAAAAGCAAGCCTGCATTGCTGGCTGCTTTTAAATTAAAGTTATATGCAAATTCGACTTTGGAATTAAAGGTACTTCCAAAGTCTTAAACTACCTTATTTTTACATATAAGTCACCCCTAAGGTGTGCCCTATGTGCCCCTAGGGCTGGGTGCCATGTAACTATAAGCAGGGACTTTATAAAAGTAGATTTATAAGCCCTGGTGAGGTAAAAACAGCCAAATTCGTTTTTCCCTCATTGAAGTAAATGGCCTTCATAGGCTAGAATGGGCAGACTTTATTTAAAATTTTAAAGTCTCCTTAAATGTTACATACCAAGAATTTGGTATCAAATTGATTGTTATAATAAATCCCACAACTTCCAGTTGTTGGATTTAATATAACTAGTGCAGGTAAAAAGTTTAGACTTTACCTAAAAAGTTGCCAATTTCAGCTCTGCATTGTTTTTGCTGCTGTGCTCTGATTGGCCAGCCTGCAGCAGCTTCTGCCAGGCTACTTTAATGAGGTGTGAAGTGGCCTGACTTCACACAAAGGAATGTGCTTGGGGGAGAGAATCTCCCCTCAGCAGATGGTGAGGCAGGAAGGGGGAGGGCTGCCAAACTGGTCTTCAAAGGCAGAGAAGGACATTTGCAGCACCCAGCAACACCCCCACATCCTGCAACCCCAGACAGCTAGGTGCCCCCTTGATTAGATTAGGAGAGGGCAGGAGAGGGGTGTGTTTATGATTTTTAGCCACACCAGTGGGTGGGCTCAGCCAGATCTCTCCTCCAAAAATCAGATTCATCCATTTTGGATTTTTAGAGACTGTTGCCTTCTGGGATGGATTTTTGCCACACTTCCCAGGAAGTGGTCATCACAGGGGGACGACCCTGTCCCTGATTGGAGAACCAGGGCCCCCCTGCTTTTCACCCAGGAGCAAGGATAAAACTGGCAGACCTGCACCCACGCCTCAGATCCCCACCAAATTTCAAGAAGAAAGAACTACAAGGAGAAGAAGGACTGCCCTGCTGGACCCCTGGCCTGCACCTGGACCCTGCACTCAGAAAGACTGCACCAGCTGCACACTTGGGCTTCACCACAAGAAGGACTTTGCCTGGCTTCCACTGGTTCAAGGAGGGACTCCCTGTTTGCTACAGGTGAAAAATTGCTAACCAGAGTCCCCTGCACCAACTCCTGAAAAAGTGACCAGCTGACCACTGTCCAGTGGCCAAAAAGGAGTTTGCGCCAGGTGCATTCTGGGAGTTGAAGTCCGCACTTCCCAAGGACCATCACAGAACTTCTGGACCCTTGGGGTGAGCTGTGGACCCCAAAAGAACCTTAAAAGAACATCTGGGTGAAGCCCCAGAAGTTTGGAAAAGATTGGAGAAATTTTAGAAAAAAGCTCCATAA
Organism: Pleurodeles waltl; assembly: GCF_031143425.1. Taxonomy (NCBI): domain Eukaryota; kingdom Metazoa; phylum Chordata; class Amphibia; order Caudata; family Salamandridae; genus Pleurodeles; species Pleurodeles waltl. The sequence goes on along the minus strand of NC_090447.1, from coordinate 1,151,310,508 downwards.
AGTGACCGACTCGACGCGGAAATTCTAGCCGGCTTGCCTCAACCGCGACCCGGCCTGACTTCGTGGTTCGTCCCGGTCAAGAAAAACATCCGAAAAAGAGACTAAGTCCGAACGTAAAAAGTTGACCGGGACCTTCCAGCCATCGTATCCGAGAAGGGCTCCACGGACGTCGGATCAAGATCCAGGTTTACCCCGGTCGAAGGATTTTCATCTCGAAAAAACGACTAAGTCCGAAGGTAGAAATCACCACCGAGGAAACCGACTTCGCGTATCCGGACAAGGGCTCCAGGAGGTCGGATCCAACTGGCAGGTTCGTCCCGGTGAAGAAAAACTTCAAAATAAAGACTAAGTCAGAAGGTAACTTTTTAACCGAGGCCTCCCGCGACCTGTAGCCGAGCAGGGCTCCATCGCGGTCGGCCTGAAAGTTTGACTTTGTCCCGGTCCTGGTGCAACCAGATGACCCGATTGGCGCTTTTTGTTTCTATGCGCTAGAAAATAATAATACTTTAAAAATTCATATCTCCGGTTCCCCTGAACCGATTTTAATCGTTTTTGTGTCATTTTAAAGATAAAAATATAAGCTATTTTTATAAATTGGTTTTGGATTTTTAAACTGTTTCCTGTGTTTTATTTAATTACTGTTGTGTGATATTTGAATGCTTTACACTTTGTCTCCTAAGTTAAGCCTTGACGCTCGATGCCAAGCTACCAAGGGTAGAGCTGGGATTAATTTACTGAGACCTAACTGTACTTTTGTGGAGGTTTGTGGCTTGTTGCTAGGTGTAGGTACCTACCTGCCCTACCAATAACCCATTTTCCAACATAATTGGAAGCAGCGACGGGATCCTGTACTTGTGTTCAATATCACGTTACAGTTTTAGATAAAACAAATTAAAAATCCTTTAAATTGTCCTAGTGCAAAAATTGTTTTTAAATTTTTTTTAAAAAATTTTTTTAAAATTAATTTGGATTAATTTCAATTATTGAATTTTTGTAATTTTTCTAAATTCTTGTTTCCAATTTTTGCAAAAAGTTTTTGTTGACACAAAACTAGGGAACCATGGAGCTTGATCTGGCTAGCCTAACCACACTGACAGTAGTCCAGCTTAGGGGGTTGTGTATTGAGAGGGGGTTGCCTGCAACCCCTGATCTCAGGAAGCAAATCCTGATTAAATCCCTGACAGCATGGGCTGAGGTCCAAGAGGTAGAGACAGAGGAAGCTCCAGAGGAGGAAGAAAAAGAGGAAGATGCTAACTCTAACCACTCAGGGGAGGGAAGGCATCAGACCCCAAGTGAGGAAGAGGAGGAACGGTCCTCAATGGATACAGTCACTAGGGGCAGACCCAAAGCTAGTGGTAGGAAGAGGGTCCTTTCAGGAAGAGAGAACCCATCCATCAGGGAGAGAGAGCTGGAAGCCCAGCTAGCCTACATAGCTTTGGAAGCAGAGAAGCTGGCCCTAGAAAAGAAAAAGTGGGCATACAAAGAAAAAAGAGATGGAAGCAGCGATAAAGAAGCTGAGGTGTCCATGGGTGGGGGAGTTTGCCCCAGATTACCCAAGGGGGTGGTCCCTGCTTATGTAGAGGGGGATGACATAGATAAGTGGCTGGAGGCCTTTGAGAGGGCACTCCAAATGAGAAGGGTTAGGCCTCAATACTGGGGTTCCCTTTTGTGGGAGTTGGTCCCCAACTCAGGGAGGGATAGGCTTCTGACCTTAAGGGGGGAGGAGGCAGATTCATACCCTAGTATGAAAAGGTGCTTAGCCAAGAAGTTTGGTCTGACCCCAGAGCAATATAGAATGAAGTTCAGGGACACCCAGAAGGTCAGTACCCAGTCTTGGGTTGACTTTGTAGACACCTCACTAAAAGCACTGGAGGGCTGGATTATTGGCAACAAAGTTAATACTTATGAGGGGTTATACAATCTGATCATGAGAGAGCACATCTTGACCAATTGTATCCAAGAAAGGTTACGCCAGCATCTAGTGGACTCTAAGCTGACCAACCCTAGAGAGCTAGGGGAGGCAGCTGATGAGTGGTTGAGAACCAGGGTGGTTGTCAAGTCCCAGGGGGGAGACTCCAAGAAGGGGGGGACAGGTCCCCAAAAACCTAAGGAGGGAGGTGGTAAGCCCACCACAGAGACTCCCTCTGTACCCCAGAACCCTAAGAAGGAGGAGAGTAAATCCCACTCCCACTCTGACATGCAGAGACAGGGAGACCCAGGGTTAAAAAAGCTCTTGGACAGTAGGGCTTGCTTTGACTGTCAGCAGACAGGTCACTTCAGAGGAGATGCAGCCTGTCCAAAGAAAGTGGTTAGCACTGGGCTGTCCAGTGTAGCCATAGAGGAGGATTCCTCAGATGATGAAGTCCTCCTAGCATTGTGCTGGGAGACAGGACCAGATGGTAAGCTGGTGATCCCTGAGGGTGGGAGTAGGCACTTCCACCACATTCAAGTGAATGGGATCCCTACCACTGGCCTGAGAGACACCTGTGCCAGTCACACTGTAGTGAGTGACCGGTTAGTGACCCCAGACATGTATGTCCCAGGAAAGACAAAGAAAGTCAGGATAGCCACAGGGGAGGTCACCTCCAAACCTGTAGCCATAGTGCCCCTAGAGAGGGAGGGTATCCTTGACTGGATTAGGGTGGTAGTCAGTGCTGACCTTCCCCTAGATTGTATCCTGGGCAATGACCTCCCAGAGGTGAGTCTGGTCACAGATGGGGTGGTCGCCCAGGGCGCCCCCCCAACCCAAAGTCCTGGGGAGTCAGTCCCTACAATTAGGAGACAGGGGTCCCCAAGAAAAGGAAAGAAGAAAAGGAAGGGTAGGCCACTCTTAAAGAGAGTTCCAAGGAGCCAAAGGCCTTCTGCCCCAGTAGGGGGGAGCCCAGAGTTGGCACTGGTGAGGCCTCACCTGACCCCAAGGAAGTCCTGAGTAGTCAGGCAGCTGTCCAGATGCAAGGTGTTGCCCCTACACTGACAGAAGGGAGAGTGGAAGGAGGGTGTCTGCCACAGGAGGTGGTAGCCCCCCACTCTAGACAGCAAGAGGGGTGCCAGGACCCCAAAGATGCCCCTAAAGCAGCTCAGCCACCTGTCAGTGGAGAGCTTAGGGTGTGGTTCTGGGTACTGACAGCTGTCAGTAGCCTCTGCTGGGTGCTAGCCTTCCTGGCAGCACTGTACTTGGCCTGGGAGGCAGACCCCAAGGCCAATAGCAAAGTAGGCCCCCTGACCCTGTTGGTCATGGTGGGGTTGCTCAAGTGTTGGGTGACCTCTTTGGGTAAGCTAGGTGTTGCCCTAGCAAAGTTAGGAGTAGGGGAGGTGGGCACCTCACTACCCAAGTTGGCAGAGAGAGAGGAGGAAGACCCCCCTAGAGGGAAGTTTCAGTTTGAATTGGGTCCTTTTACTGTTGGGATGGCTTCACTACCCAGAGGGAGTGACCCTGACAGGAGGATATAAGGCAGAGTAGGCCCTGCAAAGGGACAGCCAGTTTTCTTCACTGTCTTCCTCGCCTAACAAGCCAGGAAGACTCTCCCAGGGTTGGGCTGAGTCTCCTGGGCGTGTGGGCTGGGGGGGGGTTGTGTGAGAAACTGGGGCTGATTGCAGAGGCCCCATAACTTTTTGCCCCCATTTTCCACTTTATGCTGGTGTTTTCCTGACTCTGATGGTGCCCTGGGTACTGCTAACCAGTCCCAGGGCCTGTGCTCTGTGTAAAATGGATATGCAAATTAGGCTAATTATAATTGGCTAAGTTAACCTACCTATAAGTCCCTAGTATATGGTAGGGCATGTAGGTTTAGGGACCACAGCATAGGTGGTGCACACCTAGGTGCATTGCTGAGGTGCCCAGTGTCATTTTAAAAGCAAGCCTGCATTGCTGGCTGCTTTTAAATTAAAGTTATATGCAAATTCGACTTTGGAATTAAAGGTACTTCCAAAGTCTTAAACTACCTTATTTTTACATATAAGTCACCCCTAAGGTGTGCCCTATGTGCCCCTAGGGCTGGGTGCCATGTAACTATAAGCAGGGACTTTATAAAAGTAGATTTATAAGCCCTGGTGAGGTAAAAACAGCCAAATTCGTTTTTCCCTCATTGAAGTAAATGGCCTTCATAGGCTAGAATGGGCAGACTTTATTTAAAATTTTAAAGTCTCCTTAAATGTTACATACCAAGAATTTGGTATCAAATTGATTGTTATAATAAATCCCACAACTTCCAGTTGTTGGATTTAATATAACTAGTGCAGGTTAAAAGTTTAGACTTTACCTAAAAAGTTGCCAATTTCAGCTCTGCATTGTTTTTGCTGCTGTGCTCTGATTGGCCAGCCTGCAGCAGCTTCTGCCAGGCTACTTTAATGAGGTGTGAAGTGGCCTGACTTCACACAAAGGAATGTGCTTGGGGGAGAGAATCTCCCCTCAGCAGATGGTGAGGCAGGAAGGGGGAGGGCTGCCAAACTGGTCTTCAAAGGCAGAGAAGGACATTTGCAGCACCCAGCAACACCCCCACATCCTGCAACCCCAGACAGCTAGGTGCCCCCTTGATTAGATTAGGAGAGGGCAGGAGAGGGGTGTGTTTATGATTTTTAGCCACACCAGTGGGTGGGCTCAGCCAGATCTCTCCTTCAAAAATCAGATTCATCCATTTTGGATTTTTAGAGACTGTTGCCTTCTGGGATGGATTTTTGCCACACTTCCCAGGAAGTGGTCATCACAGGGGGACGACCCTGTCCCTGATTGGAGAACCAGGGCCCCCCTGCTTTTCACCCAGGAGCAAGGATAAAACTGGCAGACCTGCACCCACGCCTCAGATCCCCACCAAATTTCAAGAAGAAAGAACTACAAGGAGAAGAAGGACTGCCCTGCTGGACCCCTGGCCTGCACCTGGACCCTGCACTCAGAAAGACTGCACCAGCTGCACACTTGGGCTTCACCACAAGAAGGACTTTGCCTGGCTTCCACTGGTTCAAGGAGGGACTCCCTGTTTGCTACAGGTGAAAAATTGCTAACCAGAGTCCCCTGCACCAACTCCTGAAAAAGTGACCAGCTGACCACTGTCCAGTGGCCAAAAAGGAGTTTGCGCCAGGTGCATTCTGGGAGTTGAAGTCCGCACTTCCCAAGGACCATCACAGAACTTCTGGACCCTTGGGGTGAGCTGTGGACCCCAAAAGAACCTTAAAAGAACATCTGGGTGAAGCCCCAGAAGTTTGGAAAAGATTGGAGAAATTTTAGAAAAAAGCTCCATAAAGTGACCGACTCGACGCGGAAATTCTAGCCGGCTTGCCTCAACCGCGACCCGGCCTGACTTCGTGGTTCGTCCCGGTCAAGAAAAACATCCGAAAAAGAGACTAAGTCCGAACGTAAAAAGTTGACCGGGACCTTCCAGCCATCGTATCCGAGAAGGGCTCCACGGACGTCGGATCAAGATCCAGGTTTACCCCGGTCGAAGGATTTTCATCTCGAAAAAACGACTAAGTCCGAAGGTAGAAATCACCACCGAGGAAACCGACTTCGCGTATCCGGACAAGGGCTCCAGGAGGTCGGATCCAACTGGCAGGTTCGTCCCGGTGAAGAAAAACTTCAAAATAAAGACTAAGTCAGAAGGTAACTTTTTAACCGAGGCCTCCCGCGACCTGTAGCCGAGCAGGGCTCCATCGCGGTCGGCCTGAAAGTTTGACTTTGTCCCGGTCCTGGTGCAACCAGATGACCCGATTGGCGCTTTTTGTTTCTATGCGCTAGAAAATAATAATACTTTAAAAATTCATATCTCCGGTTCCCCTGAACCGATTTTAATCGTTTTTGTGTCATTTTAAAGATAAAAATATAAGCTATTTTTATAAATTGGTTTTGGATTTTTAAACTGTTTCCTGTGTTTTATTTAATTACTGTTGTGTGATATTTGAATGCTTTACACTTTGTCTCCTAAGTTAAGCCTTGACGCTCGATGCCAAGCTACCAAGGGTAGAGCTGGGATTAATTTACTGAGACCTAACTGTACTTTTGTGGAGGTTTGTGGCTTGTTGCTAGGTGTAGGTACCTACCTGCCCTACCAATAACCCATTTTCCAACATCGTCTGTGAGGGGAGGGCGTGGGGGGGTGTTGTGTGATGTGTGCGTGCATGGGGGTGTGTAGAGGGGGTGTGTGAGTGCGTGCATGCGGGCGGGGGGTGCTGCTGTGCCTATGGGCAATGTGTGTAGTTCGGCGGGTGCGCATGTTGGCATGTATGTGTGCGGGTATGTGCCCCCGTTGTGTATGTGTGTGTGTAGGGGGTGTGCATATGTGCATGTTGGGGGTGCGTGCATGTCGGGGTGCGTGTATGTGCATGTCGGGGTGGGGGGGCAGGGGGTTCGTACCACCTCTGGGGGGGTGGAGGGTGTGGGGGGAGGACTCGTGGGGGGTAGTGGGGGGTGGGGGAGACCCCTATCAGTGCCAGGGAAGGAATTCCCTGGCCCCGATAGTGCCTACCGCCATGGTTCGCATGGCGGTTCCCGACCGCCAAAAACCGCGGCGGTAAGCAGGGTCATGATACGGTTGGCGGTCTTGGGTCGACCGCCGGGCCGGAGTGCGCAAACTCCAGCCCGTCGGTCATGACCGCCGTGGCGGTCGGAGTGGGAAAGTGGCGGTCGATCGCGGCGGTGACCGCCGCGGTCAGAATGCCATTTTTCGGACCGCCGGTCTGTTCGCGGTCCGACCGACGCCTCTCCGCCGACCGCCAAGGTCAGAATGAGGGCCAAAGTTACTAATGAAGATGAATGTTGTCTGATCACAGCTGTTGAGGTTGAGATTGTCAGTTCATTCTCGGAAGAGGCATGGAAAAAGGCCCCATATATAGATTCTTTATTAAAAACACTAACTAATTATATAGTAAATGGTTGGCCGAGAGAAAAAACAGGATGTGTGTCCATTCAACCTTATTCCAAGATTGCTGAAAAGTTAACTGTTGAACATGGTCTGGGTGTGAGAGCACACAAATTGGAAAAAAAACACTTAAGAGTTTTAGAAAGCAAATATTAGAAAAATCACATGAAGGGCATTTAGGGGCCACCTTAACAAAAACATAGAGTACGTCCAGCTTATTGGTGTCCACAAATGAATAGTGATATAGACTATTTGATAAAGAGATTGTGGTATGTGCCAACTGTGACAAATCCTTTAAACCTTGTATTCCACCTTTGATGCCTATCGAGTGTCCGTCAGGTCCATGGCAAACACTGGAAATTGATCTAGTAGGACCATTCAATGCCCTTGCACACCATTTGAAGTATGGCTACACACTCGTAGATTATTACTCCAAACGGCCATGTGTTAAATTTGGAAGTGAACCAAATTCTAAGTCTGTAATAACATTTTAAAAGATCTATTTATGTGTGAAGGATTCACAGAAATTCTGGTGTCTGATAATGGTGTCCTTTTTGTAAGAGTTGGAAGAGTTTTTAAGAACTAGTTCTGCTAAGCATTTAAATAGTCCATTGTAAGACCCACAAACCAATGCCCTCATTGAGCGCTTCATCAGGGTTTTAGTGGAATGTGTGAGATGGGGTTTACCAAACAATTGTGTTGTCATTACAGCCATTCAAACTATGTTGGGTTTTTATAGGACCACACCCCATTCTTCCACAGGGGTGTTGGCTTTTCAAGTCCTCAATAACATGAAACCTGTGACCCAGTATAGACCTGCTTATATGTCTAGGTTGTTGAAGAATCAACCTATTGATAAAACCATAGATTCCTTTGTGAGTTCGAATGTAAATAATGCTCAGCGCAAGCCAAACAAATACTTTGGTCACAGGTGCAGTGTATAAGATAAACCCATTGTGGTTGGGACCAGATTAAGAGGCTGGCAGTCTGAAGACCACCAGCCTCGTGGTGGTGTCAGACTGCTATGGCTGTGCCGTTCCGACCGCCGCATTATGAGGTTAGAGGGGGCAGAACGGCCAACCTACAGCTGTCCCCGCCAGGATCAAAGATCCCAACGTGCTGATGACGGTGCAGGTTGCAATCAGGCAGGGCAGCGATTAAGTCAGTACCACTCTGCTGATTGCAACCTTGTTCTCCGCCAGCCTTTTCATAGTGGTTCCACTGCCATGAAAAGGCTGGAGGCGAACAAATGCAGGGGGCCTTGGGTGGCCCCTGCACTGCCCATGGCGTGAGCAGTGCGGGGGTCCCCCTACATAGCACCCTCGAAATGTGCACTGTCTGGTATATCGATTATGAGCCAGTGAGAATGTTGCCACCCCATTCCCACTGGGATGACAAGGATTTCACCAGCCAGCCCAGTGGGAAAGTCGTAATGTGGCTGGCAGGGAGGTCGACCACATGGCGGCAACCATCCAGTTGGGAGTTTGGCAGACAGTTGTTTCTGTCTGCCAAACTCTTAATCAGCCCTTTTGTGTGTATAAAGAAACCAGGGTTTGTGAAAAAAAGGAGATTCAAAATTCTCTGACCCTGCTGCAGTAGATCAATTGTATGGTAATGCATAAGGTCATAAGTGGTGGAACAAAGAAAAAATAACCAAGGTTTCAAACAATGTGTATGATGAATTTAAAAACAAAGTACTGGTAATGATAGTGATAAATTGCTGGGTGCTAGTTCCAGTAAAACCAATCACCATGCATTGTCTGGTACTGGTGTCAGTTAAACTAATCACTTTAAAGGAGTAGTTCTGTACTGTATGTAGAAGTGCAAGGTGTCACAGGTTACCATTAAGGTACACTTAAATAGACACATTTTTACTTGAGAGTTACATTTTGGTTTAGTTAATATTATTGTAGAGTCAGTGTTTAAATTGTTGTGGTTTTAGATATTACTTACAAATAGGATTTGTTTGAAAATATTATTTATGTCGTTTATTTTGTATTTATCATTAGTGACTTTTATTGTTATTTTCATTAAAAACTAATTGTACCAATAGGAGAAAAACTTGTGTAATATCTTTAAGCTAATGAGTTCTGTTGTAGGAACGTGTGATGGGGGTATTTTGACAGATGATGGGGGTATTTTGACAGTACGGACAGTTGCCTCCAAGCAGCCTGGGGTGATCCAGATATGCACCTATCAATAAAACTCAACGTGGCTCACCTTAATTTGCAGTGTGTTCTTCACTTATTATACCACCCTATCCTCTGTGTAAGCTAATCCAATTAAAAATTCTTCAATTGCTCTTGTTTCCTGTAACTGAACTGCACCCAAATGCCCAAAACGGTAAAAGTTATTTCACTGGTAAAATAAATTCCCTTCCCTAAAGTTGTATAAATTCCATAATAGGCAAATCCTTTGATCATTTTATATGCCATTATGCACATTGTCAATCAATGTCTGCTCGCGTTTCATCTTTCGCTGCTAATCCCTTGACTTTTAGAAAACTGTCTCCATAAGTCGCATCTATGTGACCTATTGACATCAGAACACTGTGCAATGTGCACTGACATGTATACTCTCGACCGATTTGATACAGCGTGGCCATGGATAAACCACTAGATTTCCTAATGAAGCAATAAACTTAAATTAAAATCAAAACCAATGTAAAAATAGTATTAGGTGCTCTTGTTTTCAGATATCAAACAGGAATTGGCTTTACTAACAATACAATTGTGTGCTACATCACTACAATTTAAAAATTATATATAGAACATAAATCCTGATTTTATATAAATAGATGTGACTCTTTCCCTAAATTATCCTAGAAAGCCCCCTTGTGATCTGTTTATCCCTTTTGAGATACTGTGCTCACTACTAATCGCTATATACAATGAATCCTACTCATGATGTGTTTATCCCTGCTGTGATAATGCGCTTGCTACTAACCGCTATATACATTAAATCCCCAAAGTGTGTTGTGATCATATAGTATGTAGTCTGGAATTGTTTGAAATCATTCAATGAGGAACTTTGTCTTCCAGGTGCTTAAATGAACTGTCCTTTCATTCCCATTCCCATTTTGCCTGCAAATAAAATAAAACAGAAAAATAGAAGTCAAATAGAAATCAGATACCTACTGTTGACCACTCAGAATTATTAAACATACTGTAAATTATACTCAGGACGTAGTCCAAAAAAATCAACAATACAATGCTCGAAGACTATGTTATAAAAAGTAAATCATTGTCATGAGACCATTCCTTACTGTAGGTTGAATAGTGTTGAGACGCCTTATCCAACTGATCTCTTTCTAGACTAGTTTACTGGTCAAATCAAAGTATTTTGTGTGTTCTATGACTTCCAATATCTGAAATTGAAATTGTATCACATTGTGTTTATGTTCTTTAAAATGAACAGCCACACTGGGTTTTTCATTTGGATTTCTGGTATTACTTTACAGACAAAAATGAGACAGGGTGACCACCTCTTCTAGTTTGGTGAATTTGAGGGAGGAATAAGGGGCCTGGATTGGCTGATCATGAAGATCTGGATGACACATGTGCTTTGAACCTCCCAATGAGCTAAGAGGGGTTCTTATTATGGAGCTCTCTGAAAGTGATGAGGAGAGCCTTGAAATTAATCCTTTTGCTTACTGGCAGTCAATGAAGTTGATTCAGGCATGGGAATATGACTTCCCATCTGGGCAAGATGAAAATCAGCCTCACAACCACAGTTTGGAAAATATGTAGCTTGTAAAGGAGGCCAGCTGAGACCCTTAGATGAAGAAATTTGGCATAATATAATCTAGTGGTGACTAGAGCTTGCACAGTAATTTTGAGAGTATAGACTGGTAAAAATGTTGGGATATTGCTGATGATTTAGAATGGCAACACATGAGGCCATGATGGCTCTAATTTGGGGTCTGAAGGATAACCTTGAAATCTTCCTGCAACCATTTCATCAGCGGGATGGAATGAAAGCATCAATTGATTGTCATCAGCATATGTCATGACATTAAAGCCCCCAGGTTCCACCACCTTTGCTAGAGGAGCCATTTATATAGTAAATAGAGTGGGACTGAGGGCTCATCCTTGCGGGACCCTGTGCCTCAGTTCTTTGAAGCTGGATGAGTAAGAATGGAGGTGAATGGCTTGAGATCTTGTTAGGGTGTGGCTCATTAAATGTAAATCATATTAATATAGTAAACATGACACATGCACTCCTCCTATTCTGTTGAAAAATGCGTTTGGGGTCTTTCAATTTATTCAGCAATTAACACTGCCTGCAGTACTGTAACATCTAAATATGGTCATTGGGAACCAACTAGCCTTACGGCTTGGGAGAGCACTCTGTCGTGACACTCAACAGCTCAGCGACAATACATCTAAATATGACGGTAGGAACACTGTCGTCTTGAAGGCGTACTCGGGCCCACCGCCTGTTGGGCTTGTCGGTATTACCATCAAGAACTAAATCAGGCCCTGTGTCTTCAGTTTTTAATCTTCTGTCATTTTCTTCTTGGGGAAGTAGAAGTGGTGCACACACAAAGCCTTATTCCAAGTCTCCCTGGAATCAGTTTAGTAGGTGGGCCTGTAAGGTAAGTTTCATCTGTGCCTAATTAGAAGTGATAGAGCGTTCCGTCCTAATAAATTGCCTGTATTTGGACGCTCTTGGGTCGATGAATCTTTTGACCAAGTGGGGCTCTCTTCACCCGAGATTAGTCAATTTAATCAAATCAATAATCAATAACGAACATAAGCAATGCCCTGATCAACATAACACTTCACAATTAATCCAGAAAACATTTCGGCGAACCATGACCTTTCGGCCATGAATAACCACACCAGTTCATTCAAAGGTAATGAATTTATTTCCCTATATTAACAAAGCTAGCACAATATAAATGTGTCTCAACACCAAATGATATATGTAAATGAACATTAATAGCTGTCCATAACGGCGAAAAAGATGCAATCTATGCAGCATTTGAATAACAATGCATTCGATAATAGCAACGCAAACCACTAAAACTATAATCTGTAATGGGCTAATTGCATACATTAGTCAGCATAACAAGGGCCCTCATTCTGACCTTGGCGGTCGGCGGAGAGGCGGCGGTCGGACCGCGAACAGACCGGCGGTCCGAAAAATGGCATTCTGACCGCGGCGGTCACCGCCGCGATCGACCGCCACTTTCCCACTCCGACCGCCACGGCGGTCATGACCGACGGGCTGGAGTTTGCGCACTCCGGCCCGGCGGTCGACCCAAGACCGCCAACCGTATCATGACCCTGCTTACCGCCGCGGTTTTTGGCGGTCGGGAACCGCCATGCGAACCATGGCGGTAGGCACTATCGGGGCCAGGGAATTCCTTCCCTGGCACTGATAGGGGTCTCCCCCACCCCCCACTACCCTCCACGAGTCCTCCCCCCACACCCTCCACCCCCCCAGAGGTGGTACGAACCCCCTGCCCCCCCACCCCGACATGCACATACACGCACCCCGACATGCACGCACCCCCAACATGCACATATGCACACCCCCTACACACACACATACACAACGGGGGCACATACCCGCACACATACATGCCAACATGCGCACCCGCCGAACTACACACATTGCCCATAGGCACAGCAGCACCCCCGCCCGCATGCACGCACTCACACACCCCCTCTACACACCCCCATGCACGCACACATCACACAACACCCCCCCACCCCCTCCCCTCACAGACGATCAACTTACCTTGTGCGTTGGTCCTCCGGGAGGCGACGGGAGCCATAGGGACGTGACCGCCAACAGAAGACCGCCAACAGAAGACCGCCACACAGAAATGTGGGTCGTAATTCTGGGGGCGGTGTTCTGCTGGCGTGGCGGTGGAGGTTGACCAGTCTCCACTTTCCCGCCGACCGCCAGTGTGGCTGCTGGCGGTTTTCCGGCAGAACGCTCCCAGCGGTCGGAATACGCGCAGCGGCATACCGCCGCGGTCGGCGGTCTTTACCGCGGCGGTAACTCGGCGGTCTTGCGAAAAGACCGCCAAGGTCAGAATGAGGGCCAAGGTCTCAAATTGCATCGTGCAACAAATGAATCCTCATCTAACCTCAAATTAGCATCTGCATGTGGGATTTCATGCAAAAAAACAATTTAGCAACATTGATTTGGAAAACTCCTAACTAGGGCTCTTATCAAAAATCAGCAGTTGGTTACCTAAAAAGAAACACAATGCAATTGTACATTTTCCTTTCATATTTACCAAATTCAATCAGCATTCAAGGAAGTCTTCGTCTCACAGGTACCGGTTTCGATCAGCATGGGACGGGGGCAAAGGGGGCAGGGTGGACGGGGCAATTGCCTCACAGCGGCAAGATAAAAGGACAAAACTACTACTTTATGCAAAGGGGCAAATCGAAGTTAAAGTCTCTAGGGCGAGAATTACTTAAAGTCTCTTTCTCTCGATTAGAGAAAGCATCAAAGTCTCATTCAAATGGCGTCGAACATCAATTGGCATCGTAGAAGATGGCAAAATGACGAGGTCGGCAAGATGGGCCATAATGGCTGCAATGGGCAATAATGTCCTCAATGGGTGCAATGGGTAATGGCCGCTTTCTTCTTGTGCACCAGGTTTAAATAAACAACAGTTCAAATCCAGTAGGGTCTTCCATTGGAGGGTTCATAGGTTGGCTTCAAATTGTCCAATCAAAAACAACAATTCACAAGCTTCTACCTAGGCATACATTATGCTTGGAGTCGGGAACGTAAGTTGCAACATATTTTACCAATTAACTCACTTTCAGAGCTTCCATTGTCTGCACCTGCAGATTGACCTTGGAGCAAAGAAGAAGATGCCAGGCTGGCACGAAACCTTAAAGATAAGCATGTGAACCGATCTCACTGGAAAAGTACAGCTTCAAGCAAGAATACACGTTTTATTAGCACATTAGAAAAACACGAGCATCTAAACCGTGAGACAAGGCAACTAGGCCGAAGCCTCCACTAAAGTTATGCTAAGTTAAAACATTTCAAACAAGCAAATCATGGCACACGTTTACGGTTATGTCAGATTAGTACAATTCTAATACATCACGTTATATAAAGCACGCTTATAAATGTTGGCAAACTACTCTGAGGGCACATTTGTCCCCGTACAATCTTTAGTAGTTCGGTTAAAGTCACACTTGATTATTGCGGCACTACGTTTATGCGCTAATAAATGTAAAACCTTCGTTTCTGCATCATCAATCCCTCCTCTGATGACTATTTGTCATCACACAAAACCATTCCCACAAATTTTATTCCATTAAAATTCTGTCAGTTCTCTTTGCCTTTTAGTTCCCCTTGTTCTTGCCTTGTATTCTTCTGCCATTCTTTTCATTATTTTCTCTTCCTTCCTTCTTTTAATTCTTGCCATGATCATTAGTATTCCCCTCTTTATTCCCCAAATCCCAAAGATGCAAATTAGTACTATTAGTATTCCCTGTATTATTTTTAGTAATATTCCATTCCAAATGCCACCAAGCCAATTTCCCACTGAAGCAACTCCCTTTCCAACCTTCTCCCAAACTACTGGTTCTTTCAATTCCTTCAAGTCTGCACTCTCATTTGTTAGATTTGCAAGCATTGTTTTAATTTTCACACTGTTGTCTGGTATATACGTGCAACAGTGACGCGCACTAAGCATTTTGCAAACGCCGCCATCCTTTGCTAAAAGAATGTCTAGGGCAAGCCTGTTTTGAAGAGCCATAGCTCTTTCTGCTGCAAGTTCAGCATCCATCAGGATTATAGCACCTGAAAACTTTGTCAACATGTTATCCACTATAGTAGACAACTTTCTTATTTTGATGGAATTCAACACAACTCCCAATGAAGGAATCATGGCTCCAAATATATCTCCTACCACAGCAGCTGCGGTCTCTCTTTTCTGGATACGATGAGATCCAGGCGTCTTTGGAATCACCGATAGGTCATCCAGTTGATAAACCTTTGGGAACACTATACCCAAATAACATCTCCCCCACCATCCCTTTGGAAGACGATAATAGGCATTATGCCCACAAATGTAATATACACCAGGTATGACAGGGTCAAGTCCGTTCAGCATGAATGTCCATTTGGCCTTAAAGATAAACGTATGTTTACATTCACTCGCTCCCACGAAAATGTTATCATAATAAGATTCACCACGATATATACAAAATTTCCCTACATGCCAAGCGTCTAAAGCTATTTTTCCTTGTGTTTTTATTGCGGCAAAAGCATAATTATCTACTGAAGTCCTCTTACTTAGCTCTTTTTCTAATTTCGCATTCATTTGTGCCCTTCTATCATCTGTGCGATCTAAAAAGCTTATTTCTACTGCAGAGAGCGAGCAGGTAAGGTTTTCCCTATGAGCGTGAGCTGTTTCAAAAGGTTGCATTGGCTCGAAAAATTCCCTCATTATTTTAGCATCCCAATCTTTAGCAATCTGGCTTAGTTGCGTTATTATAGGAACATATGCAAAGGTAACATCATAATTTGAGTAAAAATACTGTATGTTAGTTTGACCATAAAATCTAGAAGTTACTAAACTACATGTAATCCCATATGTAAGAGGCATGTGGTGATAAGTCACCCCTTCCGTTACCGATGTCGGTATCTGTGTACACACATAACAATCTTTCGCATCCATAGTCTCAACATATTCTGTTAGTAGGCGATAGAAAACATTATACGAAAGTTCCTTCTTATCATGCCAGTGTCTCTCATCTAATTCTAGTCTTTTCAATGCGGTTAGTTCAGTGACAGTAACAGGAGCAGAAGTAGAAGCATCAATTTTCTCATTCTCACCCTTACCACGCGTTGCAAGCACTATTGCCATTATTATTAGTACACATGCAGTTATCAAGCCTATACACGCATATTTACAATATTTCACTCTACTGTTTTTTGTAGCGTACTTAGTCATGATCTGTACAGAATCAGAGAGCTAGAAGCACTTATAAAGAAACGATTTAGCAATTAGTTACAAAGCTGAACGAGCGCAATGTTCACACAGTTTTCTTCAGGAGCCCAGTCACTTATCGGTTAGCAGCATTTGTCTCAATTCGGCAATAACTCAGTCTTTTATCAGTTAGCAACGTTGTCTCAAATCGGGTTTAAGAGTCAATCAGGTTATCAAAGTCTTATCAAGTTAGCAAATGTCTCATCCGGTTTAGCAATGTCTCAGCTGGTTGTATCACGTTAGATTATAGCAAGCAATATCATTTATCACCCTTTCAATCAATAGTGTCCATAAAACTTTTCTTTTCTATTGGTATCTCTTCTTCTTCGTTCTCGAGGCTAAGAGATACAAATTCGTCGGTCCAATCGTCATTGACTACATATGCCCATTCTGGACCGGAATATCTCCTGTTTGGTATCCTTTTCCTTTTCAATTTTGCATCTCTCTTTGATTCTGCCTCACTGGTACTTTCCTCTTTGGCCAAGTCTTTTTCTTCACTTGATGTTGGTACCACGACAGACACTTCCTTTCTTTTCTCTTTCACTCTTGGCCCTTCACTGTCGTTCAACGTTTCTCTAGTCCTTACTTTTACTGGTGATATACTTGGTCTTCTCTTTGCACTGTGTCCACTTGATGGACCTGCGATCTCTTCTGAAGAAGTTTGAACAGTTTCGTTCTGTTCTGCCTTGTCCCCTCCTTCTGGGGAGTCAATCAGGTTTTCCTTTTCTTTTTCTGTACTGTCTGCTTCTGGGAAAGCCCTCCTCTGATCAGGCTCTCCTGCTTCTTCACCTCTTTCGAGCCCTTTGTCACCGTTACTTTCTTCAGGCTCTTTGTTACCTTCAGCTGCTTCAGGCTCTTTGTTACCTTCAGCTGCTTCGTCGCTGTCTGAGGTTTCTCCTTGGTCTTCCCCAAGTGAATCGGTTGTTTCGTCCTCAGAGAATATTTCTCTCTCTTCTATTTCTGCCTGTTCGCTTCTAGTTCTGTTTTGCTCTGTCTCAGCGCTCGGCACTTTGTTATCAGGTACTGGCAGTTTCAGCGCTTCAACTTCCTCATCTGTGGGACACAACACTTTCTTTGTATGACTGGCGTGAATCCAGTTGGGAACTCCCGCACACTTCACAGCGGTAGTGGTCGTCAGGATCACTTGGAAAGGGCCTTTCCAACGGGGTTCCAGATACGACTTCCTCACGTGCTTCTTTATCACGACCCAGTCACCTGCTTTCAGTGTGTGTCCTGGACCTTGGATCGGTGACAAGGTGGTTGCTTCCACCTGGTGAGAGAAAGAGCGAACCACGTCAGCCAGACCTTTGCAGTAGTCTAACACCATATCATCTGTAATATTCAAAAGCGCGTTTGCGGGAACTGCAGGAAGTCTCATGGCCCTGCCCATGAGAATTTCGTGCGGGGACAATCCAGTCTTTCTGTCAGGGGTGTTTCTCATTGACATTAACACCAAAGGCAATGCGTCAGGCCATTTCAAATTTGTCGATGCACATATTTTCGCCATTCTTGATTTCAGTGTACCATTCATTTGTTCCACCAGTCCTGAGGCTTCAGGGCGATAGCTACAATGCAGTTTTTGCTCAATGTTCAGTGCTGCGCAAAGTAACTTTATCACCTCGTTATTGAAGTGACTTCCTCTATCTGATTCTAAAGAGATCGGGAATCCGAAACGTGGTATCAACTCCCTCAACAATAGTTTTGCAACTGTAAGGCTGTCATTTCTACGTGTGGGGTATGCTTCAATCCAGTGACTAAAAATGCACACAATCACCAACACATACTTCAGACCTCCATGCACAGGCATCTCAATAAAGTCCATCTGCATTCTGCTGAACGGGCCACCCGCCCTGCCAATGTGGCTCACGTTCACAACCGTTCCCTTTCCTGGGTTCATCTGCTGACAAATGACACAACAATGGCAAACTGCTTCTGCAACTTGACGGAATATGGGGTTAAACCAATCAGTTTTGAACAATCTTATCATGGCATCTCTCCCTAGGTGAGCCTGCCCATGATAGAACCGCGCTAGCTGCGATAAGAGACTATTTGGTAAGACAAATTTTCCTTCATTTGAAACCCATAACTCATCTGGTCTCCTTGTACATTGTGACTTAATCCAGGAAACTCTTTCATCCTCCCTGACGCTATTCTGTAATGCTTTTAGTTCATCCATTGTATCCACGACCTTCAAGGCAAATGCTTCAGCTGGTTCGAGCTCTGGCTCATTTATCAAATTCCATTCATCCCTGAGCAATATACAGTTCAAGGCACAAAATCTTGCGACTTGATCCGCATATGCATTTCCCAGGGAAACATAGTCCTGTCCTTTTGTATGAGCACTACACTTTACCACTGCAATTTCGGCTGGCATCTGAATGGCGTGTAACAATTCCCTTATTCTCTCCCCGTTTTTCACTGGGGACCCTGAAGAGGTCAGGAAACCTCTCTGTGACCATAATTGCCCAAAGTCGTGCACAATTCCAAACCCGTACTGACTGTCAGTGTAAATGGTAACCTTCATCAATGTAGACAGTTGGCATGCTCTTGTAAGGGCTACAAGCTCTGCTACTTGTGCGGAATAGACTCCTTGAAGCCAGGACGCTTCCAAGACACCTGTTACAGTACATACAGCATATCCTGCTTTCAAAATTCCCAACCCATCTCTTAGACATGAACCATCAACAAAAATAATATGGTCATTTTCATCAAGCTTAGTATCCCTAATATCAGGTCGGGGTTTTGTGCAAAATTCAGTCACCTGAAGGCAGTCGTGCTCGACGTCTTCAGCGTTCTCAATTTCAGCATTTTCACCGGGAAGCAAGGTTGCTGGATTCAACGTAGTGCACCTTTTCAGCTGCACATTCGGTGAGACCAGAATTATTGTTTCATACCTTGTGAGTCTTGCTCCAGTCATGTGTTGCGTTCGGGAGCGGGTCAAAAGTATCTCAACTGAGTGAGGGACCATGACTGTTAATGGGTGTCCCATCACTATTCCTTCACTCTGAGTGAGGCTGATACTAACTGCTGCTACGGCGCGCAAACACCCTGGCAGTGCTGCTGCGACCGGATCCAAAGTAGCTGAAAAATACGCTACTGGTCTGTTTATGCCACCATGGGCTTGGGTCAAGACAGACAAAGAACATGCATCACGTTCATGACAAAACAATGTGAAAGGCTTTGTGTAATCAGGCATACCTAAAGCTGGAGCCCTGCACATGCATTCTTTCAATTCAATAAAAGCATCCATCTCATCTCCTTTCAGCTCAATTTCATCCAAGGCATCCTTCTGGGTCAGTTTCAGTAAAGGCTTTGCTAGAGTTGAAAAGTTGGGAATCCACTGGCGACAGTAGCTCACCATCCCCAAAAACTTCCTCACCTCCCTCCTCGTCTTTGGTGGACTCATTTGAAGTACACTTGTTATTCTTTCCTTCATTATTCTCCGTGACCCTTTCTCTATTTGGTGACCCAAGTATTTCACTTTCTTCTGACAGAACTGCAACTTTGAAGGAGACACCTTGTGTCCATTCCTTCCCAAATGGTTCAGCAGAGCAATGGTGTCGGCTGTGCAGCCACTTTCTGTCTTAGATGCAATCAGTAAGTCATCAATGTACTGTACTAGGGTTGACTCGAATGGCAATTCTAACGCTTCCAAGTCTTTCTTTAGAATCTGATTGAAAATTGACGGTGACTCAGAAAACCCTTGAGGAATTCGACACCAACTGTAAACTCTGTCTAAGAATTTGAAACAAAAGAGAAATTGGCTGTCCTCATGAAGAGGCACCGAAAAGAATGCTTGTGACAAGTCAATGACTGAGAACCACTCGGCCTCGCAAGGGACTTGAAACATTATCACAGCTGGATTCGGTACTACAGGGCAGCATTTAATTATGATGTCATTTATTTTCCTCAAGTCCTGCACAATTCGGACCTTTCCACTCGGCTTTATTAGTCCCATGATTGGTGAATTACATGGACTGCTTAACACTTCTTTCAATACTCCCTGTTTTACAAACTCGTCAATGAGTTGGGCGACTTTCATGAGGGTGTCTTGTGCCATGTGGTATTGTGGGGTCTGGGGAAAGGTTACATTGGGTTTTACGGTCACTTTCACTGGTTCCACTCCTTTCACCAATCCCACCTCTTTTCCTGTCATATCCCACACTTCCTTTCCGACTGTTTCCCGTAATTCAGCTGGAATATCTTCTTCAGTTATCATCGGAAAAAGGTTAATCAGAGGATATTCTTCATCGACAGTTTCCATCTCATCCCCTTCTACACTGTCCTCTTCTTCCCCATCACTGCTCGTCTGAATTCTAATTCCATCGTTCGAACACATAATCGAACATCCCAATTTGCACAATAGGTCTCTCCCTAACAGTGCTATCGGGCTTGAGTCACATACCACAAAATTATGTAACCCTTGATAGTTACCAATTCTGACTTGTACTGGATCTGTGATTGGGTTCGTCAGGTGCCTGTTTGCTACTCCCACTACTTGAACTGTTCTCCCTGAGAGTGGCAAATTTGGTACTTCAATGCTCCTAACAGTTGAACGTGTGGCTCCTGTGTCAACCAAGAATAAAACACGATGACCCATAACTCTTCCCTCCACATATGGACCCTTTTGATTAACTTCCAAGGATGCTGCAAGCACACAATTTCCCTCCTCATCTGAACTTTCACTCTCCCATACATTGTTTATTCCATTCTCACTGTGTAATGGGAACTGTTGTACGGTGCCATTTGTATTCATCACCTGACCCGAGACCTGTGGAGGAACCATCACTTGCTGCTGACTCACTGGTGCCAAGGGTATTTGCATTTGCTGATTAGGTACCATGGGAAACTGCTGTTGCATTGGCTGCATTTGCGTCATCTGCATACGGGGCATCTGCATCTGCTGCAGCTGCATGGGCTGTAATCCCTGCAGCTGATTTATGGTCTGAAAATTTGGGTTTGGACCTCTCATTTTCGGTCCCCTCATTGTCTGGAATGCATTGACATCATTGTTTTGCTGACCAACACCTGCACCTTCCTGCACCACCATCGGGCACTCGCGTTTCCAATGTCCGACGATTCCGCACACGTGACACGGCATCACCCTTTTCATTGCCTGCACACCATTCGGAATTGCAACAGTGTTCAAATCCGGACCATTACTCCCAAAGCCTCCTCTGCCTCTGCCTCTCGCCTGTGGCTGAAACACCATGTTTCCCTGCGGCTGCGGCTGCGGCATCTGTTGTTGGAACCCTTGCAACCCTTGCAAACCTGTCTGAGCTGCTTTAAGTTGCATCACCATCACTTTCTCTTTCAACCTTTTCTGTTTCACTTCAATTTCGTCGCTACAGTATTTCGCATAATTCAACACCTCATCAATAGGTTTCGACTGCCAACAAATCAAATGCGTCTTTATCATCTGACTTATCTCTGGTCTCAGCCCTTCCACGAATCTAAACACAAAATGAAGCATGTCCTTCGCCTCTATTGTTTCCGTGCCACTGTAGTTCTTGAACGCCTTCAACAACCTCTCATAGTAACCATGAATCGACTCTTTAGCCTCTTGGGCAGTTCGATCAATCTTCTGCCAATCCACATTTTTCGAGGCAACCTTCGTCTTCAAATGCTCAATCACCTTATAGTACAAGCTCATTACCATAGGTGATGGTGCACCCGTATCCCTGTCTCTCTCTGGTTCACTTGTCGGCCAACCTACAGCCCTTTTGCAGTCTTCCCACAAATCTGCCGGAACCACAATCTCAAAGAGGGTGTTCAGGTATTCCCAAAGACATTTTGCAAGCTTCACAAACCTATCAGTCTGCTGATACCATTCAATCGGTTTCTCTCTCAGTTTGGGAAAATCATCCGTAAAAGACTGAATGTCGCTTCTGTGCCACGGTACATGTATTAATTTTCCCCCTGCTGTCTCCCTCATTGGTAACATGGTTATTGCATCACTACTCTGTGATCTTTTCTCGTTGTGCTCTGAGACACTGTCTTTCCTCTTTTCCTTTTTCTTTGCCCATCTGCTTTCCCATTTGTCTAAGCACCTCCACACTTGTGCACTCTGCAGCAATTCTCTAAGGTGCGTTTTCATGCCTGCTGACCTCATGTGTTCAAAGTCTGTGGTCCCGAAATCCAATCTATAGCTCCTGCTCAAGTGTTTTGTCTTGTCTATCTCAACCCCGTTTTTGTCAGCTATTTCTTGCAACCTTCTATGTACTTTGTTCACTTCTCTCGTAATCCTAGGACATAGATACCTCAGCTCTTCTTCCGAGTAGGACTCTAACCTATTCAAACCCATAGTCCCTTCCACCAATTCTTCTGCTTCCATGTTCAACCTGACCTTATTCAGATAGTCTTCTCCCTTCCCACTGGCTGAGCTTTGTGTGGAATTCAGACTGTTGAACCACTGTGTCAGCTGTTGCGCATTCAACCCCATCAGTGTAGCATTCACATCGACTGCCATTGATGGTTGCAGCAACTTTTCAGTGTTCGATGATAGCGGTATCATCAGTGGGGGACTCGACCTCACCACTGTTGACTGAGCACATATGGGACTAAACTCCATCAAGGACCCAGATCCAGTTGGCAGAGCCGCTATCGGAGTTGTCTCTGGAGTGTTTTCTATGCACCTCCTTTCCGTCCCACTCTGCACCATTGATCCTTGACGGCTCATACCTGAGTTAGGCTGAATGTACAAAGGTACCGGTGGACCTACAGTAATGGGTAGGGATATCGCATCTGGGTTCTGTCCATTCCCCAGGTTCTGAGGCATGTTCATTCCCACACTATGGGTCATCCTTGCCGGCATGCCCGTCTGACTCCCCGTCATCTGAGCATGTGCGGTTCCCCCCTGCATCTGCTTTTGAGGCATCAAAAACTGGGTTGATTCAGCTTGTGCCAATGTTGGGTTGCGAACATTCTGTACTCCCATTACGGTTGGATCTAGAATCATTCCCGTACTGTTGTCACTGCTGTAGTACCTTGGGACCTGCGGCTGATAATTTTCTGCTGTTTTCAATATAGGCACATCTGGATATATTCTCCTAACCTGCGGTATCTGCGGGGTGAACAGTAAACTCGGGTCCTTAGATCCCGATGGCGTTTCTGAATTCGGAGTTTCATTATTCTGTACCGGTGCCGGAGGGGCAGAACTGGTACTTGGACCTTGTTCACTCTCTACATAAGGTGGTGGACGGTCGTTCAGCAATTGCATGATGAATTCCTCATCCTCTGACTCGTCTTCTCTCCTTAACTTTTCCTCGTCCTCTCTATCTTTGGAACACCTCCTGTTTGTCTTACAGGTAGCTTTCTTGCCTGTCGCCTCTTCTTCCTTAGCAATTGCGGGAAACAATTTTATCCCCTGCAATATATCTGACCTCCACACCTTCTGTGCATTATCCCACCTAGCGTCCGCTAGTGTCTTTTCTACCTTTCTTATCCTGGTCTCGAACTTCTTTTGCTGTTGCTGTCTAGCCATTAGTTCCCAAATCGCTGGAGCCTCAAACTGTGCTGGCCTTGGAGGTACCTTCATGTCGTACATCGCGAATCTCAAATTCTCTAGGATCCTTATATTGAATGTCCCATGGATCGGGAACGCTACGCTCCCATGTCTCTCTGTCAGCTTGTGCCATTGCTTTAGCCAAAGGCACGGAGCTACCCCCCTTTCCTCCATTACAATGTAAGCTGGTGTACCTTCGGGTGGCGTCTCCTCTCCTACGCTCGCTTTAATGTAAGACTCCCCCTTCATCGCACTCTTTAATGCTTTCAAAAATTTCATTTTCTCGTCTTTTATTTCACAAAATTTGTAATCAATAAGTGACTTTAATTCCCGGAATACTCTTCGCTTGCCTTTCCCCTTCCAATCGAGCCCCACGGACTGCGTCCAATCCGTGCGCGGCCCTTCTTTGCAACCAACCTATCCCAGCGCGGCTCCTAGTGACGTCACACTCACACACACTGCGGCTGACAAAGCCTCGCGGCTTGTCCTCCTTCACTCAGCTCCTCTCGTAACAACTTCTGGCATGTATCGCGAGCAACCAAATAATAATAAAACAGATCTGTCGGTTTACTACAGGACGGGTAACACAATCGCTTCAGGACCTTAGGGATTTTTCACTAGCCTCAGCAGTTATTCCATCTTTCTCGGTCCCCACTTTCGCAAGCAAAATCTGACCCGCAGACTCTGCTCTCAACTTGTCAATGATCTATTCTAGTGCACTTAGAATTTGTCAAAGCCCGAAGTCGAAGTTTTCTTCCACTCCCTTAACACACGTACCGACTCGTTGACCACGCCCGGTCAACCTATTAAACCGACCAGACCACAACATAAAACAAGTGTCTCATACACTTTTCAACATACTCCGGAGTCTCTTGACCTCGCAGGGCCCGTCTCAACAACAACAACCACGTGGACCTTTTTCTGCACAAAGCGCCACATGCACATGAAGTTCGACGACTTCCCTACTCTCACACTCGGAGTCGCACCTCCGCTATTCTCTAAAATCCTCGCAACCTTTTCAAGCAATCTGCGGCAATAAGCTGTGCAAGCGCAAAACCCTGACTTCACTCATACCGTCACTAGTACCGCCAACGCCGATTTCACACCTCCATTCTCTCCATTCGCAAGCTCCGAGATCCCGGGAAAGTCGCGGGGGACTTAGGGCATCATCATTCTCTCAATCTGTTTTACCCAAGAAAAATCTAATTCAACACCATATACCTCTCGAGTGGGGTCTCAAAGAGCGCAACCGTTACCTCTCGAGCGGGGTCCCAAAGGGCGAAACCGTTACCTCTCGAGTGGGGTCCCAAAGGGCGAAACCGTCCTCTCGAGTGGGGTCCCAAAGGGCGAAACCGTCCTCTGCTACCATCTACTGATAGAGCGTTCCGTCCTAATAAATTGCCTGTATTTGGACGCTCTTGGGTCGATGAATCTTTTGACCAAGTGGGGCTCTCTTCACCCGAGATTAGTCAATTTAATCAAATCAATAATCAATAACGAACATAAGCAATGCCCTGATCAACATAACACTTCACAATTAATCCAGAAAACATTTCGGCGAACCATGACCTTTCGGCCATGAATAACCACACCAGTTCATTCAAAGTTAATGAATTTATTTCCCTATATTAACAAAGCTAGCACAATATAAATGTGTCTCAACACCAAATGATATATGTAAATGAACATTAATAGCTGTCCATAACGGCGAAAAAGATGCAATCTATGCAGCATTTGAATAACAATGCATTCGATAATAGCAACGCAAACCACTAAAACTATAATCTGTAATGGGCTAATTGCATACATTAGTCAGCATAACAAGGTCTCAAATTGCATCGTGCAACAAATGAATCCTCATCTAACCTCAAATTAGCATCTGCATGTGGAATTTCATGCAAAAAAACAATTTAGCAACATTGATTTGGAAAACTCCTAACTAGGGCTCTTATCAAAAATCAGCAGTTGGTTACCTAAAAAGAAACACAATGCAATTGTACATTTTCCTTTCATATTTACCAAATTCAATCAGCATTCAAGGAAGCCTTCGTCTCACAGGTACCGGTTTCGATCAGCATGGGACGGGGGCAAAGGGGGCAGGGTGGACGGGGCAATTGCCTCACAGCGGCAAGATAAAAGGACAAAACTACTACTTTATGCAAAGGGGCAAATCGAAGTTAAAGTCTCTAGGGCGAGAATTACTTAAAGTCTCTTTCTCTCCATTAGAGAAAGCATCAAAGTCTCATTCAAATGGCGTCGAACATCAATTGGCATCGTAGAAAATGGCAAAATTACGAGGTCGGCAAGATGGGCCATAATGGCTGCAATGGGCAATAATGTCCTCAATGGGTGCAATGGGTAATGGCCGCTTTCTTCTTGTGCACCAGGTTTAAATAAACAACAGTTCAAATCCAGTAGGGTCTTCCATTGGAGGGTTCATAGGTTGGCTTCAAATTGTCCAATCAAAAACAACAATTCACAAGCTTCTACCTAGGCATACATTATCCTTGGAGTCGGGAACGTAAGTTGCAACATATTTTACCAATTAACTCACTTTCAGAGCTTCCATTGTCTGCACCTGCAGATTGACCTTGGAGCAAAGAAGAAGATGCCAGGCTGGCACGAAACCTTAAAGATAAGCATGTGAACCGATCTCACTGGAAAAGTACAGCTTCAAGCAAGAATACACGTTTTATTAGCACATTAGAAAAACACGAGCATCTAAACCGTGAGACAAGGCAACTAGGCCGAAGCCTCCACTAAAGTTATGCTAAGTTAAAACATTTCAAACAAGCAAATCATGGCACACGTTTACGGTTATGTCAGATTAGTACAATTCTAATACATCACGTTATATAAAGCACGCTTATAAATGTTGGCGAACTACTCTGAGGGCACATTTGTCCCCGTACAATCTTTATTAGTTCGGTTAAAGTCACACTTGATTATTGCGGCACTACGTTTATGCGCTAATAAATGTAAAACCTTCGTTTCTGCGTCATCAGAAGTGTGCAAAATACAAAGATGTGGGATAAGGCTTTGAGGGGTATTACAGGGAATCAATTTTTTCCAGAATAATTTTCTCTCCATCAGATCAAACATTGGGAGGAAGTTGCTGCTATGAGATTGTGGGGAGACTGACTTCAGAGGCTTTTGCTATTTCAGTAAAAGGAACTTAAATTCCGTTGACTACTGACAGTTTATTCACTGTAGCTCCTAGCTTTAGTTTTTCATTGTGATGTGTGTGAACACAGCATGCCTTCTTGCTTTTTGTACCAACCATGTATTTAGAATTATCAAGCAAGTGAAAATAAAAGGTTATTTTACTATTTCATATTTGCAGCACTATTGCAGTCTTTGGAAACCTCAGCATCTTGAATGACCGACATCTAAAAGGAACTGGGTATAGCTGTACTGCATGGTTCTGATTGTTCTAACAACTGAGGCTTTTTATTTTTCCCTCTATCTGCCCTGAGGGGCACATATGGCTTTGGTAACAACTGACTGCCATGACCAGTCATGTTTATTTATGTTCTCACTGGATTCTTATGCTATGCATGTACACACCCCATGTCATATGCTTTTTGACACAAGGACTCTTATCCACAGTGTACTTGACTTCAAGCATACATCACACAACATCAAACACTTCTTATGTTAGCTACCCTCAAACAGCCCCAACCAACATAGTAGCCTGGAACAAACCCTATAAGGTAAAAACACCTTGAGATGCCATGCTTTTTGTAGAATCATCTTCTACAAATAGCAATAACAACATAAGTGGTGGTCAAGGAGGGTCTTTCATGTGTCTTATCTCTGATGTGCATGCTTCCTTGACTGCAGACAGTTCATTAATTTCCTCTAGTATTGACATGTCTTGAGCCTAAGACATTTGACACATTATCTTGTTTACTGGCAGTATTTCTTTCCTAAACGTCTTTTCCTCAATATGGGCCTGATTTAGATCTTGGTGGTATAGGACCAGCTGTCAATTTATCGATAAAAATCCCTTCCGCCTACTAGGCGGTCCACCTGCCCAAATTTAGATGTTGGTGGTCCCATAGAAAAAAAACGCCTGAGTCCTGCGGACACCGCCAGAACTTCCCAACTGTTTTGAAACCATCATAGGAGAAAGTGGCTGATGGCGGAATTCCAGCAACCCTTCCCACTGAGCAGATTTGGATGTGCCTTCCCACCAAGCCAACTGTGGTGGAGGAACCTCCACATCTGAGTTGGCGGATTGGGTCAGAAATGGGGTAAAAACTCATCTTTACTCCCGATTCCACTTCTGATTTTGACTGGACATGACTGGACAAGACCTTTTGTCACTGCTGCCACTGGACCACGGAGAAAACACAACCCTCCAGTCGTTGGACTCGAAGATAGGGAATCCGCATTGCCAGTCTGCGTTGTGTGGTCACTGCAGTCATATACATGTCACAGTAACTTTTTTTAAATCATTGTGACATGCATCTGTTGCAAGACATGGGTGGGGACACACTGGTACAAAGCACATAGAGCACACATACACAGATGTCATTTTGGTGTCAGTATTCATTGCTAAATGAATGCTGGAACCACAATGACATACCAGTCATGCTTGTCAATGGTGGCATATGTGCACATTGCAAGGGAACCTGTACCTGTGATGTTGTGTATGTGAGTCAGTACGTGAATGTCTGAGTGTGATTGGATTGGCTGGTTGAGGTAGAGGGAGCTGAAGTGGGTGATGTGGCTGTGTCAGATTGTGTGCCACTTGCCTATGGGTCTGATATTGTTGTGTATGATTGGATGTATGTTGTGTTGCTGTGTGTTGTTGTTGTGTGGTGGTCATTGTCAGAATATCTGTAGTTGTGCTTTTGTGTGAGTGTGTTTGTGTAGATGAGTGTGTAGTTGTATTGATTGTCATGGTTCCACCGAGTGTGGGTGTAGAGTCAAAGGTGTGTGTATGTTGTGTCATGGATGTACGCCAATGTGTGTTTTCAGCATGTACGTGCTGTAGTGGAATGGCAATGGATAATAGTATGTATGTGGTTTGTTGTGTAGTGGAATGGCACTGGATAATAGTGTGTATGTGGTGTGTTGCAGAGTGTGTAGTGCAGGGGGACACATGTACCTAAGACACAGTGTGTGTGTGTGTGTGTATACAAGTGTGACTTACCTCTCTGCCATTGTACGATGTCCTTTGGGTCCCATCATGGTCTCCCTCCATCAGCAATAAGCCGCCAGTACACTGCCTACAGGCCTTTAGCATCTAAATATGGTCATTGGGAATCCGCTAGCCTGATGGCTCAGGAGACCACTTTGTCGTGACAGTCGGCGGCTAAGCCGCAATACATTTAAATATGACAGTCGGAACACCATCATCTTGTCGGTGTACTCTGGTCTGCTTCCACTGCGACTTGTCAGTATTACCATTAAGCTCCAAATCAGACCCTATTTATTCAGTTCTTAATCTTTTGTCATTTTCTTCTTGATCCTTCCCAAGTCTTTCTGCCATGCCCTGGCTTCTAGTTCATTCTCCTCGAGATTTGTTATTCTCTATTTGATCCTTGCTATTTAGTCTTTGGTCCTTTTGTTTTTCTCTGGTCCTCGAGTTCACCTGTAAAATAACCTCGTTCATTTTCTTCTCAATATCTTCTCTGTCTCTTTCATCCCTTTAATTTTTCATATCTCACCACATCAGTCACTTCCCTGCTCATTGATTCTTTCTCTCATCCTTTGCCATCTTGTTCAGTCAATGGTCAGTCCTGCGCCATTTTGTTTGTTATCTTCTTTGCACCCTTGTGTTTTTTTCTCACCGCTCTTCCTTGCCCTCTAGTTCTTTCTCTACTTGGTGCCTTGCGTTTTCATTCACTTCTCTGTCCCTTGACCTATTGGACAAGGGTAAAGCAATTGGCTTTTTAACGGTGACTTGTAATGAATTGGAAATAGTTATTCAATGCCTGTTTTCATTCCACATGCTTCACTGCTTTTTGGCTTAGAAGTTTCCAACTACCCCACTAATTTTGCACTCTGCGAGAGACGGTCAACAAATATGTAGGTCATTCTATTTGCCGTCACAAAATGACTATTTGTTTCACTTTTTGGACTACTACGTTTGACCTTTCCTGTGGCCTAAGGGTTATTAAACATTAACCAACGCATGCACTTTTTATTATGATATGCCCATCACTTACAATGCAGCAACTTTTGCAGCAGGTCTTCCCCGAAAGCACATCAGATCGTGAGGCTGATATAAGAATCTCACTAAAGTCAAATGTCCATTATCCTGTAATGTATTTATAGATGGAGATACGGTTCCCTTATATGGTGAGTTATTTGGTGGCTGGTGAAGTCTGGGCACAATACAAGGTGAAAGCATGCGCTACTGTGCTTCATTGTGTCAAATAATTCATTTAACCCTTAAACTAATAATACTTTAATGTTGGCTACGAGGAATGTGATATTCACTATGAAAGTGTAGCTTTGCTGAAATGAAGAAACCGCCTAACAGATTGCTTGTTTTAGTTTTGTCATTTATGGAGGTTTATTAATGTCATGTATTTCGAAGCCAGGGGTAAATTTCAAAGAAAATTAGATCCTGAAACCAAATATCAAACAACCTGTCTGACATACGCTTGCTGTGAAAGTGTGTATGTTGCTATTGGGAGGATATTTCACAAGAGGCTAAATATATTCATATATGCATTGGAAGTGAAGGTCTGTTTTTTTCTAGGGAGCCTTTCCTCCAAAACGCTGATGCTTGGTAAGGTTATTTTTATTCCAGAGGTTAATGTAGGTCTGTGTCGGATTTCTAGTGATGGGAGGACTTGCATCATCACTAGTTTGGAATTATACGTATGGAGGAGTTTCTTGTTTGGAGTTTCCCCATGCCCTTTTCCCAAGAGGCTGGTGTCACTGGAGACCTACAATTTTAAAAAGATTGTTAAATTAAAGCCCTCCTTTAAAAAAACCTCTCACCAATAACCGAATATCAAACAGAGACCTGGCTCAACATTCAGGTTGGGGAACGTCTTTTCAACCAGGACCGCTAAATGTACCCTAGTTGTTTGGCACTCCATAAACCAGATGTCTGTGGTTTCCTAGGTGCTCCTATGAACTGTACATAACTTCCTGGAGATCAACTTTGAATATGGCATCCAGGTTTATCTTGCCAGGAGCATTTTCTCAACAAACTTTGTGCAAGGACCTCATGTTTTAGGAACACAACCACTGGGATCTAAAACTGAATTCAGATTTCAGGTTTAGCCTGCTAAATATTTTTGAGTTCCATAATTGTTTATAATTTTCAAAGTGAAATCTTTCTCCAAGACCCCCCCATATTCTTTATAATCCCCGCTGCTCGAAATTCAGTTAGCATTAAGACAATATTCTCAAAGATACTTTGAAATGTTTTCACTGCTTTTTTATTACTTTTTGTGGTCATTTTGTTTGATTTTCTTCTGACTTTTAAAGCAATGTATTTTCACATTAATTTTAATTAATGATATGCTACTTTTGTGAATATCACCTCAATTAGGGAAGTCCAGAAAGCAGCTCACCATGGCAGCTATCCCTTTGGCGCTACTACGATTTACAAACTCTTTCATGGAGATGTTTTCTTCCTTTATATGGGCTAAAAGATAAGCGACAATATTTTTGGGCTAGAGCTTCCACCTTGGATGTCTCTTGGAGATATTGGCCCAAGATAATTAGTATGTCTGGGCTTCTGAAATGTAGCTTTTAAACCTTGCCATAACATTGAATGTGCTCAGGCCGTTTTGTCTTTGTTATGTTATTGGGAGGGTTTCTCTAGCTAGGCTTCCATACTATTGCTACCTTTGAAATTGTTCAAATATATTGGTGCTAGTTCTAGGTTTTTGTAAGTATTTAACATTTTAATTCAACTTTTGTTTTTAATATTTGTCTTCTTCTGACTCACGTTCTACATTATACGTGAAAAAAATGTAAAACAACAAACTCCCTTTGTTTTACTCCTGTAATGTAAAATATTCGACTTTGTATTTTTGTATTTCGAAACATCTTTATAAAATTTTTCATGGTTTGAATGTAGTCTGTCATCAAATGCAGCTCATATGGGCTGAGCTAATTGGGTTGCAAAAATCTGAAGCATTGTTAGCCTGGGGATGACATGTATGGAAAAGTAATTTGATAGCGAATTCCTTATCAATGTAACTTTAAAACATAGTCTCTGGCTTTGACAGCTTATGTATGCGAGACACAGTGAAACAGACAGGATAGTGCCAGCTAAAGAAGATTTCTTACATTGTAGCTCAAAGACATTTTTCTTTGTTTTTTTTCACCAATGAATGGCAGTGGATGTAATCATACAATACATAAAGGGGGTTATTCCAACTTTGGAGGAGGTGGTAATCCGTCCCAAATGTGACGGATTTACCACCAGCCGTATTACGAGTTCCATAGGATAAAATGGACTCGTAATACGGCTGGTGGTATATCACTTTTGGGACGGATTACCACTTCCTCCAAAGTTGGAATAACCCCCAAAGTGTTAACACTGCCATTGAAAGTGTTTTTCAAAAGTGTAGGGTGAAGTAATTTTGTGAAAAGTAAAGGCACAAAGAGACATTCCATTTCAGAGAGGCCAGTCATGTCTGGGCTTGTAGATTTACGCTTAAAAAAGGACATAAATCATTTCCAAGATACAATGAATCAATTCTGGACAGAACTTTACACTTTGTGATAGGAGTATGTGGTCACACCGCTTCATATGAAAGAGTAAAGTTACTACTAGTGCCTTTACAGGTATATTTTAGCCCTAAATCTGCCACAGTTTCTTCTATGTACCAAAGGCAAAGATAAGTTCCTGTGATATGAAGAACTGCAAATGTTTTTGGTGCCCTTCCCACCCCAAAATATGGAATTAATTGTTGCGATCTCTAACATGATGATGCCCACCCATCCCTTACATAAATCTGGCCATTCTCCTATTGTAATGCCATGCCTAAAATGCAAATCATGGTATTTTTGGGAATCCTATGCTTAATCGTGGCAACCCTGTTCTAAAAAGAAGTGAAGTACCAAATAATTGTGCCTATCCTGAACAAGT
Organism: Pleurodeles waltl; assembly: GCF_031143425.1. Classification (NCBI taxonomy): domain Eukaryota; kingdom Metazoa; phylum Chordata; class Amphibia; order Caudata; family Salamandridae; genus Pleurodeles; species Pleurodeles waltl. The sequence continues at coordinate 1,151,278,103 of NC_090447.1, read as the reverse complement.
TGCACATTATGGCCCTCATTTTGACTTGGCGGTCTTGTAATACGGTTGTGGAGTCCCTTTGGCGGGGCGGGGCCAGTGGTAGAACCGCCCATGTGCCTCCGAACGCCAGCACAACTACTGGAGGATTTCCGCCCAAAATGTGGTGGAAATCCTTCAGTACTCGTGATCTAGTGGACATAAGACTGCCAGCACTGGCGGTCTTCTGACGTCCGTGGCTTTGGCGTTATGTAGCGGCAATCCCAGAAAGAGATGAGGGAAAGGAAAAACCATAAGAGAACCACACAGTTGGTGTGGTTACGTAGATGGCAATGAGAAATATTCAATGAATGCATGAGAGAACACCACAGGTAAACTTTACCTTCAAATGTTGCTTTGCTCTTTTCATTGTGATCAGGAAATGGTTGCTGGATCGTAATGCTTGGCACTGCATATTACTCCTTTGTGGCTGATGAGTTGTGCAGACAGCCATATGGCAATGATTCAGTGGAAAAGCTGGAGGTTCACAATCAAAAGGTACCTTTCACCTATGAGGACAGGTAAGAAAATCAGGTTACCATCTGAACTCATTACATTAGATTGCAGAAATGTCAGTATTAGAAGAATGGAAACTCCAGGATTAAGGCCAAACTTCATATCTTCCCAGGAATTCTCTGGGAAGGAAAAAGAGAAACAATGACCTCTAGAAAATGCCTGGGCTGAAGAGGATCTGATCAAGGAGATCAGCTGTTTCTAGTGGTGATGCAAGAGAGGGCATAGGGTCTTATGTTTCCAGTGGGCATTTGTCTCTCTCCGCAAAACTGGTGTGGGACTCTCTCTGTGCAGTTATTCTTATATTACATGCAAAACAGAACTTGCATCTGATGTCTGATTTTGTGAGTGAAGGGGAAAAATGATCAACGGTAGCCATATTCAGCCAAGAGAATATTCTAATTTGGATTAAAGGTCAGAGACTGACAGGGTACTCTTGATCCTATCATAGCCTGGTAGAATCCTTGAACAAAACAGACTTGGTCAGTCTGATTTCTTGCCAAGGATTTTTAGAGTGTGGTTGAAATTTATGTGATGAAATTAAGTACTGATCATACTGTGTATATAGTTATAAATACATAGTAGTACATTTTTAAGGAAAATAAGCATTTTCATCATTACTATTTCATCTTTGTGTGTGTGGATCAATGAAATACAGTGATTTATTATACAATATTTTATTTCTTACTATATGACATAAAAAATAGCATCCTTGATTTGAAAACTATCCTTGAGAATAGATTATAAATCTTTGTGTAATACACTTATCAATGAAAACTGGGTAAGGGAGAATCAGGTCAACTACCCACCTACTAAATGTACACTATGATTTCGGCCTCTCTTTTGCAACCTGAATGAGCCTTAAGGTGATTTGTTTTGCACAGTGGCTCTATGCAGGTCCATTCATGCATTTATTGATTCTTGTTTTTCTTTATTCGTTTACAAAATGGAGACAGAGAGGGGACATTTTGTATGGATGATAGGGAGGGAAAGCAAGGCACAGTTAACATTTAAGCAAGTGTTCTGAACAAACAATACATTCTATGTATATTGGGTAGGTGTGAGAAATTGGGTTGTTGGTTGACTGGGGTGTTAACCCTTGTCAAGCAACAGCCACAGAACCTATCAGTCACTAAATTAATCTGTGCTTAACCTTCTGGTAGCTTGGCACAAAAGCAGTCAGGTTTAACTTGGAGGCAAATTGTATTTATGGAGCACTCAAACAGTAATAAAGTGAAAACACAACACAAAACAACTCCCACACCAATTTAAAAACTTAGAGTGAATTTGAATAAATCATTTGAAACCAAAACAACATAAATGCAAGTAGTAGAACTAGAGGTATGCTTTTTTAAAGTTTTATTAAAAATTAGCACCTAAAATATCAAAACTCAAATTGTAGGCATCTAGTCGTGTGAATCCGGGTTAATGTTGAATAATATGGTAGACCACGGTGCAGTACAGGTCTAATGCAAGAAGTGGATTGGGCTCAGTTGGTGCTGACCTTTGGACTAAAAAGAAGTTCTGGAAAAAAATATTCTGAAAAGGTAAAGTTCAGCAGGACAAAACTGCAGGCAGCATCTGAGGAGGAAGATTTGTCACCAGGGAGTGGATGGACGAAGTCACAGTGAGGATTTCTATGCATTGAAAATCTCCAGTACCACGTGGCAGTAGTCTGTAGCTGAAGAGAGTTCCAAGAGGCTGGATAACCCTTTGGCGAAGGACCACTATACAGGATTTTAGAATGAATGAATGTAGTGGAAGCTACAGCAAGTCAGGCTGACTGGCGATGCACCTTGGATGGATAGACAAGCAGGTTGGTTCTGGTCTTCTCTTCGTTCTCAGGGCAGTTTTTAGCCAAATAGTTTTTAAGTCTCAAGTTTGGGATTTTGCCTATCTGGGCAACTTCAGACCCACCACCAAGACTCCAGGACTGGAGGGACTTGGGGATTAGATCTCAGTCAGGCTTGGTCCTTATACAGGTTCAGGATGGTGGGTCCCTGTTAGGTCCATTTGACTCTGATCAGAAGGCAACCAAACTAGACCTTAGAGTCATTCTGCTAGTCCTAGGTTCAGGCGAAGATGCAGGGCTCAACAGCAGGGCTGGCCTCTGAGGGTTCAAGGCAGGCTCCAGGCAGCAAAGCAGTCCTTCTAGATGCAGCAAAGCAGTCTTATAAAGTACACAGCAGGCCTCAGCAGCAGCCAGTCCTCTGAGAGTCCTGCCACAGGTACAGAAAGGGAACTGAGGAGTGGGTCTGAGGGCCCTTTTCTTATACCTGGTGCCTTCTTTAAAGTAGAAGAAGTTTCTAGAGGTTTCTGTTTGAAATACTTGGAATTTCCTGACGCCCCTGCCCTGGCTCCGGGCTGCCAGAAGGAACAATGCAGTGGTAACAAGCTCTTTGTGTGAAGGCAGAGTACAGCCAGAACAAATTATACTATAAGAATGTACACAAAGCCCTGCGAACGTCCCTGGCTTTCAGTCGTGTCAAGGACGAAACATGTGTTGGCTGTACCTTATGAAAACATTTCCACTGAGGAATAACTGAAAAATTGTTCAATGTTCAATAAAACCAATTTGGAAAAAATCAAAGAATCATTCTCTGATACCTGCTTTTGGGTGGATCCATTTACTGTTTTGTACAATACATATTACGCATGGAAATATTATGCTATATTCAGATTGTCTGTTGTATGTGTATGCTTTCATTTTGTGCTGTTTCCAACCTGCTACTCCCACTTTGCATAGATTATCAGAGTATTCACACTAAGCTACCCAATGTATTTTGAGCACTGAGCTCATGTCAACTTTCAATGCAATAATCCTTTATGGCACGAAAGCAGGACTAAGGGCCTCATTATGATTTTGGCAGGGGCAGAGGCCGCCCACCAAACTCATTCCTCCATCAGGCCGCCATTCAGCCTGAACACCGCCGGCCCTATGAAGAGTTTACCGCAGAGCTGACGGGCGGAAACAGCATTTCCGGCCACTGGCCCTGCCATGAACAGGACCCTAACATTGACGCCTGCTCCTAATGGATCCAACACCAATGTGGCGGTGCGTCGGGTAAAGCAGCACCTGTCGAGCATTCGACTGTCCATAATTCGGGCAGTGAAATGCAAGATGGGGCTGTGTATGAGGGCCACTGCACTGCTCATGCCAACTGCATGGGCAGTGCAGGGGCCCCCCAACGCTCCCATTCCGCCAACCTTTCCATAGCGGTGTAACTGCCATGGAAAAGCTGGCGGCATGGGGACCAGTAATCCCCAGGGCAGCAATGCCGTGTGGATTACAATAACGGTTGCGGCCGCCACGACCGTGGCGGCCCGACCGCCACCATGGGTCTGGCAGTCTGAAGACCGCCAGACTCATAATGAGGCCCTATGTCTTTTTTGCTGCTTTGTGTCACATATCAACTCTTGGCATTGCACAAAAGGATCAGTGTTATGCCGAGAAGCTGAGAAGCATAAGATGTATACATGTAAAATGCTTGATATTCATCGCCCAATAGAGTAGGGGCGAGGGGACTGTTTGGTCTGGCCACATGCTTGAGGATGTAGGCACTTCTAAATTATTTGGCATGATAAATCTAGAAATAATTCTAGTGACCTCAAAAGCCGGAAGTGACTTGAGTCACAATGAATGCCTTTGAGGAGCCGATAGCATCAGTATAGATAAAACATACCTGGCCCTACTTTGTTTACATGTCACTGTCGGCTTCCAGAATGTGTCAGATGGACCTATATATAACGAGACGAATGACGCTTGATTCCTCATGCATTAAAATGTGAAACAAGAAGCTCCAATATCGGCTGATGACAGCTTTGAGACGTGTCTTTGCAAAAATAAATATTACTTATAGAGGTGTTTCATTATTGAATGGCATCAGATTTAGTCAGACAGTGAGAGGAAGTTTCTCTAAAATGTCTGAGCCGAGGAAGACTGATTGTGCTTATAACTCCTGAAGGGGCTCCAGCGATATTACAAGCCTTCTACAAATCTTCTTCAACACTTTAATCATCCTGAAGAATGAACGTGATCATTTCATTTCAATAAGTTAACAAACTGGGTGGGTGAGCTCATTCGCTCCCTAATCCACTTTTATTAAAATTCAAACTTTCTTTGTTCATGCAATGAGATTTTCTGGGGAAGTCACACACCGGGCAAGGTACTGCATATGCCTAAGAAGATATGGATAGAAAATCGTTCTCTTTTCTCCCTTGGCAAGCGGCTAAAGGCATATTTCTCCAGGCACATTTTCCCCTAGATGGGTGCTGTGCTGAAAGTAGAAGAAGATTTTTACCCATAGTCTTAAATGTTTTAAAAGTCGTCCTGCAAATGTGCTGTTCTCTGCAGAGATGTGTAAAACATCCAGGCGCCCAGGGGTATCACTTTGTGTTTTGGAGTGGCTTGGAATTAGACACATTTCGAAGCCTACAATAATGACAGTAAAATGAGCCCCAGCATTTTTTTTCGCCAGACGTGCATTCTGCATCGAACACCTGCATAAACAGCTATAACATTTATCCTTTCACTATTCCTGTAGCAGGCTGTAATATGGACTGGGTAAATCAAATTACACAGACTACTAAAAAAGGACAGATATTGTACTGGAAGCATTAACCACAATGAAAAATTTCAAGCATGCATTTGCAAATCCGTCAGGATTGGCTTTGGTGCATGCCACCAACATACAAAATGTTTAAGACACATTGTAATATATCACACCTGAATGCACCTATGCTGACAGAGCAATACATCAGCAAACGTCAATGTGCACTCAGGCTACCAACAGCTGTTCTGCTTGTGCGTTTATGGCCAGGCCTGGTTTGGAAACCAAAATCAACCCTGGCAAAACCATCCAAACCAGTCACACAGTCCAGGAAGCTGTGATTGGAAAGTGGTATGTTTGGGTCACAGCAGCCCAATCTTCTTTAAAAGAAGCACCCTAGTCTGCAGCCTATTGGGAAAATGCTTGAGTGACAGAATAGCCAGCCCAGCCATGTTTGTGGCCCCACTAGAGACTCTCTTCTACTTGGAGCAATTACCAATTGGCGTATGGCACATCTGAGCATTTTCTGCCTGATAGGTGGCAAATCTAAGCATGCTCATATGACTGATAAGTGATGAGTGGGAAATAAGAGTTTGCACTGAGAATTACTAAGCAATGGGTGGGGAACCTGAGCAGGTCCAAAGACTCACTAAGTGATGGGTAGAACATTTGAAAATGCCATCAGGACTGCTAAATGATGAGTAGCAAATATTTGTTTCCAAGAATTTCTAAGTGATGACTGGCAAAACTCAAGCATGCTATCTGGAGTGATAAGCAATGAGTTGCAAGTAAGATTGATTACTATATGAAGGTAAGCATGCCTGAGCAGGCACTAAGGAGTGCTAATAATACTGTACACATCAGGGCATGTACTCATGATAATTGAGCTTTTGGCACAGTAAGGGAGACTCCATTTGTATTATAAGGACGCACTTAGAATATCAAGAATAACATTAAACATTGTCTCCACATAACAGACGGTGAACGTATATTACAGTCTCAATTCAGGAGTGTTAGAAAAGATAAAGTAAGATAAATTATTTCAAAACGTGCTTTTATAATGAAATTGTATATTCTGCTCATCAAAGGGAAATGCTTGATGCCTTGTGGTGCTGGCATGACATGAAGGAATTGGCAGATCAGCTAGAGCAAGCAGTCTTAATTCATAAAGTACCCCATAATAGTGCATGTGAACCTTAGTACTGGAATGCCAAGAGTGAGGTTAGAGTCTATGCATGATCCACATGTCAGGAACAGGAAGAAAACAGATAGATTCAGTGCTTAATTTTAACAGGGTTTTCAGGTGGTGGTGGAAGCACTCATTTTGGGGGTTTGGAACTTGTTTTTCATCATTAGACTTGATTTAAAGAAAGCGAAAGGCAGAAAATAGAGAAAGAAGGAGGAGGAGAAAGATCAAACATAGAAAGAAAGTCATAAAGCAAGGGTGAAAAAGAACTTGCAAGTGTGAGGTAAAGAAACAGGAAGCCTAGGACAGTGGATGAAAAAGAATGCTGTCGAATTAAGACAAGGCAGCGTTGGTATTTGAGAACAGTGGTATTAGGCAAAAAACCCTGGCCTTCTCCACTTTTACAAAAAATAAGCCTTGGGGAGACTAAAGGATACTAGCTGTTTTCATCTACCAACATCTTCTATGTTTCTGTTAAATAAACCCTCACTAATGCAAATACTAATAAGTAATTAGAAAATATTTTTGCTTGGTGTATCTCTGTAACAATACAATGTGAAATAATTGTTGATTGTGTTTACTAAGCAAACTTTATAGATAATTGGAGATATTGCAGAGGCACTGCAGAAGGATTGGCACTGCACAGGTGAGAACATCCTTCTGAATTCGTGTAGGAGGCTGGCCTGGCTTATAGTGGGTACCTTGTGGTACTTACACCCTGTGCCAGGTCCAGTTAGCCCTTATTAGTACAATAGAGGTGTTTCTAGCAGCTTAGGCTGACAGAAGGTAGCTATGGCAAAGCAGCTTAGGCTGAACTAGGAGACATGCAAAGCGCCTACTATACCACTTATATCACATAGCAGAATGTCATAAGAAAACACAATACTCAGAGTTACTAAAAATAAAGGTACTTTATTTTTATGACAATATGCCAAAAGTATCTCAGAGAATACCCTCACTTAGGAAGTAAGTAATATACACAAGTTATATGTACACAAACCCAAAACAGGTAAGTAACAGTAAGAAAAGTAGTGCAAACAATGTAGAATCACAATAGGATGCAATAGGTGAACATAGGTCTAGGGGCAACACAAACCATATGCTCCAAAAGTGGAATGCGAATCACAAATGGACCCCAGACCTATGGGAGCTTGTAGGGGGTTGCTGGGACTGCAGTCAGGGTGTCCAAGATACCCCACCCCAAGACCCTGAAAAGTAGGAGTAAAGTTACCCTACTACCCCAGAAAGACACACTAGTCGTGATAGGGGGAATCTGCAAGAACCTCAAGCACCAGCAAAACACTGAAGATGTATTCCTGAACATAAGGACCTGCAAGGCAAGGAGACCAAGTCCAAGAGTCGCGATAGTGTCCGGGGGGGCAGGAGCCCAGGAAACCCCGGATGCAGGTGCAAAAGGGCTGCCTCCGGGTGAAAGAAGCCAAAGATTCTGGAACAACGAAAAGGACTAGGAACCTCTCCTTTGGATGGAAGATGTCCTACAGCGTGCTGGATATTGCAGAAGTGTTTTCAGGCAGAAATACCACAAACAAGCCTTGCTAGCTGCAAGGGTCGCGGTAGAGGTTTTTGGGTGCTGCTGGGGACCAGGAAGGACCAGGATGTCGCCGCTTGGAGGAGGAAACAGAGAGGCACTCAACAATTCAGAGAGGCCCCGCAGAAGCAGGCAGCACCCGTAGAAGTACCGAAGCAGGCACTTAGAAGATTTGTGAAACCAGACTCACAAAAGGAGGGTCCCACGACGTCGAAGTGCAACTCAGAGGGTTGAGCACTGCAGGACGGAGTGCTGGTGACCCAGGCTAGGCTGTGCACGAAGGAATATTTGGAGACATGCACAGAAGCCGGAGCAGCTGCAAATCATGCAGTACACAGGTTTGCTGTCTGGTGTGGGAAGGCAAGGACTTACCTCCACCAAACTTGGACTGAAGGATCACTCGACTGTGGGGGTCACTTGGATCCAGCTCCTGTGTTCCAGGGACCACGCTCGTCAGGATGAGAGGGGACCCAGAGGACCGGTGATGCAGTCTTTTGGTGCCTGCGTTAGCAGGGGGAAGATTTTGTCGACCCACGGGAGACTTCTTCATGGCTTCCAGTGCAGGGTGAAGGCAGACAGCCCTCAGAGAATGCACCACCAGGAAACAGTCGAGAAAGCCGGCAGGATGAGGCACTACAATGTTGCTGGTAGTCGTCTGGCTACTTTGTTGCGGTTTTGCAGGCGTCCTGCAGCAGTCAGCGGTCGATCCTTGTCAGAAGTCAAAGAGGGAAGTGCAGAGGAACTCTGGTGAGCTCTTGCATTCGTTATCTGAGGAATAGCCAGAAAAGGAGGTTTGGCTACCAAGAAAGGAGGTTTGGCTACCAAGAGAGGTAAGAACCTATCAGGAGGGGTCTCTGACGTCACCTGCTGGCACTGGCCACTCAGAGCAGCCCAGTGTGCCCCCAACACCTCTGAATCCAAGATGACAGAGGTCTGGGACACACTGGAGGAGCTCTGGGCACCTCACCTGGGAGGTACTGGTCAGGGGAGTGGTCACTCCCCTTTCCTTTGTCCAGTTTCGTGCAAGAGCAGGGCTGGGGGATCTCTAAACCGGTGTAGACTGGCTTATACAGAGATGGGCACCATCTGTGCCCATCAAAGCATTTCCAGAGGCTGGGGAAGGCTACTCCTCCCCAGCCTTTCACACCTATTTCCCAAAGGGAGAGGGTGTAACACCCTCTCTCAGAGGAAATCCTTTGTCCTGCCTTCCTGGGGCTGGGCTGCCCAGACCCCAGGGGGGCAGAAACCTGTCTGAGGGGTTGGGAGCAGCAGCAGCTGCAGTGGAAACCCCGGAAAGGCAGTTTGGCAGTACCCGGGTTCTGTGCTAGAGACCCGGGGGATCATGGAATTGTCACCCCGGGGGATCATGGAATTGTCACCCCGGGGGATCATGGAATTGTCACCCCCAATACCAGAATGGTATTGGGGTAACAATTCCATGATCATAGACATGTTACATGGCCATGTTCGGAGTTATCATTGTGACGCTACACATAGGTAGTGACCTATGTGTAGTGCACGCGTGTAATGGTGTCCCCGCACTCAAAAGGTTTGGGGAATTTGCCCTGAACAATGTGGGGTCACCTTGGCTAGTGCCAGGGTGCCCACACAATAAGTAACTTGGCACCTAACCTTCACCAAGTGAGGATTAGACATATAGGTGACTTATAAGTTACTTATGTGCAGTGAAAAATGGCTGTGAAATAACGTGGACGTTATTTTACTCAGGCTGCAGTGGCAGTCCTGTGTAAGAATTGTCTGAGCTCCCTATGGGTGGCAAAAGGAATGCTGCAGCCCATAGGGATCTCCTGGATCCCCAATACCCTGGGTACCTAGGTACCATATACAAGGGAATTATATGGGTGTTCCAGTGTGCAAATGAGAATTGGTAAAATTAGTCACTAGCCTGCAGTGACAATTTTAAGAAAGAAGAAAGAGCATGAACACGGAGGTTCTGGTTAGCAGAGCCTCAGTGATACAGTTAGGCACCACACAGGGAACACATACAGGCCACAAACATATGAGCACTGGGGTTCTGGCTAGCAGGATCCCAGTGACACATGTCAAACATACTGACAACATAGGGTTTTCACTATGAGCACTGGGCCCTGGCTAGCAGGATCCCAGTGAGACAGTAAAAACACCCTGACATATACTCACAAACAGGCCAAAATTGGGGGTAACAAGGCTAGAAAGAGGCTACCTTCCTACAATTCACCTGATATTTAACCTCTGTACTCTGAGGCACTGCTGACCAGTCCTTGGTGTTTGTGTTCTGATCCCTACATCATGGCATAAAGGCTGATCACCAATTTGAATATTTAGCTTTCCATCAAGGCCATAGTATATGGTGAAAGAAAAAACACAAATGATATGGAATGTTAAAAGTCACCTGTGGGCTGCAGCTTGTGCTGTGCCATTCCCTAAGCTGACAAAGAAAGCATGGCTGCAGGCCTACCTGTGAAACCTAGTTTTGAAACTTGCAGGGGAAGCTGTCAAAATAATTATTTTTGACAGGAAAGAAGTTGAATTTTAAATACTAAACAAATGACCTTAGAAGTAGCTTGGTAGCCCACAAGGAAGAATGCATAGTATTTAAAAATGGTACATGCAAACATGTAGTGCTGGAATGTTCCTACATTGACTAGCTCCATAAAAGCTTTTTCCACTGTATGTGGCTGTAGCTGATCCTATGGGGGAAATTAAAGTGCAATTAAAATACTATTTTGCTAACTCTGGTTTGGGATAATCTACAAACATGATTCAAGCACTATTTTAAAAATGTATTAAAAACCAAAATCAATGGTGAAGTCAAAGTTTTGATAAATATTTAGTAAGAGTAAGTATTAAAGAGTTAGACTTTGTATGCCTGAAACTCTAATAGGCTATTTGGCATTAGCTTGCCACTAGTGGGCCTGTGGCATTGCTTCCCTTTAATAAGGTGTGAAAACTGTTCCCAGAGCAAAAGCAATAGCTTAGCCTCTTTGCAGGAATATCTGGTTGTAGGAGATGTGACTCCTCTCAGCTCAGAAAGAGCAGCTAGGGAAGGTTCTGGAGCTTTATTACACTGAAAATGACCAGGGTGAGGCCTGCCCATTCATAGATAAGCATAAAGGGAGACTTGAGAATGAGAAGCCTTTGTTTCCTAGGCCAACTGTAGCCAGCTTGATACCAATCCAGCAGAAGATGGAGTTGGCACAAGAACCAATATAGTGCGGTTGAGAAGGAGAAAACTATTCATCTCCCTAGCCACTCCCCTGATTAGGACATTAGCTACCTCCAAGAGCAGAAGGGATCCAGCATGTTGAATGTTACTCAGAAAGGAGTACTGTGGGATTGTTTGCAGTACGGTAAACAGGATGTGCTGTAAAAGTGGAAAGGTTTGCCTTTGGAAACTTTTTTTTCATTACTTAGGGAGTGCCGACCACTGGCAAGTGAATCCCTCATAAGTGGCACCTCACCCCAGCACAACAGAACAGATTTGGACCAGTGGATGATCAGAACAGAACTGGACCTGGAGTCTGTGGTCTGTGTGAAGATCTGAAAGGCTGGACCTGCTCCCACTTATAAGTGTTAGCGCGGCCTTGGCCTATCTATTTTGTGTTAAAAATAGTAAGCATTTGGCCTTGCCTGAGGCTGATTAACCTTTTGACTTGTTTAAATAATTATTGTTAGGTTTTGTAACGCACGTAAACAATTCAATAATAATAGAGAGTCAGTAAAGAACGCACTACGACCAGTATGGCCATGAATAACCACACCATTGGTCTCAATTAGGAAGTTTATTTCCCTAGATTAACAATGCTAAGGTCACAAAAATAAGTCTCAAGATCAAATGATAAAGATAAAGAAATATCACAGGCTGTCCATATCGCCTAAAGAATCTTAACTTGAACAAGGCAACAAGAATGATAATCTAAACGGTGAAAGCACTCATTAATAGCAGCAATATTTGAGAAAGAGATATATGATACATTTGTTCAGCAAGCAAATTAACATCAGTTCATAGGCATAAAGAAAACCCTCACCAACCTTCAGATTAGCATTTGCATGTAGGGATTCATGCAAAAGTTTTAGTAACACTAATTTGGGAAACATCTAACTATGGCGCTATCAAAACATCAGCAGTATTAAAAAAGTAGCAGTTGGTACCTGTAAAACAAAAGACAAATAACAATTGACAGATCATCCATAATTACCTATCCCTAAGGAATGTCAGCAGTATCGCAACAGCTCCATAAGGGCGACAGCAGTTTCAGCTTCAGGATAGAGCAGGATAAGGGGACGGTTTAGAATTTGGACTATAAGATCACTAAACCATCAGTGCATTAGTTCAGTATTTGAACAGGCATAATAAACTCAGAAAATAATAAAGTACTAGGACATCAGTAGACTGACTAGTAAAGCATGAAATGTCAGAGTGACAAATAACCATGAGAATCGGTCAGCAAGCATCAAAGACCGAAAGAGAACGAACAATGAATCCCAGCCCTCAGTGAGCAGTTCATTGAATTAAAATACATACATAATTTCTATTGGTCAAAAGCATCAGGCGAAGAAAGAACATCCAATCAAAAAAACATTAGATATCAGTAATGCATTAGGAAAGACACAATAAGAATTGGCAAAACTTTGACTTGGTTCTTCTCCATTTACGTAGCTCCAAATGATACTAATTGTAGCTTCTTAGACTTGCTTCTGACTGCTGTCAGTATACTCTTTTGTTCAGCCCATTCCTAAATACGCTGTTGCTGGAAAGTAGTTCCAAAGATTTGGAAACATTCTTGCATCACACCATTTCCTCAAGAGAAATACATTTCATTAATACATGCACAGAACAAACTTGCGACTTAAACAAAAGAAGTTTGTTATACAACGGACATGAGAACATCTAAATGTTACTTTTGCGGGTGCATTTGGTAGATAAACAACTTCCTGCTGTAACCTGGCGTATTCCTGTTGGCGTGATGGTGTGGGTTTTGCTATTGCCAGTTTATCACTGACCTTTGGTGTGGCGGACTTGTGTGGGTGTCTGTATTGTGGCGGATTATGAGATGTGGATAGTAATACCTGTAGTGGATTTCTGCCTCGGCCACGGTATCTTGACGGCTGTCAGCACGGCAGTAAGCAGGATGTACCACCAGGGTTGTAATGAGGGCCAAAATGTGCTTTCCTTATTGGCCACCATTGAGTGCGACAACGTGCACTTCCACTTTGAAAATAATGCACTAATGCTGTATTAAGCAGTCTGCCACCTTAAGTGGTAAAGCTAATAGTTGAAATTATATGAGTATTTCTTGTTTTCTGCTGGGCCTCAAGCAGATGAGGACAGTATCATGACCCACGAATCAACGTGGCGGTCATTCAACCGCGGTAAACCATTGGCAGTACACACCACCGCGCTCAAAATACACACACATTTACAAAACACAACCACTTTGGACAATTCAAAATACACACACCTGATTCACATACACACACCACACCCACACACCTACAACACTATAAAACGCACACCCACATTATCCACAACCCCTTACAATTACATTTTTGGAAGAAGCTCAGAGAGAGAGAATAGCAAACACAACACCAGCATCCACAGGCACACAACACCATCACTCATCCAACATCCACGCACCTCAAAGAACACACACCAACACAATACATCACACAGCACAACAAACATCACCTCACACATCACCCACACCACAATATGGCACCTCAAAGACACCCCAGGGTTTCTGAGGAGGAGCTCAGGGTCATGGTGGAGGAAATCATCCAGGTAGAGCCACAGCTATTCGGATCACAGGTGCAGCAAACATCCATTGCAAGGAAGATGGAGCTATGGCTGAGAAATGTCAGTGGGATAGCACCCCAGAACAGGGGATGACATCAGGAAGAGGTGGAACGACCTACGGGGGAAGGTGCATTCTGTGGTATCCAGACACCAGGTAGCTGTACAGCGGACTGGCGGAGCCCCAACTCCTCCCCCACAACTAACAACATGGGAGGAGCAAGTCTTGGCAATCATGCATCCTGAGGGCCTCGCAGGAGTAGCAGGAGGACTGGACTCTGGTAAGTCATATCTTTACTAGTACATCCCCCACACCCTACCTGCATGCCATCACAAACTCCTACCCCTACCCTCACACCAATCACCCCAACACCCCACAGAACCCTACTATCACAACCCACACATCCCAATAACAAGCCCTGCATGTAACACCAGTGCATGGACACCCATCACCAAAGCATGTCCAGTCAAGAGACTCACCCAGGCCACAAAATCACCAATTGCACAAGGGCCAAGCCAATAATGCAAGCACAGGAGTAGAGTGTACCCCACCCATTGCACAAGATGCCACACAGATACAATAAATATGCATTTACACCCCAACAGGATCCTTACCCAACGTCACCGGACAGGAGCTGCTAACCACATCCAGTCCCACCACAGAAGAGGCCCACAGTGACAACAGCAGCTCTGCACGCCTGGATCAAGATGACCAGCCCCGCCCATCAGGGACCTTAGGACAGTTGGTTCCCCTACCACAGTCACAAACCATTGCAGAACCTCCCCCCTCAGGAAACACCACCACAGCATCCACCCAGCGGGCCCATCCCTCTGTCCCCAGGGCACGTCAATCAGCAGTGTGTCCACCACTAGAGGGACCCCAGGTAACCCCACTAACCCAAGACAATCAGGGACCTGGGGTCAGTGGGCACATGGTTCAGGGGACAGAGGCACAGGATAACAGGGAAGCGGGAGGACTGCTGTGCGACAGGGGGAGGACAGGCCCAGGGACCCCACTCTCCATGAGGCACTCTCTAACATTATGGGAGCATACCATAATTCCCAGGAGACCATTGGCACGGTACTGGCCAAGTTGCAGGAGCCCCAGCGGCTGCAGGTGAAACAGTACCTGGGGATCAGGGAGGACTTGAAGTCCATTACCACCACCCTGGTCACCATTGCAGGGGTGCTGGCAGACATGGCCAACACCATGAGGGAGGCAGTGGCACACCAACGGGCCCCTGACACTAGTCACACTGATGAACAGCCTTCCACCTCCTCCAACGCTAGTTGACAGGAGTCCCCGCCACAAGAACAACAGGCCACTAGCACGCACCCTCTGAAGAAGGAGAACCACCACGCAAACGGTCCCTGCGACCCAGGTAGAAGCCAGAGAACATTGCCAAGACCCCCACCAGGAAATATGACTCCCCTGAATTTCACCCTTGTGCCCAACTCTGTCACCCAGTCCACCTTGAAATGACATTGCTCCACTTCCTATGCCCCCTCGGACAATGCACTTGTGATCCAAATAGACTGAACTCTATCCTGGATCTTCCTCCATCATCAACCCAGCCCATTGCACATCCTCATTTTCTTTTCAGCACTGAAATAAACACCCTTGGAACTATTACAAGTATAGAGTCTGTCAATTGTTTGGAATATGTATTAGTTTAACAAGCTGTAAACATTGCAATTCAAATGTACAGTAATATTTACATAGGTGTGACCTGAAGTGGGCAGCAGTAAACACACCAGGAGCCAGAGTGGGGCACAGATATCTGAAAATAGAGATGCCTAAGGGTACAGTAAGTGGCCATAGAAATAGGGAAATCAGGCTGCCATGTTCAATGTCCAACGCAAAACTGCAATGGAAGCTAAAGTAACAGTGTCTTACCTGTGTGTCACTGGAAGTACTGTTGAATTAGTGTAGTTCTGTTCTCCACATCCTCTTCCTCTGCCTCCTCTTCATCACTGTCCACAGGCTCCACCGCTGCCACACAACAATCCCCAGGCTCATTCTCCTGCAGAAAAGGCACCTGGCATCTCATGGCCCGGTTGTGCAACATGCAACATGCAACGATGATCTGGCACACCTTCTTGGGTGAGTAGTACAGGGATCCACCTGTCAGATGGAGGCACCGGAATCTGGCCTTTAGGAGGCCAAAGATGCGCTCAATGATCCTCCTTGTTCGCCCATGTGTCTCATTGTAGCGTTCCACTGCCCTTGTCCTGGTATTCCTCATTGGGGTCAGTAGCCATGAGAGGTTGTGGTAACCAGAGTCACCTATAAATATCGAGGAATACCTGTTAGCCACACACTCACCCCTAGGGCCAAACCCACACCCATATACCTACATCAAGTGGGTGGGGACCATGGGCTCACCTATTAGACACACCGTTGCCTCTGGAGTTGAGACCTCACATATGGGATGCTGCTATTCCTCAAGCTAAAGGCATCAAGCACAGAGCCAGGATACTTTGCATTGACATGGGAGATGTACTGGTCCGCCAAACACACCATCTGCACAATTAGAGAGTGCAAGCTTTTTCTATTTCTGAACACCTGTTCATTTCTCCGGGGGGGACAAATGCAATATGTGTACCGTCAATGACACCAATGATGTTGGGGATATGTCCCAGTGCATAGAAGTCAGCCTTCACAGTGGCCAAATCCTCCACCTGGGGGAAAACGATGTAGCTGCCCATGTGTTTCATCAGGGCAGACAACACTCTGGTCAGCACGTTTGAGAACATAGGCTGTGACATCCCTGATGCCATGGCCACTGTTGCTTGAAAGGAAACACTTGCCAGGAAATGGAGCTCTGACAGGACCTGCACTAGAGGGGGTTGGTGGATAGCTGTGGGTTGGTGGATAGCTGAAAACAGGTCTGGCTCCAATTGGGCACACAGCTCTGGATTGTGGCCCTATCAAGTCTGTAGGTTAGGATAATGTGCCTGTCCTCCATTGTCGCCAGGTCTACCAGGGTCTGTACACGGAGGGATGTCTCCATCTCCTATTCATCCTCAGTGGTTGAACTTTAGGATGAAAAACGGTGAGCAGAAGGTCATATTCAAACATATTCTCAGATTAATATGCAATTTTTGCTATACAGAAACAGTATGTGAACTCGTATGTCAGTTAAAGTGCCAATGTCTGCTGTGACGCAGTTAGGTGCCATGGCCTGTGCCCTCCAGAAATGGTGGCTGCCTGACCTGTGAGGAGGGACAAGTGGAAATGAGGTCATTCCGCTGCCGTTGTGCGCTGTTGAAGTCGGCAGCCGACGACGGCCATGCAACACCGCATTGGTTATCATTGGGCAGTATGGGTTCCAGGAACCAATGGCGATGTACACCGGCGGTGACGGTACGCACCGCCACATAGGTGACCACCATTTTCTATCTGTTCACTCACTTGCTAGCTGACCTTCAACAGGAGAGGACCTACACTGCAAGTGCTGCTGTGACCTGTGTCTGGAAGCGACAATGGTTTGAGTGTCTGGGGAAAGGGCCCCTGTCTTCACTTCGGAGGAGTTGGAGAGACTGGTGGATGGGGTCCTACCCCAGTACCCTTTAGTCTATGGTCCTCCAGACAAACAGATGAGTACACTGTGAGCATGATACATGGGGCATGAATGTATGGAGTGCTGTGTTTGTAAGCATTGTGTAGGGGGGGTCTGAGGGTTCCTGGACATAGTGCTGCATGTATGGTGGTCAATGTATGTGCGTAAGGGGATGGGGGGGTATGGTGGGCCATGAGTATAACAGTCTGGACGGTATGACTAATACCTTTTCTGCTGTATTTTTTCTGCAGGTCAGCCCCCATCAGAAAAAAGGTATTTGGCGTGCCATCGCCAAGAAGGTGCAGAACCTGAGGGTCTTTGACAGGCGGAGACCCCACTGCCGCAAACGGTGGGAGGACCTGCACTACTGGGCAAGGAAGATGGCGGAGGCAAAGCTGCAGCTGGCCTCCCAATGGGAATGGGGTGCCCGTCATACCCTGAACCCCCTGATGTTCCGCATCCTGGCGGTGGCCTATCTGGAGTTAGATGGGCGCTTGAAGGCATTACAGCAGCCACAAGGGGGTGATTACAGATTTAGAATCATGACTTTTCCCGTGTTAAGGTATTCAACTTGGTGGCTGAACTGGGCTGTGGGTGTCCCTAGGCCAGGGCGAACATGGCATGGTAGGTTCAATGATGGGCAAGCTCAGATGCACTCCAACACCAATGATAGTGGGCATCAACTACTGGGCAGGGTCCTGTGGGTTTCATGTGTGCAGTTAATGGTGTTGGGCATTGTAGCCCATGGCCTGGTGACTAGCATTGTAACTGGTAGTGCATGGCCTAGTGCATAGGGCTGTTCCCTGAGAGTTGTGTACACCAACGGTAGTGTTGTTGCTGGCATCGACCAACTGTATCCTCTGTCTCTCTCCCCCCTTTTCTTTTGTCTCCCTGTCCTTGTGTGGATTAGCATCATCTGGCAGAGGAGCAGAGGCACCAGTGATGGAGGGAGCTGCATCCCACATGGGCCTGGAGGCCGAATCTACCAATGGTGAGGGTTCTAGTGGGACAGAGGGTGAAGGGAACACCACAACGGAGACAGGAGGGGACAGTACCGACAGCGACACCTCCTCCGGTGGAAGCTCTCTGGTGGTGGCGGACACCTCTGTGCCCACCCCAACTACAGGTACAGCTGCCACCCCCGTAGCAGCACCGCCCTCCCAGCAGCCCTTCGGCGAGTTTCCCGTGCCCACTCACCCAGGAGGGTGGGCATCTCCTTTGCCCCAGGCACCTCAGGCCTTGCCCCAATCAGCCCTCAGTGAGGAGGCTATTGACCTCCTGAGATCCCTCTCTGTTGGCAGTCAGCCGTACTGAATGCCATCCAGGGTGTAGCAGGGAATTTGCAACAAACAAATGCATACCTGGAGGGCATTCACTCTGGCGTGGCTGCCCAACAGAGAGCATTCCAGGCTTTGGCCAACTCACTGATGGCAGCCATTGTCCCTGTCTCCAGCCTCCCCCCTCCAACTTCTTCTACCCAGTCCCAGTCCCCTCAAACCCAGCCTATCCCAAGCACTCCTTCAGACCAACATTCACCCCAATCAACACACAGAAGTGGGTCAGGCAAACACAAGCACCACACTTCATCTCAGAGGCACTCACACAAGCACCATCCACATGCAGACACACTATCATCTACTGCCTCCACTGTATCCCCTCCTCCTCCTGATCCACCTCCCTCCCAGTAGTGTCTCCACTCACAGCTGTATGCACCTGTCTCTACTACCTCCATCACCAGCACGCCTATCACTACACGCCCCTCACTGGCAGTCACCACCCCCAAATCCCTGTGCCCTCTCCCACTGTGTCTGTGCCCCCTCCTCCCAAAGTACACAAATGTAAGCACAAAGACACCCAACAGCCATCCACCTTACAACAGCATCCAGCCCATGCACCTGCACCCAAACCCAGCAGACTGACACCTCCTGCAACCACTCCCTCTTCCTCTTCCTCCACTCCCAAACCTTCACCCTCTTCCTGCCCCAGTGTCCCTAAGAAGCTTTTCCTCACCACCTTTGACCTATTCCCTTCCCCTCCCCCCGTCCTTCACTTTGGGCCAGGGTGGCCAGAACCCAGCCCAGCACCTCAGTCCCCCAGTCCACGGCCACTGTGGTTTCTGCAGCTACTGCTGGTGTGAGAGGCTCCAAGGAGGCACCAGTCAGCCCAGCCAGTGTGCCAGCACCAACTGCCAAGACCAAGAAGGGTCCCCTACCTAGCAAGGCCAAGAAGGGGACACCAGCCAGCAAGGGGAAGGAGGCACCACCAGCCAGCAAGGGCAGGAAAGGAACACCAGCTGGCAGAAGCAAGGAGGCACTACCATCTGCCAAGGGCAGGAAGGGGCACACAACACCAGCCATGGCACTGGTGCCATCCGAGGCTGCAGGGGAAGAGCTGTAGCCTCCCCCAACCACTGCCAGCACCCCTATCGACACCGCGGCCAGCACCGCCACTTGCCCCATGGCCAGCACTGCCACGTGCCCCGCCGCCAGCACCACCACTGTCAGCAGCAGCAGCCCCAGTGGGCAGGCGTCTGAGGCTGCAGGGGAAGGGCTGGAGCCTCCCCCCACCACTGACAGCACCGCTACCTGCACTGCGGCCAGCACTGCCCCCTGCACCATGGCCAGCAGCACCACTGCCAGCAGCAGCAGCCCCAGTGGACAGCCGTCCAAGGCTGCAGGGAAAGGGCTGGAGCATCCCCACACCATTGCCAGCACCACTACCTGCACCGCGGCCAGCACCGCCACCTGCATTGCCGCCAGCAACACCACTGCCAGGAGCAGCAGCCCTAGTTGGCAGCCATCCGAGGCTGCAGGGGAAGGGTTGGAGCCTCCCCCCACCACTGACAGCACCGCCACCTGCACCGCAACTGACATACACTGAGCAGCCGTCACCGCTGGTGTGCTGTGTGTAGTCATGACTACATGGGCTGCAGTGCCTCCTGGCCCCTGCAACACCTGTAGGTGTGACACCCAGGTGAGAGATTGTGACCTTGCACCTTCCAGGATGAAGCACACTGGGCACAAAGCCTCCTCCAGAACCAGTGGAAGAAGGCATCCACTCACCCGCTCCTTGGCAGGATGAAGCACACTGGGCATAAAGCCTCCTCCAGAACCAGTGGAAGAAGCCATCCACTCACCCCCTCCTTGGCAGGAAGAAGCACACTGGGCACAAAGCCCTTTCCAGAACTAGTGGAGAAGCCATCCACTCCAGAGGCTGTTGCCTTGCACTGCCCAGGACCAAGCACAGGGCATGTTGCCCCCTTCAGAGCATGTGGGCAAACCACCCAGTTGAGAGACTGTGGCTTTACACTCCCCAGGACCAAGCAGTGGGGAAACCACCCACTTGAGAGACTGTGGCCTTGCACTCTCCAGGACCAAGCAGTGGGCAAACCACCCACTTGAGAGACTGTGGCTTTGCATTCCCCAGGATCAAGCAGTGGGCAAACCACCCACTTGAGAGATTGTGGCTTTGCACTCCCCAGGACCAAGCAGTGGGCAAACCACCCACTTGAGAGACTGTGGCTTTGCACTCCCAAGGACCAAGCAGTGGGCAAACCACCCACTTGAGAGACTGTGGCTTTGCACTCCCCAGGACCAAGCAGTGGGCAAACCACCCACTTGAGAAACTGTGGCTTTGCACTCCCCAGGACCAAGCAGTGGGCATGGAGCACCCTGCAGGCCAGTGGCGTTGTATCATCTTCTGGCTGAGGTGCCCCCCCATTCCCCGTCCTCCTGAGGTGCCTGTGTTTTGTTCGACCTGATGCCCCTGCAGTGTTCTCTCCGTATTGAGACAGGAGTCAAGTGTGGCCTTCGCTTATGTGTTAGGGCCCCATGGGCCACGGACATTTTGGAGTGGGCATTGTCCCTCCTTTTGCATATATTGTACATACCGTTTATTGATTTAAGTACGTATTTATCTAAAAATGTACTATTACACTCATTTCAATCAATTCCTTTTGTCCTTGCATCATTCCTGAGGGTTACGGGTGTATATGTAGCATCTGTTTGTGTGTATGGTGTTGTGTGTGAGGGTGGAGGTGGGGGTATTGTGTGTTGCATGTTGCATGTGTGTGTCACTCTCTTTTTTCTCCCCCCTCTATTGGCGGTATTACCACCGCTTTATCAGCGACCACCAGGGTAGTAATGAGGGACATAATCCTGTGATCTCTGATGTTCAGAGCATTTCACCACAGCAATCTTTTCAGGCATTTGAATTGCATTTAACAACTCATGAAATCTCTCACCATTTCTTATTGGTGAACCAGAAGAAGTTAGGAAACCTCCCTGTGACCACAGTTGACCGAAATCATGCACAATGCCGAATCCATATTGGCTGTCTGTGTAAATAGTGACTTTCAGTTGCGTTGAAATGTGGTATGCTCTAGTAAGAGCCACCAGTTCTGCCACTTGTGCTGAAAACACTCCTTGAAGCCATGAAGCTTCCATTATGCCCGCAATAGTGCATACATTATATCCTGCTCACAATGTGCCTACATTATCTCTTAGGCAGTAACCATCAACAAAAAACATTTGGTCATTTTCTTCCAGGTAAGTGTCTCTAATATTGGATCTGGGTTTTGGGTACAATTCTGTGATTTTCAGACAGTCATGTTCAATGTCATCCAATTTGTCAATGTCTATGTTTTCGATCAGAAGTAAAGTTGCTGGATCTAGCATTTTACATCTCCTAATAGTCACATTCTTCGATCCCAGGATTACAGATTCATATCTGGTCAACCTAGAGTTGGTCACATACTGAGTCTTAGACACTGTAAGCAAAATCTCCATTGAGTGAGGTACCATTATAGTAAGGGGAAAACCATCACAATATTCTCGCTCTGTGCAAGGCTCTGCTCAACTGCTGCAACGGACCTCAAACAACCAGGTAAAGCTGCTGCGACCGGATCCAAAGTGGCTGAAAAATATGCCACTGGGTGATTCACACCACTATGAATCTGAGTCAAGACAGACAAAGAACATGCATCACATTCATGACAAAATAACAGAAAAGGTTTTGTATAATCAGGCATTCCGAAGCCTGGGCTTGGCCCAAACTCTCTTTCAACTCAATAAATGCTTTCATACTAGCTTCATCCAACACTACAGGATAAGAAACATCTTTATGAGTAAGAATCTGTTAGGGCTTCGAGAGAACTGAAAAATTCGGGATCCATTGGCGGCAGTAACCCACCATTCCCAAAAACATCCTCACATCTTTTTGTGTAGTTGATGCTGGCATTTGCAAAATAGTTGCAACTCTCTCTCTGGAAATCTTCCTAGTTCCTTTCTCAGTCAAATGACCCAAGTACTTCACTTCTTTCTGACAACATTGTAATTTGCCGGGGACAATTTGGTGGTCACTATGACCCTGTAATGTGGCGGTATCACCGGTGTGGCGGGTTGGCCGCTGCCAACCTGCCACATCTTCACGCTATGGCGGTATGAACCCCCGGGCTGGAGATGTTCATCACTGACCTGGTGGTCCACAGAGGATCGTCGGCGGTAATATGAGACGGCCTACCACCATGGTTTCTGCGGCAGTAGCACCACCACGAAAACCATGCCGGTAGGGCTACTGGTGACAGGGAATTCCTTCCCTGTCATGGGTAGATGGCTCCACCATCCCCCCAGCAAACACCTGACCGTCCCACCCCCCTACAGTCACAGCACCCCCTACTCACATAATGCCACTACTCACAACCCCCCCCACCCTTCACATACATGCACACAGACACCCACACGCACCACGCATACACCCATTCATGTATACTTCAATACATGATTCACTCACACATACTTACACACATCCATGCATGCATTCACTCACATACTCACACACATCCATACACGCATTCACTCACACATACTCACAAGCATTCAGGCATGCATTCACTCAAACATACTCACACACATTGAGGCACACATACACACAAATATCCAAACATGCATACTCACACGCATACACATTGACATGCAGACATGCACTCACTTCAACATTTATACACGCATTCACTCACACACATACAACCACGCATACACCAACCCCCCTCCTCTGTTGGACGCTTGTCTGGAGAGGAGGTCATCTGGCATGGAACGGGAAGGGGCGCTGCCACTGCTGGCAGTGGCCCACCAGCAGGATACCAAGTCATCTTAATGGTCTTAATACGGCTGGCGGTGTCCTTCTGGCAGGGCGGTGCAGATGGTAGTAACGCCAGAACCGTACTGCCTGCCAGCATGGCTACTGCTGGATACCCGCCCAAAGTGTGGCAGAAATCCAGCAGTAACCATAATATGGCTGGAGGAAGACCACCAGCACTGGCGGTCTTCTGGCGCCGGAGGCTTTGGCGGTCTCGCTCAGAGACTGCCAAAGTCATAATTAGGGCCTAAGTCAAAAGGCACAATCTTTGACCTGGATGACGCGCTTGTTGCATGCGACCTCCAATCCATTCCAAGAGGCATGAAATTGCACCTATGTCCCAGTCAACTGTGAACCATGCCTTTCAACTGGCACTGTAGTTTTCTTTGGTTCTTTTTGCCCCAAACTTAAAAAAAATCATAACCCATTTCCCAGGGGCGTAGCTTGGACAAAATTATTAGGGGGGAATGAGTCTGATATATCCCAACAAGTAACAGACTGTACCCAACTGAAAAAGACATATGGTGGACGGGGTCCTGTTTTTGAGTGAGTGGCTTTCAGGTAATTAGTTTGTAGCTCAGAAAATTAAGGAATATTCTTAATAGCATTAGTATTAATATATAGTTACAACCTTCGACTGGCAAAACAATTTTGCACAAATCTAAGTGGTAACTTGTACAAAGATCAGAGACCAATTGAATAATTAACCCATGCTAGACAATATATTATGCCAAGCACATGACATAGTGCTGTGTTTAAAAGAGGTACAATGCAATTTCACAATGATATTGCATACTCTAGTATGTGTGGGCACAAGGCTGTCATTGTGCCACTTCAGTACTATGTTGTGTGCTTGGTTTGGGTCGCTGAACTAAGCATTTTTTGAACTGGGTTCTTTAAAGTGGATTTAATGCAAAATCATATGCCAAATAACTATGCAATAATTTTAAGAGATCCAGATGTGTACTGAATCTAACTTAAAGAAATGAAGTAAGCACAAATGATGCCTACTCCGCGGAGGCAGAGGATTCATCCGAAGGAGGTTGGTGCCCGAGAGATACCCTTGAGACAAGAGATACTAGATGACACCCGACTAGAAAATTCCCACTGGCTGCTACTGCACGCAGAGATGAGTAGAGGCAAAATAGTAGAGATGGGGTATCACAACAGCACTGACACTGTAGAAATGTACACAATTATTGATTCTACATCTCACACCAACATTTTGGGCCCGGTGGTAGGGTGGAAAGGAGGGCAATGGTGTCCTATGCACAATGAACGACAGCTGTGAAAATCAATAAAACACATTTAAAAAAAATACAAATGACAGCTTATCTCTGATGCCCTCAGCCTACTTCCACCATCTCCTGTAGAAAAACTAGTTATTGACCTAGGCATTCAGACATATAGGCACCATTGTCTTATTTGAAGACAGGGCAGGGGACTGTTCTCTTCTCTAAACTCAATCCTGTTATGCCACATTCAAGACTTAGGCCCTCATATTACCGCCAACAGCCTGGCAGTAAGTACCGCCAAATTATGACCATGCCGGTGATAACTACCATAGACTACTAATGTAACACACCAACCGCCACAGCGGAAACAACAGTCACCACGGAGGAAGCCAACAACAGCCAGGCGGAAGACAAAGTACCACCCACCATATTAAGACACACGAAACCGCCACCTTTTCCGGGGTGGCACCAACGCCAACAAAAGCCTGGCAGAAACAGAGCTCAGAAGTGAAAGGACTCACCACTGGAGACACAGGGAAGAACCACACCACCTTTGAACCCGAACTGCAAGTTTTCCCGATGATCTTCTACGTCATGCTCCACCTGGAACACCAATGCTGATGAAGACACTGACTGTGAGTACAGCCGCCTAGCACACAAGGGAGGGTGGGAGGAAAACGAGAGTAACACACACACACACCATACACACAACCAGCTGCACACGGAAACCAATGGCACATGATACACAGCATAATAAAACACAAACCACAATGTCCGAGTAACGACAATGGATTAGCATAGCAAAACCAGAAATATACAAATGTCCAGAAAGGGTCAATGCCCAGTCCAAAGTCATGAGGGCACACAAGGCCACAGGGCACAGTCCAAGGCCCAACCTGTATCCTGACACAGCCTGAGAGAACACTACAGGGACATCATTTTGCAAGTGGGAAGGCACCTCAGGTGGATGGGGGGCACTTCAGCCGAATACGGGGGAACTTCCCCACTGGTTCTGGATGGGCCAACATGCCCATTGTTTGTCCTGCAGAGTGCAAGGCCACAGTCTCTGAAGTGGGTGACTTGCCCACTAGTTCTGGAGCAGGCAACATGCCCATTACTTTGTCCTGGGGAGTGCAAGGCCACAGTCTCTGAAGTGGGTGACTTGCCCACTGGTAATGGAAAGGGCAATATGCCCATTACTTTGTCCTTGGGAGTACAAGGCCACAGTCTCTGAAGTGGGTTACTTGCCCAATGGTTCTGGAGGGGGCAGCCCACACACCAGCCCATGGAGGGTGGCCTACATGGCGTCCGCTGCCAGTGATGGCTGCACTGTGGTGGTGGTTGGAGGAGCCTTCTGGGCAGCCCCTGCACTGTCCGATGGCTGCATTGTGGTGGTGGTTGGAGGAGACTACTGGGCAGCCCCTGCACTGTCCAATGGCTTCATTGTGGTGGTGGTTGGAGGAGCCTCGTGGGCAGCCCCTGCACTGTCCGATGGCTGCACTGTTGTGAGGATTAAAGGTGCCTCATGGGCAGCCACTGCACTGTCCGATGGCTGCATTGTGATGGTGGTTTGAGAAGCCTCCTTGGCAGCCCCTGCACTCCCTGATTACTGCACTTCCACAGCTGGCGGTGGGGGCCCCATGACAGCTGGTGGTGGTGGTGGTGGTGTTAGCCTGACAGATTCCACTGGCTTAGAGTGCCTGGTCTCCTCCTGTCCATGGGTCGTGGATCCCTTACCCTTCCTGGCAGGGATGGATGGGCTCTTCCCCTCTCTGCCTGGTGGTGCAGATTCCTTCCCCTTCTTCACAGATGGTGCAGGCCCCTTCCCCTTCTTCACAGGTGGTGAAGGCCCCTTCACAGTCTTCCATGGTGGTGCAGGACTCTTCACACTCTTCCCTGGTGGTGCAGGACTCTTCCCACCCATCCTTGGTGGTGCAGGCTCCTTCCCCTTCTTCCCTGGTGGTGCTGGCTCCTTCCCCTTCTGTGTTGGAGGTCTGGTATCCTTACCACCACCAGTAGGTGGTGCTACCATGGTCCCCCTGGACTGTTTGGCTGAGGTGCGGGCTGTGTTCTTGGTACCCTGCCCATATGTGCGGGACGGGGAGAGGGGTAGGGAAGAGGTCAATTTGGGAACTGAAAAGCTTTTTAGAGATGGTGGGGCGAGAGGAGGGAGGAGTAATGAGAGTGTGGGTTTAAGGAGTGGTTTTTGGAAGTGTATGTCTGCTTGACTTGGGTGCAGCCACCCACCCATGTGAGGTGGGTGGCTGTTGGGTGTGTGAATGCTTGAGTTATGTCCCTTAGGAGGGTGGAAAAGACAGGAGCGAGAGGACACAGGGGACGTGTGCATGGTTGTTGTGGAGGTGTCTGCCAGTGAGTTGTGTGTTCTGCTTGGTGTGGTGATGATGATAGTGGATGTAGATGTAGTGCATGCAGGTGTGAGTGTGGACGTGACTGAGAGGAAGGGGAAGGAGGAGGAGGAGGAGGAGGAGGAGGAGGGGGAGACAGTGGAGGCAGGAGATGTTGTCGTGCCTGCAATTGTATGGTGTTTGTGTGAGTGCCTGAGGGATGAAGTATGGTGCTTGTGTTTACCTGTGCCACTCTTGTGTGTTGCCTTGTGTTCATGCTCGTCTGTATGTGTGCCTGGGATAGGTTGGGGTTGAGGAGAATGGGACTGAGAAGTGGTAGTTTGAGGAGGGACGGTAGAAACAGTGACAATGGCTGCCCTCAGAGAGGAGGCCAGAGCCTGAATCGATCTCTGTTGAGCCGCCAATCCACCGTGAATGCCCTCCAGGAATGCATTGCATTGATGCATCTAGGATGCCAGCCCCTGGTTGGTATTCACAATGGTTGACTGCCATACAGAGATGGATCTCAGGAGGTCAATAGCCTCCTCACTCAGGGCAGCAGTACTCACTGGGGCAGGGCCTGAGGTACCTGGGGCGAAAGAGGTGCCCACCCTCCTGAGTGAGCGGGCACGGGCAACTCGCTGAGGAGTTACTGGGAGGGCGGTGCTGGTATGGAGTGGTGGCTGTACCTGCAGCTGGGGTGGTCCCAGAGGTGTCCGCCACCACAAGGGAGCTCCCATCGGAGGAGGTATCTGAGTCGGTGTACTCTCCTCCTGTTTCAGCCGTGGTGCTCCCCTTGCCCGGCCTTATCCCACTGGTTGCCTTGGTGTCGGTGGACTCTGCCTCCAGGGTCATGTGGAATACAGCTCCCTCTGTCGCTGGTGGTCCTGCTCCTCCGCCATATGATGCTAATGCACACAGGCACAGGGTGACAGAACAATAAAATCGGGGAGAGAGTAAAAGGAAACACTGGGTCAATTACTCCTCCAACACCACCGTTGGCGTACACAGCACCCTCACACACAGGGAACAGACCTAAGCAATATGCATTGCACTACCAGTGATATGGCTAGTCACCAAGGCATGATGGGAAGCACACACCGCCAACTGCAGCACACCTGGGATCCACGATGCCCTGCCTGAAAGTGACTACTAACAAGCTAGATTACCTGTATTTGCCATGAAACCATTATCCTTTAGAGGACCCACGCTGCTATGTCTGGCCTGGCCTTAGGGGCACCCACTAACACACAACCACCGCCCGGATACCACCCCACCAGCCAAAAGATGTAATGATACCCACTGTACTCACCCCCTTGTGGCTGCTGTGATTCCTTCAAGTGCCTATCCAGCTCAGGGTAGGCCACCGCCAGTATGCGGGCATCAGGGGGGGTCAGGGTCCGATGGGTACCCCTTCCTCGTTGGGAGGCCATCCCCAGCTGGGCCTTCGCGGTCTTCCGTGCCCAGCATCTCAGGTCCTCCCACCGTTTCCGACAGTGAGTGCTCTGCCTGCCATAGACCCCCAGGGTCCGCACCTCCTTGGAGATGGCACGTCATATTCCTTTCTTTTCATGGGCGCTGACCTGCAGAGGCAAGAAAGACAGGAGAACACCATTAAACTAAGAGTCTGGCCTGTCACACACATGGCCCACCATACCCATTTCCATCACCAGTGGCACACACATTGCCCAGCGCACAACATGTATACCGCCAACAGACAATCCCCCCACCCACCCTTACATAATGCCTTCACACACATCTCCATGCATCCATGCCACATGCATCATGGCCACAGTGTACTCACCTGTTGGTCTGGAGGCCGATAAAGCAGTCCGTACTGGGATAGAACCCCATCCACCAGTTGCTCTTACTCCTCTGAAGTGAAGTCTGGGGCCCTTTCCCCGGTCACACGGGCCATGGTTTGTTCTAGACACAGGTCACAGCAGCACATGCAGTGTAGGTCTTCCCCTGTTGAAGGTCAGGAAACAAGTGAAGAATGATTTAGAAAATGGCGGTCACGTCTGCGGTGGTGTACATCGTCACTGCCGGCGTACATCCTCATTGCCCACTGTACTTCATAGGGCCCAATATTATCCAATGAGGAATTGCACTGCGGTTCACGGCCGCCACTAAGCCCAATGTCGGCGGAATTACCTCAGTTCCACCTGTCCCTCCACACAGGACAGGCGGTCGCCATTTCAGGGAGGGTGAACAGGCTTATTGATAATTGCTGCCTCACAGGATAAATAGGCACATACTTAGAAATTTACACTGTCCCAATACATAATTGCACGATGTGGACTGCTGTTGTGGATTAGTTGCTCAAATTGTGGCAGCCTACTCACTCTTGTATCCCTTAGATACCTACTGCTGCGGATGAATAGGAGATGGAGACATACCCCCGTGTACAGACCCCTGGTGGACTTAGCTACACTGGAGGACAGGCACATTATATCCACCTATAGACTAGACTGGGCTACAGTAACAGAGCTGTGTGCCCAGTTGGAGCCTCACCTGATTTCAGCTATCTGTCATCCCACTGGGATCCCCCTCTTGTGTGAAGTTCTATCAGTGCTCCATTTCCTGGCAACTGGTTCTTTCCAAGTGACAGGAATGTCACAGCCAATGTTCTCAATCGTGCTGGCAAGAGTGTTGTCTTGCCTGGTAAAACACATGTGCAGCTATATAGCTTTCCCCCAGGTGGACGATTTGGCCACTGTGAAGGCAGGATTCTATGCAATGGGACATTTGCCCAATATTATTGGTGCGATTGAAGGAACACATATTGCGTTTGTCCCTCCCCCCCCACCAGAATGAACAGGTGTACAGGAATCGTAAATGTTTCCACTCCATGAATGTGCAGATGGTGTGCCTCGTCGACCAGTACACCTCCCACGTCAATGCTAAGTATTCTGGGTCGGTGCATGATGCCTTTGTCCTGAGGAATAGCAGCATCCCAAATGTGATAGCCCAACTACAGAGGCACAGGGTATGGCTTATAGGTGAGCTTTGGTCCCCACCCGGTGTATGGTAGTGTATGCCCCTAATGTTAACCTAATAGGATAGTGTATGGCTAAATGTTGTCCCTCAATACCTGCAGGTGACTCTGGCTACCCAAACCTATTGTGGCTGCTTACCCCTGTGAGGAATGCCAGGACAAGGGCTGAGGAACGTTATAATGAGGCACATGAGTGAACCAGAAGGAACATTGAGAGGACCTTCGGCCTCCCGAAGGCCAGGTTCAGGTCCCTCCATCTGACAGGTGGATCCCTGTGCTACTCACCTGAGAAGGTCTGCCAGATAGTACTGGCATGCTGCATGTTGCACAACCTGGCCCACAGAACCATGTGTAGAGAGCCACCCGGACTCTCCTTTAATTTGTATCGAGTTCTGTGTGTCATGACAAATGCGGAACCGAGGTTACCTAATAAAGTTGGGGCTGCGCTGACGCAGTTCCCCTATGAGACCAAGACGAAAGCGTACGTGTGATCTGTTGCGCAGAATATAGAGGTGGCCTTCCCCACCTTACAGTGGCGACGAGCGGGTTCGATACTCCCGCGTCGCACTCAGGTCACACTGTGACCGATGCACAACCTGGAAATGGAAAAGGAACGCGACCGGTACAGCCACGTTGCACCCTGATCTGTGAGGTGCAGAAGAACGCGTGGCCACGCGGGCGCTCGGATGTACAGGCAAGAAGCACGCCGCGCCCCGGTTTAAGCAGTGTACCACGCCTCCCCTCAAACGCGAGTCTCCCTGAGCCCGGGGCCACCACTTCAATCATTGCTGCGGCCTGAAAGGCGTGCGTGCGGCAGGAAGAAGAGAAGAAAAAACACGGCCTTACCTTCGGCGCTGGACTGAGAGTAGGGCTCTCACATGGAGGCCAGGCAGCACCACGTGGGGGGCGTGCGTGTCTCAAAACACACGCGCACACCCCGTCTTTCAGCAGCGCGACGCTCAGGCTGTGCTCCCCAGAGAGGGGAACGCAGCACAAGAGCCAGAGGGGCAGGAGCCCCGAATAAATAAGCAGGAAGGGCAGAAAGCCCTGAAAGTCAAGCAGGAAAAGGAAAAGATGGCAGCAGTGGGCCAGAACACATAAAAATAAAAAAAGGGGGCAAAAGAAAAAAAAGGAAGGAAAATTATAATAATCATCAAGGGCAAATCAGAGAGAGAGAGAGAGAGAGAAAAAAAAGAAACAATAAAAGGACAGAAGAGCAATAAAAGGACAGAAGAGGTGTGTACACCACACATAAGACACAATACACTCCAGAGAGCAAAGAACACTTGAAAAAAAAAAAAGAGATACCACTACAATAAAATAGAAAAGTCACGAGCGCCCCACCGCAGGAAAACCCCCAGCTGCCCGTGCAAGCAGGCGCTAGTGCTCACTCCTCAGTCATGGCGCTGCCCCCATTCAGCCAACTGGGTGGGAATGGAGCCCAATGGCGGACAAGGTGTTTGCTGTCATCAAAACAGCACTACTCGACAAGTCAGCAATGGCTTACTTTAACCCTCACCGACGCACTGAGGTGGTAGTGGATGCAAGTCCAGTAGGTCTTGGCGCTGTTCTTCTCCAAGAGCAAAAACCGCGGGAGTGGGTTCCAGTTGCATATGCCAGCAGGGCATTATCTTCGGTTGAAACACGATATGCCCAGATAGAACGAGAAGCTTTGGCAATTCAGTGGGCGTGCAAACATTTTCACTTGTATCTGTATGGCCAAGAATTTTAGGTGGTGACCGATCACAAGCCTCTAGTTGCACTGTTTGCCGGGTGCCCTCGTCTGGCTCCCCACAAATAGAGAGATGGACTGTTCTGCTGCAACCTTACCGGTTTACCGTCATCTATCGACCGGGAGTGAACAACCCTGTGGATTACTTATCTCATCACCAATCACGACCGATGACTCTCAAGAGAAAGATGAGGAGAGCACTGAGGTATTTGTCAACATGGTGGTACAATCGGCATGTCCAAATGCTCTAAGTGTAAGTGACATTGTGGACGCCACTAAGGTGGACACAACACTAAGCCAGGTCAAAGAAGCGCTGGATCACAAAAAATTGAAGTTTCTCCTAGAAAATACTAGAATGGCCAATCTCGAGTGCAAAGTAGTGATGCAAGGGATGTGAAGGGCACGAGATGAGCTGTCCACAGATGGTCAAGGACTGGTTTTGCGAGGAAGGAGAATTGTGCTGCCTCAGAGTTTGTGGGCCAGAGTAGTGGAGCTAGCACATCAAGGACATCAAGGCGCTGTGAAAACCAAGGCAAGATTGCAGGCAAAGGTGTGGTTCCCTGGTATGGACAGTCAGGTGGACAAATTGGTGGGAAAATGGCATTCATGTGTCATCACATCAGGGGAACCACCCAGCTGTCCAGTAGTCACTGAGCCGGCTAGTCTGAAGCCATGGACAAAAGTGAGTATGGACTTTGGGAGCTTTCTGGATGGGCGGCTGACCGTCGTCCTCATTGACTCTTGCACAAAGTTCACCGTTGTTGATGTTGTGTCATCCACGGTGTTCAAGAATGTGAGGCCAGTACTTCAAAAGGCGTTTGCCATGTTTGGGCTCCCTGAGGAAGTCAGAAAAGACAATGGACCACTGTTCCATGGACAGGAATTTCAGTCTTACCTGGAAGGGTTAGCCATACATCATCGCAAAGTTATGCTCTACTGGCAGCAGGCTAATGGGGACGTCGAGAGGTTCATGCAAACTTTAAACCGAGCCCTCAGAATAGGTGTTGAACAAAGAGAAGACAGTGAGAAATGTCTACAACAATTTCTGGGTGCTTATCGTCAGACACCTCACAGTACTACCGCGTGTGCCCCGGCCGCACTGATGTTTAAAGTTCCGCCCCGAGATTGCATTCCGTCTGGTCCTCAATGGACATCACCGGAGTTGGATGTTGAAGCCACTCAGCAGCGCATAGAACGCACCAATCGTAAAGCCACAGAGCGACGGCGAGGTCGATATAGGGGCTTTCAGGAAGGAGACAAGGTGGTAGTGAAGAATCGCCGGCCGGGAGGAAAGTTCCAAACTCCATTTGAGCCTGAACCCTGGCAGGTCGTCAGTGTGCGGGATGCCATGATAACAACCGCACGAGGCAGGCAGAGAGTCACCAGGAATGTATCACACTTCAAGAGAGCGGGGATTTCGGTCACATTCGGAGAGGAAGGAGAGGTCGACCACTTGGTGGGTGAGCCCCCAGATGAAGGGGTAGGGAGAGAGGATGCCAGCCAAGAAGAATCCCTTCCCAGGGGTGGACGTTATCATCTACGCCCCAACCCGGTGCCAAACAGTCAGCTCAGAGACTTTGTCTGTACCCTGGGTCCTTAGGAAACCGTGCTGAGTCATCGCTGCCTGTTTCACCAGAGGAGTATTATCCCTGGGATGTTTTATCCTTTTATTCAGTTGTTGATATTATTTGCGTGTCCATCTCATCATTGCGTTTTTCCGTTTTCTTGTATATTTCTCTTCTCTTCTTTGTGAAGTAAAACATGGGAGGGATGTAGAGAGCCACCCAGACTCTCCTTTAATTGTATCGAGTTCCACGCGTCATGACAAACGCGGAACCGAGGTTACCTAATAAAGTTGGGGCTGCGCTGACGCAGTTCCCCTGTGTGACCAGCACGAAAGCGTATGTGAGATCGCAGAATATAGAGGTGGCCTTCCCCACCTTACACCATGTACCTTTTCTGCAGGAGGAGGAGACTGGAGATGCCCCTGTGGCAGCAGTGGACCCTGAGGACAGTGAGGATAAGGAGGCAGAGGATGAGGATGTGGACAACAGAACATCAGTTATCCTTCAGTACTTCCAACAACACACAGGTGAAACAGTGCCACTGCACATTTCTATGATTATTCTGTATTCTGTGTGGCTGTAGCATGATGGCATTAACTTATTTTTTATCTCAACTTACAGTCACCTATGGTTTGTCATTTTGCAGATGTTGGTGACATAACAACTGTGTACTTATGCTCTCACAGTGTACAGTTAATTTGCACTAGATGTGACTGTTTCCATAAATACACATTTTCAATACATAAAATACTAGTAGTCAAGATGTGTTCAAGGGTGTTTATTGTTGTGCTAAGAAATTGAGGGGAAAGTGCTATGGAATGGGGTGATGATGGAGGAAAGTCCAGGGTATTGTTCCAGTCTGTTTGTAGCACAGGTGTAGTGTCCAAGAAGACATATGAAGGAGAGCAATGGCAGTTCAAGGTGGACACGGTGACTGGGTGGGACACAAGGAGGACAATCAGGAGAGTCTCATTTCCTGGCGGTAGTCTTGGCATGTGTCCCTGGCTTCTGTCTGGTTCACAGGGAATGTTTGCGGGGTGGTTTACCTTCTGCAGGGGGAGGGGTGCTGGTGGCCTGTGGGTCCCGTGGCAGGGCCTCCTGCCCACTAGCGGCAGCGGAAGTGGAGGGCTGTTCAGTTGACTGGCTAGTGGTAGGGGCTCGCTGGGGTGCTGTTGCCTCCCGCATGATGTTGGCCATGTCTGCCAGCAACTCTGCTATGGAGATCATGGTGTTGTTAATGGCCTACAAGTCCTCCCTGATCCCCTGAGACTGTCCCTCCTGCAGCCGCCTGTTTTCCTGCATGTTGTCATGGATCTGGCCCATCGTGTCCTGGGAATGTTGGTAGGCTCCCAGGATCTCGGAGAGTGCCACCTAGAGAGTCGGTTTCCTGGTCCTGTCCTCCCCCTGGCACACAGCAGTCCTCCCAGTGTCCCTGTTGGCCTGTGCCCCTGCCCTGTGAACGATGTGCCTACTGACCCCAGGTCCCTGATTGTCTTGGGGGCGAGATGTGGCCTGGGGTCCCTGTGCAGGTGGGCACACTGCCGATTGATGTGTCCTGGGGACAGAGGTTTGGGTACGCTGGGTGGGTGCTGTGGTGTTGGATCCTGATGGGGGAGGCTCTGTGGTGGTCTGTGATTGTGCTTTGGTGACCGGCTGTCCAGTGGTTCCAGATGGGCCAGGTAGGTCCTCCAGGTCCTGAAGTCCAGAGTTACTGTCATCAGTTGGGGCCTCTTCTGTTGGGGGACTGGGGAGTGATGGCACCTTCTCTCTGCTGACATTGGCTGAGGTACCTTTGGGGATGTAAGTGATGTATTATGCTTCATGTGTCTGACATATTGTACATCCCTGGCTTCCTCTCTATCGCTGGTGCTACCCTGCCAGTTTAGCTTGTGCATGGTGATGTATTGTGGGATTGTTAGTTTCCCTTTGCAGTGCATGATTTAGTGATGGGTGCCCATTTAGGGCTGGGAGGGGTGTCCATGCATTGGTATGGCATGCAGGGCTTGGCATTGGTGTTAGTGAGATGTGTAGGTGCAGTTTGTGGGTTGGAGTGGAGTGATGGGGATGAAGGTGTGGGTGTGAGATGGCATGCAGGTTTGGGGGGGAGTGACGATTAGTAAATGTTGACTTACCAGTGTCCATTCCTCCGGTTACTCCAGCAAGTCCCTTAGGATGCAGTAATGCCAGTATTTGCTCCTCCCATGCTGTGAGCTGTGGGGGTGGAGGTGAGGGTCCATCGCCAGTCCTCTGTATGGCGAGCTGGTGCCTTATGCTATGGAACGTACCTTCCCCCGTAGGTCGTTCCACCTCTTCCTGATGTCGTCCCTTGTTCTTTGGTGCTGTCCAATGCATTGACCCTGTCCACGATTCTCTGCCATAGCTCCATCTTCCTTCCTATGGATATTTGCTGTACCTGTGCTCCAAAGAGCTGTGGCTCTACCCTGACATTTTTCTCCACCATGACCCTTAACTCCTCCTCAGTGAAACGGGTGTGCCTCTGTGGTGTCATGGTTGTTGAGTGGTGTGTGTTGGTGAGGGTGTGTTGGGTAATGTGGTGGGGTGCGTGATGCGGAGTGCGTGAGGGGTGTATGGGTGTAAGTGGTGTGTGTGTCTAGTTGTCTCTGTGTTCTTATTCTCAGTCTCCTGGTTGCAATTGGTGTTCGTAAGGGGTTGTTGGTAATGTGAGTGTGTGTTTTATAGTGGTGTGGGTGTCAGGTATGTGTATTTGGTATTGGCCAATGTGGTGTTGTTTTGTATGTAGGTGTCCATTCTGAGCGCGGCGGTAGGTACCGCCAATGGTTTACTGCCGTTGAATGTCCGCCGTGGTGATTCGTGGGTCATAATGTGATAGATATTGTTTTTTTGAAACCGTCACTTTATCACTGACCTTTGGGCTGGTGGATTTGTGTATGTGGATGTATTCTGTCAGATTGGGGTGTGTGTCATTATATGGTGAACAGATATCCGCCACTGTGACGGTATTTACTGCCAATGTCATAATGAGGGCCTTAGTTTGATAGTAGACTAGCCAGTCAGCAAAGAGCCACAGTGAATAGTGGATGATATTGGGCAATGGTAGTTGATATTGTCCACTCCAGTCCCTTCCTTGATACAGCAATGTCGCACAGATAGGACAAGAAGAAGACAAGAGCAGCAGACCTAGCATTAGCCCTGATCTTGCACAAGTAGCCTTGATGGGGGAAGTAAGTACAGGCTTAGTTCAGGGCAGTCCAGCAGCGGACAAGGCCTATAGAAGGTGGCTCAGAGAGACCAGGACTAACAATAGAAGAATATTGGTGGTACAGAAAGAGCTTTCTGGGGCTAAATCAGAATAGGTGTTACAAATTCTGCTTAGTAATTAGTAGATAACAGGCAAAGCTGCTGAATGCCTAGCAGTATATAACAGCATGACACACCCAAAACTCCAGGGATAACATAGAAAAGATTAACAGTATCACATTTTGTTAAAAAACCATATGCTCTTGAAGGGCACTTGATAAATTTTCCAGTACCGACAAGGAGTACCATGCAAGCCCAACCCTCCCTGGCAGTTTTGCAGATTTATTTGTACTGAGTTGATTTTCAGGAATTAGTGATTTAAAGGTTCAACTTTCAGCAGGATTTTTAAAAAGCTACACTTTGAGTGTAACCAAACCTAAGCAGAATTCAAGAAGTATGGAGAAAGCTTTTATGTGTAGTGACAGGTCATTCCAAGCTTTAGGGGCAATGTAGAAGAAAGCTCAACTGTCAGATCTGGTTTTCCTTATTTTTGGAATGTGTACAAGAAGAAGTCTGGATAAATGGAGGTGCCTGGAAGGTTTGTAAATGCAGATGTGATTGTGGAGGTATGCTGGGCCATTGTTATGTAGGTCCTTGAATGTGTGGCTGAGGAGTATGAATTGTGATCATTTGTATATGGGGAGCTAGTGGAGCTCCTTCAGGTGTGGTGTGATGTGAGTGTGGCGTGGGTGGATAAGAGTGATTTTATCTGAATGGTCAGCAGCTTTCTGGGGACTTTTTGGAAGTCATGGCACCAAGGGTGTTCCATAGTCCATCTTGCTTGTGAAGAAGGCATGCAGGATGGTTCTCTGTGTTCTGATTGGGAGCCATTTGAAAAATCTTCCTCAGCATCTTCAGGGTATGGAAGCATGAGTGGGTGACAGCATTAATTTGGGTGCTTATGTGGATTTTGATGTTGATGACGAGCATTGGTTTGATGGCCTAGATCATTTGTTGGTAGCGTCCAGGGTAGATTTTACCATGCACCTCTTTGTATTGCCTTGGCCCATTGTCCATTCCATCAGTTGCCTCAGTGTGCAAACTGGTCTGGGGTCTAGCGATTGTTGTATTGTTGTGTTGGAAGGGGGGCCGCAAAATCAGTGGAGTTGGTGATCCAACTGTTGAAATTCTTGATCGCTCTGGGGAGGCTGACCTCAACCTCAAAAGAGTCAAATTCCAGCTCTCACCCAGGTCACTTGGATTCACCCTAGAGACTGACCTTGCCATCAAGGAACACATCACCAAGAAAATAAGACAACTTGGTACCAGCTTTCCCTACTTAAGAAAATGAAACCATTCCTCCCAGAAAGCTCCACTCCTATGGACCCACACATCCATGACTGGAGACAAAGAAATGCAAAATATGAAAAAACATAAAAAACAAAGCACAAGGCCTTCCCAATCTGTGAACCCAGGTTCTGTCAGAACCAGCCCAACCATGCCCTAATTTAGAAAAGAACTGAAGACAAATCTCTTCAGAAAAAACTATATCATGACACAGTAACAGCGCAATTCTGCTTTTAAAGCTGAAGCATGGAGAAATGGTATTGTGGTGCAGATGAAAAGGGATACTTGTCCCCCTCATGCAGTCATACACAAGATTCTTGTGTGCTGCCCGGCCAATTTTCTCTGCAATTAATTGCATACAATCCAGCGCACAGTATGAAATTACTGGCGCATCCTGTTCTGGGCCTCGCCACAACATCCTGCTTTACAGGCAAAGGAACAGTTAGTTTAAGAGGTGACCCGACCAGCCAGTCAGCTATGGCATTCTCCCGACTATCTGTACAGTATATATTGGGTGGGGAGGACAGGTGTTGGTGAAAGGGGGGGGAGGTCCACGACCAACCCCCCACAATCCCCTTCCACCCACCCCCACCCCCGGAGGTACGCCCCTGCCATTTCCCTAAAAAACACAACACAGCGGCACTCTGCAGAGAGAAAGTAATATGGGTTCTATTTTTAAAAAAAAATTAAAAGAAAACTTTCAAACGGCTTTACACACACACCATTTTACTTGTCAGGAATGCACAAGGAGACTGAAGCTAAACTTAATCTAGATTGTTAAAGGGAAGTTAACTGGTAAATGCAAAGTACAAGGAAAATTTGAATTTCTCGTTAGGTGTGCTTTACAACATATAGAAGTCATTTCTTCTATGCTATCTCTAGACTTATCCATAATGTGTTGCAAAGTGAACAGGGACTTTTGATCCCCATTTGAAGAAATAGTTTAGTTTCTTAGCATGCTTAGTTATTTGTGATTTTTTCATATTTGTATCGAAAAGGAATTTAAGAAAGAAATTGTGCATAATATATGAACAGTCACGCTCTCCTGGTTGTCAGGTCGCAATGCTCAATCCCTGGGAGGTTGTCGTATTTACGTAACAAAAACGTGTGTCTGGTTGAAGTGTTTATTGCTTCTATTCATGGAGATTAAAACTCATTAGGTGGCCAAGACGCCACGCTATAGCAAGCACTAGGGTGATTATTGTCATTAGCTAAATTAGATTTACACTGTAATAATAAAATGCCACGGATCTGGTTGATAGAAAATAATGAATAGTGATATTAACATTCATGAATAGGACTAGTTTCTCTTGAGGGCACAAATTACATATTTTTACACACTGAAAGGAATACATATATTTTTAGATTACGGTCATGTAATATCGAGTTTCAAACATTCAAGGTGCACTGAATTCGTTTTCTTCTGTAGTTTACTTAGTAAATTCGTGCTCAATGATGAATCCAATGCAGTTTCTAATTACACCCCTTTATGCCTACTCTTCAGTATCAGACCACTGTAGTGAAATCATTTGTTTAGGATGGAACTACAAATTACTCCGAAAAAAATACCAAGTCCGAAACTTGCTCTCAGCCCAAGTCAGTATTGATGCTCCAATTACAAGGCAGTAATCTTGATTACACTTCATCCTGCTGTTGCTCATCAGACTCCAGGCACCAGTGATAACGCGTCCAGCCCTTATAAATTACCTGTACCTGGACACGTTGGAGGTCGGTGAACCTTTTAGCCGAGTTGGGCTCTCCTCATTCTTGAATAGTCGGGTCACTTAAATCAATAATCAATAACTGGTGTGCGCAATGGCCAATACTCAATTAGTAGATCAAAATAACACATTAGGAATCAATAACAGTTGGTAATTCGACGCGGCATGACCTTTCAGTCATGAATAACCACACCGGTTTATTAAAAGTTAGTGAATTTTATTTCCCTATATTAACAAAGCTAAAACAATGTATATTAGTCTCAAAACCAAATGATATATGTATACGAACATTACTAGCTGTCCATAACGGCGGAAGAAACGCAATCTATGAAATATCTGAATGATGGTGCATTCAGTTATGGCAATGCAAATCACTAATATGAGTAACTGTATTTGACTAATCTCGTACATTGGTCAGCATAACAAGATTTCAATTCAACATGGTGCATTAATTGTATACCTCGACTAACCTCTAATTAGCATTGGCATGTGTGGGCTTCATGCAAAAAGAATTTAGTCAACACGAATTTAGAAAACTTCTAGCTTGGGCCCTATCAAAATAGCAGTTGGTACCTAGAGGGAAAACACAATGCATAATACAATTATCCTTTCATATTTACCAATAACAATCAGCATTCAAGAATATCTTTGTCCTGCAGGTACCGGTTTGGTCAGCATGGGGCAGAATTTTAAGGGGGCAAAGTTAAGGGCAAGTTTCCTTGCAGCAGCAAGGAGAATGGGCAAAGTTACTGCATAGGCAAGATGGGGCAATTCAAAGTTAAAGTCTCTGGGGTGAGAATTTTCAAAGTCTCTTTCTCAGTAATAGAGAAAAGGGCATCAAAGATGTCGTCTAAGATGGCGTCTGGCATTCGGCTTCAAAGATGGCATCAAGGAAAATGGCTGACTTCTCTTTGTCCAGTGGGTTTAAATAAGAAATATTCCAAATTCAGCAGCGTCTTCCATTGGAGAGTTCATAAGGTGGCTTCAAATTGACCAATGAAAAATGTCTTTCTACTAGCACTCATTTATACATACATTGTCCTTGGAGCCTTGGAACACAAGTTGCAACATGGGTTGCCAATTATTTTGATATCTGTACCTCCTTTGTCTGCACCTGCAGAGACTGACCTTGCTTCAAAGGGGATGAAACTGGCCTAGTACGAAACCTTGGAGATAAGTGTATTAGTCATCTTCTACTGGAAAAATACAACTTTTAAACGTGAATATATGTTACATTAGTTCAAGGAAAAGTCACGCAGTTAGAATTTGAGACAAGGCAACTAGGCCAAAGCCTCTACTAAATTTAAGCTAAGCACAAACAGTTTCAATAAGAAATCATAACACACATTTGCAATTATGACGGATTAATACATTTTTCAATTCTCCATGATTAATAAAGCACGATTATAATATTGGCGAACTACTCCGACGGCACAATTTCCCTCGTACATTATTTTCTTCACTCAAATCACACTACATTATACGATTTTGGTTCTGTAATAAGTGGATATATGTAGGTCCTTCTTTCTCTGCGTCATCACCAGTTCATTAAAATTGACTTAACATATGAATCCCTCCACTGGTTGACGGGCCCTCACACGTGAGGTACTGCCCACACCTTTTTATTTAGAATACCAAAGCAGTGCTATGTTGGAAAGAAGACAGATCACAAAGGATTAATTCAAAGCTGTGGAAAGGAAAAAGTCCATCCTGTAATGAAGAAGAGTGATAATTAAACAAAGAATGAATACTTTGTCCACATCTCTTACGGTCTTTAGCTCAAGAGGAAAGTACGAGTACAGTAGCAATTCTGCAACTAAGGCATTGTCAGGTGCTCAAGTGTTAGAGGATTCAGTGGAGTAACAAGGGTGTTACGGGCCCTAATTCAACCAAGGGTGTTAAAGACCCTAATCCAAGAACAGGAGTTATGGCCCCAAACCCCTTGTTAGGAAATAAAGGAAGAAAGTAATTGAAGCACTGAGGCATCCACTAGACACAGGGGCTAACACCCTCCTTCGCTATGGCTATTTCCCTGATTGGTGCAACAGATGTCCCAGAACCATTGTGTGAGAAATTGGGGTTTTGATTGAGAGGGGTGTAAACCCTTCTCAAGGAAAAACCACAATCGTTGTCATGGTGAACCACAGAATCCTTGTCTTGTTCAACCACAAAAGCCACTAAATTAACCTGTGCTTAACCCTCTGGCTGCTTGCCACAAAAGTAGTCAGGCTTAACTTAGAGACACCATACAAAACCCCACACAAATTCACACAAATGTACAAAAAAATAGAGTAACTCCCTGAACTCCTATCAGTGGAACCAGAGATATGCAATTTCAAATATTTTGGTAAATATAGTGCCTAAAAGCAGAAAATGCTAACTGTGGGGATCTGGTCACACTAGACCAGGGAAAAGTTACAAGTTCAGGCTGACCATGATAGAATGTGGCCGGATACAGGGACCAGGTTAGTCCTGCTGAAGATGTTACCTTCATGAAGTCCAGCAAGCAGAGTTCAAAACTTCAGGATTTCTTAGGACGAGCCAATTGATACCAGCCAAGGGTCCTGGGCCTAGGGAGGCATCTCTTGGGGATCAGGAACTCACTCCGGCAGAGGCTAGCAGGAGCCAGGCATGTCCAGTGTCAGGTCACGAGAGGGCCATTTGCAAGAGGTAAGCTGAGCAATCGCAGGGAGACCCCTGTAGCTTGTTTTGTCCATGTAATTCAGAACTGGAGGTCAGCTAACTGACCTTTGGAGTCACATTAGTAGCCATGGATCAAAGTGATGGTCTTTTCTCCTGAACAGCATGGGCAGGCTTCGAGCAGCAGGGCAGTAGTCTGAAGAATAAAGCAGGCTTCAAGCAGCAGGGCAGTACTCTGATGAACAAGGTGTGACTCAAGCAGCAGGGAAGTCTTCTGGTAGCAGCAGTGAAGTCCTCTGTGACTCAAGGCAGGAATGAAGTAGCAGGGCACTCTTTTGAGAAACAAGAAGGCCTCAAGCAACAGGGCAGTCCTCTGGAGTACAAGGCTGTCCTTCTGGGGTCTTACCCATGTCCAGGAGTCAACTGAAGAGTGGGTCTGAGGGTTCACTATTTAAAACTGGGCCCAACATCTGGAGTTTTCTGCTCACAGACAGTTCTGGAATTTCCTTCCTCCCTGCCCATGTGTTCTTTGTGATTATACTGAGAAAGTTCCTTTGAAATGTTAGTAGGGCAGTGACGTGCACCTCCCCTCCCATTCTGGCAGGGTGGCCCTCTCCCAGCTACACTTCCTGCTATTCACTGTCTGGGCCCAGTATGCATTCCTGATAGAGGAGCAATTAACATGCACAGGCAGCTGGAAACTCATAGAAGG
Organism: Pleurodeles waltl; assembly: GCF_031143425.1. Taxonomy (NCBI): domain Eukaryota; kingdom Metazoa; phylum Chordata; class Amphibia; order Caudata; family Salamandridae; genus Pleurodeles; species Pleurodeles waltl. Next base: position 1,151,235,284 of record NC_090447.1, on the reverse strand, counting down.
CCTCATAAAGTTTGGAGCCAAAGAATGCCAACTTTCTAAAAGTATCATTTTCAAAATTGTAATCTAAAATTCGACTTACCATTACAGAGGATTTTTAATTACAGTTTATTTGAGTTCAATCAGGGCTGCCTGCTTCCAATCAAATTTTTAGCACTTATTAAATGCAAAAGGTGACAAAGTGTTATCCTATGGGAGAGGTAGGCCTCACAGTAGTGAAAACAAATGTAGGAGTTTTTCACTAGCAGGACATGTAAAACTTAATAGTATATTTCTAACTGTTGGGGACCACGAAGGGAGCTTCAAGGCCCCTACTACCGCTGCCAGCTCCCTGCCTTCTGCGGATGCAGGCCTTGCTCCCACATGCAGGGAGCTGCTAAATATGCAACTGCTGGAGCAATATTTTGTCTGTTTCCCTTACTGCAAAGCAGGTTAACAGGTAAAACTCTGCTCCCAGCATGTTGAAGCAGTTTTCACTCTTCTGCTTGCAGACTTAGTGTTTGTTTTTGCTTGGTGGGAGCTGTCACAGCTCCTGCCAGGCAAAGAGCTATCTACTGAGAGTGGACACCTCAGGAGATAGCAGGAGCTGGCCCTGGGGAGTAGTGGTCCCCAGGTTCATTATAGGCTCCAGGAGAAGGGGCCATGTACTCCTTTAATTGGTATGGGGCGGCCCTGAGGAGGTGGTAGTCCCTGTGGTCAATTATGTCCTGGGAGGGGGCACCGGGTGGCCCACCTCCCAGACCTTATTATGTATTTGGCCCCAGGGAGGTGGTGGTCCATGGAGAACTGGGTAGTCCATGCGGCCCCCCATGCATTTTTTCTTTCTTAGCCCTGGGGAAATGGTGGTCCCTGGTCATGCAAAAGCCCCAGAGGGGTGTCTGCACAAGCCCCCTCCACTATTTTAATAAAGCCCCAGGAAGGTGGTGGTCCCTATGTCTCCTAAAAGCCCAAAGGAGGGGGGTTCGAGTTGCCCCCTCCAATCTTACAATAAAGCCCTTGGGAGGGTGAGGTGGCGGCCCCTCGTGCTCAAAAGAGGCCTCAGAGAGGTTATCCAAGCACCTGATCTTTATATTTTTACATAGCCTCATGGCCCTGGGACCTGGTCCTCCCAGGGTCTCCCTCACTTTTCTTTTTTTTCTTTTTCAATTTTCAATTCGGGATGCCACAAACATCTGCTCACCTGGCATTCCACCTAGTCTCCTGGTAAAAATGGTACCAAATTTGTGTATATAGGCCTAGTGCCTGTGATAGGAAAGGGCCCAAAATACAAAATGGATGTATCTCATTTTTCTACTGAAAACTAACCCATCTTTTCCAATATGTGTAGCTGTAGATTTTGGGTCCTAGCTCAGTTGGCACCTAGGGAAACCTAGTAAACCTTTACATTTTTAAAAACTAGACACCTAGGGATATTCAGGGTGAGGGATTTGTATGGCTCTCACCAGGTTTTATTACCCAAAATCCCTTGCAAACCTTAAACCTTGACTAAAACAAATCCTGAAATTTCTGTGATGGAAAGTTCTGAAATCTGCAGGGAGCCACAAACTTCCTCTCACCTGGCATTCCCACAAGTATCCAGATAACAATGGTACCTCACTTGTGTGGATAGGCCTAGTACCCGCAACAGGAAATGGCCCAAAACTCAACATAGGTGCATCACATTTTTCCACTGAAAATGTACCATTTTTTGGGTAGCTGTAGATTTTGGACCGTAGCTCTGCCGGCACCTACGCAAACCTAGAAAACCTGAACATTTTTGAAAAACAAGACAAGCAGAAAAGCCAAGGGGTGTGTGACTTTCACGACTTTAACCAGATAATTTTACCTAGAAGTCCTTACCAACATCAACCTTTCGTAAGAAACAGACATTTTCCTCACATTTCAGTGACAGAAAGTTCTGGAATCTTCAGGAAGCCACAAATGTCCTACAGCCCTGAGTTCCCATATGTCTCCCAATAAGAACGGTACATCACTTGTGTAGGTTGGCCAAGAGGTCACGACACAAACTCCCTAAAGCACTATGTTGAGGTATAAGGAATGGGGTAGCTGCTGTACTTGTGGCCATGCTGTGGTGCTACCTATGCAAACCTACGAACCACAGGCATTGTTGAAAACTAGACAACCAGGGGAGTCAATGTTGGTGTTCCTTGCATAGATCTTACAAGGTTTTCTTGCCCACAATGCTCTGCAAACTTCAATTTTTGCCTGAGACAATGCTTTTTCCTTATACGTCTGAGCAGAATGAGCAGGAATCTACAAAATTCTTACCTTCCTGTATTACTCCATTTGTGCAGATAAAAGCGCTGCCCCAATTGTGTGGCTAGGCCTGCTGCTCGCAACAGAAACAGATCAAACCAAGGTCAATGGGAGTCCCTTGATGGGGAGTGAGGATTATAGATTATGGTGCAGAGTTGATGCATTTTGGGTTCTGAATTTAAGTAGGGTATGTATTTTGAATGTTCTAAACCATGTAAACTTAGAGACACCTGTCACCATGGTACTATCACATAATTTCACTACATTCTGTGAAACTAATGTGTTTCATGGTCATCAATTTCTTTAAACTTAAATAAAAATAAAGTGGTAATAGGTAGGGACCTACTTATCTATATCTAAGGGCTTAACACTGAACACAGCCAAAGCATAGTAAAAACTATATGGCTACCTTTTCATTCTCAAAAAACAAATTGCCCAATTTTTTACTTACTTGCCATCGCAATGTACCGCAATATCCTGCAAAGTTATCACGTTATAGCATGGTCCAAAAAATAAATAGGGCCTAGCTGTGTTATTGGATTGCGGTGCCCTTGCATCACTCATGGTGCTGGCTGGAACAATGCAATACTTATGTCTGATTTACAAAGGAATGCAAGGCCACCAGGCATGACCCTTTGTTGATTGGTAAAGCTGGAGAAATGCAAAGCACTGCAATTCGCTGTTTTGCAGTACTCTGCACACCATAACCTACATTGCTGCTAAATATCACACACATCTGTATACCACTCCACTGTACTCTATTCTTCTCTTTTCCATTCCACTCGAAACATCTCGACTGTATGAGACTCCACTCTATGCCACTCCACTCTACGATATGACACTGTATGCTATTCCGCTATATGCCACTGCAGTCTATGTCACACCACTACATGCTACTCCACTGGATGCTACTTCATTATACGCTATTTCACTACACACCATTCTACAGCACTCCACTCTATTCTATTCCACTGTATGCCACTCCACTCTACAACTCTAAGCTTTGCAGTATTCCACTGTATTGTACTCTACTCTATGCCACTCCAGTTCATGGGTCTCTACGCTACACCACTTAATGATATGCTGCTCTATTGAATCCAACTCCAATATATACCACTCCAGTGTGTACTATTACAATGTTGCTATCACATTCTACTCCACACCACTTTACTCCACTCCAGATTATAGGACTCCAGATTATACCACTCCACTGTCCACTTCTCCTCTATATACTATTACATTCTACACCACTCTACTGTACAACGCTCCAATATAAGCTATTACACTGTACATATAACTCTACTCTATGCCAGTCCACTTTACGCTACTACATTGTATGCAACTCTACTCTATGCCTCTTCAGTGTATGCCACTTTACTGTATCCTACTCAGCTATACGCCACTAAAGTATATGTTATTCCACTCTACACCATACCACTGTATGCCACTCCACTCTGTGCTATTCCACTCTAAGCCACTCCACTCTATGCTACTCCACTCTATGCCACTCCAGTGTATGCCACTCCACACTACCTCACGCCATTCTTTGCTTTTCCATTCAATGCCTCTCCACTGTTTGCCACTCCACTGTATGCTATTGCACTCTACTTATTCTAGTGTAAGCAACTCCAGTCTACACCACTTCACTAAACGTCACTGCACTGTGCGCTACTTCACTGTACACTGTTTCAGTCTATGCCATTCTACTGTACACCACTCCACTCTGCGCTATTCTACTGTATGCCACTCTACTAGATGCTAATCCACTAGATGCCACTCCAGTGTACACCACTCCACTCAACGCCACTCAATTCTATCCCAGTCCATTGAATGCCAGTCAATTATATACTATTCACTCTACCCCACTCAACTGTATACTACTTCAGTCTTCACCATTCCGCCGTACGCCACTCCACTCCACTTTATGATATTCTAGTCTACATTATTCTACTCTGCACTAATCTACTCTACACCAGTCCACTGTACTCCACTCCACGCTATTTCACTGTACACCACTCCATTCTATGCTATTACGCTGTATGTAACTTCATTCTTTGCCACTGTACTGTATGGTATTCCATTTTACAACACTCCACTATACTTCACTCTACTGTATGCTGTTACACTCTACCCCACTTCAGAATACAACATTCAAGTCTAAACCACTTCACCGTATGCCACTCCACTGTACAGTACTACACTATGTGCTATTACACTTTACGCCACTCCACTGCGCACTACTATACTATATACTATTACACTCTATGCCACTCCACTGTGTGCCACTCCAGTATACGCTACTCCACTCCACACTATTCCACTTTGTGCCACTCCAGTGTACTCGTCTCTACTTATATAACTCCTCCCTACTACATTCTACTACACTCTATGACACTCTACTAGGCTCTACTCCACTCTATCCCCGTACACTGTAATGTCCAAATTTGCACTCTATGTTCGTACACTCTATTGTACAACACTTTCCTCCACTATATGGCAGTTTCCAACATTGTATGACACAGCACTCCAATCTACTGTATGAGATGCCACTCCAGTTTATACGTTTCCTCAACTTTGCACTATGCTACTACAATATGTGCCACCCTAATCTGTGCTAATCCACTGTACCCTACTCTACTCTACACCACTTCACTGTACACGACTCCAATCTATGCTATTCCACTCTATACCACCCCACTCTCCTACACTCCACTGTGCAGAATTCCACTGTACACTATTCCACTGTATGCTTCTTCACTTTGCAGAACTCACTCTATGCCACTACAATGTATGTCATTCCCCTCAACGCTGCTCCATTGTATGACACTCTCCTTCACTCTATATAACTCCACTTTATAAAAGGCTACCATACTTCATGGCACTCCACAACATTCTACTCCATCCTATCCATGTACACTCCACTGTTCAACTGTATACTTGACTCTGTGACAGTAAACTCCAATGTACATCACTCTATTCCACTGTGCAGCACTTTTCTACATGACACAGCATTCCACTCTACTGTATGAGGCCCAACTCCAATTCATAACAGTTTAGAGCCGGCCCTGGGGAGTAGTGGCCCCAGGTTCATTATAGGCTCCAGGAGGAGGGGCCATGTACTCCTTTAATTGGTATGGGGCGGCCCTGAGGAGGTGGTAGTCCCTGTGGTCAATTATGTCCTGGGAGGGGGCACCGGGTGGCCCACCTCCCAGACCTTATTATGTATTTGGCCCCAGGGAGGTGGTGGTCCATGGAGAACTGGGTAGTCCATGCAGCCCCCCATGCATTTTTTTCTTTCTTAGCCCTGGGAAATGGATGTCCCTGGTCATGCAAAAGCCCCAGAGGGGTGTCTGCACAAGCCCCCTCCACTATTTTAATAAAGCCCCAGGAAGGTGGTGGTCCCTATGTCTCCTAAAAGCCGCAAAGGAGGAGGGTTCGAGTTGCCCCCTCCAATCTTACAATAAAGCCCTTGGGAGGGTGAGGTGGCGGCACCTCTTGCTCAAAAGAGGCCTCAGAGAGGTTATCCATGCACCTGATCTTTATATTTTTACATAGCCTCATGGCCCTGGGACCTGGTCCTCCCAGGGTCTCCCTCACTTTTCTTTTTTTTCTTTTTCAATTTTCAATTCGGGATGCCACAAACATCTGCTCACCTGGCATTCCACCTAGTCTCCTGGTAAAAATGTTACCAAATTTGTGTATATAGGCCTAGTGCCTGTGATAGGAAAGGGCCCAAAATACAAAATGGATGTATCTCCTTTTTCTACTGAAAACTAACCCATCTTTTCCAATATGTGTAGCTGTAGATTGTGGGTCCTAGCTCAGTTGGCACCTAGGGAAACCTAGTAAACCTTTACATTTTTTAAAACTAGACACCTAGGGATATTCAGGGTGAGGGATTTGTATGGCTCTCACCAGGTTTTATTACCCAACATCCCTTGCAAACCTTTAACCTTGACTAAAATAAATCCTGAAATTTCTGTGACGGAAAGTTCTGAAATCTGCAGGAAGCCACAAACTTCCTCTCACCTGGCGTTCCCACAAGTATCCAGATAAAAGTGGTACCTCACTTGTGTGGATAGGCCTAGTACCCGCAACAGGAAATGGGCCAAAACTCAACATGGGTGCATCACATTTTTCCACTGAAAATTGACAATTTTTTGGGTAGCTAGATTTTGGACCGTAGCTCTGCCGGCACCTACGCAAACCTAGAAAACCTGAACATTTTTGAAAAACAAGACAAGCAGAAAAGCCAACAGGTGTGTGACTTTCACGACTTTAACCAGATAATTTTACCCAGAAGTCCTTACCAACATCAACCTTTCGTAAGAAACAGACATTTTCCTCACATTTCAGTGACAGAAAGTTCTGGAATCTTCAGGAAGCCACAAATGTCCTACAGCCCTGAGTTCCCATATGTCTCCCAATAAGAACGGTACATCACTTGTGTAGGTTGGCCAAGAGGTCACGACACAAACTCCCTAAAGCACTATGTTAAGGTTTAAGGAATGGGGTAGCTGCTGTACTTGTGGCCATGCTGTGGTGCTACCTATGCAAACCTACGAACCACAGGCATTGTTGAAAACTAGACAACCAAGGGAGTCAATGGTGGTGTTCCTTGCATAGATCTTACAAGGTTTTCTTGCCCACAATGCTCTGCAAACTTCAATTTTTGCCTGAAACAATGCTTTTTCCTTATACGTCTGAGCAGAATGAGCAGGAATCTACAAAATTCTTACCATCCTGTATTACTCCATTTGTGCAGATAAAAGCGCTGCCCCAATTGTGTGGCTAGGCCTACTGCTCGCATCAGAAACAGATCAAACCAAGGTCAATGGGAGTCCCGTGATGGGGAGTGAGGATTATAGATCATGGTGCAGAGTTGATGCATTTTGGGTTCTGAATTTAAGTAGGGTATGTATTTTGTATGTTCTAAACCATGTAAACTTATGGACACCTGTCACCATGGTACTATCACATAATTTCACTACATTTTGTGAAACTAATGTGTTTCATGGTCATCAATTTCTAAAAAAATTAAATAAAAAATACTCTAATAAAGTGGTAATAGGTAGGGACCTACTTATCTATATCTAAGGCCTTAACACTGAACACAGCCAAAGCATAGTAAAAACTATATGGCTACCTTTTCATTCTCAAAAAACGAATTGCCCAATTTTTTACTTCCTTACCATCGCAATGTACCGTAATATACTGCAAAGTTATCACAGTATAGCATGGTCCAAAAAATAAATAGGGCCTAGCTGTGTTATTGGATTGCGGTGCCCTTGCATCACTCATGGTGCTGGCTGGAACAATGCAATACTTATGTCTGATTTACAAAGGAATGCAAGGCCACCATGCATGACCCTTTGTTGATTGTTAAAGCTGGAGAAATGCAAAGCACTGCAATTCGCTGTTTTGCAGTACTCTGCACACCATAACCTACATTGCTGCTAAATATCACACACATCTGTATACCACTCCACTGTACTCTATTCCACTCTTTTCCATTCCACTCTAAACATCTTGACTGTATGAGACTCCACTCTATGCCACTCCACTCTACGATATGACACTGTATGCTATTCCGCTATATGCCACTGCAGTCTATGTCACACCACTACATGCTACTCCACTGGATGCTACTTCATTATACGCTATTTCACTACACACCATTCTACAGCACTCCACTCTATTCTATTCCACTGTATGCCACTCCACTCTACAAAACTAAGCTTTGCAGTATTCCACTGTATTCTACTCTACTCTATGCCACTCCAGTTCATGGGTCTCTACGCTACACCACTTAATGATATGCTACTCTATTGAATCCCACTCCAATATATACCACTCCAGTGTGTACTATTACAATGTTGCTATCACATTCTACTCCACACCACTTTACTCCACTCCAGATTATACCACTCCACTGTCCCCTTCTCCTCTATATACTATTACATTCTACACCACTCTACTGTACAACGCTCCAATATAAGCTATTACACTGTACATATAACTCTACTCTATGCCAGTCCACTTAACGCTACTACATTGTATGCAACTCTACTTTATGCTGCTTCAGTGTATGCCACTTTACTGTATACTACTCAGCTATACGCCACTAAAGTATATGTTATTCCACTTTACACCATACCACTGTATGCCACTCCACTCTGTGCTATTCCACTCTTAGCCACTCCACTCTATGCTACTCCACTCTATGCCACTCCAGTGTATGCCACTCCACACTACCTCACGCCATTCTTTGCTTTTCCATTCAATGCCTCTCCACTGTTTGCCACTCCAATGTATGCTATTGCACTCTACTTATTCTACTGTAAGCAACTCCAGTCTACACCACTTCACTAAACGTCACTGCACTGTGCGCTACTTCACTGTACACTGTTTCAGTCTATGCCATTCTACTGTACACCACTCCACTCTGCGCTATTCAACTGTATGCCACTCTACTAGATGCTAATCCACTAGATGCCACTCCAGTGTACACCACTCCACTCAACGCTACTCAATTCTATCCCAGTCCATTGAATTCCAGTCAATTATATGCTATTCACTCTACCCCACTCCACTGTATACTACTTCAGTCTTCACCATTCCACTGTACGCCACTCCACTCCACTCCACTTTATGATATTCTATTCTATTATTCTACTCTGCACTAATCTACTCTACACCAGTCCACTGTACTCCACTCCACGCTATTTCACTGTACAGCACTCCATTCTATGCTATTACGCTGTATGGAACTTCATTCTTTGCCACTGTACTGTATGGTATTCCATTTTACAACACTCCACTGTACTTCACTCTACTGTATGCTGTAACACTCTACCCCACTTCAGAATACAACATTCAAGTCTAAACCACTTCACCGTATGCCACTCCACTGTACAGTACTACACTATGTGCTATTACACTTTACGCCACTCCACTGCGCCCTACTGTACTGTATACTATTCCACTCTATGCCACTCCACTGTGTGCCACTCCAGTACATGCTACTCCACTCCACACTATTCCACTTTGTGCCACTCCAGTGTACTCTCCTCTTCTTATATAACTCCTCCCTACTACATTCTACTACACTCTATGACACTCTACTAGGCTCTACTCCACTCTATCCCTGTACACTTTAATGTCCAAATTTGCACTCTATGTTCGTACACTCTATTGCACAACACTTTCCTCCACTACATGGCAGTTTCCAACATTGTATGACACAGCACTCCAATCTACTGTATGAGATGCCACTCCAGTTTATACGTTTCCTCAACTTTGCACTATGCTACTACAATATGTGCCACCCTAATCTGTGCTAATCCACTGTACCCTACTCTACTCTACACCACTCCACTGTACACGACTCCACTCTGTGGGCCAGATGTAGGAAGCCTTTTGCGCCTCGCAAACGGCGAAAAACGCAGTTTGCGAGGTGCAAAAGGCCTCACGCGATGCACAGCCGCAAATTGCGAGTCGGTACCGACTCACAATTTGAGGCTGCGACTCGCAAATTGGAAGGGGTGTTCCCTTCCTATTTGCTACCGCATCGCCATGCAGAGTTGCTTTGGGACCGCGAATGCGGTCGCAAACCAACTCGCAGTTACCATCCACTTGAAGTGGATGGTAACTCATTCGCAAAAGGGAAGGGGTCCCCATGAGACCCCTTCCCCTTTGTGAATGCCCCCAAAAATATTTTTTCAGAGCAGGCAGTGATCCTATGGACCACTGCCTACTCTGAAAAAACCGAGACCAAATGGTTTCGGATTTTTTTCTTTTTGCAGCTCGTTTTTCTTTAAGGAAAACGGGCTGCAAAAAGAAAAAAAAAAAACTTTATTCAAAAAGCAGTCACGGACATGGTGGTCTGCTGTCTCCAGCAGGCCACCATCCATGTGAGTGCCTAGACTCGCTATGGGGTCGCAAACTGCGACCCACCTTATTAATATTCATGAGGTGGGTCTTTGCGACCACATAGCGAGTCGCAGAAGGTGTCTGAGACACCTTTCTGCATTTCATTTTGCGAGTTGCAAATTGCGAGTCGCTAGTACTCGTAATTTGCAACTCGCAAAATGAAACCTACCTACATCTGGCCCTATGCTATTCCACTCTATACCACCCCACTCTTCTACACTCCACTGTGCAGAATTCCACTGTACACTATTCCACTGTATGCTACTTCACTTTGCAGAACTCACTCTATGCCACTACAATGTATGTCATTCCCCTCAACGCTGCTCCATTGTATGACACTCTCCTCCACTCTATATAACTCCACTTTATAAAAGGCTACCATACTTCATGGCACTCCACAACATTCTACTCCATCCTATTCATGTACACTCCACTGTTCAACTGTATACTTGACTCTGTGCCAGTACACTCCAATGTACATCACTCTTTTCCACTGTGCAGCGCTTTTCTACATGACACAGCATTCCATTCTACTGTATGAGGCCCCACTCCAATTCATAACAGTTTATTACCTATACTACGTCAGAACACTCCATGCCATTCTACTCTAGGACACTCCAGGATGTTCTATTGTACTTTACTCCACACTATGTTACACCACTCCACTTGACTCTTCTCTGCTATATGAGACTCTCCCTCACTCTACTCTACTATGCACCAATCCACTCTATGCAGCTCTGCTGTTTCACACACTACTGTACTGTATGCAACTCCACTTTGTAACACTCTACTACATTGAATGCCACTCTCTAACACTTTACTCAAGCCTATACCCTTTCACCCCACTGTACAACTTCTGTACTATACTGTATGCCACTGTACAGCACTCTACTCCACTCTACAATGCTCTAGTCCACTATAATGCTATACGCAACTCTTTGTATACCGCTGCACCCCATATTACTCCACTCTACTCTGACATATTACTCCACTCAACTCCACTTCACTACTCCACTGTACACCCCTCCACTGTACACCACTCAATGCCATTGAACTCTATAACACTATTTGCCAGTCCACTGTACCAGATTCTACAACATTGTACTGTACAGCACTCCACTATACAAAAATCAACTAGACTGTATGCCACTGTGCTCTACGGTAGTCTACATCACTTTCCAATACTGTACGACACCCCACTACACTCTACTGCACAATATAATAATTCAGTGTACAACACTTTACTTGACTATGATGCACTACTGTACTGCACTCCATGCCTCTCTAGTCTATGACACACCACTCCACTCAATGATGTGCCACTCTACAGTCCCCCACTCCAGTATACTCCATTCCACTATACTCCACTCTACTACACTTTATTTCACTCTATGCCACTGTACTATATTCTGCTCTAAGCCGCTCCACTGTCCGTCACTCTACTCCACTGCATGCAACTCCACTCTACAACATTGTACTACAATTTATGCCATTCTATGACACTCTACCCACTCTAAGCCATTCCACTCTGTGCAAATATACTACACTGTATGACACCCAAAATGCCTTTTAACTTCTCCATATGATACCCCACTCCACTATATGACATGCCACTCCACTCTACAATGCTCTCCTCCACTATATTCTATGACACTCCACTATATGATACTCCACTCTATGACACTCTACGTCACCCTACTCCACTCTAAAATGCTCTGCTCCACTCTATGACACCATACTCTACTGTTTGACATGCTATTCCGCTATATAATTCGCTGCTCCAGTCTACAATACTTGACTCCACTATATGTGACACCATGTTACTACACTCTAAAACACTGTATTAAACTGTACATTGTAGATTGGAATCCTCTCAATTCCAATCTACAATACTACAGTCTATGACAGGGACTTTACAACACTCTCCTCCATTGTACCATATGACATTCCACATAACAACACTTCAGTTGTGACACTGAACTCTATACTTTGAAACAGGTTTTTATTTAAAATTTAAAAAACATTGAAATGCAATGAAAGAACCAAATGTTAAAACTTAGGTATAGTTGGAAAACATTATTTTCCCTATACAAACCAAGTTTAAACTACACAACCTTTAAAACTTCTAAAATTAGAATTATAACTTTCATTTACGATTCATCCACCACCTTCAAATTATAATAAGTAGCAGACCTTGGTATACACTTTTTTCAGCTCGCTAACCGCACAACACTAACTGTAACTTGCCATGCTTCCCCTTTTATATTTTACACCTAATTACCACCTGTTCCCACTTGATGCTAATTTGAGAGTGCACAAACATGTTTGTGACTGTTTTAGCGAATCAGCAGTACATTCCAAAATAAGAATTAAAATTAGGAATCTGTAGTAGGTAATCACAAATTCCAGCCCCAAAAAAGGCAAGTCTGTTATATATGATTTGCATCACTATTTTCCCGATTGGAGTAAAAAAACACTTTAATTGTTTGTACATTCCAAACTTACCTTTTCTCCAGTCACTAACCTTTTGATGACCAATTATCGAATTGCAAATGCTTCATATATCTGACCCTTAATTTATACCCACATTCAGTGCAGACATGCTATCTCTGCTCTACAGACCTCTGAGAACCCAGATATGTTTTCAAACTTTGCATGCAACAATCTATCATGACCAAAGTGATTTACTAATATGGAATAATTTTATTCAGGAATGAAAACATTGCAGATCCACTGAAATCAACAGATAACTTGTGTTAGTTAACACCAATCAAGATAAGGAAGCTGGTGACCTTAAACTGGCTGAGGAGAAACTCCTGGGAATAATTCAAAAGGTGCCAATTACCTCAGATTAGCTAAAAGGGTACATAGTTGAACAGATATGCTTAATTATAGCCAAGGTTCAGTCTTAGTTCTGTTCCAGGATAATACACATTATGGGACAGATTCTTAAAAGCATTTATGTGTATGGGAAGTAGTACCACAAGAGTACTCTTTTACTTATTTTTGCAAGCATTTGTGAATCAGCTCCAAAACATCCAACTTCCTATTAGTAAATGTTCAAAAAGGGCACAGGCTTGTTTGTACTGAGTGCATCAATGGCCCATGATTGTTCCCATTTTAGATGTTTTGGGGTCAATTTACAAGGGCATGTAAAAGTACTTAAAATAGTTCTATTTTAGGCACTAAACAATGCTTTCATGAATAGGTGCCAATCTGTTTTGCATTTGTTATTTCTATTTCTCTTTTGCAGGTGTTTCTCTCTGGTCATTGTCTCCCCTTGTTCCCCTTAACCCTTCTGGAATCTGCAGCCCCATCTCACCCCATAAGGGTCACATGCAGGAAACTCTTAGCACCCATCTGTGTACTACCACTTAGCTTTCCTATTTTACCCTTTCTCCCAGGGCATCCAATCCAGATACCCAGTAATGGATAGAGTGTCTCCCTTTGGTGTCTCCCCTGTTGAGGACTGTTATGGTGAGATATGCCTCTAGCTTTCGATCCAGAACCCTCACCCTGTTTTACTCTCTTAAATATTTACTTGACTCTCATCACCTTCTTGTTTGCTAACTTCAATACAGTCCCTTAACAGATGAACTAATTAGGCCATTTGTCTTTGGTTTCCTTAACAAAACCTAAACTGATTATTGGTTGAAAAATACATGATTACATCCTATATTCAAAACAGTTTGACTAAGTTATTAAAAAGTTTAAAAAACGTTTTTTTTCATTTTGTCTATACTTTACCATGGGGAGTCTGCTAATGGTAAAGATAGGGAAAATTAATAATGTTTTTTTAATTTGTAAAACATTCATAAAAACATTTTATTTATTTATTATTGTATGTATTTCTTTTAAACATAGAGCAAAATAAAAGTAGGATCCATCACTCTTACTAATTCACTTTTAATGTAATATTAACTTAATTTTAAAGTAAAACTTTAATTTGAATATATCACAATAGAAAATTATTTTACATCAATAATTATTAAATTGTATAGACTTGATTACAAGTAGTCTAAATATATTTTAATAATAAGGCTCAAGCAGCACCTCACCTGAAATTAGTGAACTGCAAAGCCTGTATCATTGTGCCCGATTAGTGTGGGAGACTGTGCAGGTGCCTTGGGTAGCTTGTCTACCGCAGAACATGAAGCTACTACTCCAATCATCTTGAGTTTTCCTTGCAAGGCATCATCCAACAGCTCTATCACACCAGCAAGGGGGGATGGACAGATGTAGCACCTGGGCCGGGGGCTTGGTCCAGGCAGGAAAGGAGGACAACCTGGCAACAGAGTGGAGCTCTGCACACTAACAGCCCGGAGGTAGGACCCAGGCCCTCAAGGACACTCAAACAGACATCCTTCAGGCCCAGGCCCCAGAGTTCCCTCCTGTGCCTCTTAGGCATGATCTATCATAGATTTGTGGGATTAAACACTATTTGGCATCTTGCTCGATGCAACACAGAACACAGGCTCAAATGGTCATTGAACTGTGTGCATAGACCAGCCTGGCCAGGTGCAGTATTCAAGTGACACATTGAGTCAAATGGGCTTGACCACCCCAAGTTGGTTTGTACCTGATCTCTAATCACAGGGCCTACCCTTATTGATGAACCCTCCCACATGGATTTAAATCCTATACTGGAACGGTGAAATACACCTTGACATACCTACGGGTGAACAGAGCAGCAGAGTCCCATGGGAAGCCGGGATATTGGCTTAGACCCTAAAATTGTCACATGCTGATATTAGGAGTGGGCCCCATTACAAGCATTCAGAACCCTTTCCTGTGCATCTAAATCCACAAATTAGTTATGGTAGTGTTATGCTGGAAGTCATCACACAGAGGACCATCGAATATACTGTTCCTAGGCAGCCTTGAGGCCCAACTCAGCTCTTCAATTCCAAGTCACCCAACTGAATTTTCTCCATCAATAGATTGACTTGACTGTCCAATATGAGATACTCTAGCATGTGCTATGATGTTTTCAGTTTGTTCTACCACCACACCACACAGTTAAATCCTCAAACATCTTGTGCCACTACTTACTTGAAGAAACTCCTCTTCCAGGATGGCTAGAGACAAGCGACAAAGAGAAGGTGTGGTGGCAGATATGTGTGTGAGATCCACTCCAGAGGCACAAGCAAAAAAAGATGAGCTCCCACAGGGTTCCAGTGGGCCTGCCTCTACCTCATCATGCACAAATACATGGAACCATTCCTGACCAAAGAATGCACTGAAATTGACTCCATAAAAAATGAATTCTAAGCATGCCTACTTAAATTATGTAAATATATAATTGAGCTGGACAATGTACCAGAAAAGTTTGAGCAATCAGCAGATGCCCGTTCATAGAATCTGGAGATGCTTTGGAGCAGGGTTCAAACTCTAGAAGACCAACATGTCAAACTGCGAATGAAGCAAAACCTTGTAAACAGAATCAGGTGCAACAATATCCACATTCGAGCCATCACCATGGGTGCACAAGGAGACAACATCATGAGTAGGCTGTGTGAAGTTTGAATTGTTCTGGTATTATCGGGGTAATTTTGGTAATTTTGCATTACTATTTTGATGCAAAGTTACTGAAAATCGATCACACATGTTTTGGGTAACTATATGGAATTTGGTACAGGGATATCAATTTTAGCCAGTGGGAGTGGCTGCTGAATGCTGATGTTCATGTTCTGTTGTATTTAGCACTATTCTCTTTTAGCACAAAATGCATCCCTGAGACCATCATAGACACAAGAAAATATTGCTAAATGCTGGGTTACGCTCTTCGTATATTTCTATGTAATTTTATGTAATTTTGTGTAATTGCACTACACCACATTACACTAGGTACGCCCACCACTAATCATGACTTTCACTAAAGAATTGCTCCAGGCCACCAGAGATGCCGACATATAACTATGTCCTCCTCAAATTGTGTGTTAATTTCTACTCACATTCAGTGCAGACATGCCATCTCTGCTTCACAGACCTCTGAGAACCCAGATATGTTCTCAAACTTTGCATGCAACAATTTATCATGACCAAAGTGATTCCCTCTTTATATTTTACCATAAGTATTGCTCTGTTTCAGGTACACACCAAGAAACCATTGTAAGGTCCAGTTCATTTGTTGGCTCTGGGTATCTCAGGTTTCTTGGAAAACCACCAAATTATATATATCCCAGCAGCCAGAAAGGTCCACCAGAGGTAATGGTATATTGCTTCTCTAAATGAGCTATTGCGACGAGAATTCTTTTTTTTTTTTTTATTGAAGTTACAAGTGAAAACATTGTCAAAAATGCTGTATTTTTCCTACTCATTTTCAATATTTTGTTTCTAATCTCAGCAGTTAGTTTCTTTGGGAAAACCTTGAGGGATCCACACGAAAGACTGTTTGGTGGGTTCAGAATTGTATCTACTTTTCAGAATTCTTTAGCATTCTGGGATCGCCCTGGTCTCCTCCATAAACTGGAAATAGGTTGAACGCACACAAATTAGGAAAAAGGGTCTACCTCAATGAAAAATGCCAATACTGTGAAAAAAATAGGTTTTTTGATTCAGCTCTGCATGTTCCTGAAAACCAAAAAGATGGTGACTTTAGCACAGCAAACATTTTGTTGATGCCATTTTAAGGGCAAGCAGATGCTTCTTTGCAGAGCAGTGTTTCATATTTTCTCCCAAAACACAAAATTTTTCTATATTTTACCTTTTTTCTTGTTCTCCTCCCAGAGAATCCACAAACAGTGGGTACCTTTAGAGTCCCCAGAATGTTGGCAAAAAGGATGCAAATTTGGTGTGGATACCTCGCGTAGAAAAAGGTTACAGAGGCCTAACTGTGAATTACCACAAATAGCCAAAAAAGGGCTTAGCATTCTAGGGGGAAAAGGCTTAGCAGCCATGAGTTAATCGTGTCTTATTTGCTTCTCTGGAGTTTCTCTAGGGGTTAGGGAGGCAGCTTGAAAGAGGGGCTACAGATGTTAACATGTTCAAACTCAACACACCCTGGCATAATGTCACTGATCTCATTTATGCACAAGGATGGCTCTTCCATGCTCACTCAAATTTCTTTTTTTAAATGTGTGTGGGCTTAACTCCCTCAATAAATGATGGCAAGAATGGAGTTATGTCTTGCATTAAAACCACAGTATCATATACTGCAAGACACCAATTTGCTTGCAAAAGACCACTGTTACATTCACCATTTGAAGTACCCAAACCAAAATCTCCTTTTGAGCAAAATAGTTAATGTTGTCATACTTTGCAAGCCCCAGCTATGCCAAAATCCACAGGCAGTAGATAGAGATAAAGACAAGAGTTACATTAAACTTAAGATCCAGAGGGTCAGAACCACACTGACCATGCTCAGCCTCAATGTCCCAAATGCTGCACAAGATTCCTTCCTCTGCACTGTACTGAATAACCTGGGAGGAACCAAAGGGGCTATCATAGAGGGTGGCAGCTTTAATGTAGCCTGAGATCCAATCAGAGATAGGAACCAAAATACACATCAAGGGACAAGTGCAATGTCAGCCCCCCTTGAAAAAGAGATTGTTGCAATTGGCCTTGTTGATGCTTGGCATAAGTCGTGCCCTATGGTAACTATAACTCGTGCCCCCGCCATGTACAGTTTTATCATCAAAAATTTGACTGCAAAATTACATTGATATTATCAATGATGTTATCGAAGATGTCAGGAGTGCTCCATTTTGAGGGATAATTAGCAGTGCATGGTGAGGGTGCAAGTTATAGTTGCCTTAGGGCTCCAGATATGGTTACTTGAGGCAACTCTAACTATAACTGGTGAATATCAATGGTTTTGTATGTTTGAAATGAGTGCCTAACTATAATGTTCCTGTAACCTTTGTTTTTACAAGTGAATTTCTATGTTTTTTTTAAATTCTATTTCCAAACTATAATTCTAAACTATAATGCCCCTGTAACCTTTGAGTGCACCTGGGACAGAGTCAATCTATGAGTGGTTGCGTGAGTGATTGACTGGGTCTGTAAGTGGGTGCGTAACTGTCTGAGTGGGTCTGTCATTGGGAGAAAGAGATTGAAAGAGAGAGAGAGAGAGAGAGAGAGAGAGAGAGAGAGAGAAAAAGAGTGAGCGGGAAAGAGATAGAGAGTAGTTTAGGCTTTGATGTATGATATACTTAGAATTAGATATTTCTGTACAATTTGAAAAGAAAAATGTATTTGTCATTTGAAAAAAGTAAGATCACCTTTCATATGAGCCTTAAACAGTTGTACTTAGGAAAAAAAGGAGGGAAACAAGTCTGACAGGACTCGAAGCCTCAAAGCTCAGTGTGAAGGTCTGTGACCTTCACACTTGAGCTATTCTATTTTTTTAATGTTTCATTTTTTAGCCCTTTATTGGCTTTCTGGGCCTGCGGGGAGCCCTTAAGGGGGCCCCATGGTCCCTACATGTTTTGTATTTTTTATTTTATAATGTGCCCTTTATGGGCTATCTGGGGCCACAGGTAAAGCTTCAAGGCCTCCCCCATGATCTCATTGCTTCCGCAAGCAAGGAGATGCTTTAAGAGGCATGAAAACTCTGCTTTTGACAGCAGGAACTGTCAAAATGCAGTGTTTGCTGTGACTTGGCTGCAAAGCTGCAGCCAAACCACAGCAAAAAGCTATATCCTGGGGGTGGGCACCCCGGGATATACCAGGAGCTAGCCCTGCGGTGTGGTGGTCTCCAGGGCCATCAGCAGCTCCTCGAGGGGTCCGCATGGCCCCCCTCCAACATGTAAGGCCCAGGCTCTGGGCAAAGGGGGGGTCCAAAACAAAAACCCCTTTACATATTCTACTATTTGCCCCGGGGAGGTGGTGGTCCTCCAGAGATGCGGGGGGGGCTGCAGGACCCCCGCAGCTTATTTATTATTTGGCCTGGGGAGGTGATGGGCCCTGGGGCTGTGGGGTGGTCCTGCTTACCCCTGCACCCAATTTCCGTAATGCCCTGTGGGTTGGCCCCTGCACATATGATAATATATTGCCCCTTTATGCCAAATTTGTTGTAATTCCATCCAGTGGTTTTGTCGCTATCGCTGTACAATTTTTCCTATGTGAATTAATATTGGAAATGCTCTAAATTTCACCCCACCTTTATCTCGGCCCCCACTTCATGGATCACCCTCAAAAAATTTGAGACAGCAGCTCACATGACTGTCACATTTCTCTGGAATTTTTCATGAAGGTTCGCCAAGTGGTGCCAAAGATATTGGCAAGCAAAAACAGCTGTTTCTATAGAAACTAGGTCCTAACTATAACTACTTAGTGGCGAACGCCATTATACATATGTATTTATATATATATATATATATATATATATATATATATATATATATATATATATAATGTTTTTGTTGAGAAACAGAGTTCTCGACAAAACAGTATAGCAATGAGCAAGGTGAACTGGTCATCACAGAAAATCGGACAAAGGGGGGAATATTGTTATTTGGCCACTGAACATGTATATGGGTGAAGCATTCAAGCATGTGAACAATACTGCATGTTACGTGAGTAAGGCAAGGATCTGTTCCACAGAGAATTGATCGAGTGGAGAAATGCTTATTTGCTCAATCAGGGTGAATACATGTTTTTAAGAAATGGGCACCCACAAAATTCCAGTCTTTCATCTGATACCTAAATTTCATAAAAATCATCAACAACCCCCCCAGAAGACCTATAGCATCTGCACGAAACAGTATGTTTTAAAACACTTCTAAGTATATTTAATTTTTCTCCAGGACTATGGGCTTAATTTAGAACTCAGCAGACAGGTTACTCCGTCACAATGGTGATGGATACCCCGTACGCCAAAAACTAAACCCCATAGAAGATAATGGGATTTAGATTAGGGCAGATGGAATATTTATTACCGTTATGACTGAGCAACCCATCCACTGAGTTCTAAATCAGGCCCTATGTCATAAGTTAACCATCATATATATAGCACACTGAGGATTTTCTCAAGAGATTTTATAATATCCCCGTGGAAGACGACTACCTGTTAATAACTTTCGATGTGACAACATTATATACCAATATAGATCATAAAGATGGGCTACAAGCAGTGGAACATTTCCTTAAAGTCCGACCTCTGAAGTTGTATAAACACACCCATATGTTACTGTCAATGATTAAGTTGTGCTTAGAAAATAACTACTTTCTGTTTAGCAGTTAAACATTCCATCAAATAATGGGTACAGCAATGGGTACCTGTTTCCCCCCAGCTATGCTTGTTTAAATATGGGGTCGTGGAAGGAACAGGTGCTCCTCAATGACCACAAGTCAGATTGGGATGAACATGTGATACTTTGAACAAGATTCATTGACAATTTATTTGTTATTTGAAGGGGCTCAATCAAAAGTGCAAATTTTTTGTTAAAAAAAGCAACAATAATGTTTTAAATTTACAATTCACAAGCCAGATAAGTCAAACCATTGTTGGTTTCCTAGATTAGGCGGTTGGCATAGCAGCAGAGCCATCTTTAACACTGGTGGTGCTCTGTGCGACAATCATTTTGGCGCCCCCCCATGACCTCCTCCTTGGATTCCTGCACTACCACCGGGCCAACGTGCCCTTCATTTCTCCATAGCCCCTCTTTCACATACATTTCATGTCTTTTAAACCATTGGTAAAGGGCGTTTTTGCTAATCCACTCAGCTATCCACATAAAATAAAGATCAGTTCTTTTCAGCAGGCATATTAACCCTCTGCGCTACTTTATGGCAGGTCAAAATTGCCACTTGACAAAACGCATCTCTCTCACTGTCAGGAACATTAATCACAAGAGTTATCTTGACATTTTTATATTGCCTGACAGATGGACACACATGGAACTCTGCTTGAGAAATGTTTTAATTGTAAGTTGTTGCTAAATACAGTGCCCCTCCCTGAGGTCAGCAGTCCCCCTCCAGGCCAGCATCCAGTGCAGCCACACCAGTCGCGCCCCCCTAAAGCCAGCCCTGCATAGAAGGAGGAAAAATGATAACACAATTATACAAAGGAGGTGACTGCAGGTAATGCAAACTTACATGCAACCAGTTTTCACCCCAAACATTTGAAGGCGAGTATCCCCTTTGGAGAGATGCTACATATCAAGCACAATTGTAGCCACTAACAATATAGATTAGGATGCCAGGAAAAAATTATAACAAGATTTAGGCAAGGGGGTATTCAAATGACCTCCTACAAACAAGGGAAATAGTTAACTACAAAGAAAGGGATTTCTTGCTTCAAATGCAAGTAAGGGTCAAAGGAATTTAGCCATTAGATTGATTACGACATATAATACAGAAGATGAGGCATTGAGAACCCATATCCTCAAACATTGGCATTTGGTAAAGGGAGATTCAGTAATAGGCCCTCTATTGCCAAAGATCCCATCTATCACTTGCAGAAGAGCATATTCCATGCAAGATGTCTTAGTGGAGCACCCCAGAAGTAAAACAGCACAAAACATGGTTCCCACAAACTAAGGGCTTCTGAAAGTCGTGCAGGTGTAAGGCTTGTCAAATTAGGATCAATGCTACAAAGTAACCCCCTTTCATACTAAACTGTTTAAGGTGAGGCGAGTATACAATTTCAAAACAGACACTACAGTCAACATGTTGACCTGTAGTTGTAACCTAAGGTATGTTGCTCCAGGTCCACAAAATAATTATGCAGTATATGAAAATAAGGATTTCACATACCCAGTGGCCAGACACACATGAGAATGATGTGACCCAGCTGCAATATTTTATAATAGATTCAGGATAACAACAATATAGGAGTGGTAACTGGGAGAAGCCTCATGCAGTAAAATTCTAAACGGTCGTAATGCAGAAGAAGATTTATATACTCATCTATGATTTGATAGCTGTAACTTGATTCCCCTACACCAGCATGTAGGTTGGGGTCGGCAGTGAGAAATTGGATAAATAACGTGCTGTTTGATTGAATACAAGGAATATAACATGCAGGATGAACTGAGCATTTGACATGTGATATGAAAATGTTTTGTTTTGATTGTTATTTACCTGGTAGGAAGTGTCACATAAATGAAACATGAAAGGTGAAGAAAATAATAACCCACATGGACTGGATTGTCAGACTAATCATGAAAGTTGATTTGACATGCACATTAGGTAAAATGAATTAGTACGGAAAACTTCAACAATGTGTGAATTATTATATAAAAAATTGTTTATTTATATAACTTTTATACTTTTTGGATTTTTTTCTGAAGACCAAATATTATGAATTATGAATTTAAAGGTTAGAAAAAATCTACACGTCGACACAACAGTATGTTTTCACATTTCACAATGAACTTGATACTTATGGGACCGAAAAAGGTGGCACAAGCATGTGTGATGTATTCCTTGGTATCTGAAATGCTTAAGGGCAGACTGACTGACTATAAAAGATCATAAGCACAAGCTAACAGGCAAAGTAACAATGACTCACAAAGAAAATAAACATTCAAAAAAGGTGGTGGCTGAAATACATGGGCTCATCAAAGAACAAAATATTTTTTCAGTGCAACATTTTTACTTCCGCCTTCCTCAGGTAGATCAAGATTGTTTGCTCAGTGGCTGCATAGCTGAGACTGCTAGATGTTTTTTAAATGCATCATGAGTGAAGATTCTGTTTGCAATGTGGAATCAATGCAGTCCTTATATCTCTTGAGATATGCAGTATTCACGTGGCATCGTCAGTGATGTACCATCCATCTGGATGCAGTGGTTAGTTCTTCCTTTCATACATGTTCCACAGGGAAAATATTCAAGTCTAATAGTAAGCAGTCCACAAGATTAAATTATTGGCTACAGACTGTCCACATATCTTACTAATTACTGATGACTTGTGATTCCTGAGTAATATTTTTTTACAGCTTTAGTAAGTTCCTGTTTTATGTCATAAAAAACATGTAGTCACAGAACTTGTTACTGATGATGTTTGTTAAATGGTATTTAAAGGATAATCAGACAAATGAACCCCAGTATTTGTTACAGCTTGCTGGAGTTTAGCTCTCACAATAAGTGATCCTAAAATACGAGCTCTATCATAAGCAATTATAGGTGGTTTGAAAAACCTTTTGTACACAGGTGGATGACTAATGTTTCTGGAACTGGTTATAATATTGGATATATTTCAGCACATAAGAGACTTCAAAGTTAATACATATAAATCACAGGCCCAGCCCCTAACCCTCATAATCCCCGATCACAGAATTCACCATCAACAAACTTTGGCTCCCTTCCATTGGGCTACTCATTCCAGAAGGTACCTTGGCCTCAACTTTGAAGGGTGGACAAAGGCTAACTGACTCAAATAGATATTTTAAAAGATCTTAGTAGGTGACAACCCTTAAATATCTCCCGGTTGCCAGGGATATGTCTGCTCAAGATCAATGTCCTATCCTGAAAACTATACTTTACCATTCTCTACCAACTCCCATTCCTACTGCCGAAATCAAAATACTCAAAAATAACCAATGCACATTTAAAAAGGTGAATGGGAGTCCTTGCATCTTTAACAAGCTTGAAATGCTCCTGAGATAGACTGGGCATAACCTGCCCAAATTCAATTGGATATTATTGGTCTGCACATTTAAGCTATGTCTCAGAATGGTCTCTCCGAGGGATCAAAAAGTCATGGCTACATATGGACTGAGCTGTGGCGTGTTGGCTTTTGTGGTACCTTGTCTGGCTTCCTAGACAGAGCAGACTGAGGCGCGAATATATGGCAACCGCAACTAAACCTATGCTAGATATTTGGGACCAGTTAGCCACCAGGAAGGGTGCGCTATGTTTCCTTCTCCTCTTGCTCTAGTGAGGAATCCAGATTCCCCTCCTGCTTTAGATCCCATGGCAGTTGCAGAGTGGACAGAGGGTGATTCTAGGACATTGAGCAACAACTTCCAGGGCATGAATATAAAATCATTTGAGCAATTCAAACAAGAGTTTCATAACTCCAAAACCTCCTGCCTCCAATGTTGCCAGGTCTGTTACTGGGCGCTACATCCATCAAATACCCTTGAAGAAGCAAGACCTCTCACTCCATTTGAAAATGGCCCTCACCATTGAAGAAACAAAAAGTCATATTTAGGACATACCGTACAGTCCAAGAATCAAGTCATCTACTCACCACCCATTTCAAATCAGATGGGGAGGCAATGGACAACATTCCCAGATAAAAAATGGGAATAGGTATGGTGAGTGTCCATAAAACACATAGAAGCATCCCTTATAATGAATCTGCTTATACAGTGATGTTTCATGACTCAGACGAGGTTGGCCGAACACACCTTATGACACCCACGACATGCTGGTGCCATAACCAGCTAAATGGAACCTTCATACATGTCTAGTTCTTGTGTATGGTGATGCAAGCATTTTGGAAGGAAGTTGTGAGGCACATCAAAAGACATTTGGATACCTGGTCCCCGCAAACCTAGCATAATAATCTTGGGAATAAAAGCAACTGAAATAGAAAGGTTGACAGCTACAGATTGATCGTTAATTTTCCATATGTCTGGAGCAGCTAAGCAACTTCTTTGCTCTGTTTTGGAAAACGTGTGGATCTCCTGCAGTTGCACTATGGCTTAACTTCTGGATCTCCTGTGATTGCACTATGGCTTAACAGGCTGTGGCTCTCTTGTTTTAGAACAGATAACCCATAACATTTCCCATTCTGAAAAGACGTTCACAGCTCTTCAACTGTGAATTGACTACTTTTCTAAATTGGAATTCCTTTATTTTACTCCCCCTAGACTAAGGGCCAGATTTGTAAGGCCCTGGCCCCTCTTAGCACCACACTAGCATCATTTTTATTGACGATGATGTGGCGTTAAGGAGGCCATTCTCCTTCATCATATTTACAAAGTGGTGCAATGCTTGCATTGCGCCACTTTGTAATCCCTTGTGCCACATTATGCCTGTGTCAGCCATAATGCATGCAAGGCACATGTTCCCCCACAGGGAGGCCCATAAAAATGTTGCACTAACATTTACAACATTTCACTGTGCCATTTTTAGCATACTTTTTAACGCCTGCTCAAAGCAGGCATTAAGATGATGCACACATTACTTTCAATGAGCCTCCCTTTACTGCAGGATTAGAGGCACAATTTATTATGCTGATCCTGCAAAGTACCACAATAGCTTTCAAAACTTCTGACGCTATTGTCCGAACATGCGCATTGGTGTACTGTATTGTATATATGGTACCCTTATGGTGTCATTAGGGAGACATAGGGAGGCACAAAAAAGTGGTGCATCACATCTGATGCACCACTTTCTTGCAAATCTGGCCCTCAGAGTGCTCCATCTCTTTGACTGGGCGAGACTGGGTCCTGGTGACTGGGTAATGGAGGCTGTTTGCCCCTTTCTTCCCTTGGGTCATGAATCAACACAAAGACCAGAGTTCACTGAGCTGCAGACTTACCCCAGGCCTGGTCGTTGGCCTTACGCCTTGTATCTCTTTGGCTGTCAGGTCCTATTCAGCCTTTACTCGGACAATAGTACACCAGGGTGCCCCCCTCTCCTTTTCCATGCCCTGACGTTGTAAGGTTTGAGTATGGGTTGTTGCATGCTTTACAATACCAAGTGGGACAAGCTTGGCCATTCCAATAATTTAATGCCCTACTCTCACATTTTGAGCAACAGCCTGTGGTTTTATTATGCTTGCACCTCTGATTTAAGACATTACAGTCCTTATACTTTTACATATCTAAAAATATTCAATAAAACGTTGTGAAACAAAATCACTACTTCCCATGCTCACCTTGTGCTGCGATCCAAGTTTTCTGGTGCCCACATTGTTACTGCTATCAAAATTAGTCATCTTTTCATCATCAAATTAACAACAGCACTCTGTAAATAAGGAGCGTTTGGAGCTTGTAAGTTTGCCATCCATAGTAGTGAAAGAAGCTAAACCCTACTGTAATATCATTATCAATCAGAGGTCACTACAACAATAATCAACACATGCAATATGGAGTTAATTATGTTTGAAGCTGACCACAACAATAACCCGTGGAACAATGTGTCTATGGAAGAACTATTGATTTTCTCTTCTGCAGCACTGTCCACATGCCTACTGTTAGAAATAGGATCTCTAGTTGGCAATGGTAGACACCGTTGTCCAAGCAGAGACCACAATCCTAGTCAGGGTAAATCACACACAATCCAAATTATCCTGTGCCCACCCACTGGTAGCTTGGCGGCACTGAGCAGTCAGGCTTAACTTAGAAGACAATATGTAAAGTATTTGTGCAATACATCATACAGTAACACAGTAAGAACACCACAAAAATACACCACACAGGTTTAGAAAACTAGACAATATTTATCTGAATAAAATACGGTCAAAATGACAAAGATTCAATAAGCACAAGTTGAAATATCACTTTTAAAAGGTTTAAAAGAGTCTCAATCCTTAGTTACACACAGTACCTGTTATGCGTCGAAAATATCGACGCACGGAGACCACAGAGGAGATGAGTGGAAAAATAAGGTGTTGCATCAAATTTTTCAACAAGTCACAGACGGTCAAGGAATTTGCATTGTTTTTTTGCGCGCAGTCTTAGTTCCTCACTGCGATGCGGGGGATATTTTGACACCCAGGGATGATGCATTGAAACTCCTTGATGGGCTGGAAGATGGGACAGGAGTCGATCCGGTAGGCGATGCGTTGAATTTTCCATCGCAAGGCAGGCACTGCATCAAATTTCCAGTCAAAAAATCAGGGCTGCATCATTCCGGTTGGCTGTGCAGCAATTTCTCTGTCGCAGTGCAGGCTTTGCATCGTGTTCTGCAGGTGTTGCATCAATTTTCAACGCACAAGGAATTTCTTGGAGAGCACTTTTGCGGAAAGGCAGAGCACTTCTCAGCAAAGTCAAAGGCTAGCAGGGCAGCAATCCTTCTCAGAAAAGCAGTCCAGATGAGTCCTTTGGGATGCCAAGCAGTTCTTCTGATAGGGCGCAGGTGTAGGTCCAGAAGTGTCTGAGTTGGTGGAGTCAGAGACCCAGTTTATATGCCCAAAATGCCTTTGGACTGGTGGAGACTTCAAAGAGTGGTTTTGAAGTGCACAAGTTCCCTTTCAGCCCAGTCCAGTCTGTAAGGGTCCTAGTGGAGGGGTTGCCAGTCAACTGTGTGAGGGCAGGCCCTCCACCCTTCCAGCCCAGGAAGACCCATTCAATATGTAGATAAATGCAGATGTGACTGAATGTCCTGTTTTTTGGTTGTCTGAGTAAAATGCACAAGGGAGCTGTCACCAAGCACAGATCAGATGTTGATTGGAGACAGGCTGTGAGGCGCAGATGGTTTTAAGTGCAGAGAAACGCTCACTTTCTAAATGTGGCATTTAAAAAATAGTAATATTAAATCCAAACTCTTCAATGAGCAGGACTTTCTATTATCATTCTGCCTATACTAAATGTGACCCGGTTACCCTTTCAGATCAGATTCTATCACTTGAGAAGTCTATGAGGGCAGTCCTAATGCTAGCCTATGAAAGGAGCAGGCCTCACAGTCGTAGAAAACAAATTTAGGAGTTTCTCACTACCAGGACATATAAAACACATATGTAGGTCCTGCCTTTCACCTACATAGCACCCTGCCCTGTGGGTTACCTAGGACATACCTTAGGGGTGAGCTAGCAACTAAAAAACAAACATTACTCCAGAAATAAAAGTACAAGTTATGTCATTTGACAGATCATTTCAGCCTTTCCTATTTTAATGTGTGCTATTTTATTCCTAAACCCACTAAGATGAGTGCTGCACAGCCAAAAAGTACCTCAAGATAATGTTTACCTATGAGAAATGTGGTTGTTGGTTGAATGGGGGATGATCTCTGATCAAGCAACAGCCACAATATCTGTCAGGGTGAACCACAAACGTTACTAAATTGACCTGTGCTTAAACCTCAGATTACTTGGCACAAAAGCAGTGAGGCTTAACTTAAAGGGAGAATGTAAAATATTTATGCAGCACACAAACTGGTATGAAGTGAAAGCACACCACAAGAAAAAACTCAACACCAATTTAGAAAAATGCAGTAAAAATTAATAAATTGACACCAAAATGGCAAAAAATCCAATCAGTAGAACCAAACTTTAAGGTAGAAAATAGTGCCTAACAGATCATACTGACAACAGTGGACATGTAGTCATGTGAAACCAGGTCAAAGTTGAAAAGTATTGCTGATTGTGGTGGAGCATGAGTCAATTACAAAAAGAGGATTCTCAGACTTAGAAGACATTTTCAAGAAAAATGTTCTGAGAAGGTAAAGTGCAGTGTGGCAACCATGGGAGTCGAAAATCTCAAGTGAAGTGGGGTGAGGCTGGAGACTGTAGCTGATGAGAGTTCCACGAGGCTGGATACCACTTTGGTGAAGGACAGCTGAACACGATTTGCTATTGCAGAAAAGAACAAAGCGGGAGCTATTGAGAAGTCAGGCTGACTGGCAATGCATTTTGGGAGGATAGGCAAGCAGGTTGGAACAGTCTCCTCTCGGATTTCAGATCACTTTTTAGCCAAAAATGTTTAAGTCCAAAGTTGTCGCTTTTCTCTATCTAGGCACTTTTCACACCACCACCAAGAGTCCAGTACTAAGGGGGCACCACTTGGGGGTGTTAGGACTCACTCAGGCTGTGTCCAGATGCAGGTTCAAGATCTTTGGAGCCTGTTCTGCCTCTGAGGTGCTGATGAGGAGGCCAGCCAACAAGCTTTGGAGTCACTCTGGTAATCCTTGTTTCAAGGAGTGGAACAGAGCTCAAGCAGCAAGGCAAGTATATAAGGGTTTAAGGCAGACTCCATGCAGAAAAGCAGTCCTTTAAGGTGCAGCAAAACTGTCTTTTGGAGGTCACAGCAGCAGGTAGTCCTTTAGGAGTTCTTTTACAGGTCCAGAAAGTGAACTGAAGAATGAGTCTTAAGGTCCTATTTTAAAACTTGCAGTGGTTTTACACATACAAGCACTTTCTCTGTTTACACTAGGGTGCACCTTGAAATAGGTGCACCATGCACAAAAAGGGAAAGTGTGTTGTTTTATAGTGAATGCTCAGCGCCCGGGGCAGCTGTGAGCTTGTGTTACCATGGATGCTGTCAAGGTTTAAGAGTTTCTCAGGAGCAGCACCCCCAGGAGGCCCCTCGGAGTGTTATTTATGGAGGATCAGGATGGCCAAATGAGGGGAAGGGAATTAGGGAGGGTACTGGGGGTAAGGAGACCTGGAACTGAGGGTCCACACTAGTTAGCTTGGGCACATGCTAATCTAGTAACAATGCAGTCACTTTAAACAACTTTAATATACCGTATTATTATGATTACCAGTAAAGAAAGGTTGACATTGGTTGGAAATTGCTGGTCAGTGTATTGTATTTGTGAGCTCATTTTGGACCAAGCAATTTGGATATTACTATATCTTTATTTATCTTGGTAATCTACTTAGCTTTTCAATATGTGCCTTATGACTGTCTTTCTTAAAAGGCTTATTATGCAAGAATAAACAACTTTCCTGTATTTAGCAATAAGGAATAACAAAGTGCAATGATGTTCCAAATGTCACTTTTTCCTTTTACCCCTTATGCCTGTCTTTTCCTATCAAGGTTCATTATCCACAAATACACCAATCTTTGAACCTTGCACATTGGAGAAAAGCAAATACTATTGTGCCCATAAATCGCTCCTTGATGTTGCACTCCAAATGTGTCTTTTTCGGAGATACGCTATGCCACAGGCATAAAGGACATAAGCAGCATTAGTGTTTTATCACACAAAGTAGTGTTTCAACAAACAAATGTTCATTTGGGTGGCAAATAGGAAGATACTTGACGCAATTCTAGGTGAATTTTTTATTACTATTTCAGAAATGCTACTTCTAGAAAGTGAACATTTCTCTGTGCTTATGACTCTGGTGTTTAGAAGCTTGACTCCAATCCACGTCTGGGCAGAGTGACATTGGGCTTTGTGCTTACTTTTCAGACAGCCTGTACACAGGGAGGGTGGAGGTGTCACTTTGCATGCTGAATAGTCTTCCTGGGCCGAGAGAAGGGAGAGGCGGGGCACACCTGCATTTGTAAAGGTTGTGCCCTGGCATCATTTACCCCCAACTGATGTTTGGAGCCTGTGCTGGTGGAAAGAGGGGGCACTCCCAGAACCAGTTGTAACTGGTTGGAACCTCCTTTCCCCTTCCTTTATAACACACTGTAAAAATGAGTATAAGTATAGGGGAGTTCTCCCCACAGAGACAGTTTGGAACTGGCAACAAAATGCTGGAACGACTCACCAGGAACCGCCATGGACTGCTGCTGCTGTACTGACATGTGAACTGCTGCATCCCCTTTTCAGTGGCCTGATGCTGGGCACTGCACCCTGTGCTCCTTGTTTCAGTAACTTTGTTCCCCAGGGGCAGGGTGAAGTGGCCCCTGACCTCTGCAACCACATAAAGCACAAGGAGTGCTTCATTTCGCCCATAAGCACCTGGAGGGTGCTTTTTGCCATTATGCCCTCAAGCGCCTTGGCAGCGCTTGATTTTGAGTGCCCTAGCGCTTTGGATCGCTTTTTGCCACCCAGAAACACCGCCGCGACCCAGGCTTATCAAAGTAACTAAATCGCTCGTAAGCGCGTTATCGTCAAAATCACGAAGCAACCCAGGCGGGCTGTTTACATTGAGCGTAAGGACGCGCTTCTTCCCTTTGCCCCCGGGGCACCATCGTCTAAAGATAAGGAGCGAGCGTGCTCCTATCATGCCCCCGGGGTGAAGTGTGCTCTCAGGAGTGTCCCAGGGGCACAGGCAGGCACCCACTCTGGTGCCTGCTCTCTGTATCCACCAGGCGGGACGCAGCGTGCAAAGTGAAGCCGGGCGGAGGAAGTAAGACTCATCAGAGGCTCCCCCCGGTCCCAACAGAGCTCATCTTGTGCCGCCTGGGGCCGCGGGTGGGGCAGAAGCTTCGCCAGAGGCCCCCCCTTTCGCCGGTCTTCCTTTTTCTGCCCCCCTCCAGTGATTGCAAGCCCAAGGAGGGGCCCAATACTGATATCTTAAAGGGCAGGCGGGGTGGAAGCCTCATTGGAGGCTTCACGCACCGCCGGGCCCCCTTGTTGGTTTTTGGGCATTGTTGTGGCCCCCCCCTTGTGGAAGGGCCAGTGGAGGCCAGGGTTGGCCCCCAGAGACAGCAGGTCCCAAGAGGGGGCCATTATAAAGTCAGAGGGGATGCGTGTCGCCCCCCTCCTCCTCCAAATTATCAAAGTTGCCCCTGAGGGAGTGCACGGAGCACCGGGGGCCCCATTTGGATCTTCCTGGCACTGGAGGGTCCCCATCATGAAAACCAGAACTTTATTGGACACACATATGTTATCTAAATGTGCTTAGTGTGGACATTATTGGTTTATATGTGTACCTGCCTATTTTTAGGATGTTTAATACATGTATGATGATGTTCCTTTTATGGGCATGACAAGCTAATATGTTTTCTTGACTTGCCATGTGTTTTGTAATGCTTTTGGTACAGGCATTTATGATACTTTAATGACAAGTGCTTGTGTAGTAATACGATTCCTGACTACTGCTTATGTTGGAGAATACTAAGTAACCTGTGTGTTAAATGTGACTACTGCTAGTTCTGCATAGTAACTAATGTGTAACATTCTGACAACTGCTAAGGTAGCAGGATATTACTGGCATGTTGTGTTTGGTCTAATAATTGTGTTGTGTACAATACAGTATATTTTCATATAAATGGGTGCTGTGTTTCCTTTGTGGTGGGGATAGTGCGTCACGTGTGTTGTGTGTGTTGTACAAACGCTTTACACATTGCCTCTGGGATAGGCCTGACTGCTCATGCCAAGCTACCAAGGGGGTGAACAGGGGTTATCTTAGACTTGTAACTTCCTTGTCCTGACTAGAGTGGGTGGGTTCTGCCTGGCTTAGGTGCATACCCTAGCCAACCAGAAACCCCATTTCTAACAATGACCAACTTTTTAATTACAATGCATCCTGCCTTATGGGCTACTTAGGGCCAACGGTCAGGGTGTGTATATGCACTAAAAGGAGAGACTTGGCAAGGGGTTCATATTGCCAGTTGAATTGGCAGTTTAAAAACTGCAATCAGGCTGCATTGGTAGACCAAGGATTTGTTTTGAGATGCAAGTTAAGTAGGTCCTACAATGAGTGCTGGAGGCCCACTAGTAGTACTTAAATAACAGGCCTTGGATATATAGCGTACCACTCTACAAGGGACGTATACGTAAATTAAATATGCCAATCAGGTGTAAGCCAGTTAAACCATGTTTAGAGGAGAGAGTACAAGCACTTTAACACTGTTTAGCAGTGGTAAAGTGCAGGAATTCTAAGGCCAACAAAACAAATTAAGCAAAAAAGCGGATGGTAAAGGCAAAATGTTTGGGGGTGACCCTGCACAGAAGGCCAGGTCCATTGAAAACACAACACAGGAAAAATCCCAAACCAATTTAAAAAAATACAGTATATTTTAATATAGAAAATGACATTGAAACAACATAATCAGATCATCAGAACCAGCGATATTGATTTTTAAAGTTGTTAGTGAAAATAGCTCCAAAAAGCAGAAAACATCTCTCATAGTTATTCGTCGCGTGAGACTGGAGGAGGTCATAAATTCAGACCAACCACGATAGAGAGGTTTCAGATGCAGGGACTAGGGTAATAACACCAAGGAGTTACCTTCTTAAGTCTGGCATTAAGAATTCTGTTCACGTCAAAGGAGGCCGCAAAGGAGGAGGTTTTAGGCTTGAACAGCTAGTCGTGCATCACTGATGGTCATTGCTTTGGCACCAAGAGCCAGCTGTCGATGGACCTTTGCATGTGTTGATCATTGCAGGCAGTCTCTGTCAGTGCGAAGCGCAGGTCTTGTGATGCCAGTTGTTGCAGATCATTGCTGTCGGTGCGAAGAACAGGTACCACCTGAGTTTCATGTTGGTGGTCGTCACAGGTGGCAGAGTCTTGGTGTGAACAGGCCTGTTCTCAGTCGCAAGGATCCTTTACTTTTGTGAGGAGCGCTCACTAATGCCAGCAAAGGGTCCAGGACCTGCGGGGCACCACATGGGGATTAAGACTCACTCCAGCAGAGGTCAGCAGCACAGCTCAGGCGGGTCTAGACATGTCCAGTTGGTGCTGGTCAGCAGGGCAGCTGAAGGGAGGCCTCTGAAAGCTTGACTGTCCCTCTAGCTCAACCAGAAGGTCAGCCAAACAACTGACCTTTGGAGTCATTCTGGGTAGACTGAGATCAAGGAAAGCAGGTCCAATCTTCCTTCTTCTGGCAGCAGGGCAGTCCTTCATCTGAATCTTTCACAGTTCCAGAAGTGTTCTGATGAGTGTTTCTAAAGATCCCCTTTTTATAACTGTGCCAGCTTTTATGTGTGGAATTTCCCTGACATAGCCCCCAAACCTGGTTCTGGTCAGCTCTTTCTCTTCCCCTGGTCCTGGAAACAAACTGTTAGCGTGAAAAAAGGCACACCAGACCTGCTGCCAAGTTCCTTCACGTGTGCTGCAGGCAGGACCCCTTCAAATGTAGTCAGGGTGGGGCAAGGCCCCTCCCAGTCATCCTTTCAGGAAGACCCTTACATCTAGGCTTCCTTTGTCTGGAAGCAATACAAACACCCCAACAGCAGAACAATTCCTAGTCATGTGACCTTTGACACTGGCATGAAGACACAGGTGGTTTGGACAAGGAAATGCCAAAGTTTTACAAATTACATTTTCGAAATTGTAACTTAAAATTGGACATCATCATTAAAGAGGATTTTAAATTACAATTTGTTTGAAAGTAATCAGCATATCTCTAACTACTCCCAATCCGAAGTTAGCACTTAATAAATGGTATAAGGTAACCTGTGTTAGAATGTGGGAGAGATAACCTTACAACAGTCCAAAACAACTTTAGGAGTTTTTTACTGTCAGTACATGTAAAACTTAATAACACATGTCCTAGTTTTTAAATACTATGCACCTTGACCAAAGGGTGGTTAGGATCTATCTTAGGGGTGACACAGCTTTTAAGAAGGGAAGTGCAAGACTTGTAAAATGCTTATTTTGCTAGGTCAAAATGGCAGTTTAATTCTGCACTACAGGCTGCAGTGGCAGTTCTGCCTGTGTTTTGTAGTGCTACTTTATTGGGTGGCGTTTGTGATTTCTGTGTTTCTTATTATATTTTATCCTCGCTTTTATCTATTGTGTTATATCTTTGGTTTCCCTCATTCCTTGTCCCTTATCATTTTCTCCCCATCTTTCCCGCACTATTGGATCATTCTCTAAGAATGTTCATGACAAGCTCAATTTAGAATGTTGGTGTGAGATGGCTGGTTAGCGAAAGGATTAGTAGAGTGTAACAGGCATGCTGGAGATGTACTGATACTGAATAAACTTCATACCACCTTCATCTTTATCATCTCATCTCTTAAAAGTGACATAATAAGTGCTGCTACAAATTTTAATTTACAGGCCCTGGGAACAGGAAGTACTATTTACTAGGAACTTACAAGTAATTTAAAGGTGCCATTAGTTGTGGCCAATGTTACCATGTTCTAAAGAGAGAGCACAAGCACTTTTTAGCAGTGGTACAAGAGCACAGAGTTCTAATGCCAACAAAACGAGCTAAGCAAAAATCAGGAAGTGAAGGCAAAATGTTTGGGGGAATACCATGCCAAGGACATCAGGTGTAACAAGAGAAAGATATGTTCATGTTTTCACAACACAATATTTATGCAAAGCAATATCCTTATAATGCCATCTTCCTTTTAAAGTGAACAGCAGCAGAAGATGGCAGAATGTGAACCTTTTACCAATATTGCACATTTTGCAATTACAGTTTATAAACTGTGCATAGATTTGTGCTTTTTATCATTTAACTGGTCAAAAAATTGCACCTTTGTAAGTCTAAGGACTGAAAGATTCTCCACACTCTGGTCAATCCTAGCTAAATCAGATCTCTGTTTCATACTTCAACTATACTTCCCATAGATTCCCCTTTAAACTCTCACTTCTCTCTGCTTGCCAACTTCACTTAAACAGTTGGATCATCCTCGGCAGACTAGGGCTCTGCAGAACTGCCAAGGAGGCTATTGCTGAGCAGAAGTCGTGCAAATACTGCTGAGCAGATGTTGTGCACAGAAGCACAGGAGTTTCTGCCACTGCAAGACAAGACTACAAAACAAGACAATCTTATTGTGCTGTAAAGTTGCTTAGATGGGAGTCAGACACTGCCGGTAACCAGCTGACACTGAGAAGGACATGCAGTGCATGGCAATTGGCCCCTGCGCACCATCACAGTGCTACAGCCACCACTTCTGGATTGGAATGGCCCCTTGAAAATGAGCTCTAGTGACCTGGCAGCTTGTGCACTGTACAGGACAGATCAGGAATAGCCATGGGGTTCTGCAGTGCCAGGTTGACGCTGGTCTTCTGCTGTAGCATGCAACAGCTGTACTCAAAAGTCTGACTATAAAGCAGCAATCAGAAGAGGACACAACTGGCTGCAGATAGCACGTCTTTCACCCGTTGTTTTCCTAGGAATCCAGCATCTGTCTCTACATTCCCTGTTCATGAAGAACATTTTCGTGGCCACTCTCATGAAACTAGAAGTTGCCTTGATACTAAACTGGTCAACTCTGGGTTTGCACAGATTCCTAATGTGGAAACGTATTGGCATAGATAGTGCAAAAAGCGCAAAATCAAATTTATTCACATTTAGTGTAACTATAACTTGCGTCAACCATATGTTATTGCTCATGATGACATTGCCATCAGAAAGTGGCCATCTACGGGATTGCAAGGTTTACAGCTCTTGGTTCCTAACGACGACTAGCTTGTTATTATTCGAAAGTTGTTCCATATTCTCTTGTGAACTCAGGCTAGACACGGTTGAGTATTTTGCTAAGAATTAATCATGTGTTCCAATTTGACACATATTGGCACTAGTGTATACATGTGTGTCTTTCATACTATTTCATGGAGTGCTTGGTCCACTAACCAGTGCTGACGTAAACTGTGGCCTGTTTGCATCAGTGATGAAGTTGAGAGAGCGTAGTTTAAATATTACATATGCTAAAAGTGAAATGCTTATATCAATGATTAATGATGCTGCATAGAAAACGACAATAATTAGTGTTTTGCTTAAACACGCATCTGAATTTACGACTATAATGTGTGTGGTCACAAATATATACGTGAACTAACATTGATGAGTAAAACTGTTCATGCTATGATTGATATGAACATTTACGATATTGCATTTATATTAAAATTTTCATAGGCCTTAAGTTAGCATGAGTTGTAGATTTAGCTGCCTAGCTTTCATATTAAAGCATTTTCTCTGTTTTTCAGTGTGCTGACTCGCAAAGGGCCATGACCCTGCATTTGTTCCTTTTCTTCATTTTATGTATCCATACAGATTCAGTTCTCATCTGCATGCTAGCTGCCTTAGTATGAATTCAAATACAATTTTGAAACAAAAGTAGATTGATGTAATGTACAAGGACATTAGACCATGGACAAAGGAACTCATGACCCGAGAAGACGTGCCAAGTGGTGAAGAAACCCCCCGGATGTGCCACCTCCGAAGACGTCAATTATGAAGACCAATCAAAGTGTTATAAATTATCGTGGGGTGACAATTGGGATTACCTAATGTACAATTTGTTAGGTTAAAGATAGTGGGGTATAGTGAATGTACAATAGAATTTTTGGGGAAGGTATTACGAAAAAGGGATAAAAACTCATGTCACAGAAGGGACGTTAGAACTAGGTAGTGAATGCTATTGATTTTATCCAGAAACTCAGTCACTCTGTTAGGTGACTTTGAGACTTAATAAACCATCCTCACCCATAGACTGCCCCTTTAAGCTTTTCCTCCTTATGAGGGAAGTGTCCCCTGTCCTTTAGATGAGGTTAGACTGATGGCGATTCGACTGATGTCCTGAAGACGAAGACTGATCCTGTGTGCTGACCTAATCATTGGAGGGTAATTATGACAATGCGATTTGTAATTTGTCTGTTTGCTTTTCCTTTCTAGGTACCAACTGCTTATTTTTTAATAGAGGCCATAGTTAGATGTTTTCTAAATTGATGTTCTAAATTATTTTGCATGAAGCCCAACATGCTGATGCTAATTAGTGGTTAGGATAGGTGATCTCTCTGACTGACGCAAATAGACAAAGACTGACGTTTCCTATGCTGAACTGAGACTTACATGATTCTGATCTATGTTCACGCCGTGCTATGTTCTTATGTTTGTGATTCTTGCATTAATGAAATCTTATCACAGTTGTCATATTGTGACGATGCACTTATGCTTCTTGATTTTGAGATTGACACTTCTGCTAGTAGATTGTAATCAATAGGGAATAAAATACATAACATTCTATCAAAAGGTGTGGTTATTCATGGCTGAAAGATCATGGTTGCGTCGACAATTTGATTAATGTCTTTGTCCAAAGTAAGGTGCATTGTGGTGATGAATATTGATGAAATTATTGATATATTGCTTGACATATTAATCAGTTATCTCGTCCTACGGTGTCTCACCACTGGGTCACAAGATTCATTGGCCTAAAACGAGTCCTAATGTGTATAAATTAACATAAAAGGACACGTTAACAGTTCTGGTAGCAGAGCGACGGTTTTGGCCCTTGGGGGCCCTAGGACGGAGAATCATTGTTGAATTTGTTTTTCTGTAATAATGCAAATTGGAGGTA
The DNA here is from genome assembly GCF_031143425.1 of Pleurodeles waltl. Taxonomy (NCBI): domain Eukaryota; kingdom Metazoa; phylum Chordata; class Amphibia; order Caudata; family Salamandridae; genus Pleurodeles; species Pleurodeles waltl. The sequence goes on along the minus strand of NC_090447.1, from coordinate 1,151,197,379 downwards.
TGATGGGTTTCTAAGTTCACTATGACTTTCCCGGGATCTCGGAGCCTGCCTAAGTGAGTTGGGGAATGTTCTCAGCGCCATAATACGTGTGGTTTAGGGTTTTTTGCGCTTGCTTAGCCTATGCCTTTTTGCAGGTGATTGTGAGATTAATGTGTATTTAGGTCAAGTAAATGTTGTCTTAGGAAGAGTGGGTGTACTCCGCAGTATGAGAGTAGGGAAGTCGGCGTACTTCATATGAGTGTGGCGCTTAATGCTCAAAATTATCCACACGGAAGACACTTGGGTTTATGTTGTAATCTGTGCGGTTTAATAGGTCAATCGGGCGTGGTTGACAAGTCAAGTTTAAGTTGAAACGTATGTGTGAAACCTTCGATGGAGATTTGGTAAATTCTAAAGTGCAATAGGATAAGCCATTGACAAGTCGAGAGTAGAATTTGGGTCAAATTCTGCTTGCGTATGCGGGAACCGACAAGGAGAAAGTAGCGGCTGAGGCTTCAAGTGAAATCTCTGTAAAGTCTGAAGCGAATGTGTTACCCTTCCTGTAGTAAACCGGCAGATTTGTGTTGTCATTTAAAGTGCTCGCAATAATTTGCATTAGATTGTGTGGGTTTAGTGAGGAGCTGACAAGCCGCAAGACTTTGTCAGCTGCAGTATGTGTGAGTGTGACGTCAGTGGTGCCGCGCTGAGATAGGTCAGTTGTCGAGAGGGGTCGCGCACGGATTGGCTGCCGTGCGTGAGAGGCAATAGGTTGAGAAAGGTGGGTGAAGAGTGTCCTGGGAACTAAGTCATTTCTGATTAAAATACAAAACAAGAAAGAATTGCAAAATGAATTTTGTAAAGGCATTCAAGAGTGCTCTGAAGGGAGACACATATATCGTAACAACTGATGGAGAGCCTACACCACCCGAGGGTACTCCGGCTTACATTGTTATGGAAGAGAAGGGTGTTGCACCATGTTTATGGATGAAACAGTGGCGCAAATTAACAGAGAAGGAGGGATGTTTAGCGTTTCCGGAGCATGGGACATTCAATCCAAAGGTGTTGGAAAACTTAAGGTGGATGTTAAGTACACAGAAACCACCTCCGAGGCCAGCTCAATATGAGGCTTTAGCGATTTGGGATTTGATGGCTCTTAAACAAAGATTCCATAGAAGGCTGAGAAGGGCAGAAAAATCCTATGCTGAGGCTAGATGGGATAATGAGAATAAAATGTGGAGAAGAGGAATTGTCGATGGATTAAAGTTGTTTCCAGCAATAACACAGGGAGAAGAAACACAGGGAAAGAAAGCCTCCTGTAAGACAGATAAAGACTCGAACAAATCTAAAGAGAATAAAAGACCTTGGGAAGAGGAAGATGATTCAGACGATGAGGAGTTTATGGACAGGTTATTACATGATCGCCCGCCACCCTATGTGGTGAGCGATACTACTCCAAGCACTAGCATGGAGCCTGGGAACCAGACGCAGGAAAAGGGAGTTGCTGATACGGCGCAGACTTGTGATACGGCTCCGATACAGAATGGTGTCAGTGTACCCACTGCACCAGACATACCGATACAGTTGCAACCTCCACCGCAGATACAGAGAATCTACCCAGAGTCCCAGTACTTGAGACTACTACAAATCTGATGGTGCCGCCAGACCCGAAATACATGAAATCAAAATTAGTACAGCTCGAGTCAACTCCGAAATTACTGTCCCAACCACAACCACAGCTGATACCAGGGTACAACCCAGTAGCTTGCCCACCATTAGCACCTGTCCCAGGTACCTTGGAACAGACCTATGGAGTTGCTGCTCCACGGAGCCTGGGTCCAGGTCAGACACCTGCTGCTATATCATTGCCAATTACTGTCGGTCCACCAGTGCCATTGTATGCTCAGGGTAAAACTGGTGTATGTGACCAGGGGGTAATGACTCAATATGTGATAAGAGGAGGGTCCATGGGAACTCCCCAGATAATGGCACCAGGAGAGCAGGCAGTTGAACAGCCGAGGTCTTTAATGGACCTTAGTCCAGTGGGAGCACCCATCGAAGCAATGCGTCAAGCAGGGATAGGAGTTTTAACTCCACAGACAATGAGTACGAACACATCACATTCTCCGATAGTGCATACAGGGAACATTTCGCTACAGGGTTTTACAGTCCAACAGTTAAATGAATGGTTAGAGAAGACTTCACAAAAGGCTGCAGTGGTTACAGTTGAACCAGAAGAAGAAAAACAAGATGAATACCTGAACCTTGTAAGACTAGGGGCAGAGGTTGCTGAGTTAGTAGAAGGTAAAATGGGAGTAAACAGATTGGAGTCATACACGGAAGCAGAATTAAGATTTTTATGCCCCAAAATTACCAAAGAAGTAGGCAAGGTGCATCAAAGATTAGCGAACCTGGCAGATAAATACAATATTGATATTGGAAATACTAAACATCTGAAAAGAAGTTACAGATTGCATTTTGACTCTAAAGACTTTGAACACATGAGGTCTGTGGGAATGAAGGCACATTTGAAAGAATTGTTGCAAAGCGCGCAGATCTGGGGAGCACTGGAAAAATGGGAAGGTAGGTGGGCAAAGAAGAGAGACAAGGGAAAGAGTGATAGTCCAGGGTCTAATCAAGCCAAGGCCTCACCCGATCTTGAATCAGTAAAAATATTACCTATGAGAGAAACAGCTGGTGGTGTCTTAGTCCATGTACCATGGTCCAGAGGAGACATTCTATCTTTTACTAACGATTATCCCAGATTGAGGGAGAAACCAATAGAGTGGTATCAGCAAACAGATAGGTTTGTGAAACTTGCGAAGTGTCTCTGGAAAGACTTGAATACCTTGTTTGAGATAATTGTTCCACCTGATTTGTGGCCTGAGTGCAAGAGAGGGGTAGATTGGCCGACGAAGGAGCCAGCAAGAGATAAGGTGACCGGGGCACCCTCTGAAGAGGTGATGAAGTATTATCATAAGGTGATTGAGTTCTTGAAGCAAAATGTGTCGCCAAAGGTGACAGATTGGCAGAAAATCGACCGGACCTCTCAAGAGGTCAAAGAGTCAATACATGCTTACTATGAGAGATTACTAAAGGCAAACACTACAGCGGTACTGAGACTATTGAACCGAAAGACATGAATCATCTTGTGTTCAGATTCGTCGAAGGGCTGAGACCAGAAGTTAGCCAGATGATTAAGAATCATTTGATTTGTTGGCAAGCAAAGCCGATTGATGAGGTTTTGCAGTATGCAAAATACTGTAGTGATGAGATTGAACTGAAACAGAAAAAGTTGAAAGAAAAAGTGATGGTGATGCAGATAAGGGCTGCACAGGCAGGAATACAGGGAAATGGAGTTCATCAAATGATACAGCAACAACCGCAAATGAACGGCGTGTTTCAGACACAGCCGAGAGGTCGAGGCCGAGGGTTTGTGAATCGCGGTCCAGACTTGAATACTGTTGTGGTTCAAAACGACGCGCAAGGGGTGAAAAAGATGTCACCATGTCACGCATGCGGGGCGTGGGGCACTGGAAACGGGAGTGCCCGCATATGGTACCGGATGGTGTTGTTCAGCAAAGTGCTAGTGTTGGTACATTACAAAATGTAAGGGGCCCGAAAATGAGACATCAAAACCTGAATTTTCATAACAATCTGGTACAAATGCAAGGGATACAGCCCATGCAGCAGATGCAAATGCCGCGTTTTCAGTCAGTGCAAATGCAACCAGTACAACAGCAGATTCCTATGGTACCTAGACAGCAAATGCAATTACCAATGGCTCTGATGGGACAGCAACAGGTGATGGTTCCTCAACAGGTCACAGGTCAGGTAACGAGTCAAAATAATACAGTACAACAATTCCCATTACGAGGTGAAAATGGCATGAATGGGGAATGGTCAGACGATAGTTCAGACAGTGAAAAGTGAAGGATTTCCGCCTCCTTAGAGGTGGATCAAAGGGGTCCATATGTGGAAGGAAAGGTGATGTGCTATAAGGTTTTATTTCTGGTTGACACAGGAGCTACACGCTCTACAGTCAGAAGTGCAGAAGTTCCAAAATTGCCCCTTTCAGGGCGTACCATAAGAGTGGTCGGAGTAGCAAACCAGTATCTGACAAACCCGATTACAGATCCAGTACAGGTGGAGATCGGCAACTTCCAGGGGCTACATAGGTTTGTAGTCTGTGACTCGAGTACGGTATCCCTACCGGGAAGGGATTTACTCTGCAAGACAAAATGTTCAATTACCTGTTCCAATGACGGAATCGAGGTACAGACAAATAGTGATGATGAGGGAGATGAAGGACAGTTCTCAGAAGAGGACACAGGAGCAGCTAATGAAGATTATCCTTTGATTACTCTGTTCCCGATGCTCACCTTGATTGATTTACCTGTCGAGTTACAGGGAACGGTAACAGAGAAAGTATGGGATCTGACCGGAAAGGAAGTAGGGCTAATAAAAGGGGTAGAACCAGTCAAAGTCCAGATAAAGCCTAATGCGGTATTCGCTCAGGTGCCACAATATCATTTGACCCAAGACGTTCTCATCGAAGTATCACAAATAATTGCAGACTTTCTCAGGCAGGGAGTTCTGAAAGAAGTTTTGAGCAGTCCATGTAACTCTCCCATAATGGGTTTGAAGAAGCCCTGTGGGAAAGTTCGAATTGTACAGGATTTGAGAAAAATAAACGAAATTGTGGTAAAATGTTACCCTGTGGTGCCCAATCCAGCAGTAATAATGTTCCAGGTTCCCTGTGATGCTGAATGGTTTACTGTCGTAGACCTGTCACAAGCCTTCTTTTCGATACCTCTTCATGGATAGCCAATTTTTGTTCAGTTTAAAATTCCTGGATAAGGTGTACAGTTGGTGCAGAATTCCTCAAGGATTTTCTGAGTCACCGTCCATCTTCAATCAGATATTGAAAAAGGATTTTGAATCCCTGGTACTGCCTGTTATTTCGACTGTTGTGCAGTACACTGATGATTTGCTGATCACATCCAAAACAAGGGACAGCTGTAAATATGATACCATTGCTTTACTGAATCATTTGGGAAAAATGGGCATAAGGTGTCACCCAGGAAGCTACAATACTGTCAGAAAGAAGTGAAATACTTAGGGCATTTGATCGAAAGAGGTTCCAGGAGAATATCAAAGGAAAGAATAACAGCCATTTTGCAAATGAACCCTCCAACGACAAAAAGAGATGTCAGGATGCTTTTGGGAATGGTGGGCTACTGTCGTCAGTGGATACCCAATTTCTCGATCATTTCAAAACCTTTGATAAAACTGACAGGCAAAGAGATCAAGGACGAGCCATATACCGTAGCTTTGTCTAAGGAAGAACTTGAGTCATTTATGGAGCTAAGAGAATGCATGTGCAGGGCACCAGCATTAGGAATGCCTGATTATACAAAACCTTTTCTGTTATTTTGTCATGAACGTGATGCTTGTTCTTTGTCTGTCTTAACACAGGTCCATGGAGATGCAAATCGCCCTGTAGCATATTTTTCAGCTACCTTGGACCCTGTCGCAGCAGCCCTACCCGGTTGTTTGCGCGCAGTTGCAGCAGTTGGTCAGAGCCTTACACAATGTGAAGGCGTAGTCATGGGATACCCTCTAACAGTAATGGTTCCGCATTCAGTTGAAATTCTGTTGACTCGAACTAAAACTCAGCACATGACAAATGCTCGTCTCACTAGGTATGAAACAATCATATTGGGGTCACCAAATGTCTCACTCAAGCGGTGTAATGTATTGAACCCAGCAACCTTACTTCCTGTTGAAAACACTGAAATCAAGAATGAGGAAGAATTTGAACATGACTGTCTTGAGGTAACTGAGCTATGTACCAAACCTCGTCCAGACATTCAGGACACACAGTTGAAAGAAAATGGCTGTATCATGTTTGTCGATGGGTCCTGTCTAAGAGATTCTGCTGGAACACTGAGAGCTGGCTATGCGGTATGCACCATAGCCGGCATCATTGAAGCCTACTGGCTCGAGAGAGTGTTTTCTGCTCAAGTGGCAGAATTAATTGCCCTTACCAAGGCATGCCACGCACCTATGAATCTGAGAGTCACTATCTATACTGACAGCCGATACGGATTCGGAATTGTACATGATTTTGTCCAACTTTGTTCACAGAGAGGTTTCATGACCTCTTCTGGTTCTCCTGTGAAAAATGGTGAACAAATAAGGGATTTGTTACATGCAATTCAGTTACCTCTTGAAATTGCCGTGGAGAAATGCAGTGCTCACATTAGATCACAAGACTTTGGTGGTCATTACAACCCTGGCGGACGGTGTTAAAGCTGCGGTAATACCGCAAACAGGCCGGCGGACAAAAAAAGGGAATCACGACCCTGGCGGAAACCGCCAACTAAGACAGCCACTTTAACACATTGCCCGCCACGGCGGTACCGACAAACAGCGCGGCGGTCACTGCCAACAGACAGGCGGAAGACAATGTACCGCCCACACTATCACAACACACCAATCCGCCACCTTTTCCGGGGCGGATTCACCATGGATAAAAACACGGCGGAAACAGCTTGTGCTATGGGAAAACGCTCACCTCAACACATCCCACGAGGAACGAGGACACCATGGAGCCGGAACTACAAATCTTACCTGCCCTTGCATTCCTGCTCATCTACGACCAACAGCGACGTAGGCGCAGAAGATACCGGTGAGTACAGCACCTACGACACGGGGGAGGGGGGAGGCAAAAGTTACGGGGACACCCACCAAACACCCCCACCCCCACCCTCGCATATTACAACATACACACCAATGCATTCACAAAAATCACAGTAACAACCCACAATCCTCCCGGAAGAATGCAAAGACAAAGCGAATAGCGGTCAAACTTTGTATTGTGCCAATATACTACTCATTAAAAAATATACGGATATATATATCACGAAATCTGTCAAAAATAAATGTACAATACAAGAAGAAGTGCAGAGATGTACACAACAATGTCCGTGCACCAACAGTCCAAAAATGCATGGGCGACGCCCACAATAGACACCTGACCAAAATCCGAGAGAACACTGCCGGGGCATCAGATAGAAACAATACAGGCACCTCAGGGGGAAGGGAAGGGGGGGCACCTCAGCCAGATGAATGCGAAGCCAGATCCACGACGGGGCTCCATGCCCATTGATGTATGCTGGGGAGTGCAAAGCCACAGTCTCTCAAGTCTCTACAGTGGGTTGTTTGCCCACTGCTTTATCCTGGGGAGTGCAAAGCCATAGTCTCTCAAGTCTCTCCAGTGGGTGGTTTGCCCACTGCTTTATCCTGGGGAGTGCAAAGCCACAGTCTCTCAAGTCACTTCAGTGGGTGGGTTGCCCACTGTGCCATCCTGGGAAGTGCAAAGCCACAGTATCTCAAGTCTCTACAGTGGGTGGCTTGCCCACTGTTACATCCTGGGGAGTGCAAAGACACATCTTCGCAAGTAGATGCAGTTCTCTACTGGTACTGGGTGGGACTGGTGCCCAGGCTGGATGAGTCTCCCCGTGAAAGTACATGTCCTGTCACAGTCCCAGCTGCACATGGGAGAACGATGCCTGATGTGCCGGACTATTCATACCCACACGGTCTTTGCCCTGTTCAGTGGTCTTCACCATGGCGGTCTTTGCCCTGTTCAGCGGTGCTTAGCCATGGCGGTTTTTGCCCTGTTCAGCGGTCCTTAGCCATGGCGGTCTTTGCCCTGTTCAGCGGTCTTCACCATGGCGGTCTTTGCCCTGTTCAGCGGTCTTCACCATGGCAGTCTTGGCCTTGTTCAGCGGTGCTTAGCCATGGCGGTCTTTGCCCTGTTCAGCGGTCTTCACCATGGCAGTCTTTGCCCTGTTCAGCAGTGCTTTGCCATGGCGGTTCTGTGACGCATATTGGTGTGTGGCATTACGATCTCCACACTGGACATTGGTGTGTGGCATGACGATCTCCACACTGGACATTGGTGTGTGGCATGACAAACTTCATACTGGACATTGGTGTGTGGCATGACGAACTCCACACTGGACGTTGGTGTGTGGCTTGACGTTCCATCATTGCCCAGCGGGGCTGTGGGATTCTGGACCCTCCTGGGCTGTGACTCCGGCGAAGGCGGTGGTCTCCTGACCAGTAACGATACTTGAGCCCTCCTGGGCTGTGACTCTGGCGGTGGCGGTGGTCTCCTGACCAGTAACGATACTTGAGCCCTCCTGGGCTGTGACTCTGGCGGTGGCGGTGGTCTCCTGACCAGTAACGATACTTGGGCCCTCCTGGGCTATGACTCTGGCGGTGGTCTCCTGACCAGTTGCGATACTTGAGCCCTCCTGGGCTGTGATTCTGGAGGTGGCGGTGGTCTCCTGACCAGTAACGATACTTGGGCCCTCCTGGGCTATGACTCTGGCGGTGGTCTCCTGACCAGTTACGATACTTGAGCCCTCCTGGGCTGTGACTCCGGTAGTGGCGGTGGTCTCCTGACCAGTAACAATACTTGGGCCCTCCTGGGCTATGACTCTGGCGGTGGTCTCCTGACCAGTTACGATACTTGAGCCCTCCTGGGCTGTGACTCTGGCGGTGGTTTCCTGACTAGTAACGATACTTGAGCCCTCCTGGGCTGTGACTCTGGCGGTGGCGGTGGTCTCCTGACCAGTAACGACGGTGCTGGCGGTTGTGTCTGGACCGCCGGAAATGATGGCGCACTTCCCCGCCGTGACACTCACAACAGGTTGGGGAGACTTCCTCGGGACCTTCCCCACCTTCTTTTGAGTTACAGATGACTCACCAATCGCCTTGGATCCCATTTCACTGTTTGTCCCACCAGGAGTCTTTACACGGTCCCGTCGTCCACTCTCCAATTTCGGAGCCTCTACAGGGGGTGGGCTGACAGTGCCTTGGCTCCGGGTCCTACTGCCTGCCCTGGTGGACGGGGCACTCCAAAAACCTGGTACACGCACCACTGGTACTGGAGGCTTTTTGGCTGAGGCGCTACGACGGGACTGATGAATTGGAGGGGGGGTGGGGGCAAAAAGGTCAATTTGACATAGGGACAGTTTCTGACGTACACTGGGATGGGTAGCTGGAAGGGCTCTGGGAGTGGAGGAAGAGGAGGTGGTTGTAGGAGGTGTCACTTTAGCTGTTTTGGGTGCAGGTGCAGGTACTGGAGGCTGTTGTGAGGTGGATGGATGTTGGGTGAGTGATTGCCGGCGTTTGTGTACTTTGGGAGGGGGCGTCACAGACACACTGGGAGAGGACACAGGGGACGTGTAAATGGCAGTGGAGGTGGTGAGTGCAGGTTTGCGGCTTGTGGTGCTGGGTGTCCTGGTGCGAGTCCTAGTGCCTGTAGATGTGGTGCATGCAGGTGTGTGTGTAGACGAGACTGGGAGGGAGGAGGGAGAAGAGGAGGGGGACACAGTGGAGACAGTGGATGTTGCTGTGTCTGTATGGGTCTGATGCTTGTGTGAGTGCCTGTGGTGTGTGTGGTGCCTATGTTTGCTTGAGCTACTTGTGTGTGTTGACTTGTGTGCATGCTGGTCTGTAGGTGTGCTTGGGATGGGCTGGGGTACAGGGGATTGGGTCTGGGTGGAGGAAGTTGGAGGGGGGAGGCTGGACACAGGGACAATGGCTGCCATCAGTGCTGAGGCCAGAGATTGCAGGGTTCGCTGAAGGACAGCCTGACCAGAATGAATGCCTTCCAGGAATGCATTACTGTGTTTCAACTCTCGTTCTACACCCTGGATGGCATTCACAATGGTAGACTACCCAACAGTGAGTGACCTGAGGAGGTCAATGGCCTCCTCACTGAGGGCAGCTGGGGTGACTGGGGCAGGGCCTGGGGCGAAGGTGATGCCCACCCTCCTGGGTGAGCGGGCACGGGGAGAACGCTGAGGGGCTGCTGGGAGGGCGGTGCTGGTAGGGGAGGTGGCGGCTGTACCTGTAGAAATGGGGCGCACAGATGGTGCCGCCACCACAGGGGAGCTCCCATCGGCGGACGAGTCCGTGTTGCTGTTTGGTGATCCTGTGGCCGACGTGAAGCTACCCTCGCCCTCCGTCCCAATGGTGAATTCAGAGTCTGTGGTGTGGCCCTCCATGGCCATGTGGGATGCAGCTCCCTCGTGCTCCGGTGCCACTGTACCTCCGCCTGTTGATGCTGATGTACAGAAGGACAGGGAGAGCAGAAAAAGGGTGGAGACAGAAGAAAGAGAGTTTTAGTGCATGGCATGCCGCTACCGTTGGCGGACAAGACAAACGCAGCAGCCCCCTGCATTACGCCGTGCTCCTGCCCTCTGCACATGCAATTTCTGGGATGTGGCCTACATGGCAATGGTAGAAATCTGCCCACATGGATGGCAAAGGGGAAACTATACATCAATTTGCCATTTTTTTGAGCTGGGGTAGACTGCCACATGGCCTACATAACGGAGGGGCCATGCCTACCGAACTCGCCCTGGCCTAGGGACACCCACAGCCCACCACCCCCACCCAGACAACTCCACTGCACGCAAAGTCCACAGGATGAGGTTGTACTCACCCCCTTGTGTCTGCTGTGATGTCCTTAAGTGCCCATCCAACTCCGGGTAGGCCACCGCCAGGGTCCGGAACATCAGGGGGGTCATGGTGCGACGGGCACCCCTCCCACGTTGGGAGGCCATCCCCAGCTGAACCTCCACTGTCTTCTTGCTGCAGCGGCGAATGTCCTCCCATCTCTTCCGGCAGTGGGTGCCCCGTCTCTGGTGGGCCCCCAGGGCCCGGACTTCCTTGGCGATGGCACGACAAATGTCCCTCTTCTGGTGGGCGCTGACCTACATGACATGCACAAGGAAAGAGGAACAGTCATTACCTACAGCACCGTCGTTGTAATTGGCCCCCTCCCAACTCTATCCCTGTGGCCCATTCATCCCCATGCATGACTGTTCTATGTACTCTGCCCCCTTCCCTCATCCACCCAGCCCTCTTCACCCAGGCCTAGCCCATACAACGTGCTCCCTGTGTACTAACCTGTTTGTCTGGAGGACCGTAGAGTAGCGTATACTGGGGGAGGACCCCATCCACAAGTTTCTCCAACTCTTGTGCGGTGAAGGCAGGGGCCCTTTCCCCAGACACAGCAGCCATTGTCGCTTCCAGACCGAGGTCACAGCAGCACTAGCAGTGTAGGTCCTCTCCTGTCGAAGGTCAGGTATCTAGTGATTGAAGAGATAGAAAATGGTGGTGACGTCTGCGGCGGTGACGTCCGCGGCGGTGCGCATCATCACCGTCAGCGCACCTGTTCATTGGCTCCTGGGACCCATAGGGTCCAATGTTAACCAATGCAGCATTGCGCCGCGCTCTACGACCGCCTTGCTGCGACGGTGTCCAACGCCAGCGCAGTTACCCCACAATTCCAATGTCCCAGTTTATAGGTCAGGCAGCCGCCATTTCAGGGGCCCACATGGCTTCAATTACTACTGCGTCACACATGCCGAGGCCTACACTCACAACCTTTCCCGGATGGGTTAATTGTCTGGTGTAGTCTTGTGTGTGACTGTGGGTACATACCTGGAGGAATGCTGACAGTTTCTTCGCTGTTGTCCTTCTTAGGCACCGTCAGTTGGGACATATTGGAAGATGGCGGAATCCGCCGGTGTACCGACCGCTGGTGGACCTGTTGACAATGGAAGAGCGACATGTCATCGTGACCTACCGGTTTGACCGTGCCACAATCCAGGAACTATGTACCCAGTTGGAGCCAGACCTGATGTCACCCATCCGCCATCCGACTGGAATCCCCCCTGACGTGCAGGTGCTGTCAGTGCTCCATTTCCTTGCAAGTGGGTCTTTTCAGACAACAGTGGCCATGGCATCAGGGATGTCCCAGCCTATGTTTTCAAACGTGTTGTCCAGAGTGTTGTCTGCCCTGCTGAAACACATAAGGAGATACATCATTTTCCCTGAGGTGGCGGATTTGCCTACAGTGAAAGGTGACTTCTATGCCGTTGGACATATCCCCAACGTCATAGGTGCCATTGATGGGACCCATGTAGCTCTGTTCCCCCCCGCAGGAATGAACAGGTGTACAGGAACAGGAAGAGTTATCATTCCATGAATGTCCAGATGGTATGTTTGGCAGACCAGTACATCTCGCAGGTAAATGCTATGTTCCCTGGCTCAGTGCATGATGCCTACATCCTGTGGAATAGCAGCATCCCTGATATGATGGGTGAACTCCAGAGGCACCGTGTATGGCTATTGGGGGACTCTGGTTACCCCAACCTGTCCTGGCTACTGACCCCAGTGAGGAATCCCAGGACCAGGGCAGAGGAACGGTACAATAAGGCCCATGGGCGGACTAGGAGGGTGATCGAGCGGACGTTTGGCCTCCTGAAGGCCAGGTTCAGGTGCCTCCATATGACAGGTGGGTCCCTATTCTACTCACGAGAAGGTGTGCGACATCATCATAGCCTGCTCCATGCTCCATAACTTGGCATTGCGACGACAGGTGCCTTTTCTGCAGGAGGATGATCCAGATGACGGTGTTGTTGCAGCGGTTGATCCTGTGGAGCCTGTGGACAGTGATGAGGATGAAGCTGATGAAGATGAAAACGACAACAGGGAGTCAGTCATACAGCAATATTTTCAATGAGACACAGGTGAGTACAATTTAATGTTTCACATTATATTACATTTCACACGTCTACCTCTTTTCTGTACCTACATTTCACTCCCTATTTGGTAACTGAGTTGTCCCCTTCCATTTCAGTTTCAGTAATGTGGTAACCTACGTGTCAACAGCTTGCACCCTTGAAAGGCTTGTGATGAGTGACATTGGTATGTTGACCTTCCAATGGGTAACCTTTTTTAACACTGTAATTGACAATACAAAGTTCACAATCATTGACTGACTCCAATATTATTGAGGTTTCAAGGGTGTTTATTGAAGTGCATAAAAATGTAGGGGGGTTGTGAAATGGGGAGAGGTCATGGTGGAAGAATGTCCATGGCAGAGTCCAGTCTATTAGTCTCACAGGTACATTGCACATCTGGCCATTGGAAGTGGAGCTGGGGCAGTTCCAAGCTGGACAGGGTAACAAAGTGGGACAGTTGGGGGACAATCAGGGTGGTCTTATTTCCTGGCGGGGGTCTTGCCATCTTGCTCTGTCCTGTTCCTGGATCTCAGGGCCCGCTTTCGTGGTGGTTGTCCGTCTGCAGGGGGTAGGGTGCTGGTGTGTTGGTCCTGTGGCGGGGCGTCCTGTCCACTAGCGCCGGCGGAGGTGGTGGGCATTTCATCGTCCTGCCTAGTGTCAGGGGCCCCTTGGAGTGCCACGGTGTCCCTCAAGGTCTTTTGAATGTCCGTCAGCACCCCTACGATGGTGCCCAGGGCGGAGCCGATGGTCCTGAGCTCCTCCCTGAACCCCAAATACTGCTCCTCCTGCAGACGCAGGGTCTCCTGCAACTTGTCCAGTACTGTTGCCATCGTCTCCTGGGAGTGGTGGTATGCTCCCATGATGGAGGATAGGGCCTCGTTGAGAGTAGGTTCCCTTGGCCTGTCCTCCCTCTGTCGCACAGCAGCCCTCCCAGTTCCCCGGTGTTCCAGTGCCTCCGTCCCCTGGACCGTGTGCCCGCTACCACTGTCCCTGTTGTTGTTGGGGTGGTGGGTTAGCCTGGGTGCCCTGTAGTGGTGGACACACCGCTGATTGACCTGTCCTGGGTAGGGAGGTATGGGCCCGCTGGGTGGGTGATGTGCTGGTGTTACCAGAGGGTGTACGCTCAGTGTTGGGCTGTGGCTGGGCAAGGGGAACCGACTGTCCTGAGGCCCACGATGGTCCGGGCTGGTCATCAAGATCCAGTAGGGCAGAGCTGCTGTCGTCACTGTGGGCCTCTTCTGGGGGTGGGGTGGTGTTGTCTGGACCCTCTGGTGTGGTGACGTTCCTTCGGGTTCCTGCGGGGGTATAAGTACATGATTATTGCATGTGTGTGTTTCATGGTATGCAATGGTTGGGTGTGCGTGAACCCCAGTGCAGGCATTCCTGTGTGGGGGCTTGTGTGGTGATGTTTGTGGGGTGGTGTGGGTCTGTGCAGTGGGCATGCTTTAGTGATGGGTGTCCATGCTTAGTTGTATTATGCAGGTCTTGGGGTTGGGATGGGTGGTTTGTGTTATGGGTAGATTAGTGAGGAGTTAGGGTGATGGGGGAGGGTGTGAGGGTGGGAGGGTGGGGGTGTGTGATAGCATGAAGGTAGGGTGGGGGATATGATAGTGAAGATTTGACTTACCAGTGTCCGTTCCTCCAATGACTCCTGCGAGGCCCTCAGGATGCAGGATGGTCAAGACTTGCTCCTCCCATGTTGTTAGTTGTGTGGGAGGAGGTGGGGGTTCGCCGCCAGTCCACTGTACCACGATGTGGTGCCTGGATACCGTTGAACGCACCTTCCCCCGTAGGTCGTTCCACCTCTCCCTATTTCTTGGGTGCTGTCCCACAGCGTTGACCCTGTCGACTATTCTTTGCCATAGCTCCATCTTCCTGGCTATGGATGTGTACTGTACCTGTGAGCCAAATAGCTGTGGCTCTACCCTGATGATTTCCTCGACCATGACCCTGAGCTCCTCCTCGGAGAAGCGGGAGTGTCTTTGGCGTGACATGGGGTGTTGTGTGTGATGTGTGGGGTGGTGTATGTGTTGATGAGTGTGGTGAGTGTAGTGGTATGTGATGTTTTGTGCGTGGATGTTGTGTGGGTGATGGTGTAGTGTGCCTCTGTGTGATGGTGTTATCTATTCTGTGCTGTGTCTCTCTGGCCTTCGTCTCTAATTTGTGGTCGTAGGGGTTTGTGGGTGATGTGGGTGTGTGTTTTATATTGTGTTGGGTGTGTGGGAGTGGTTTGTGTATGTGTATCAGGTGTGTGTGTTTGTAATTGTCCAATGTGGCGGTGTTTTGAATGTGTGTGTGTATTTTGAGCGCAGCGGTGTGTACCGCCAATGGAATCCTGCGGTTGAAAGACCGCCGCGTGGATTCGTGTGTCGTAATAGCATGGGCGTGTTTCTGTTGGCGTGGAGGTAGAGGATTTGTTTCCGCATATTTATCGCTGACCTTTGGTGTGGCGGACTTGTGTGGGTGTCTGAATTTCGGCAGAATCTGTGATGTGTGTCATAATACCTGTGGCGGTTTCCCACCGCCGCGGCGGTGTATTGGCGGTCTTCTGCACGGCGGTAAGCGGCTTTTACTGCCAATGTTGTAATGACCCCCTTTCTGTCCATGGGAAATGGCTATGCAGATCAAATCGCAAGGTTTTGCGCATTGAACTGTATATTATTCAAGGAGCAATGGGAACTAGTACCACAAACTGAAAATGACACACGTCTGAACCTCGCATTACGGGTGGTTGACACGTTAGATGAGTTAAAGTACATTACAGAGTCGTGCAAGCAAAGAGGAAAAACGCTCTTGGCAGAGAATGCAATGTGTACAAAGGGCGGATGATCTGTGGGTTTCAGAGGAGGGGAAACTAGTCTTGCCAAACAGTCTTCTATCTCAGTTTGCCAGGCTATACCACGGACACGCTCACCTTGGGAGAGATGCAATGATCAGGTCATTCAAAATCGATTGGTTCAACCCAAAATTCAGACATGCTGCCGAGGTCATTTGTCACAGGTGCATCATCTGTCAACAGATGAATGCCGGAAAAGGAATTGTGGTAACCATGAGCCACATTGGGAGAGCTGGCGGTCCATTCAGCAAGATACAAATGGACTTCATTGAAATGCCTGTTTGTGGAGGATTGAAGTACGTGTTGGTGATCGTGTGTGTTTTCAGTCACTGGATTGAGGCATACCCTACACGTAGAAATGACAGTCTTACAGTTGCAAAATTACTACTTAGGGAACTGATACCAAGGTTTGGGTTTCCGGTCTCTATAGAGTCAGATAGGGGCAGACACTTCGACAATGAGGTGATTAAACTCCTGTGTGCCACATTTGACATCGAACAAAAGCTGCATTGTAACTACTGCCCCGAAGCATCAGGACTAGTAGAACAAATGAACGGTACTTTGAAATCGAGAATGGCAAAAATGTGTGCAGCTACCAATATGAAATGGCCAGATGCATTGCCTTTAGTGCTGATGTCAATGAGAAACACCCCAGACAATAAAACGGGATTATCACCCCTTGAAATCCTCATGGATAGAGCTATGAGATTACCAGCAGTACCTGCAAATGCTCTAGTGAATATTACAGATGATATGGTGTTGGACTACTGCAAGGGTTTGGCTGATGTGATTCGCTCTTTCTCTCACCAGGTGGAAGCTAACACATTGCCACCGATTGGCGATCCAGGCCACTCTCTACAAGCTGGTGACTGGGTGGTTGTCAAGAAGAACGTGAGAAAGTCGTGTCTGGAATCACACTGGAAAGGGCCATATCAAGTAATCTTGACAACTACTACTGCTGTAAAGTGTGCCGGAGTTCCAAACTGGATACATGCCAGTCACACAAAGAAGGTAACGTGTCCTGCTGAAGAGGAACTTGAAGTTTCTGGTACAACAGCTTCAGGAAGAGAAGTCTCAGGGCCAGAAAACAGTCAAGAAGGAACTTAGACTGCCGGAGGGCCCACTGAGAACACCCTTGTCCCTCAAACAGTCAATGAGCTCGGGAGAGGTGACAGAGTGCCCATCTCAGTAGAGGCATCAGGAGAACTAAATCAAGGAGAGGTTCTCCCAGATGTAGACAGATACGGGTTAGAACTCGAGCCCGGTACAGACCCAGACGAAGAAGGAGAAGGAGAAATTGTAGAGAGAAATCAGAGGGTGTCAAAGTCTCCTGAGCCAGCTGCAGGTCCATCAAGTGAAAACGCCATATCACAAGAGGAGGGTACTGTCCAGCGTCCTGAAAAGACACACCAAAAGAAGACGCATAAGGGTGATAACTGGCCAGAGAAACCACTCTTAAGGATAAGAGTCACGTAAAGTGAAATAATAACAGAGGAAAACGATACATCCTGAGTGGAAGACCTAAGTGAAGGAGAACAGCAAGGTGAACGAAGACTGAAAAGAAAGAGAGTCGCAAACAGAAGGTATACAGGTCCTGAATGGGCGTATGCTACGACATCTGAGTGGCAACAAGAATTTCTAGCATTCTGTTTCGATCGAGAAGTACCAGGCCAGTACTACGGTACCTGAACTAATTCAAAGAAAGATTTGGTTAAAATTGAAGATTCTGAAAACTGAAAAGAGACTTTATAAATTACCAAAAGTGACACTAGAACCGGATTGACTCTTGAAAAAAACCTGATTATGACAAGCTGCTAACCTGATTTGACAAAAGGGGGTCCTGGAGTGAGTGAAGACGCTGTAAATACACGCAGAGAGCAGGAGAATATTCTAAATCATCCTTAAGTTGATTGTCGATCTACTATCTGATTCTATACAGACATGGCTTATAATAGAAGCAGTAGCAAGGGAAGTAAAGTGTGTGGTTGGCTAGGGCTTATAATAGGTATTGTCTGTGCAATAATAATTGTGGGAGTGATTGTGGGAATGCCATGGATAGAGAAAGAGACCATTAATGCTACTTCAAAACCTGAAATTACAACACTAACACCGTGGGAGAGATTTGAGCAGGATGCAAGACACTTGCATGAGGGAACTAATTCAAAAGGGGAGCTTTCTACTAATGTCTTCTATCGCTTGCTAAATGAGTATGTGGAAACCACGGACGCGAAAGATTGTTATGTGTGTACTAAGATTCCCTCATCTGTGCAGGAGGGAGTTACTTATCATAGCCTTCCCTTAACTTACGGGATTAGTTGCAGCTTGCTATTAACAAGGTTTTATAATCAAGAGCATGTGCAATACTTTTACTCAAATCTGGATGTTGTGTTTTCTTTTGTACCTGTGATTGAATTCTTAAATAAATTAGCTAAGGAACATGATATAAAAATAGTTAGAGGATTCTTTGAGCCAACGCTTACATTTGGAACTGCTTATGCACATCTCAATAATTTGACTTACTTGCTATCGCCTGTAGAGAAAAGCTTTTTAGATCACACTGATGATAGACGCAAAGCATTGAAGGAAAGATTAGAAAAAGGGTTAGAAAAATGCACATATGTAAATGATTATGCTTACACTGCAATTAAAACACAAGGCAAACTAGCTATAGATGCATTACATGTAGGTAGACTTTGTATATATAGGCCAAAATCTGAGCAAGACAATTTGTTTGTGAGAACGAGTGAATGTAGACATGTGTTTTTGTTTCAGAGTAAATGGACATTTATGTTGAATGGACAGGATCCAGCGATCCCTGGGATTTATGACATCTGTGGGCTAAATGCTTATTACCGTCTCCCTAAGGGATGGTATGGGACATGTTATTTGGGAATAGTTTTCCCAAAGATTTACCAGATTGATGACTTAAAACAAATACCTAAAATGTCTGAATTACAACATCCTAGACAAAAACGAGAATCAGTGGCGGCTGTCATTGGTGATATATTCGGAGCTATAATCCCTTCAGTGAGGGTTATCTTGAATTCCATGAAAATTCAAAAGTTGTCTACTATTGTGGATAACATTCTGACAAATTTCACAGGGGCTATACTCCTGATGGATACTGAACTTGCTGCAGAAAGAGCTATGACTCTTCAAAATCGGCTCGCTTTAGACATTCTTTTAGCAAAGAGTGGAGGGGTCTGCAAGATGCTCAACGAGCGTCATTGTTGCTCGTTCATTCCGGACAATAGTAAAAAGATTAGAATTATGCTTACTAACCTTACTAGAGAAAGTACCGATTTGAAGGATTTGAAGGAACTTGGTGTCTGGGAGAAATTTGGAAAGGGAATTGCCAGAGTAGGGAGCTGGTTTACCAATATTTGGAATGGGCTACTTGCAAAAATACTAATGGATCTATTAATTGTTTTGGCCTGTCTATTAGGATTGTGGGGAGCATGCAAAATTAATGACAAATCAAGAAAAATTGGACTAAAAGAACTAGAAGAAACGAAGAAAGTGAAAGAGAGAAAATGTTCAATGAGATTTGAGAAAGTTCACATAAAGGGCAAGATGTTGAAATGCGCATTATGCGCATGGTGAAAAATTAAAGGTGAAAGGCAAGGGAAACGTTGGTGTGATGACGAGCATCATCAGAGGAGGGACTGAGAGAGCGTAGTTTAAATATTACATATACTAAAAGTGAAATGCTTATATCAATGATTAATGATGCTGCATAGAAAACGACAATAATTAGTGTTTTGCTTAAACACGCATCTGAATTACGACTATAATGTGTGTGGTCACAAATATATACGTGAACTAACATTGATGAGTAAAACTGTTCATGCTATGATTTATATTAACATTTACGATATCGCATTTATATTAAAATTTTCATAGGCTTTAATTTAGCGTGAGTTTTAGATTTAGCTGCCTAGCTCTCATATTAAAGCATTTTCTCTGTTTTTCAGTGTGCTGACTCGCAAAGGGCCATGACCCTGCATTTGTTCCTTTTCTTCATTTTATGTATCCATACAGATTCAGTTCTCATCTGCATGCTAGCTGCCTTAGTATGAATTCAAATACACTTTTGAAACAAAAGTAGATTAATGTAATGTACAAGGACATTAGACCATGGACAAAGGAACTCATGACCGAGAAGACGTGCCAAGTGGTGAAGAAACCCCCCGGATGTGCCACCTCCGAAGACGTCAATTATGAAGACCAATCAAAGTGTTATAAATTATCGTGGGGTGGCAATTGGTATTACCTAATGTATAATTTGATAGGTGAAAGATAGTGGGGTATAGTGAATGTCCAATAGAATTTTGGGGGAAGATATTACAAAAAAGGGATCAAAACTCATGTCACAGAAGGGACGTTAGAACTAGGTAGGGAATGCTATTGATTTTATCCAGAAACTCTGTCACTCTGTTAGGTGACTTTGAGACTTAATAAACCATCCTCACCCATAGACTGCCCCTTTACGCTTTTCCTCCTTATGAGGGAAGTGTCCCCTGTCCTTTAGATGAGGTTAGACTGATGGCGATTCGACTGATGTACTGAAGACGAAGACTGATCCTATGTGCTGACCTAATCATTGGAGGGTAATTATGACAATGCGATTTGTAATTTGTCTGTTTGCTTTTCCTTTCTAGGTACCAACTGCTGATTTTTGAATAGAGGCCATAGTTAGATGTTTTCTAAATTGATGTTCTAAATTATTTTGCATGAAGCTCAACATGCTGATGCTAGTTAGTGGTTAGGATAGGTGATCCCTCTGACTGACGCAAATAGACAAAGACTGATGTTACGCTATGCTGAACTGAGACTTACATGATTCTGATGTATGTTCACGCCGTGCTATGTTCTTATGTTTGTGATTCTTGCATTAATGAAATCTTATCACAGTTGTCATATTGTGACTATGCTCTTATGCTTCTTGATTTTGAGATTGACACTTCTGCTAGTAGATTGTAATCAATAGGGAATAAAGTACATAAAATTCTATCAAAAGGTGTGGTTATTCATGGCTGAAAGGTCATGGTTGCGTCGACAATTTGATTAATGTCTTTGTCCAAAGTAAGGTGCATTGTGGTGATAAATATTGATGAAATTATTGATGTATTGCTTGACATATTAATCAGTTATCTCGTCCTACGGTGTCTCACCACTGGGTCACAAGATTCATTGGCCTAAAACGAGTCCTAATGTGTATAAATTAACATGAAAGGACGCGTTAACAAAGACATGACGTTTTTACCATAGAAGGTACCTTTACTATTGAGCTCTAAAGTACCCTTAAGAAAAGATTGAAAGATCCTCGAAAACAAATGGAGTCCTCAGCAATGCCTGCTGTTTATAAAGTTGCATGAGGAAGCCGTGAAAAACAAAATCGGAATCTCAGATGCAAGGACTGAAAGATACCCACGAGTACCTCAAATTCCAAATAAGCCACCAGGGGAACTCACTTAGGGCTTGTTTCCCCGCTGCACAGCTACCTCCTCATTTTTGCCCAAATTAACTGTGATATTCCAAAACCAGGAGAGGTAAAGGGGGAGGATATACTAGACGTTTTTAGCTTTCCTATAACTGCCAGAAATGCTGGGGCTACAATGCAAGGAGTACCTGAAAATTGTGCAGTTCTGGTTGATAGGCTGGTGAGGAGGCCCAGGCAGAAAGTGTGCCGGCAAGCACAAGGAGAGAGGTAAGGAAAGCATGAAAAAGTGATAGATCACTGGATGATAGAATGACAATCGCAAGATGAGAGACTGACACAATGGCACATCACTTACCACCCAAGATAATGAGCTCATTCTCACCCCAATGATCCAAAACACATATTTGGACTTGTCCTGTATGTCATGCGGTAGTAACCAGGATGGTGTGAGTCTGACTGCAAAGCAAAGGTCAACAGATCTTAATAGTGCTTCAGGATCCAGAAGGTTTGCCCCTTGAGCTAGAGATGAAGACAGGTATAGCTCAAATGACATTTCCCACAGTCCATCTGTTGCCCTCCTAGCCTGGAAAGAGTATCCAGGCCTTGAGCAAAAGAGGGGTGAGACACCACCCATGTTCCCTAGTCTTCATCTAATCTCCTGAATATCATTTGACAATTTCTCATGATACAGGCTAAACCCTAACATTTTAGGGAATAATTGAAAACTGTTTTCGAATGGTACAATCCAAACTTGTGTCGATGTTAAACAATAGCTACTCATCATTATGCCAGGGGAGGTAAAATATTGCCTGATGATCAAAAGTAATTGGCCACGTCAATCAACAGAAGAAGGAGCTGATCTCATTGCAGCTATTATTAAAGTGTGACTTATTGAAATAGATTGGTCTAAGTAAGCAAAACAATGGGGAAGTCCGCACTGATTTCCTTGATCACAAGAAAGCAGTTTTACATTGTTATTCCGGTATTGCACGTGATGTAGAAACTGCTCAGGAGGCTGGTGGAGCTGCAAGGACATCCACTACCTAAAGTACAGAGGTGTTGAAGCAGATATGTTAATTAAGAAAATTATTAATGATTTATACGTTATTACTTATGGCAAAATGTGTAGAGAAAATAATAATAGAAAATAACTTGCATGTTTGAAAAATGTGCCCTCGGGGTATGATCACCATGTGTACTAAAACAACATAAAATGTGCAAAATAATGAAAATATATGAGAAAAATTTAGTAGTATGTCACAATGAGATGCATAATCTCTGTTTTGTATTATTGAGTTAGCTGAACTAAAGGCCTAGTTCCACTGGCCCTCGCTCGTTTTGAAACATGAAGAAATCAGACGCCTTGCAAAGGACTGGAAATCGTGGACTGCAGCCTTGACCCATTCGAAGTTCAAGTTATCTAGCTAGAATTTTCTGCAATGTACCGACAGACAGGAGATGATGAAGACAATTTGATACAATTATGTGTACATCAGGCTAAATGTACTTTCCCAGGACTTGAACAATAGAAGCACTGACTGGAGAGACATATGCAACAATTTTGATACCTGAAGGGCTGGATGATGAGGGCATCGCAAGAAGAACCAATCCGTTTCGTGTAACTTGAATTTTATGAAAATTAGTAGATTTTGTAAATAAAAACTACAGGTTAAAGTCATATCTGCTGACTGACTCACCAATAAGCAATTAGGAGATGGCCTGGGAGACCCTAATAAAAAGTCATGACAAGGGGCTAAGACTTCAGAATTTAGGAGAATTGCGAGAAGAAATTGATGACGTCAGGAGACGCTGTCCAAGGTGCTAATATTGGGTTCATACTCTGTGAGCCTGATCCGTAGCTGACTGATTGATGACTTGGAGATGAAGACTGACTTGTTGCTGATCCATCCTGGATAGGTAGCTATGAACATGTGACTGATGCTTTTATGCCTTTTCTTCTAGGTAGCAACTGCGCTGGATTATAGAGACTCTCACTTAGGTAGATTTTTTTAAATTAACGTTTTTTTCCAAATTGTTTTCGCATGAAGACCCCCACGCTAATGCTAATCTTGGTTATGTAGGCTGTTAGGGGTGACGCTGACAGAGACAAATGACTGACGAACTTAGTTGCTGAACTGCATTATTAATGCTGGTATTAATAGTTCATGGTACTGCATTGTCGCATATGTTTTCTTGAAAAGTAATGTCTTCTATTAATGAATTAATAAAGTTTGATTTGAATAAAGATTGAACTAACGGATGAATTAGAATTGCAATCAATAGGGAATAAACATTGTTAAACTTTCCTTGTGTAGTGGTTATTCTTGCTGAATATCGGTTATAGTTGTTTTTCATAGAAAGTCTTGTTTATTGATGCTCGCTACCACTCCAGTAGTCAATGCATGACTAGGATACTCCATGGGATTCAAAAGGTTAATCGACCTATATGCGTCCCCTTGTAAGTTTACTAGGCGTGCTAGCAGGAACAATTGAGAATGATACATATTGGTTGGCAAAACAAAAGTCTTAGGAGTTGATTTCAATTGTAAATCATTGTGTTGACGTGCAAATACACAAGAAAGAATTTACTGAACTAAAAACTGATGTCTTTACAAACACAATCCTTTCAACAAACGCTAAGAGGGAGGGGCGGAAGAGGTAGAAGGAGGTAGGGTGAAAAGAGGAGCAGGAAACAGGGATAGACAAAGGGTGGGGAAGAGGAGAAGTGTGGTGAGCTGGTAAAAATGGAAGTGAGAATATTGATATTTGCCCATGGGTTCGCATGAACAGCCTGAACAATCTGACTAGCTAAATCCCACATTGAATCGATAATTGGTATTTCTATGTAAACTTTGATTGCAGCAAATCATAAAAGGAACGCATATCTGATGTATATAATTCACTGAAAGCTAATTTCATGTCTTATTAATATTGGGAATAGGAGATCACCTATCCCTTTTTAACTCTCTTGGACAAAACAACTGATGCAATAGGCATTTCTAAAAAACTTTCCTCATTGCATGACCTATCCTATGTCCATTTCCTTAGGTCTAATTACAAAGCATCAAGCTTTCTTTCTTCCTGCAAACCTGCAAGGGAATTTTAATTCAGAGTGTGTGAAATTTCTGAAGTTTGCTTTAATGAAATTACATGAAATTTCAGCAAATTACATAAATTACACATAATTAAATGAAATGCAAATCTGTCATTTTACACTATTTTCCCGCAAAATGCATCCTCATATAAATTTGTGGTACAAAGATGCATTTAAACAAAAGATCAGAAACAACAGCTCTCACAGTCTGTTGTTCACGTTTGTTCACACATTTCATGGTAAATTATCACATGAATAGTACGTACTGATGCAAAATGGAGTGATTGCTAATTTCAAGAACTATGCGTAATATGCTTAATGAAAAATTACCAAAATTACCCAAATTACGCTGGCCTAATTGAACTTAAACCCAGTCCTAATTTTCATGGTCCCAAAAAACATAAACAATACTGCCATGTGGTATAAAGAATCACCTTTTATCTTTTCATTAGCACTTAAGAAAGATCTAGACTCCCTGGTCCTCCCAGTAGGGTCATCACTAGTTAAACATGTTGTTAATTTGTTGGTTGCTTCTGACTCATTGGATTATGCAAGCTAAGCTCA
Source organism: Pleurodeles waltl (assembly GCF_031143425.1). NCBI lineage: Eukaryota > Metazoa > Chordata > Amphibia > Caudata > Salamandridae > Pleurodeles > Pleurodeles waltl. Next base: position 1,151,172,849 of record NC_090447.1, on the reverse strand, counting down.
CTATGTGATCACTGAATTAGCTAAGGAAGGGCACAAAGTGTTCAAATAAAAATTGCATTTATATTTACTAGGTCTATAATATTTAGGTCATGAGACTTTGGCTGGAGAGGGTCACCTGTCCTGAAATTGAATCAAAGCCATCCATAACCTGCCCCATGGGGCTGCACTATGTTGTGGCTGTATGTATAGAGTGAATTATGGGATACACAATATTGCCACAACTTTACAAGGTTTTATCAGGAAAAACACCCCAAGCCCTTTTCTTGGTTCAAGGAAACAAATATCTTCTATGACTTTAAAACACTCATTGCCCTGTGCACCATCTTTAGGCTTAGCCTCAGCAGCAAAATGATCAGGAATGACTTTCATGTTAAAGGTTTGCTTCATATCGTCCAATTTCCTTCAAAAGGCTCCTGTTGCTAAGTGTGCTGCTCACCGAACTACCCAGGATGAAGTAACTAACGTTAACCTTTTTAATGATTTAAAAGACTACATTGTCCCCCAACGCTGAAAGCAGCCATATGTTTCTTAAACTGTGGAGTCCCGAAAGATCTTGCTGAATTACAACGGTGTGCCCAAGGCAATAAAAAGTATATGAATTAAATGCAACTGTCAAATAGATCCTGATGTAGTGTGGCAAGACAAACAGGGCTGTGTGGTTCCTCCTAAGATGTTACTCTAAAATTTGACCCACGTTTACCATGGTATTGCTCATGTCAGATGGCGTGGTTCACGTCACACATATTCATTGCTTTGCACCTCATTTCCTTTCAATCACCCAGCAGTAAAGTCACATGTGTGCTCTTTATCAAGCCTGCAATGTTGTTAAAGGTATAAAAACATCTCTGGTTCCACACCCACCTTCATGGGGCTCCTTTGTTCATATGAAAATGTTTTTTATCCAGATGGCATGATGTCAATCTTATATTGATGTGTATGTGTCTGAAGGAGCGTAGCTCTTATACTCAAAATTAAATGAAATGTTTATGAACTAATGCATAATAATGCTGCATAGAAAATGTATTAATGTGCTTTTGCTAAACGTGCGCTTGAAATGTGCCCATGGGGAGTGGCCGCCAATATGTATTAATTGATTAATGAAACTGACTAATAATGAAAAATTATACATTAATATATGATTCTACACTAATAATAAAAGTTATATGTTAAAGTTTTGCCAATAAATCATTAGGCTTTAGTTAGCATGAGTCGAGGCCTAGCTGCCCGGTTTCATATTAAATGTGTTTTTCTAACGTGCAGTGTGCTGACTTGTTGAAGGACATGTACTCGTACTTTTCCAAAGCTAGAAGATGAGTGTAACCATAGTAGATCCGTTCTCATGAAATTCGACTTGCTCAAGGAAACATTTTTGCTGAATGCAACACTGTAGACTAGTTACAGGTACAAGGTCACCTAAACAGGTACAGACAATGGACCTACTGACTGAGGATGCAAGAGGACCACGAGAGCATGAAATCATACCGGACATTCTACCCGCTGGAGACGTCAATCACAAGAACCAATAAACTACTTGAGAACTGTAATGAGGTGACAAAATTTGATAGTAACACTTGAAAACCATTGGATGAAGATAGTGGGGTGCCAACCCTACCCAATCAGAAATTAGGGGACCGTACAACAGAAAATGGATAAAACCCTTTAACACGAGGAGCCATTTAGGAGATGCCATTGCAAACTTTTGTTATGACCCAGACACTTTGCCACTCTGCCTAGAGACTTTGCTGTTTGGTTCTTCAAACCATCCTCGCCCTTATCTTGCCCGTTATATACTTTTCCTCCTTATGAGGGAAGTGTTCCTTCTTACCCGTCTTGCTGAATTCCCTGGCTGATGGCGAATCAACTGATGTCCGGAGGACGAAGACTGACTCGGTATGCTGACCCATTACGGAGGGTAACTATATCATGATGAAATTGTAATTATCTGTTTGCCTTTCCTTTCTAGGTACCAACTGCTTCTTTTGACAGAGACCATAGTTAGATGTTTTCTAAATAGGTGTTACCAAATTGTTTTGCATGAAGCCCAACATGCCAATGCTAATTCGAGGTTAGTTAAGTGGGTTCACTAAAACGGACGCAAATAGACAAATGACTGCATCAATGCTTTGTTTAATAATGTGCTAATGATACTCTGCTAAGGTTAACCTATGTTGACGTCGTACTATGTTCTAATGTTCGTGATCTTTGCTTTGATGAAATCTTATTCGAGTTGCCATATTGTGACATTGTTGATGTGTTTTCTGGTTTTGAGACTAATAAACTTGCTAGTAGAGTGTAACCAATAGGGAATAAATATCATAAATCTTACTGTATTTTGTGTGGTTATTCATGACTGAAAGGTCATTTGGTGTTTTGGGTTTCTTAATGTCATTAACTAATTTGATTGATTTGTTATTGTGAATATTGATGAGGTTATTGATCTATTGATTGACATGCTAATTAGTTATCTCGTCTTAAGGTGCCTCCAATCAGGGTCAAAAGATTCATTGGCCTAAAACGAGTCCCAGAATAAGTAAATTACCCAGGAAGGGACGCGTTATCAGTTCTGGTAGCAGAGGACCGTTTAGGCCCTTTGTGGCCCTAGGATGAGGGACCATTGTTTTAGAAGTATTTTTGAAATTATGCAGATTGGAGAGATAATGTGCCCTTAAGTCCCAAATGACTGTCCTGGAATCACAGAGCTTGCCGAAGTGAGTTGGGTATGTTCTCGGCGTTCTAATGATAGGTATGCGTGACATAGAATTTGCGCTTGCTCAGCTTATGCATATGGCAGGTGAATTGTGAAGTCTGTGAGAATTCTAGGCCAGGTGATGTTTTAGTAGGAGTGGGCGTACTCCGCAGTATGAGAGTAGGGAAGTCGGCGAACTTCAGGTGAGTGTGGCGATTCGTGCTAAAAAATTGTCCACGTGGTTGTTGGTGATGTACGGACCCGGCGTGGTCTAAGACTCCGGAGTATATTGATAAGTGTATGAAGCACTTGGTTTATGTTGTAATTTGCACGGTTTAATAGGTCAATCGGGTGTGGTTGACAAGTCGAGTTTGAGTCAAAGTGTGTGAGTGAAAACCTTCGATGGAGATTTGGTAAGATCTAAAGTGCACTAGGACGAACCATTGACAAATCGAGAGTGAAATTTGCGGGTCACATTTTACTTGCGAGTGCGGGATCTGAGAAGGAGAGTGTAGCAGCAGAGGTTTCAAGTGAAATCTCTGTAAAGTTCTGAAGCAATTGTGTTACCCTTCCTGTAGTAAACAGCCAAATTTGAGTTTGTTGTTAAGGTGCTTGCAATATATTGCATTCGTTTTTTTTGTGGATCTAGAGAAAGAAAGACAAGCCGCAAGACTTTGTCAGCCGCAGTGTGTGTGAGTGTGACGTCATTGGAGCCGCTCTGGGATAGGTCAGCTAGTAAGAAGGATAGCGCACGGATTGGTAGCCGTCCGTGAGAGGCAATTGGTTGAGAAGGTAGGCGAAGAGAGTTCTGGGAACTAAAGTCACTTCCTGATTAGATTCTAAACAAAATAAAAGACGCAAAATGAAGTTTTTCAAAGCATTAAAGTGTGCTCCGAGGGGAGATGTGTACATTACCGCGAGTGTGGGGGAACCTACACCGCCAGAGGATCCTCCGGCTTATGCCGTAATGGAGGAGAAGGGAGTCACGCCATGTCTTTGGCTAAAGTAATGGTGCAAATTGGCAGAAAAAGATGGGTGTTTGGCGTTTCCAGAGAATGGAACCTTTAACATTGGTGTTCTAGAGAATTTGCGGAAAGCATTAAATGAGCAAAAGCTGCCTCCGAGGCCAGCTCAGTTTGAGGCATTAGCGATTTGGGAATAAATGGCCATACGACAGAGGCAGCAGAAATTTGAAAGAGGAAAGAGAAAAGCAGAAAAGACTCTAGCGGAGGCTAGATGGGATAGTGAGACCAAGATGTGGAGAAGGGAAATAATAGATGGAGTTAGGATGTTTCCGGCAATATCTCAAGAGGCCGAAACACAGGGAAGAAAGGCCACTTGTAAAACAGACAAGGGCTCTAGTAAGCAAAACGAGACTCAGAAGTCTTGGGTAGATGCAGACGATTCTGATGATGATGAGTTTCTCAATCAGTTGTTACATGATCGACCACCACCGTATGCTATAAATGACAATAGACCGAGTACTAGTGCCGGTCCTGTAAGTTCGACACAGAATCAGGGGATCAAGAATACAGTAGAGGCAAATAATGTTACCACATCAGCTCCGATACAGAATGGTGCTAGTGTATCCACTGCACCCGAGACGCAGATACAGTTGCAGCCACCACCAGTTCAGAGGCTCTACCCTGATGTCCCAGTATTAGAAATGACTACGAATTTGATGGTGCCCCCTGATCCAGTATACACGCGATCAAAATAAGTGCAGATTGAGCCAACTCCACATTTGATGCCCCAGCCGCAGCAACAGGTGGTCCCAAATTATACTTCGGTCACAGGACCGCAGTCAGCAATGAATCAGGCTACGGGAGTCAATGCCCCACTGGGATTGGGAACTGGACAGACGCCAGCTGCTATATCTTTGCCAATTACCATTGGCCCGCAGGTACCGCTGTAAGCCTAGTGTATGCGACCAAGGAATAATGACTCAAGAGAGCATAAGAGGAGGGTTTAAAGGCAGTTCTCAATGGATGAAACCGGGAGAACAGACAGCCGAGAGATCTAGATCCTTGTTGGACATCAGTCCGATTGGGGTTCCGTTATAAAACCATGAGACAAGCGGGTTTGGGTCTACTGACCCCACAGGTAATGAGTGCAAAGATGTCGCAAACTCTGATGGTACAAGCTGGAAATATCTCGTTGCAAGGTTTGACAGCACAACAATTGAATGAATGGTTAGGCAAGCTTAACACTCCACAGACTACCCCTGCGACAGCAGAGCAATCAGAAAGAGAGGAATGCCTGAATTTTGTGAGGTTGGGGGCGGAAGCAGCTGAGCTAGTAGAAGGGAGCATGGGAGTGAACAGGTTAGAATCATACACTGAAGCAGAATTAAGATTTCTGTGCCCGAAAATAACCAAAGAAGTGAGTAAGGTGCACCAGAGGTTAGCAAACTTGGCAGACAAATACGGCATAGACTTAGACAATACTAAGCATCTAAAGAGGAGTTATAGGTTAGACTTTGAACCTAAAGATTTTGATCATATGAGGTCCACTGGGATGAAGGCACACCTTAAAGAGATACTACAGAGTGCTCAAGTTTGGGGAGCTTTAGAGAAGTGGGAAGGCAGATGGGCAAAGAAGAGAGATAAGAGGAACAGTGACTGCCTGGAACAGCAGCAGGCGAAAGCTGCGCCAGACACGGGAACAATAAAGATGTTACCGATGAGAGAGACAGCTGGAGGGGTTCTAGTTCATGTACCATGGTCTAGAGGTGACATTTTGTCATTCACAAATGATTATCCCAGGTTGAGGGAAAAGCAGATAGAGTGGTATCAGCAAACGGATAGGTTTGTGAAGCTTGCAAAATGTCTTTGGGAAGACTTTAATACATTGTTTGAGATTATAGTCCCAGCTGATTTGTGGCTTGAGTGCAAGAGGAGTGTGGATTGGCCAACATCGGAACCGCCAAGGGACAGGGCTACAGGAGCACCGTCTCCTGAGGTGATGAAGCACTACTATAAGGTGATTGAGTTCTTAAAGCAGAAAGTGTCGCCGAAAGTTACCGACTGGCAGAAAATTGATTGAACGGCGCAAGAAGGCAAAGAATCGATACATGCTTACTATGACAGGTTGTTAAAGGCGTTCAAACACTACAGTGGCACAGAGGTCATAGAAACGAAAGACATGAATCACCTTGTGTTCAGGTTTGTTGAAGAATTAAGACCAGAGATTAGTTAGATGATTAAGAATCATTTGATCTGTTTGCAAGCGAAGCCGATTGATGAGGTGTTACAGTATGCAAAATACTGTAATGATGAGATTGAGTTGAAGCAGAGAAAGCTGAAAGAGAGGGTGATGCAAATCAAAGCAGCTCAAGCAGGGATGCAGGGGAATGGAGTGCAGCAGATGGTGCAGCAACCGCAAGGAAACAGAATGTTTCAGCCGCAAACGAGAGGCAGAGGTCATGGAGGTTTTGTGAACTGTGGTCCAGATTTGAATACTGTTGTGGTTAAAAATGACGTGCAAAGGATGAAAAAGATGTCACCATGCCAAGTATTTGGGGGCGTGGGACACTGGAAGCGGGAATGTCCAATGATGGTGCAGGATGGTGTTGTTCAACAAAGCAATGATGTCAGTGCATTTCAAAATGTGAGGGGTCCAAGAATGAGGGGTCCAAATCCGAACTTTCAGAATAACTTGGTTCAGATGCAAGGTCTCCAGCCTATGCAACAAATGCAAATGCCACATGTACTGTTACGACTCGGTCGTCCCATTTCCAGGGGGCGCTGTAAGGGGACTGTCAGAAGCCTGGGAATCACCTTGAACACCTATCTAGAGTCCCTTGCTGACTCCTGTTTGTTTCTCTTTTCTCCATGGTACACTTGTGTAGGACTACATTTGCTTCTTGGGACTGCAAATCCCATAATGCACAGCTTGGTAGTCAGGAAAACCCGGATTCTGTTTCCCATTGTTTTCAATGGGAGAAGTCCAGTTGCTCCTTTTCACTGGATCCTCTCCTCCAGGACTTGCAAGTGTCCGAAACCACACACACCTGAAACCTCTCCTGTGCAGCCCAGCTTGGAACTGCTTATAAGCAGACATTTCCTCAAGCTCCCTGTCGTGCAACGGACTTCAATTCCTTTGTGTTACAGACCACTTGTCGGATGGTGTTACAGTTTTGTTCTTGTTCTGTTCCAACCTGATCCTGTTTCCTGTTTCTCTGCCCTGCTCCTGATTGTTCCAGCCAGAGTCTGCTCCCTACTTCTTAGCCTTGTACCTGTTTGTTTCTTCCAAAGCCTGCTCCCTGTTTCTCTGCCCTGCTCCTGCCTTGTTTCAGCCTGAACCTTCTCTCTGTTTCCCAGTTCTGTTTACTGCTCATTTCCTACTCCCTGTATTCCAGTCCTGTCCTTGCCTGTTCCAGCCAGAGCCTGTTCTCAGTTTCCCAGTCCTGTCTCTGTCTGTCCCAGCCAGAAGTTTGCGCCCTGTTTTCAAGTCCTAGACCCGCCTTTGCTTCAGCCTGAGCCTGTTCCTAGTTCTTGCCTCTGCCTCTTTGTTTGTTCCCTTCTGTTTCTATTTCTTCTTGGTTCTTTGTATCTGGTAAGTGTTCTATCAGTCTTCACCAGTGTATACGTGTCCTCCTGTGTACTGGGGTTGGCTCCTGGTTTCCAGGAGGCAATTCCAGCCCCATCCTTGTCCAGTGTTATACGTTGTATTTCGTGCCTAACAGTGACAGTGTGCTATTGCTGTTTTCTCAGGAATCGCCACTGTGTTTCCAGCTGGACCCACAAGAGCGTGTCCTGTGTATGTAAGTACTATCCTTGTTTGTGCTCTAGGGTCCAGAGACAGAATCACTTCTGCTGCCTCCTTTCTATGGGGCTGGCAGGGTGACTATCTGTAAGAGCAAACTGCACAGAGGCATTGAGTTCCCTGTCACTGTGGGAGGTTCTGCGCCTTACTCTGTGTACAACCCCAGCGTGTTTGTCCACTGGTAATCTGTTTCCTGTTTGTTCACACAAGGGTTGCTCTGCTTTTACTTTCCTGTTTCCTGTGCCTATCCATAGCTGTCCTTTCCGTGTATGCCTTTAGCTGCTCCTCTGCCCCAGTGTACTACCGCTTTAGGATATTCGGTGGCCTCAAGGGGTGTCCCAACCAAAGTCCTGATCAGACCCGCCCGAAACCGTGACAGAATGCACGGCCCAAACATTTCAAGCTCCCCTGGCAGTAAAGGCACACACAAACCTAAAGGGCTTTCCTATCATGTTAAGACACCCCTTTCTACGCCTATACATTCTCTGAAATCCTCTAAAAAAGACCTTAGTTTAAAGGATAGACTTGTTAAAGAAAACCATAACTTGCAAGTTCAGTACTACACTGAGTGGCTTGCTAATCTTTCAATGATAGACTATTATGTTATTTGTGGCTATGACCCCCAGTCGCTGTCTGTAGAAGAATTACAAGGACGTAATGAGTTTTTGCAATATCTATTAGCTGAAGCCAGTAAGAATGTTCGTAACCGTGGAAGTGCTTTTGCTACCTCTGCACAAGACACTCACACTCAAGAAAAACTGGTTAATTCCTTGCCTCATGCTAGTGCATCCCAAGTTCACCTCCAGGACTCTGCCAAAACAAAGAACCCTGACACTGTTCACGAAGCCACACTAGGGATTCCCTTGTTTTCTGTTGAGTGCTTCAGCCCATCTAGGCCAGTTTCTCAGAATTCAAAGTGTTGTGCTGACTCTTGTAAAGCTCTACCAGTCACTCAGTGCTTTCAAGTCAGCAGGATAGAACCTGTGTCAAATGGATCAGTGAAGACTGTGGGATTCCTTAGTTCCACTCAAAAGGCTTGTGCTCTTCTCAAACCGGATGATAATACACCAGTCTCAATCCCTAAAAGCTCTGCAAAACCCTTTTCTATTCTGAGTGGGTTTGATAACAATATGGACATAGACACACTAAAAGAGCAGTTTTGGCAGATTAAAAGGCAGATATTGGACTTCTATGATGAATATGTTATAACATACACTAGAAATCTTGCCCGTGGGCTCTTTTCATCAATGCATATTTCACTGTTGCCAGAACCAGACATTCTGTTTATCTGTAAGGTAGAGGAAGTAACAGAGCAGCTGATGGAAACTACTGCAAGGCAATTTGAAAACTTGAAAAAAGAAAATGATCACCAGCTTTGGCTTAAAGAACAGTATGCTACTTTGTGTGCCTCTCCAAAGACTTCTATAGAGCAGATTGTCCCTTCTATTAATGACAGTCAAAAGACAGCTCCAGTTATAAATATATCAGCCTCTTCTTCAGACTCTCTCTCAGCTTGTAGTTTTCCAGAGAATATCCCTGTGCAGTTGACTGAATCTCTGACATCTCTGAGAGATTTGACACCTCTTGATTCAAAGGATGGATCAGAGTCTTCAGAAGGAAGTGTCTCAGCGCCTCTATCAGAACAAATAAAGCCAAAGGAAGAAGAGAGTTCTGATGCAGACTCCAATAGCTGCACCTTAAGAAACCAAGATATGACTTTACTGGAGATTAATGGCAAGTTGTGCACCAGTGTTGAAGAATCTGAATCTAGTGATGACAGTGGTTCCTGCCTTGCCGTGAACAAACCTGCAAATAGTGCTGTTCAAATGGCGCACACACCAACATTTTCAGATTGTGGGGATACTCCTGCCCTTTCAAACAATATCATAGAATTTTCAGATAATAAAGAGACAGTTCCTGTTTCAAGTGAACTAATGGATTTTTCTAACCGTGAAGAAATACCCGCAATTACTAAGAATGTAATGGACTTCTCAGAAAGTTTAAAAATCTCTTCTGTGTCAAAGCAAACTGTGGAGAATTCAGACAAGGAAGAAAGCCAGCAATCTGAAACTAAACAGCCTGTCATAAGAAATGAGAGCCTTCTCCTAGAACAGGACACAGTTGCAGCCTCAACCACTGATTCTGACTTGCTGTTCCCTGCCACTGCGTTTCCTGTTTCCAGCTCAACGGTTACTGAAGAACAGATCTCTGATCTACCAGTATCTGATTTTGATGTAAAACCAGCCACACCAATGCCACCTGCTGTGTCTCTGAAATTAAAGACTCCTGAAAACCAGCAATCTGAAACCGACGCTCAAGTACTGAAAGATATAATATGTCCCACTAAAACTAAAGACTTGAATTTGAATCTTGTATTCGAAGATCTGATGATAAGTACTGTTCTTAGTGTTTTATTGCAAGAAACCATCATCAATTCAAAGGCTAGAGCTGAAAACTTAGGTAACAGTATAAAGGTGATTTCTGAAGAGACTCCAGTTCTATTTCTTTCCAAAGAACAACCTTTCAGTGTTAACAGAGTTGAAGATCAACTACCTGTAGTAGAAACACTTTGCAAAGAAACCATTTCTGATACCATGAATACACCACAGAGCACTTGCAATGATGAAATCTCAGTCTTGTCTGAAGATCACCCTAAAGAATTAGTTTGTGGAACTTCTACATTTTCAGATGTTAATCCAGTTTCTAAAGACTTAAAAACTCTTGTTGATCCTGTGATTGATACTCCGAAGTCATCCAAAACTAAAGAAAATTCTGAATATTTGTTGTTCACCTTGAGAACACCAGTTACCCATGTCTCCCAAGTTTCTATGCTTTGCAAGCCTCAGACCACAATCAATGCAAATACTGCTGCAGAAACAGACATATCCTGCTTGTCGGAAGGAGTTACAGACCTTACTAATACGCCAATTATGTCCTCCAAAGAAGACAGTACTGAACAGGAAACGAAAGTCCTAAAGAATACCGCCCATGATGCAATTCCAGATCTCCTTGCTCCTGAATCCACTTCACCAGAAACCAACTCCATGCACTCCTCCCATATCAATCGAACAATAGAGAGGAAAGACATCGGAGCCCATATGGGTATTAATACATACTTTGCTCATTGGAAGTTTCACCTATGGCAGGACTGTAAACTTATCCACCAAGGTTGGTGTTGGATTTTCTTGCTGTTCCTCTTCAACTTTTTTCAGCCAAAGGATTGCCTTCTCTTCTTGAGCAGACTGGTGGGAGGGGGTATACTGTTACGACTCGGTCGTCCCATTTCCAGGGGCCGCTGTAAGGGGACTGTCAGAAGCCTGGGAATCACCTTGAACACCTATCTAGAGTCCCTTGCTGACTCCTGTTTGTTTCTCTTTTCTCCATGGTACACTTGTGTAGGACTACATTTGCTTCTTGGGACTGCAAATCCCATAATGCACAGCTTGGTAGTCAGGAAAACCCGGATTCTGTTTCCCATTGTTTTCATGGGAGAAGTCCAGTTGCTCCTTTTCACTGGATCCTCTCCTCCAGGACTTGCAAGTGTCCGAAACCACACACACCTGAAACCTCTCCTGTGCAGCCCAGCTTGGAACTGCTTATAAGCAGCCATTTCCTCAAGCTCCCTGTCGTGCATCAGACTTCAATTCCTTTGTGTTACAGACCCCTTGTCGGATGGTGTTCCAGTTTTGTTCTTGTTCTGTTCCAGCCTGATCCTGTTTCCTGTTTCTCTGCCCTGCTCCTGATTGTTCCAGCCAGAGTCTGCTCCCTACTTCTTAGCCTTGTACCTGTTTGTTTCTTCCAAAGCCTGCTCCCTGTTTCTCTGCCCTGCTCCTGCCTTGTTTCAGCCTGAACCTTCTCTCTGTTTCCCAGTTCTGTTTACTGCTCCTTTCCTACTCCCTGTATTCCAGTCCTGTCCTTGCCTGTTCCAGCCAGAGCCTGTTCTCAGTTTCCCAGTCCTGTCTCTGTCTGTCCCAGCCAGAAGTTTGCGCCCTGTTTTCAAGTCCTAGACCCGCCTTTGCTTCAGCCTGAGCCTGTTCCTAGTTCTTGCCTCTTTGTTTGTTCCCTTCTGTTTCTGTTTCTTCTTGGTTCTTTGTGTCTGGTAAGTGTTCTATCAGTCTTCACCAGTGTATACGTGTCCTCCTGTGTACTGGCGTTGGCTCCTGGTTTCCAGGAGGCAATTCCAGCCCCATCCTTGTCCAGTGTTATACGTTGTATTTCGTGCCTAACACTGACAGTGTGCTATTGCTGTTTTCTCAGGAATCGCCACTGTGTTTCCAGCTGGACCCACAAGAGCGTGTCCTGTGTATGTAAGTACTATCCTTGTTTGTGCTCTAGGGTCCAGAGACAGAATCACTTCTGCCGCCTCCTTTCTATGGGGCTGGCAGGGTGACTATCTGTAAGAGCAAACTGCACAGAGGCATTGAGATTCCCTGTGACTGTGGGAGGTTCTGCGCCTTACTCTGTGTACAACCCCAGCGTGTTTGTCCACTGGTAATCTGTTTCCTGTTTGGTCACACAAGGGTTGCTCTGCTTTTACTTTCCTGTTTCCTGTGCCTATCCATAGCTGTCCTTTCCGTGTATGACTTTAGCTGCTCCTCTGCCCCAGTGTACTACCGCTTTAGGATATTCGGTGGCCTCAAGGGGTGTCCCAACCAAAGTCCTGATCAGACCCGCCCGAAACCGTGACATGTACAACCAGTGCAGGTGCAACAAGTACAACAGCAGATCCCAATGGTACCTAGATAGCAAATGCAGTTGCCTTTAACTCCGATGGGACAGCAACAGGTGATGCTTCCTCAACAGGTCACAGGCCAAACAACGAGTCAAAATAATGCAGTACAACAGTTCCTATTGCGTGGTGAGAATGGAATAAACAATAAATGGTCGGATGACTGTTCGGATAGTGAGGAGTGCAGGCTTGCAGCGTCCCTAGAAGTAGATCAGAGAGGACCTTATGTGCAGAGGAAGGTGATGGGTCACAAGGTTTCATTCCTGGTTGACACAGGAGCTACACGCTCTACAGTCAGAAGTGCAGAGGTTTCAAAATTGCCGCTTTCAGGACGTACAATAAAAGTAGTGGGAGTGGCATATCTGCTCCTGACTAATCCGATTACAGATCCGGTCCAAGTCGAGATTGGTACCTTTCAGGGATTGCACACGTTTGTAGTCTGTGATTCAAGTCCCGTGTCCTTACTGGGAAGAGACTTGCTGTGTAAGACGAGGTGTTCGATCACCTGTTCCAATGAAGGAATTGAGGTGCAGACAACAGTGATGATGAAGGGGATGATGGTCAGATCTCAGAACCAGAGACGGAGACCACAGATGAGGAGTACCCTTTGATAAGCTTTTTCCCGATGTTCACAGTGACCGATTTGCCAGCAGAATTGAAGGGAACAGTCACTGAGAAAGTGTGGGATTTGACAGGAAAGGAAGTGGGACTGATAAAAGGAGTAGAACCAGTTAAAGTGGATGTGAAGCGTAATGCTGTGATTCCCCAGGTACCGCAGTACCACCTGACACAAGATGTCCTTATACAGGTGACGCAGATAATTGCAGACTTTGTGAAGCAAGGGGTCCTAAAAGAAGTGATGAGCAGCACATGTAATTCGCCAATAATGGGATTGAGAAAGCCTTGTGGGAATGTTCGAATTGTACAAGACCTGAGGAAAATTAATGAGATAGTGGGAAAATGTTGCCCAATAGTGCCAAATCCAGCCGTGATCATGTTTCAGGTTCCATGTGATGCAGAGTGGTTCACAGTCGCGGACCTGTCTCAAGCGTTCTTTTCTGTGCCTCTTCATGAGGATAGCCAGTTTCTCTTCAGTTTCAAATTCTTGGACAAGGTTTACAGTTGGTGTCGGATTCCTCAAGGGTTTTCAGAATCAACCTCCATCTTCAATCAGATATTGAAGAAGGATTTAGAGTCATTAGAATTGCCTTTTAATTCGACTCTAGTGCAGTATATTGATGATTTGTTGATTGCGTCCAAAACAAAAGATGACTGCAGGTATGATACTATTGCCTTACTGAATCATTTAGGAAAGGACGGACATAAAGGTGGTCATTACAACCCTGGCAGACGGTGTTAGACCGCCAACAGGGCGGTGGTAAAAAATTTGCAATTACGACCGTGGCGGAAACCGCCAACAAAGACAGCCACTTTAACACTCCGACCGCCACGGCGGTACAAACAAATAGCGCGGCGGTCACCGGCAACAGACAGGCGGGAGACAATGTACCGCCCACACTATTACAACCCACCAATCAGCCACCTTTTCCGGGGCGGATTCACCGCGGATAAAAACACTGCGGAAACAGGAATTCCGAAGGGAAAACGCTCACCTCTACACACCCCACGAGGAACGAGGACACCATGGACCCGGAACTCCAAATTCTCCCAGCGATAGTCTTCCTGCTCCTCTACCAGGAGCACAAACACCGGCGGCGAAGACCATGGTGAGTACTGCACCTACGACACAGGGGAGGGGGGAGGGAAAAAACAGGGATACACACACGCAACACGCAACACCCCCACCCCCACCCTCACCCACCACAACACACACACTAATGCATGTTGATACATCACAGTTACACCCCCAACCACCCCGGAAGAATGCAAAGACAATAGAAAATGAGTGTAACCATTGTAATATATTAAAATCAAGTAGGCAAATATATATATATATATATATACCATGTACAAAATATATACCAAGCATAGTAGTCCAGGTAGTGCTCCAATTAAGTCTGTGGAACACTGGGCCCACACAGTATGGGCGAGGCCCACACAAGATCCCCGACCATGACGGAGAGAACACTGCAGGGGCATCAGAGAGCAACGAAACAGGCACCTCAGGGGGAGTGAAAGGGGGGGCACCTCAGCCGCTTGAGTGCACGATGCCAAATCCACAAGGGGGCCACATGCCCACTGTACAATCCTGGGGAGTGCAAAGCCACAGTCTCTCAAGTCTCTACAGTGGGTGGGTTGCCCACTGTTCAATCCTGGGGAGTGCAAAGCCACAGTCTCTCAAGTCTATACAGTGGGTGGTTTGCCCACTGTTCCATCCTGGGGAGTGCAAAGCCACAGTCTCTCAAGTCTCTACAGTGGGTGGGTTGCCCACTGCTTTATCCTGGGGAGTGCAAAGCCACAGTCTCTCAAGTCTATACAGTGGGTGGGTTGCCCACTGTTCAATTCTGGGGAGTACAAAGACACAGTCTCTCAAGTCTCTACAGTGGGTGGGTTGCCCACTGTTCAATCCTGGGGAGTGCAAAGTCACAGTCCCTCAAGTCTATACAGTGGGTGGTTTGCCCACTGTTCCATCCTGGGGAGTGCAAAGCCACAGTCTCTCAAGTGGATAACAGTCTCCACTGGTTCTGGAGGGGGCATGGTGCCTAGAGTGCTTCATCCTGCTAAGGATAGAGGTAGTGGATGGATCTCTCCGAGGGGGCATGGTGCCCAGAGTGCTTCATCCTGCCAAGGACGGAGGTAGTGGATGGATCTCTCCTCTGGTTCTGGAGGGGGCATGGTGCCCAGAGTGCTTCATTCTGCCCGTGACGTACTCAGTAGCATCAGTGCCCTTTGCGCTCATGGGCCACCGGTGCATGAGACGGCGGTGCCCTGTTCAGCGGTGCTTGAGACGGCAGTGCCCTGTTCAGCGGTGCCCTGTTCAGCGGTGCTTGAGACGGCGGTGCCCTGTTCAGTGGTCTTGAGACAGTGGTGCCCTATTCAGCAGTGCTTGATGCAGCAGTGCCCTGTTCTGCGTTGCTTGAGGCGGTTGGTGCCCTGTTCAGCGGTGCGTGAGATGGCGGTGCCCTGTTCAACGGTGCTTGAGGCGGCGGTGCCCTGTTCAGCGGTGCTTGAGGCGGTGGTGCCCTGTTCAGCGGTGCTTGAGACGGCTATGCCCTGTTCAGCAGTGCTTGAGACGGCAGTGCCCTGGTCAGCGGTGCTTGAGACTGCGGTGCCCTGTTCAGCGGTGCGTGAGACGGCAGTGCCCTGTTCAGTGGTGCTTGAGGCGGCGGTGCCCTGTTCAGCGGTGCTTGAGGCGGCGGTGCCCTGTTCAGCGGTGCTTGAGGCGGCGGTGCCCTGTTCAGCGGTGCTTGAGACGGCTGTGCCCTGTTCAGCGGTGCCCTGTTCAGCGGTGCTTGAGGCGGCGGTGCCCTGTTCAGTGGTGCTTGAGGCGGTGGTGCCCTGTTCAGAGCAGAGCTTGAGACGGCGGTGCCCTGTTCAGCGGTGTTTGAGACGGCGGTCTCCATTGCAGTGACTCACCTGCTGGCGGACCTTCATGGCCCAGTGGGGCTTTTTCTGGCGGACCTTCATGGCCCAGTGGGGCTTGTGCTGGCGGTGGCCTCCTGGGCAGCTGGGCTTGTGCTGCTGGTGGCCTCCTGGGCAGCTGGGCTGGTGCTGGTGGTGGCCTTCTGGGCAGCTGAGCTGGGCTGGGCTGGTGCTGGCGGTGGCCTCCTGAGCAGCAGGGCTGGTGCTGGCGGAGGCCTCCTGGGCAGCTGGGATGATGGCGGTCTTCTCCGCCGTGCCGCTCTTCCCAGACTTGCTGACCTTCTTGTGCCCCTTCCCCACCTTGAAAGGTGCCGCAGCTGACTACACACTCCCACCTGTACCCCTGGGAGCGGCTTTGGTGGCAGGAGTCTTCCCCCTCTCCCGCTGGGCACTGGCCAACTTCTGATGCTTCTCAGGTGGGGGACTGTCGGTCCTGTAGCTCTGTGCCACACTGGCTGCCCTGTTGGCCGGTGCACTCCAGATTCCAGTGACTACAGGCACCACTGGTCCCGGAGATGTTGTGGCTGAGGTGCTAGTTCGGGACCTAGGAGATGGACGGGGGGGGAGGTGTGGGAAAGAGGTCAAGGTTGGACAGGAAAAGTTTTTGGGACACTCTGGGACTGGTAGCTGGAGGGGGTTTGGGAGTGGAGGAAGGGGTTGTGGTTGTAGGAGGTGTTCGTTTGCTGACTTTGGGTGAAGGTGCATGGGCTGGAGGCTGTCGTGAGGTGGATGGCTGTTGGGTGGGTGTGTGCCTGCGTTTCTGTATCTTCGGAGGGGGCGTCAAAGACACACTGGGAGAGGACACAGGGGACGTGTGAATGGTAGTGGGGGTAGTGACTGCACGTGAGCGGTGTGGTGGTGGGTGTGCTGGAGTGGGACGTAGTGGCTGTAGAGGTAGTGCATGCAGGTGTGAATGTAGACGTGACAGGGAGGGAGGAGGGAGACAAGGAGTAGGGGGACACAGTGGAGGCAGTGGATGTTGCTATGTCTGCATGTGTGCGATGCTTGCGTGAGTGCCTGTGGGATGTGTGATGCTTATGTTTGCCTGAGCTTTCCTTGTGTGTTGATGTGTGTGCATGCTGGTCAGTAGGTGTGCTTGGGATAGGCTGAGGTACAGGGGATTGGGTCTGGGGGACAGGAAGGGCCCAGCGGAGCGGTGCTTGAGACGGCGGGGCCCTGTTCAGCGGTGCCTGTCTTCACGGCGGGGCCCTGTTCAGCGGTGCCTTTCTTCACGGCGGGGCCCTGTTCAGCGGTGCCTGTCTTCACGGCGGGACCCTGTTCAGCGGTGCCTGTCTTCATGGCGGGGCCCTGTTCAGCGGTGCCTTTCTTCACGGCGGGGCCCTGTTCAGCGGTGCCTTTCTTCTCGGCGGGGCCCTGTTCAGCGGTGCCTTTCTTCACGGCGGGGCCCTGTTCAGCGGTGCCTGTCTTCACGGCGGGGCCCTGTTCAGCGGTGCCTTTCTTGTCTATCAATGGAGCCAGACCTGGCCAGGACTCCCTGCTTAGTAGGCCTCCGACCGTGCAGTTGCTGGACCCTCCTGTGACGGAGTCCTGGGCCCGTGGGTGTCCTCCGTCACACCCGGGATGGGCTTGTGGGGCCCTCCTGGTCCGCGCCCCTGCTGGCTGACTTCTCCGCCCTGCTGCCCTTGCCCTCCTTCGATGAGACTCTCTGGCCCTTGCCTGCCCTTGATGTTGTGGCAGGTGACGGGCCACGACTTTGCTCCTTGGGGGCAGCCGTGTCAGCCTTCTCACGGCGGGCCTTGTTTTTACGGGTTCTCTTTCCGGGGGGGGGGGGGGTTGGCTGTCCCCTTGCTGCTGGCCGATGTATCTGTGCTGGGAAAGGGTGGACTCCAAAACCCGTGCACAATGGTCAGACTTGATGCAGGGCTGGTGGTGGCTGAGGTGCTCTTTGGACTCTTAGCAGATGGAGGGGGTGGGTCAGGTGGTGCAAAGAGGTCAACTTTGGAGAGGAAAAGTTTTTTAGGAGCAATGGGAAGGGTAGGTGCAGTGGGTATGGGAGTGGAGGGAGAGGATGTGGTTGTAGGAGAGTCAGGTGTGCTGTCTATGGGTGCAGGTGCTTGTGACGTAGGCTGTCGTGTGGTGGTTGGCTGTTGTGTGGGTGGCTGCCTGCGTTTGTGTGTTTTGGAAGAGGGGGTAACAGACACAGTGGGAGAGGACACAGGGGACGTGTAAATGGCAGTGGGGGTGGTGACTGCACGTGTGCGGACTGTACTGGAGGGTGTGGTGGTGATGGAAGTACTGGCTGATGGTGGTGTGCATGCAGGTGTGAGTGGAGACGTCACAGGGAGGGAGGAGGGAGACGAGGAGGAGGGGGACACAGAGGTGGTAGTGACTGTTGCTATGGCTGCATCTGGATGTTGCTTGGGTGAATGCTTGTGCGATCAGTGGTGCTTATGTCTGGATGAGCTGCCCTTGGGTGTTGAGGTGTGTGCAGGCTGGTCTGATGGTGTGGATGGGATAGGCAGAGGAACAGGAGACTGGGACTGGGTGGAGGCAGTTAGAAGAGGGAGGCTGGAAACAGGGACAATGGCTGCCGTCAGTGCTGAGGCCAGAGCATTGAACGATCGTTGATGGGCAGCCTGACCCGAATGAATGCCCTCCAGGTATGCATTGCTCCGATGCACCTCCCTCTCTACCCCCTGGATGGCATTCAAAAGGGTAGACTGCCCAACAATGATGGTCTGTAGGAGGTCAATGACCTCCTCACTGAGGGCAGCAGGTGTAACTGGGGCAGGGCCTGAGGTGCCTGGGGCGAAGGAGATGCCCGCCTTCTTGGGCGAGCGGGCACGGAGCGAAGGCTGAGGGGCTGCTGGGAGGGCGGAGCTGGTGCGCTGGGTGGCGGCTGTACCTGTTGAGGCGGGGGGCACGGATGTTGCCGCCACCGCTAGGGAGCTCCCTTCCGAGGACGTGTCAGTGTCGCTGGTGTCACCACGGGTCCCCGTTGTGGAGCTCCCCTCGCCCTCCGTATCACTGGTGACCTCGGTGTCTGTTGCATGGCCCACCGGGGCCTTGTGAGTTGCAGCTCCCTCGTGCTCCGATGCCAATTCTCCTCCGCCTGATGATGCTAATGCACACATGCACAAGAAGATAAAGAAAAAGGGTGGGGGGAGAAAAAAAGACAGGTTGAGTGCATGCATTGTCAACACCGTTGTCGGAGAGGACAGACACAGGAGCCTCCAGCACTACGCCGCGCAATCGGGGTACACTACTCCGTACTTGTGACTAGGCCTACAGGTCTATGGACAACAAATGCGCACATGGGTGATGCGGGACCATGGATTGCTGTACTTGGCACCCTACAGAGGTGGGGGCCGGGGGCACAGGGCCATGCCTAAAGGAGGGGACTACAGTACAGAAAGCGCCCTGGCCTAATGTCACCCACAGCCCTCCTCCCCCACCCAGACACCTCCACTGCGCGTAAAGTTAGCAGAATGTGCTGGTACTCACCCCCTTGTGTCTGCTGTGATGTCCTCACGCGGCCATCCAAATCGGGGTAGGCCACTGCCAGGATCCGGGACATCAGGGGGGTCAAGGTACGACTGGCACCCCTCCTACGTTGGGAGGCCATCCCCAGCAGTGACTCGGCGGTCTTCCTGGTCCCGCGGCGGATGTCCTCCCACCTCTTTCGGCAGTGGGTGCCCCGTCTGTTGTGGACCCCCAGGGCCCGGACTTCCTTGGCGATGGCACGCCAAATGTCGACTTTCTGATGGGCGCTGACCTATTTGACATGTACAGGGTGGGAAAGGAAATTTCAACATTTTTCTGCATGTTAGATGTGATTGCCCCCCCCCCCCCCAACCCTGCCATGTGGCACATGCTCTCATCTGTCGTGCCTTGCACTCCTCATTCGCTCCCCACCCCACCATCTTACATCCACCATACACAACCCAGGCATAGCCCATTCAACGTGCACCCAGTGTACTTACCTGTTGGTCTGGAGGACCGTAGAGTAGCGCATACTGGGGCAGGACCCCATCCACAAGTTTCTCCAACTCTTCTGAAGTGAAGGCAGGGGCCCTTTCCCCAGTCGCAGCAGCCATTGTCTCTTCCAGACCGAGGTCACAGCAGCACTTGCAGTATAGGTCCTCTCCTGTGGATGATCAGGTCTCGAGGGATTAAGCAGCTAGAAAATGGCGGTCACGCCCACGGCGGAGCGTACCGCCGCGGTGCGTACCGCCGCGGTGCGTACCGCGACCACCGGCGCACATCGTCATTGGCTCCTGAGACCCATAGGGTGCAATGTTAACCAATGCGGCTTCGCACTGCGGTCTTCGACCGCCTACCGCCATGGTGTGCCACGCCAGCGTGTTGACCTCACATCCCACTGTCACACTTCTCAGGTCAGGCAGCCGCCATTACAAGGGCCCACATGGCTTAATTACTACTGCGTCACACAGGCCTAGGCCTTGCATTGCCACTCATACAAGCCTTTCAATGCATAGCGATTCGTGTACTGTGCAAGCTGGGTGAACGTACCTGTGGGTTGCTTGACTCTGTACTCCATGTTGTCCTTCCTAGGCACCGTCCGCTGGGACTTGCGAGGAGAAGGATGAATCCTCCCGTGTATCGACCGCTGGTGGACCTGTCGACAATGGAAGAACGACATATTATACTTCGATACCGACTTGACCGAGCCACTATACATAAACTGTGTGCCCAGCTGGAGCCAGACCTGATGTCCCCCATCTGCCAACCCACAGGAATTCCCCCTCTGGTGCAGCTTCTGTCAGTACTCCATTTTTTGGCAAGTGGGTCTTTTCAGACAACAGTGGCCATGTCATCAGGGATGTCTCAGCCTATGTTTTCTAAGGTTTTGTCCAGAGTGTTGTCTGCCCTGATGAAATACATGCGGAGCTACATTGTTTTCCCTTAGGAGGGTGATTTGGCTACAGTGAAGGGTGATTTCTATGCCCTTGGACATATCCCCAACATCATTGGGGCCATTGATGGGACCCATGTGGCTTTAGTACCCCCAAAAGACAATGAGCAGGTGTACAGAAATAGAAAAAATACCATTCGATGAATGTCCAGGTGGTCTGTTTGGCTGACCAGTACATCTCCCATCTAAATGCCAAGTTCCCTGGGTCAGTGCATGACGCGTATGTCATGCGAAATAGCAGCATCCCTTATGTGATGGAACAGCTACAGAGACACTGTGTGTGGCTAATAGGTGACTCTGGTTACCCCAACCTGCCTTGGCTATTGACCCCAGTGAGGAATCCCCGGACCAGGGCAGAGGAACGGTACAATGAGGCACATGGGCGAACTAGGAGGATTATAGAACGGACCTTCGGGGTCCTGAAGGCCAGGTTTAGGTGCCTGCATATGACAGGTGGATCCCTAATGTACTCACCAAAGAAGGTGTGTCATATCATCGTGGCCTGCTGTATGCTTCACAATCTTGCATTGCGACGCCAGGTGCCTTTCCTGCAGGAGGATGGTCCAGATGGTGGTGTTGTAGCAGCTGTGGAGCCTGTGGAGAGTAAAGAGGAGGAAGACGACGGGGACGACACGGACAACAGGGACACAGTTATACAACAGTATTTTCAGTAGCACACAGGTAAGAATCACCCACGCCATTTTACATTTACTACTGGCCTCCTGCATCTCTACTTTCTGTGTTTCCCCCCAGTTCCTTTTAACTGATTTTTGACTTTCCCTTCCCTTTTCAGAGCTGTATGACCCACAGCGTGACTTCTGCTTTGTTTGCCCATGGACTAATGCTTATTGACATTGGTATGTTGTCATCACAATGTAACTGAACATTATTGCACCGTTATGTGTAATACATTTGTTAAGAATACAAGCAGACTCCTGATTTTTGAAGTGCAATTGGTGATTTATTTAAAGTGCTGCATATAGGTCCATGATAGTAAAACGGTGATGGGTGGGGGTGGAGTAATGTCCATGGCAGAGTCCAGTTCTCAGTCTCATAGGTGCATAGTCCATATGCCTGTGGAAGGATGGAGCAGGGGCTGTTTTAGGTTTGACAGGGTGACAATGTGAGACAGTGGGATGACATCAGGGGGTATCTTATGCTGGCGGGGGTCTTGGCATCCTACTCTGTCTTCTTGTGTGATCTCAGGTTCCGCTTGCTGGGTGGTTGATCTTCAGCAGGAGGTGGGGTTCTGGTGGCCTGTCGTTGTGTGGGGGCCTCCTGTCCACTAGCGCCGGCGGAGGTGGTAGGCTGTTCGTGGTCCGGGCTAGTGACAGGGGCCCTTTGGGGTGCCACATGGTCCCGCAATGTGGTGACTATCTGGTTGAGGGCCAGGACGATGGTCCCCATTGCGGAACCGATGTTCCTGAGTTCGTCTCTGAACCCCATGTACCGTTCCTCCTGCTGTGCCTGGATCTCCTGGAACCTGGCCAGTACCGTCGCCATCGTCTCCTGGGAGTGGTGGTATGCTCCCATGATGGTGGTGAGGGCCTCTTGGAGAGTGGGTTCCCTGGGCCGGTCCACCCCCTCTCGCACAGCAGCCCTCCCAGTTCCCCTGTGTCCCCGGGCCTCTGTCCCCTGGACGGTGTGCCCACTACCCCTGCCCCCAGGTCCCTGTTGTTGTTGGGGTGGTGGGTCAGCCTGGGTGCCCTGTAGTGGCAGACACACCGCTGATTGACGCGTCCTGGAGACAGAGGCATGGGCCCGCTGGGTGGGAGCTGTGCTGGTATTCCCAGAGGGGGTTGGGTCTGCTGTGGCCTGTGTCTGTGTGTGGGGAACCGACTGTCCAGAGGTCCCTGATGGTCCGGGCTGGTCATCAGGTTCTAGGTCGACAGAGCTGCTGTCATCACTGGGGGCCTGTTCTGGGGGCGGGATGGACAAATCTGGACCCTCCTGGCCGGTGTGTTGGCGTTCGGGCCCTGCAGGGGTAAAAGAGTATGGTTATTGCTTCTGTGTGTGCCATGGCGTGCGATTTGTGGGTGCCCTTGTCCCCCAGTGCTGGCATTCCCTTGTGGGAGGAGTTGTGAGGGTGGTTTGTGGGGGGGGATAAGTATGTGCAGTGGTCATGCTTAGGTGATGGGTGTCCATGGTTTGTGTTGGCATTCAGGGATTGGTGTTGTGTTGGGTGGGTTGTGCTGGTGAGACATTGGCAGGGAGGATGTGTGCTGGGGGGTTGGGGGTGAGGGTGGGGGTGTGGGTTGGCATGCTGGTGGTTGGGGGAGGTGAAGTAGTTGAGATTATACTTACCAGAGTCCATTCCTCCGCCTACTCCAGCGAGGCCCTCAGGATGCAGGATGTTCAAGACCTCTTGCTCCCATGCTGTGAATTCGGGTGGAGTGGGTGGGGGTCCGCCGCCAGTCTTCTGCACAGCGATGTTGTGTCTTGACACCATCGAGCGCACCTTCCCCCATAGGTCGTTCCAGCACTTTCGGATGTCTTCCCAATTTCTGGGATGCTGTCCCACAGCGTTGACCCTGTCGACGATCCTTTGCCATAGCTCCGCCTTCCTGGCTATTGTGGTGTGCTGCACCTGTGTGCCGAAGAGCTGGGGCTCTACCCTAATTATTTCCTCCACCATGACCCTGAGTTCTTGGTCCGAGAACCTGGGGTGTCTTTGGGGTGCCATGGGGTGGTGTGGATGAGGTGTGGGGTGGTGTTTGTGGTGATGTGAGTGGTGGTGTGTGGTGATGTGTGCGTGGATGTGGTGTGGGTGATGATGTTGGGTTCCTGTGTGTGTTGTGGTTTGCGTTCCCTGTGCTCTCTCTATGTGTATTGCGCCTTGTCTCAGAATTTCGATTTGGGGGGGTTTGTGGGTGATGTGGGTGTGTGTTTTATATGGTGATGGGTGTGTGGGAGTGGTGTGTGTATGTGTCTCAGGTGTGTGTATTTTGAATTGTCCAATGTGGCTGTGTTTTGTATGGGTGTGTGTATTTTGAGCGCGGCGGTGTGTACCGCCAATGGAATACCGCGGTTGAAAGACCGCCGCGTGGATTCGTGGGTCGTAATGGCATGGGCGTGTTTGTGTTGGCGTGACGGTGGAGGTTTGGTCATCTCCAGTTTATCGCTGACCGCTGATGAGGCGGCCTTCCGTGGATGTCGGGTTTTTGGCGGTTTGGCAGTTGTGGGTCAGAATGACCGTGGCGGTTTACCGCGGCCGCGGCGGTAGAATGGCGGTCTTCTGACCGGCGGTAAGAGCCTTTTACCGCTGAGGTCAGAATGACCCCCTCTGTCTCTTATTACAAGTCAACTGTTAAATTCTGATTTGTGGAGCACCTTACGTTACCGCACAATTCAGAATGACAAGTATTACAATAAAAATGTGCATCCTCTGGATACATTTCAGCAGGTCAATCCTGCCAATATTTATGGGGGGAAAAGTACCTGGTGGGTAATGGGACATGTGTATTTTGGTATGGTAGTGCTAAAATCAGCAAGTTGTCCCCATCTGCAGTGGAAAACCGGTCATAACCATGCCTGATAGCTTCTGACTCAGCAAAATCAGATTTTATTAATTGCAATAAATATCACACTAATTACCAGCCATCTCCTAACAAAGGTATTAGGAGCATAAAAATGTTTACAAATCAGGCCCTTAAAACAGTCATGCTTTCAACTTGTTTGATTTGTACATCATGTAGAATATTTTGCCCAAATTTGCAAATTGCACTGTGATAAGAATGTCAAATACCATATGTTATTTCTTCTTGTTCCAACTCAGACATTGCCTGCTTATTTTTAGTGAAGGTAAGCAATTATTGTGCTTCTTTCCTTGTGTTTTCATACACTGCATATTGGACAGAAAGAGCAAATTCAATATTCGGACATATATGTTATTGACAGTTCGCTCATTGCAGGGTGGACTGGCCATTCTCCACTCTAGCATTTCCAAGGTTGGCTGAAGACGAGGTGGCTGCTTTAAGAGCAGGATGGGCTGCAATGACCAAAATGTACCCCCATGGTCCCATTCTAGTTGCAGCCTTCTATAGTGTGAGGATGGTTTGAACAATTTTGCCATAGCCGATTTTAGTTTCAAGTTCAGCACTGCATTCTTCAAAGGATAGCAAAGCATGTCTTTCTATAATACTAAATATGACTGCACTGAAATTTATCTAAAAAGCAGCAAATTATCGCAAATATTTCACATCACTAATGGAATGAAACCTGTGTAGCCTGACAACTTTACCTTGGTCATTATAGTACTTAAAGGCACTGATGGAGCTCAGGGCTCTATGGATCATCTGGAGTCCCATGAATCTTTTCTTCTCAGTTCCGAGAGATGAGAAGACCCTGCATCAAATTACTGAGAGCAAAAACAGTAAGCCTCAGAGACAATTTTAGGTTCAAAGGGCTTTATTACAGACTCTAAGTCAAACTTACATAAATGAGTCCCAAAACCATAGTATAGATATGCATATCACCAAAGGAGAGTTAAAGCATTGTGCTATATAAGCATATAAAAGACAAGTATCTCAATAGTGATAATGCAGAAAATCAGAAATAAAGACTAATGATTAAATCCTGAAATCAAATTGTCCTGCCTGACAATTTAATCTAAGTTTAACTGTTCTAATACTAAAGATTTCTGAGAAAAGAGTCAGCAAACAGAATCTTCGTAGAGATTTCTGTTAACAGAGGTGCAGTGGCATGAAGCCAGAGAGAATCTAAATATATGAATAAGGTCCGCTCTATGCTAAGAACCAGGGGAGTCTGAATCTTTCACTGGATTGATAACATTTTAAGTCCCCTTCCTACAAAGCTTACATCATTTCAAAAGCATCTTCACAGAAAAATAGATCAGTAGCTTATATTTAATTCAAAATGCTCCACATCGACCTTGCGCCCTCCTCACATTCACAGGAACAACAGAAGGGTTACAGCCACTATTTGAAATGACTCTCCTCATGATAGCGGCTCCTCGTGCAAATCTTCTTATCTCTCAAGCACAATGGACTCTCTATTAGTTCGGCCTCTGATCCTGGCATTTGCAGTTCATAGAAAAACATGCAAAAACATGAAAAAACAGCCTCACGTTGAAGGTTAGGCAAGAAAAATTATTGTGGCCTTTAATTTATTCTAGCCACGCTAAGAAAAACATCACTACACTGCAGCTTAAATTAATTCTGTTGCTTCTAGCTGAAATACAAAATTATGATATAAAATAATGCTTCTAAAACATTATAACATAACATAATTTCAAACAATTATTATGTATAGCTTAGTTAAAATGTTATATTCAAATGTGCACTTCAGTCATATGCATTGCAGTGCACCATTTGAATTAAAACATCACTTCACGTTATGTAGAAATGTGACCACCAATTTGTGACCAACAGAAAAGTGAACACCCTTTCACGTTCATGTTTAAGAGGCATAGTGGCACAGCCGACAACGCTCTCTTAACCCTCCCTCTGATTACTTTTAGAGTCATCACAAATCCCTTTTCATTCTCAAATGAGACTCTCTAAAAATTGGTTGTTATGAACAGCTTTCACCTTGAGTTCTTCCAGACGCTTCATGTCATCGTAATATTGATACTGTCTAACGTTCACATCAATGTCTGCACTTTTCCTCTTCCAAACTTCTGAATCCTTAGTCTCTGAAAACTTTTATATCCAATCCACAATACTGCCACTATTGAAATAATCAACAATGGCCTCAACACAAAACCTAAAATTCCACTTCCCAAGTTACCAAACCATCTGCCAATAGCAGAAAATACATCTCCAAACCTTCCCATGCACCTGTTGCTTCCAATTTTTCAAATCCTTCATCAACCCTGAAATGTTCCAGATATAGTTCTGCAAATCCATACTTTTATCTGTAATATACGTGCAGCATTGTTTGACTTTCAAAATCCGACAGACCCCTCCCTCTTTTATGAGCAACAAATCAAGCGCAAGACGATTTTTCCAAACCATTCTCCTTATCGCTACCATCTCTGTGTTTATCAACAACAAGGGTTTCTCTGTACCAGTATCCAGTTTATTTACTATTGTAGACATCTTTCTAATCTTTATGTCATTCAGAATCACTCCACTAATAGAAATTTCTTCCACTATTTCTGAGGCAGTTGCTACTTGCTTAGTTCTATGCTTCGTCTCCCACACAGGACCTTCAAGATGTTCCACATGATAGATATTTGGAAATACTATTGCTAGGTAACACGTACCATGCCATCTTTTCGGCAACTTAAGATATGCATATTGTCCACAGATAAAAT
Organism: Pleurodeles waltl; assembly: GCF_031143425.1. Lineage (NCBI taxonomy): Eukaryota > Metazoa > Chordata > Amphibia > Caudata > Salamandridae > Pleurodeles > Pleurodeles waltl. Next base: position 1,151,145,950 of record NC_090447.1, on the reverse strand, counting down.
ACACTCCAGGGATCACAGGATCCTTCCCATCCAAAAATAATTCGCTTTTTCCTCTGACATCAAAAACATGCTCACAATCACTCTTACCTATGAACAATGGATCTATATAGCTTTCATTGATATGTATGCACAGCTTACCTTTCTGATATCAATCAAAAGTTAAAGCTGGTAAATTCCCTTGCACTTGATGCTCTATGTTCTCCTTTTGCCATTGATCTGGTGAATTAAGATCTTTGTCTATTTTGGATTTGGTTTTGAATTCCTTTCTTTGAGCTTCAACTAAATTCAAGAATTTCGTCTCAGTGTCAGTCAACTTGTGTCCATGTGCAAATGCAGTGTCTAACGATTTCAGTGGAAAGAAATATTTCCCTGCAAGTTCTGGTCTTTTAAAATACGGATTCTTATTCAGATGATTAAACAAAGGAACTTCTGACAGCACAGGGTCATAATTTGAAAAATAATATTGAAAGCTTCCCTCATTGTACCTTCTGACACCAAAGCAGGTAATTGTGTACAAACTCAACAGTCCCTTGCTTTCATTGTATTATCATGTCCATATCACAGCTTAAAATATACATTTGCTGAATAATCTTGTCTATGCTTTCTCATTTAACATATAGTTATTATTGTCTTGAGGACTAACAGTTTGCGGGGTAACACTAGGGGGTAACTTCTCCACAGGGCATGTAGGGGAAAACACTCCTATTAGCAACACTATTAACACTATTAAAAAGGTGAGTGATAAAGCACCTAACATGCATCTACATTTGTTTTCCTCATTTGGCTCTATCATGCCTTTTGAATCACATCTGTTCTTTTCAAATATGTACTGCAACAACAGTAAGGATTGCTTTGTTGGTTTCACCAAAAGTGAACATCAAAATAAATTCAAAAGTTCAAAGTTCGTTAAGCAACAATGTATAAATCTTCTTGAGACTTTCAGAGTCCTACTCCCTGTTCTTCTAAACGACAACGCTTATTCTTCTTCTACTTGGGCCTAGGTCAACATAAATGTCTTCTACTTCTAAACAAACTAAGGTCATCGATGACAAGAAAAATTACATGTGCAATTGAACCACTACATTCAGTCCATGACAGTTCAACCGAACCAATATGTTGATTTCAAGATTCCCAAATTTCTTTGTCTCTACCTCTGTCATTTGCAAAGTAGGTTCATTCGGGAGAAGAGTACTTGCGACTAGGCACTCTTGTTCTTCTTGACCTTCTCAGTGCCACACCTTCGTCTTCACTTTCACTCAAGTCCGAACTTTATATTTCTTCAGCAATTGTTGGTGGAACTTGTTCTCTAGACAAACTCACTTTTCCCCGTTCTTGTCTTCTGGGCCAATAGTCTCCAGCTTCTACTCGTTTCCTCCCGCCACTAGTCTCTTCTTCAAAGTCACGTTCTGAGTCCGACTCATTCATCAAAGGACAAAGTTCATTTTTCTCTGTTTCAGTCTCAGTTGTGGCTTGTGCAAGACCCCCTTCTGCATGACCAAGTACTGTTTCAGGTTCAGTTTGGTCCCTGAAAGCTTGGCAGACCTGTTGTCTTACTGGTACCACTGGCTCTTCCAGTTGGGGAGACCTCCACACTTTATAGCAGTTTTGGTAACCAGGATCACCTGGTATGGCCCACACCAATGAGACTCCAGGCATGTTTTTCTGACGTATTTCTTCATCAAGACTCAATCGCTTTGATTGAGGTTGTGGCACTGTTCTTGATTCGGAGGAGTTGAGGCAGCTCCAAACTGATGAGGCATAGAACGCACCACATCAGCTAGTCCTTTGCAATAGTCGGGGACCATGTCAACAGTAATGTTCACAAGGGCATCTGCAGGAATCACTGGCAGTCTCATCACCCTCTCCATTATGATCTCATGGGGGGACAATACAGTCCTTGGATCAGGTACACTCTGAAGACTCATCAACACCAGAGGTAAAGCATCCGGCCATTTCAAAGGTGTCGAACCATACACTTTTGCCAGTCTGGAATTCAGCATACCATTCACTTGTTCCACAAGGCAAGAAGCCTCCGGTCTATAACTGCAATGCATTCGCTGATCCAGCTGCAATGCTGTGCACAACAATTTTAGAACCTCATTATTAAAATGTGTTCCTCAATCTGATTCGAAAGAGGTTGGTATACCAAAGCTGGGGATGAGTTCCTTCAACAGAAGTTTAGTCACAGTGAGGCTATCATTTCGCCTTGTTAGGTACTCTTCAACCAATCAGTAAAACATATCTTGATCCATTGCACACAGGAAGCTCAATGAAATCCATCTGCATTCTGTTAAAAGGCGCTCCTGACCTTCCGATGTGACTCAGTATGACTCCAGCCCTCTTTCCAACATTCTTCGGTTGCCACACAACACATCTATTAACCCAACGTTTTGGCCACCAGCATAAATCTCAGATTGAACCACATCTGCCTAAACAGTCTCACAATAGCATCCCCACCAACATGGGCTGGACCATGGTAATATCTAGCCATAGGAGGTAATAAACTATTCGACAACACTGGTCATCCATCCATTGAAACCCAAATGTCATCATCTTTTTTAACGCCTCCTCCTCTGACCCAACTGCTGTACTTCCTCAGACACTTCCTCCTGGGATGTTTCCTTTCCACTACATCCCAAGTGTCAACTGTTATCAACAAGAGGTTCAAATTAGTCTCATCCATTCCTACATTTGTGAATTTGCCATTAAATGTACAGACATTGTAAGCACAGTATTTAGCAACCTCATCGGCGTATCTATTACCAAAAGTCACATGATCATCTTCAGAATGATGTCCAGGGCACTTTATCACTGCGACTTGCTCAGGCAATTGTAATGTGTCGAGGAGGTTTCTCACTTGTTTGCTATTTCAGATGGGAGATCCAGAGAACATCATAAATCTCCTCTGAGATCACAGTTGTCCAAAGTCATGGACAACACCAAAGCCACAATGACTATCAGTAAAGATTGTCACTTTCAATTGGTCCGAGACACAATATGCCCTAGTAAGAGCAATCAATTCAGCAACATAAGCTGAGAATATTCCTTGAAGACAAGAAACTTCAACCACTCTATAAAGGGTACATACAGCGTATGCTGCCATCACCTCTTAAGCATGAAGCATCAACTTAAAGAACATATTCCGATTCAGGTAATGGTTTGTCTGGGATGTCTGGTCTCGGCGCATAGTTCAGTGACATCTAGACAATCGTGGTCCCATTCACAATCTTCAATATTTTCCTCACTCCCAGGGTTCAAAATTCCACAAGATTTAATCGTCACATTCTCTGCAGCCAGCACTACTTGCTAATACTTAGTAAGTCAGCTGCTAGTCAGTTACTAAATCCTGGTTCTGGTCAGTAAAGGCAGAACTGAATGGGGCACATTTATAGTTAATGGGTGACCCACAACAATATTCTCACACTTTTCAATGCTTGTAGTAAATGCTGCTACAGATTTTAGACAACCAGGTAAAGCAGAAGCAACAGGATCTAATATGGCTGAAAAATAAGCCACTGGTCTCTTAGCATTTTCATGCATTTGAGTCAGCACTGAGAGAGCACAGCCCTCCCTCTCACTGCAGAAAAATGCAAATGATTTATTATGACTGGGCATCCCTAGAGCCGGGGCATGACAGAGAAGTTCTTTCAACTCAGGTAACGCAAGAAGACAATTGTTAACCCATGGTACCGGATCAGACACATAATTGTGTCAGCCTCTGTAAAGGCCTAGCCACCAGGGAAAAGTTGGGTATCCACTGTCTATAGTAGCCCACCATTCCCAAAAACATTCTAACTTCTCTCTGCGTAGTTAGCAGACTCATTTTCAGTATGGCTGAGATTCTCTCTTGTGACACCTTTCTCGCTCCCTTTCCAATGTGATGTCCAAGGTATTGGACTTCTTTTTAAAAGTATTGCAACTTACTTGGAGACACTTTGGGCCTCATTACGAACCTGGCGTCTCCTGACCGCTAGGTTCACGGATGGCAGTCGGACCATCCCCAATGCGGTGGTCCGAGCGCCATATTACGACCGCAGCGTAAGTGAGTGGTCAGATCACCACCATGAAAGGGCTGTCAGAGAACGGGTGCAGGACACCTCATGGGGGCCCCTGTACTGCCCATGCACTTAATATGCCCATGCACTCAGCCTCGCATGGAATCTGAAACATTATTACAGCTGAATTTGGTACCATGGGGCAACAAGGAACATCAAGGTTATTTATTTTTTTAAGGTCTTGTACAATCTTGTATTTCCCGCTTGAAGACTTATAATTGGAAAGTTACAAGGACTTCCATTATCTCTTTCAGAATTCCCTGCTGTATTATGGACTCGATTACAGGAGTTATTCCAGTAATCATTTCAAGTGTCAAATTATATTTTGGTGCTCTCAGGAATTCAGAATGAAATTCAACAGTGATTTGGACAGGTTATACACCTCTGATCAGTCCGATATCTTCTCCGTAAAAATCGCACACTTCATATTTGACAGCTTCTCTCAAATCTGGGGGCAAATCATCCACTGTCAGCATTACCAATAAAATATTGTGATTCAGGGTTCACCTATTTATAAGCAATATTTCCATCTTTGGTTTGCACCTCAATACCATCTAGAGTCCAGAAGATAATGCAGTTCATTTTGGAGAGTAAATCTTTTCCCAAGAGATTCTATGAACTTGTGCCTATCTTCAAAAGATCCTATTTTCACTGACACAGGGCACTTTCTTGGGCTGACATTTGCTTATTTTCCACACCAACAAATTGGATAATTTTTCCTGAGAGGGGTAGGTTTGGGACTTCTACTGTTTTCAGAGTAAAATGGGTGGCACCTGTATCAACCAACAATTATACGAGAAGGCTATCCACTTCACTATCCATGAATGATCTGCTCTGGTCTACTTATTAGGTTGCACCAAGTACGCAGTCTTCCTCCCCTCTCATGCACCATCAGGCTGACTGACTGGAGCCATTCCTCTCAATGGAATAAAACAATGGATACTGCTGAAGCGCATTATTACCTTCTGCCTGATTCACATTCATTCTCAAGCCCTGATTCATATTTTGCCAAAATCCACAAGCATTTTGCTGTGGCATCAGAGGTTGAGGTACTTGCATTATTAGTGTTTGAGGTACATTAAAATTCTGGGTCTTTGCACCCATTCTTATGGTTAGGATTATTGTTCTGTGAAGGCACAAAACCTGCATTTTTGACCCGATTCGCTGGATTTAAATTTAAATGACATTCTCACTTCCAAAGCCCATTTTATTGCACAGGTGACAAGGAGTTAATCTTTCCAGAATATTTACATCCATTCCTATACCAGGATCTACTGGGGCTCTCAACCTCTGACTTGCATTGTATTCTGTGTCTACTGATACACACCCTGCATTGTTTACAGCTATGGACATCTGGCTAGTTCTTTGGGCTGCTTTCATTTGGGAAAGCATCAGCTTTTCCTTTAACTTTTTCTGCTTCAACTATATTTCATTGTGGCAGCACTTTACAAAACGCAAAATTTCATCAATCGATTTATTCTGCCAACAACTCAAATGTTGCTGAATCATCAGGCTAATTTCTGGCCTCAATCCTGTCACAAACCTCAACACACAATGTCCCATATCCTTTGCCTCTAAGTTCTCCATACCACTATTCTGTTCGAAAGCCTGCAACAATCTCTCACAGTAACTCTTTCGGTTCTTGGTTCGTTCGTTCAATCTTCACCTATTCAACATCCTGAGGAGGCACTTTCCCTTTCAGGAATGTCATTTCCTCCAGATATTTCTATGTAACCAGTGGCGAAAGTCCCTTGGTTATTGCATTTCTAGTTGGTTCCATCACATGCCACTGAACAGCTATCTTACATTCCGCTCTCAAGTTACTTGGAACAACAATGTCAAACAATGTGTTCAAATCAACCCATAATGTGTGAGATTTTCACAAACCGTTCAACCTGTTTGTACCATTCCACTGGCTTTTCTCATAATTTTTGGAAATCATTGGTAAATTATGCAAGATAACTTCTACTCCACAGCACATGTACATAGCCCCCTCAGGCACTCCCACCAGGCACTTCTCACATGGGGAGGTTTGTAACACCCTCCCTTGGCACAACAATCAAAGCGTTTCAGTCCACATGAGTAAAAGCACCCCCTTAGCACAACGAGGAAAGTGCTTCAAGGCACAAGAGTAAAGCGCCCTTGGTACGACAATCAAAGAGTTTCAGGCTACATGAATAAAGCGATCTGGGTACAAGTATCAAAATGCTTCAGGCCACATGAGTAAAGCGCCCCGTGGCATAACAAGCATCGCGCTTCAAACAAAGCAAGTAAAAGCGCTCTCTGGCATAATGAATAAAGCGCTTCATGTATGATGATTAAAGCGCTTCATGAACAAGCAAGCTGCTTCTGCCCAATGAACAAAAACGCTTCAAGTTCAATGAGTAAACTTTCAAGCCTAAGTAGCAAATGTGAAAACGTTTCAGAGATAAGCAAATTATAGTTTCATTGTTTTTCGGGAAGCATAATATGTGAGATACATATTTAAGTCTTTGAGGATTTCTAGGCTGAGATCAAACGCTTATCTTATGAATGCATAATTGTTACCCAATTGATATTTAGAGTATGGCCATAGTCCAAAGCTCTTGCCATCTCTAGGTTTAGAGGTTGCAGTTTGTTCTTGTTCCATGATTCAAAGAAGTGGCTATGCCCAATTCACATAGGGTCTCAATCTGATATCACGGAGACGCCTTTATTCAAGAGTCTATTGGTGAGTTACACTGTTATAAATGAATGTATGCATATTTGTTCTGACCGTTTCTTTTCAGATCTCTCTCCCTGCAGTTCCCTTCCCCAATTCCCTTCCCCCATCTGGCTTCATCATAACTCTTGCTATAATAGCCTTCTGAGTTGGTGACGCCGGGAGGTGGGCCTTTTGTTCAGCAGTGTGCAGATCGCAAGGAAAGGGCACTGTGACATAAGGGGCGCTTTTACTCATGTGGACTAAAGCATTTTGATCCTCGTGTCAAGACCGCTTTACTCATGTGGCCTGAAACGCTTTGATTGTCGTGCCAAGGGTGCTTTACTCATGTGGACTGAAACGCTTTGATTGTCGTGCCAAGGGCGCTTTACTCATGTGGACATGAAACGCTTTGATTGTCGTGCCAAGGTCGCTTTACTCATGTGGACTGAAACAGTTTGATTGTCATGTCAAGGGCGCGTTACTCATGTGGACTGAAACGATTTGATTATCGGGCCAAGGGCGCTTTACACGTGTGGCCTGAAGCACTTTGCTCGTTGTGCTAAGGGGAGCTTTATTCCTGTGATCTAAAGCGCTTTGATCGTCACGCCAAGGCCGCTTTACTCTTAGAACTGGAAACGCTCTGCTCGTTAGGCTAAGGGGCGCTGTACTTTTGGAAGTAACAACTTCCTTCAAGATTGGGCTCATCAACACCTTACCGCTACGAGTACGACCTACTCGCATCTGAATTCACCATGGAAACAAGGATACTCCGACTTGCTGTCAATCTGCCATGCAGGAAATCTGATCTTCTTCAGAAGAACCCCCACGAGGTCTGACTGCATCGATGTCTTCAAACTAGTGAGCAATGTGCTTGGGTGTGGCTGGGTTTTAAAGGCCTGCCACACCCCAAGATGGCCGCTGCCTCTAAAAACCTGGGAATTGAAGTCCCTTCATAGAATAGCACTGATAAATGCATCTTGTCCACCAGTGTCACTAGATGCTCAAAGAGACCATAACGAGTCTTAAAAAACGTTTTCCATTCATCTCCCTCTCGAATTCGAACTAGGTGATAAGCTCCTCATAAGTCAAGTTTGGTGTAAATAACAGCAGATTTCACATGGTCTAACAAGACTGGTATGAGAGGTAGTGGATATTTATTTTTAACAGTGATCTTGTTTATCGCTCTAAAGTCAATACAATGTCTCAATTCGCCATTAGCTTTGGGGACGAACTACAGCGGAGAAGCCGCTGGAGATTGTGATGGTCGAATTAGCTCGTTGGCTAAGCCTTGATCAAGGTATTCTCGTACGACTTGATTTTCCTTCTCTGATAATGCATAGATTCTACAATTTGGTATATTAGTGCATGGTACAAGGTCAATCTGACAATTGTATGGCCTGTGAGGTGGTAAGGAGCTCGCTTACTTTTCACAGAAAACGTCAGTATAATCTGAGTCCTGCAGTGGCAGCTCAATTTCCTTCTTGACTGCAGTAGCAATAAATTGTTGAAGATTTCCTTCTTTGTCTGGTCTTGGTTTAAGACATTTTTTTGAACAAGAAGAAAAACGCAAAACCTGGTTGCGCAGGTCTATGCATGGATTGTGTAACATTAACCACAGCATTCCTAAGAAAAACCATATTGGGGTGCTTGAATTATATTGAAGCAAATTATCTCACAGTGGTTCAGAATCTCATTATCTTTGCAAATCATTTGTATTCGTGAGGTTTGTTTAGTAACGGGGCCTCCTGCCAATTCACTACCATCAACTGCATAAACAACTTCAGTAACCTTTTCCTTGACACTGGGTATATGTAAATCTAGTGCAGTTTGTTGGTCCACAAAATTTCCTGTTGCACCTGAATCAAATTAGAACTTGTACATTTTGGCCCTCATTACAACATTGGCAGTAAAAGCGGCTTACCGCCGTGCAGAAGGCCGCCAAAACACCGCAGCGGCTGCGGAATACCGCCACAGCTATTATGACACACATCTCGGAATCCGCCGAAATTCAGACACCCACACACCTCCGCCACACCAAAGGTCAGTGTTAAACTGGCGAAAACAATTCCTCCACCATCATGCCAACAGAAACACGCCCATGCTATCACGACACACGAATCCACGCGGCGGTCTTTCAACCACGGTATTCCATTGGCGGTACACACCGCCGCGCTCAAAATACACACACATCTCCAAAACACCACCACTTTGGACAATTCCAAATACACACACCTGACACACATACAAACACCACTACCAAACATCCAATTCAAACTAAAAAACCCACACCCACATCACCCACAAACCCCTATGACCATAATTCACGAACAAAGGCCAGAGAGACAGAGAGCACAGCAATTGAGAACCCCACCACACAGAGGCACACAACACCATCACCCATACAACATTCCACGTACAAAACACCACACACCACTACACATCACTACACACATCAACACTTACACCACCCCACACATCACCCACAACCACCCCATGTCACGCCAAAGACACCCCCGCTTTTCTGAGGAGGAGCTCAGGGTCATGGTGGAGGAAATCCTACGGGTAGAGCCACAGCTATTTGGCTCACAGGTGCAGCACACCTCCATAGCCAGGAAGATGGAGCTATGGCGCAGAATCGTGGACATGGTCAACCATGTGGGACAGCATCCAAGAAATCGGGAGGACATCAGGAAGAGGTGGAATGACCTACGGGGAAGGTGTGTTCTGTGGTCTCCAGGCACAACATCGCGGTACAGCGGACTGGCGGCGGACCCCCACCTCCTCCCCCACAACTAACAACATGAAAGGAGCAAGTCTTGACCATCATGCATCCAGAGGGCCTCGGAGGAGTTGGTGGAGGAATGGACACTGGTAAGTCAAATCTTAACTATCATATCCCCCACCCTACCTGCATGCTATCACACACACCCACCCTCACACCCTCCCCTATCACCCCAAATCCTCACTAATGTACTAATAACACAAACCACTCATCCCAACACCAAGCCCTGCATGACACAACTAAGCATGGTCACCCCTCACCAAAGCATGCTCACTGCACATACCCAGAACAACCCCCTAACCATCATCACAGAAACCCACACACAGGAATGCTTGCACTGGGGTACACGCACACCCACCCATTGCACACCATTACACACACACATTCAATAATCATGCTCTCATATCCCTGCAGGACCACTAAGGAACGTCACCACACCGGAGGGTCCAGACATCTCCACTCCACCCACAGAAGAGACCCACAGTGAAGACAGCAGCTCTGCCCTACTGGATCCTGATGACCAGCCCGGATCATCGTGGGCCTCGGGACAGTTGGTTCCCCTTGCACAGGCACAGCCCAACACTGACCTTCCACCCCCTGGTAATACCAGCACAGCACCCACCTAGCGGGCCCATACCTCCGTACCCAGGACACGTCAATCAGCGGTGTGTCCACCACTACAGGGAACCCAGGATAACCCACCACCCCAACAACAACAGGGACCTGGGGGCAGTGGTAGTGGGCACACGGTCCAGGGGACGAAGGCACAGGAACACAGGGGAACTGGTAGGGCTGCTGTGCGACAGGGGGCGGACAGGCCAAGGGAACCCACTCTCCAGGAGGCCCTCTCCTCCATCATGGGAGCATACCACCACTCCCAGGAGATGATGGCGACGGTCCTGGCCAAGTTTCAGGAGACCCAGCGCCTGCAGGAGGAACAGTATTTGGGGTTCAGGGAGGAACTCAGAACCATCAGCTCCGCCCTGGGCACCATCGTAGGGGTGCTGAAGGACATACAAAACACCATGAGGGACACCGTGGCACTCCAAGGGGCCCCTGACACTAGCATGGACGATGAACTGCCCACCACCTCCGCCGGCGCTAGTGGACAGGACGCCCCGCCACAGGACCACCACACCAGCACCCCACCCCCTGCAGACGGACAACCATCACGCAAGCGGTCCCTGAGATCCAGGAACAGGACAGAGCAAGATGGCAAGACCCCCGCCAGGAAATGAGACCACCCTGATTGTCCTCCCACTGTCCCACTTTGTTACCCTGTCCATACTTTAACTGCCCCAGCTCCACTTCCTATGCCCACATGGGCAGTGCACCTGTGTGAGCAATAGACTGGACTCTGCCATGGACATTCCTCCACCGTCCCCCATCACCATTTTACAACCCCCCTCCATTTTTGAGCATTTAAATAAACACCCTTGAACCACAAAACAATCTGGAGTCAGTCTGTGATTTGGTACATTTGTATTATCAATGACAGTGTCAAAATGCGTTTTCTATTGTAAAGCCAACATACCTATGTCACACATCACAAGTCCTTGAAGGATGCAAGCAGATGACACACGTTGGTAACCACACCTGTGAAACCGTAATGGAAAGGTACAACTCAGTGACCAAATACTGCTATGGAATGACAGACATGACAGAGGTAGAAGTGTGAAAGTGAATGTAATGGTAAGAAAGAAATGTTCTCACCTGTGTGTCACTGGAAATATTGCTGTATGACTGACTCCCTGTTGTCTATATCTTCTTCCTCAGCTTCCTCCTCATCACTGTCCACAGGTTCCACTGGCTCCACAGCTGCCACAACACCGCCATCTGGACCATCCTCCTGCAGAAAAGGCACCTGGCGTCGCAAAGCAAGATTGTGAAGAATCGAGCAGGCGATGATGATCTTGTCGCGTGGGCTCTCATTATTCTAAATGAGACTAATGGATTTCTAGGCAGCAGGATGGATAACGGTGTGGGGGACTGAGTCTGACCCACGTGTAAAGAACTCTGTCACCCTAAATCCGGTTTTTGCTCCGGCTAACTAGCAGTGCCTTATTTCTCCCATGTGGAAGGAATAATTCGGCAGCCGAGCGCATGACATCTTTGGAACTTCTCAGGGAAGTCGTGGTTACTCAGATCCAAACCAACTCTCTTATTTACAATATGATCTCATATACAAATGACAAAGACAGTATAAGTTTTATATAATGTTTTAATAAAACGACTGTATTTTAGATATTAAGGCGTGAGCCGCAATAACCAGAACGATACAACACAGTAGGATTGAAATAGTCACCAGGAGAGTAAAACATAAGAACAAAGCTATCATATTGTCTAACAGTTTCTACTCTCCCTCTGCATGTTCTATTTAGAGCACAGCATGTTAAGCTTCTAGCTTGCCTATTAGAATCACTGTGGAGACATCAGCCCTCAGACCTGAGCAAAGACCTGTGATCTTGGTTCAGCATCTGCAACGAGGCAGTCAGCGTCTAGTTGTGGTTCCCTGGTCGGAATCTCCCTCTTGCGTGTATTGGGACAAGGAAGTGATTTTATAACTAACATGTCATCGTGATCACAAAATGTCCCTACGCAGGAATGCCAAGTCTAAACTCCTACCACGTCTATCGGCAATGTACCAGACTGTATCCTTGACTGAAGCACAGAGTAAATGTTATGGAGAACTCCAGTGCTGAAGTAGGCAAAACAGTGTGATATGAATAACAAAACAACACCGTAGAACTGGCTATTCGAAAAATAACAGTACGAAGCCTAATAAAAAGCATGTAAAGCAAAGTGCACAGAGGCTCTAAGCTGTCAGCAAATGAATAAAATATATTCAGGGCAAAGTGCATAAAGGCCTAAAGTCTGAAGCTAAAGCGCAACGAATACGTAAAACTGACCACACTACACCCTCCCCTTGTCGGTAGCAAGTGGTTCCAATAATATAAAACGATGCCCCAGAAATAAACAATATAAAAATCATATATTTCGACAAGGTGAGAAGACAACAAAGTCATAAATTTAGGCAACATGTGACCATAAAACCAAATTCAATATTGTGTCAATTTCGTAAAAAGGAAAAAAAAATCCAATCGTCAAACAGAAGCAACAGAACGCAGGAGTTCCTCCACTTCGATATATGTTAATACCGGAACATCCACGCCACAAAGTACCATGGAGCAGGTGTGGTCCAAAGCCCCAAAACCATTCAGGGCGGCACCCCATGCAGAGCCTACGAAAGAGACAATACCATCTTCCTCCAGGAAGGGAATCTCATAAACCGCCTCACGAAGCAAGCGCATCCGTAGTGCACAAGTCTGGGAATGAGCCCTAATCGGGAACATCAACAGATCAGTATCGACCATTGGAGAGCGCTGCAGTGAGAGACAGAGAGCCAGTGCATGTTCAAACGAGCACCAAAGGCATCGAAACACGGGTTGCACACAATCCAAAACCGGTCTAAATGACAGAGACCAGTCACACTCCAAATGTCCCAGGAGTGTTGCTCCAAAATGCTGCATCATGCGTTCACGACACAGCTGCGCTGACGGGAGCAGTAATACAGGATCTTGTCATGACGGGACAGCCATTGCGAAAAAATAGCAACAACAGCAAAGCTCCAGCCAATAAAGCTAAAGTAATCGGGAAACCCCCAAAAATGCTTCCGAAAATAGAATGTATAGCCGAAGGTATCAAACCGAATATGGAAGAGAAGATGTGAGTAAAACCAACACCAACGGCTTTGAAAAAATGTACAATACCAGCAGTGCTGGATGCATTAAATATACGTCCCACAAGTTCACCGAAGTGACTTGGAAAGTTAGTATTCGAAAGGGACTGTATCTCCGCCGATGACCTTGCCACTTGAAGTGCGTAGGTCTCGCTAGCAGATGTAAGGGCCACATGCTTTTGAAACAATAAAGCTTTTAGCCGACTCAACTTGTCGAAATCAACCTTGGAAGTAGCAATATGAGGCCAGATGTCTGCTACCTCCCTCATTTGAGTGGGGGGAAACAACCCATTCCCGCAGCACGTAACGGCCTTGTTGACAACGACGATGTAAACTATTCCGGCACGCATGCCACAGCAACGTTCGCTGTTAAGAACAACGTAACTGCCGTTAGAAAGCACCTGGAAAGTGTTTTTAATAACTGGGACTGGAACTCCCTTCAGATAACAAGCTAAGTTAGCAATCGAAGCGTTACACGCCCCGTGCAAGGACAGCTGTTTACAAACCATTGAATGGCTGACAGAAGCTTCGCATTCGCTGCCGCTAAGAAACACCTCCCTCAAACCATTAACACATCTGTACTGAAAGGGTAGCTCCCACACCTCGTCTATGTAACTGTCTCCCAATAGTTCATATCTACCCACCGGAATGTGCTTCAAACACGAAGTAAATTGCAAAGTGGAGATAGGAAAATTAATAACCCCATGAATCAACCACTCAGCTGACGGAATCTCAGCTACCGTGAAAGGCAGTTTCTCTAATTTCTCAATATTCAACATAACATATGTCGCTTCCTTTTTAGCCATCAGTTGTTGCTGACGAGTCAAATTAAAAGAGATAAAGATCTCTCTGGCACGAACGTGCTGCCATGGAACGCAACCCGCCTTCAAGGTCTGAAGAGTCCAACCCAGCTGCATGATGGACCGCGTCTGACTCTGCCCATGATATAAAGAAGACATGACTGATTTAATAATGTCAATGGCAGAGGAAACAATGCTGTCAATTGTGTAAACACGGTCAGAAAGGGTATGCATGCCATTATCAACAACAGACAAAGTCTGCATCAGGTTTTCCTGATCAATCTGCCTCAACCGGGCTGCAGCCTCTTGTTGTGAAAGCTTCCAAATCTCATTATAAACTTCGTATAAGAACCTTTTCTTCCGTGGTACTTTGGGACCCGACAAAAAATCTTGTAAATCAGTATCATTAGACAGTAACGTGAGATGTGACTTAACTGCATCCAGCTTGGATGACTTCAACCATTGCTGACAAAGCTTCCCCACACTGTATGTAGTTATAATATCAGCATGTTCTGGTGAAATGTAACGAGGGTCTGCCCTACTAGTCCTGAACCCCCCTGAAGAGGTGACAAAACGTTGATGACACACATTAGTGTCTACAGGCCATAATAACCACCCGCCTGGATGTAACGATGAAATGTTAAGCGTACCATTCTGGACCCAATGTGTAAATTCACTAAAGGTAGCATTCACATAATGTTGCCAATCTCTCAATTTAGAAGGGACAGGTATACTAGGCAAAGTCAACTCTCTAATTGTCGCTAAGCCCAAACAGCTAGTCTGTTGTACTGTGTCATTGAGGAAAATCATCTGCACAGGGATAATACAAGCTCTAAATAACGTGTCCCTGCCTCGAATTTGCCAATTTTTTGAACCCCAAACACTTTTCAAATCAACAGTTTTAAACCAGTATTCATACCCCTCGACCGAAAGTTTAGATACAAACAAATTTGAATACAGTAATTTAGTATCGGTCAATAACATTTGCTTATTGGAATACGGTGCAACTTTAAAATAGTAAGACTTAGCATTTCGTTGATCATGCCCAGAAAAATATGCAAATTTATCATAATACGTTTTCGAACTCCCTTGTGGAGGAGTCGAGCAATGTTCCCATTGCACATAATTAAATATGGACTTAGGGCTACTAGCTTTATGAATAAAGTGGTGTCCATAATAGTTGTAGCAAAACATGTCACCATGATTATCTCTAAATTGGTAAGCATCTTCATCGTCATAGACAGTATAATATTGCAAATCCGTTAGCATAGAATCTACTGTCTTCACATCCCAATCATCAGAAACAATGCCAGGTATAACAATATCATTCATTGATAATTTGAGGACATACGGTATTTGAATCAATTCAGTGGGACCATATATATCAAACAATACTTTATCCCACACAATCCCATCCGGAATTGGTATAGCAGAAATGTTTACTGTGGACAAGTCTCTTCGAACCATATGAGACGAAAAATGCGGTTTTAACACAGCCTCCACGAGCTCAATGTCAGATCGATCAGGAAGAAAATGCCCATGTATTATCAGAAAAAAAGTAACCACAAATCCCAACCACAATAAAAGAGTCATCACGGCCAAAAACAGCCACAAATAGTTCCAAGGAAAAATAAAATATGTGCGTTTAAGCGAATCCAGCATCCGACGTGGACCGTGGATAGAAGACATCGAGGACGAGGAGCCGGACACATCAGCAACAGCGTTGTTGAAGCAGCCAGAGGCAGTTCTAGCAAAAGGCGCAACTGTGAACATAGAAGCAGATGGAGGCTCTCGCCTTGGCACGCTATAGACCACATGTTCAGAAACATCAGTAGAACGTACAGCAAGTTGATCAAAAGATTCCATATTAATCATCGTCGGTGGAACAATCGCAAGATCATCATCCACCCTCCCCAAGCTCGGAGAGGAAACAGCATCGGTGTAAATCACCTGCAGCTGGACTTCTTCCCCAGTAGTGAGAGGGATTCCGGAACTACTGGGTGTCCCTCTTGGTCTGCTGTGCAGAATCGGCCACATGTTGTAACTTGACATTATCAATGGAAACAAAGCGATTTCCTTTGGCCCCTCGCAGCGGCGGTAAAATCACAGTTCTTGTGCCGCTAACTCCCAACACAGGGACAGGTGCTCGATAAGAAGGACCAAATTCTTTTTTAACTGCGACCTTTTCACGCACTAGATCCCCAATCCTGGGTATCCAGCCAGTAGGTGTTACTGGCTCATCCTTAATTCCTGAGGAGGCAGCACAGGCAGAAGAGTTATCTTCACGGAATTGTTGTAAATCCTGCAAAACAGTGACACGATCATTTATGTCAAAGGGCGTATCTGCCGCCTCCACACCAGGACCATCTAGATCAGGAACATACATTTGTGTTCCAAACAGGCACTCATATGAAGTACGACCCCCCAGTGACCTTCTAAGCAAGTTATTAAGTGCTCTCTGTACTCCATATAGGTTAGCTAGCCAACCACGACCCGTACCTATAACCCTGGCCGTTAAGGATTGCTTTAAATCACGATTTAAATGCTCCACGACAGAATTTCCCTCAGGATGAAATGGGGACGAGAATTGGAGTTGGACCCCCAACGAAGCCATGGTGTCCCTGAATGCCTTAGAGGCAAAAGCAGGGCCCTGGTCCGAATGAAAAGCCGCAACTGCAAATATATCGACAAAGATGCGCAAATCTTTAATAACAGTTCGAGCGTCAGCCGAGCGTTGTGGCCATACCCACACAAATCTGGAGCACGAATCTACAGCAACCAATATATATTTGTATGCACTATCTGGTGTCAGCGGACCACAATGATCCAAGTACACACACTGTAAAGGCTTATTTGAAATCAGAAGGAGCGTGTGCTGCGGGCGTCTAGCCGACGATGTTTTAATTTGTTGACAGATGTCACAACAAAGGACATACTGCTTTGTCTCTTTATAGAGACCAGGCCACCAGTAACGAGCCTGTAAAAGTGAAATCGTGGCAGCCACCCCAGCATGTGCAGAAGCCACCCCCTCATGTGCTGCAGAAATTAATCGAGGTCTCTCAATTTTATTGGGAATTTCACGTACACCAATGCCTGGAATTGCAACAGTAGCATTCAGCGCACCATTCAAGCAGTAACTATATTTAGAAGGAAAACCTTTAGGAAAGGGCGTGCCATCAGCCGTAGCCTTTATGGCAGCCGAAATTTCTGTGTCTGGTTTGGAACTCGAACGAGTCACTGCGGCCACAGTGGCGACTGCCACTGCCGACTTCGCGGCTTCATCAGCCAAAGTATTCCCAGCAACGTGTATTCCAACGCGCTGGTGTCCAAGTGTATGCACAACATGGACGTTAGGAAGCGTTTCCTTCAGATCTGCAACCTTACCCCACAACATTTTGGGGGTCATTCTGACCCTGGCGGTCGGTGATAAAGCGGCGGCCAACAGGCTGGCGGTCCAAAAAATTGAATTCTGACCCTGACGGGAACCGCCAACAGAGCCCGCCACTTTAACACTCCGACCGCCACGGCGGGACACACAAACAGCGTGGCGGTCACCGCCAACAGGCAGGCGGCAGACAATGTACCGCCCACCCTATCACAACTCACCAATCCGCCACCTTTTCCGGGGCGGGAGCACCGCCGATAAAAACACGGCGGAAACAGACTACGAACGGGAAAACGCTCACCTCTATACACTCCACGAGGACGGAGGACAGCATGGAGCCCGAATTGAACATCCTACCTGCTCTCGTCTACCTGCTCATTACGGGCACACACATATGCAATACACCCACCCCCCAACTATCTACACACCAATGCAGAGCACCAAGTCAAAGTGACCCCACCCAAACCCCCCGGAATAATGAAAAGATATAATTAAAGTGAGAAACTAAATTTATGTATAAAATAGGTTCATTGAAGTCATGGTAAAATAGGAAAATGAATTAAAAAAATTCAAGTTTAAACATTGCGTAACCGATAAATAGAGGCAATAAGTCCAGCACAGTCACTGAAATTTCAACTGTCCGTGGGCCAAAGTGTATCAACACATGGGCAAAGCCCACACAGGAGACCTGAGTCCGTTGGAGAGAACACTGCAGGGGCATCAGATGATAAAACTACAGGCACCTCAGGGGGAAGGGAAGGGGGGGCACCACAGCCACATGAGTCCACAACGCCAGATCCAAGAAGGGGCCACCATGCCCACTGTTCAATCCTGGGGAGTGCAAAGCCTCAGTCTCTCAAGTCTCTACAGTGGGTGGGTTGCCCACTGTTCAATCCTGGGCAGTGCAAAGCCACAGTCTCTCAAGTCTCTACAGTGGGTGGCTTGCCCACTGTCATATCCTGGGGAGTGCAAAGCCACAGTCTCTCAAGTCTCTACAGTGGGTGGCTTGCCCACTGTCATATCCTGGGGAGTGCAAAGCCACAGTCTCTCAAGTCTCTACAGTGGGTGGCTTGCCCACTGTCATATCCTGGGGAGTGCAAAGCCACAGTCTATCAAGTGGATAACAGTCTCCACAGGCAATGGAGGAGGCAGGGTGGCCCGAGTGCAGCGTGAACAGTAGCTCGACACAGAACTGGCACTGTCATTGGGCCAGCGGTGCTTGAGACGGCGGGGCCCAGCAGAGCGGTGCTTGAGACGGCGGGGCCCAGCGGAGCGGTGCTTGAGATGAAGGGCCCAGCGGAGTGGTGCTTGAGACGGCAGGGCCCAGCGGAGCGGTGCTTGAGACGGCGGGGCCCAGCGGAGCGGTGCTTGAGAAGAAGGGCCCAGCGGAGCGGTGCTTGAGACGGCGGGGCCCAGCGGAGCGGTGCTTGACAGGAAGGGCCCAGTGGAGCGGTGCTTGAGACGGCGGGGCCCAGCGGAGCAGTGCTTGAGACGGCGGGGCCCAGCGGAGCGGTGCTTGAGAAGAAGAGCCCAGCGGAGCGGTGCTTGAGACGGCGGGGCCCAGCGGAGCGGTGCTTGAGACGCGGGCCCAGCGGAGCGGTGCTTGAGACGGCGGGGCCCAGCAGAGCGGTGCTTGAGATGAAGGGCCCAGCGGAGCGGTGCTTGAGACGGCGGGGCCCAGCGGAGCGGTGCTTGAGACGGCGGGGCCCAGCGGAGCGGTGCCTGTCTTGGCGGGGCCCTGTTCAGCGGTGCCTTTCTGCACGGCGGGGCCCTCTTCAGCAGTGGCTTTCTGCACGGCGGGCCCTCTTCAGCAGTGGCTTTCTGCACGGCGGGGCCCTCTTCAGCGGTGCCTTTCTGCACGGCGGGGCCCTCTTCAGCGGTGCCTTTCTGCACGGCGGGGCCCTCTTCAGCGGTGCCTTTCTGCATGGCGGGGCCCTCTTCAGCGGTGCCTTCCTGGACGGCGGGGCCCTGTTCAGCAGTGGCTTTCTGCATGGCGGGCCCTCTTCAGCAGTGGCTTTCTGCACGGCGGAGCCCTCTTCAGCGGTGCCTTTCTGCATGGCGGGGCCCTCTTCAGCGGTGCCTTTCTGGACGGCGGGGCCCTGTTCAGCGGTGCCTTTCTGGACGGCGGGGCCCTCTTCAGCGGTGCCTTTCTGCACGGCGGGGCCCTCTTCAGTAGTGCCTTTCTGCATGGCGGGGCCCTCTTCAGCGGTGCCTTTCTGCACGGCGGGGCCCTCTTCAGCGGTGCCTTTCTGCACGGCGGGGCCCTCTTCAGCGATGCCTTTCTGGACGGCGGGGCCCTGTTCAGCGGTGCCTTTCTGGACGGCGGGGCCCTCTTCAGCGGTGCTTGTTCTGTAAGTCAAGGGAGTCAGACCTGGCCAGGACTCCCTGCTCAGTCGCCCTCCGACCGTGCAGTTGCTGGACCCTTCGGTGACGGTGTCCTGGGCCCTTGGGTGTCCTCCCTCACACCCGGGATGGGGCTTGTGGGGCCCTCCTGGTCCGCGCTCCTGCTGGCTGACTTCTCGGCCCTGCTGCCCTTGCCCTCCTTCGATGTGGCTCTCTGGGCTTTGCCTCCCCTGGATGTTGTGGCAGGTGAAGTGGCAGAACTTTGGTCCTTGGGGGCAGCCGTGTCAGTCTTCTCGCGGCGGCCCCTTACTTTACGGGTCCTCTTTCCATGGGGGGGGCTGGCTGTCCCCTTGCTGCTGACCGATGTATCACTGCTTGGCAAAGGGGGGACTCCAAAATCCATGCACTACGGTGACCCTTGAAGCCGGGCTGGTGGTGGCTGAAGTGCTCTTGGGACTCTTAGCAGATGGAGGGGGTGGGTCAGGTGAGGGAAAGAGGTCAAGAGTGGAGAGGTAAAGTTTTTTAGGACCAAGGTAAAGGGTAGGTGTAGTGGTTATGGGAGTGGAGGAAGAGGAGGTGGTTGTAAGAGAGTCAGGTGTGCTGTCCTTGGGTGAAGGTGCATGGGCTGGAGGCTGTCGTGAGGTGGTTGGCTGTTGGATGGGTGGCTGCCTGCGTTTGTGTGTCTTGGAAGAGGGGGTGACAGACACAGTGGGAGAGGACACAGGGGACGTGTAAATGGCAGTGGGGGTGGTGACTGCACGTGTGCGGACTGTACTGGAGGGTGTGCTGGTGATGGAAGTACTGGCTGTTGGTGGTGTGCATGCAGGTGTGAGTAGAGACGTCACAGGGAGGGAGGAGGGAGACGAGGAGGTGGGGGACACAGAGGTGGTAGTGGCTGTTGGCATGTCTGCATCTGGGTGTTGCTTGGGTGAATGTTTGTGTGATCTGTGGTGCTTATGTCTGGATGAGCAGCCCTTGGGTGTTGAGGTGTGTGCAGGCTGGTCTGATGGTGTGGATGGGATAGGCTGAGGAACAGGAGACAGAGACAGGGTGGAGGCAGTTAGAAGAGGGAGGCTGGAAACAGGGACAATGGCTGCCGTCAGTGCTGAGGCCAGAGCATTGAACGATCGTTGATGGGCAGCCTGACCCGAATGAATGCCCTCCAGGTATGCATTGCTACGATGCACCTCCCTCTCTACCCCCTGGATGGCATTCAAAAGGGTAGACTGCCCAACAATGATGGTCTGTAGGAGGTCAATGACCTCCTCACTGAGGGCAGCAGGGGTAACAGGGGCAGGGCCTGAGGTGCCTGGGGCGAACGAGACGCCCGCCTTCTTGGGCGAGCATGCACGGAGCGAAGGCTGAGGGGCTGCTGGGAGGGCGGAGCTGGTGCGCTGGGTGGCGGCTGTACCTGTAGAGGCGGGCGGCACGGATGTTGCCGCCACCGCTAGGGAGCTCCCATCCAAGGACGTGTCGGTGTCGCTGGTGTCATCACGGGTCCCCGTTGTGAAGCTCCCCTCGCCCTCCGTATCACTGGTGGCCTCGGTGTCTGTGCCATGGCCCACCGGGGCCTTGTGAGTTGCAGCTCACTCGTGCTCCAGTGCCAATTCTCCTCCGCCTGATGATGCTAATGCACACATGCACAAGAAGATAAAGAAAAAGGGTGGGGGGAGAAAAAAAAACAGGTTGAGTGCATGCATTGTCAACACCGTTGGCGAAGAGGACAGACACAGGAGCCTCATGCACTAAGCCACGCAATTGGGGTACACTACTCAGTACTTGTGACTAGGCCAACAGGTCTATGGACAACAAACGCGCACATGGGTGATGCAGGACCATGGATAGCTGTACTTGTCACCCTACAGAGGTGGGGGGCGGGGGCACAGGGACATGGCTAAAGGAGAGGACTACACTACAGAAAGCGCCCTGGCCTAATGTCACCCACAGCCCTCCTCCCCCACCCAGGCACCTCCACTGCGCGTAAAGATAGCTGAATGTGCTGGTACTCACCCCCTTGTGTCTGCTGTGATGTCCTCACGCACCCATCCAAATCGGGGTAGGCCACCACCAGGATCCGGGACGTCAGGGGGGTCAGGGTACGACTGGCACCCCTCCTAGGTTGGGAGGCCATCCCCAGCAGTGACTCGGCGGTCTTCCTGGTCCCGCGGCGGATGTCCTCCCACCTCTTGCGGCAGTGGGTGCCCCGTCTGTTGTGGACCCCCAGGTTCCGGACTTCCTTGGCGATGGCACGCCAAATGTCGACTTTCTGATGGGCGCTGACCTATTTGACATGTACAGGGTGGAATTGGAAATATCATCAATTTTCCGCATGATAGATGCGATTGGCCCCCCCTCCCCAACCTTGCCATGTGGCACATGCTCTCATCTGTCGTGCCTTGCACTCGTCATTGTCTCCCCACCCCACCATCTAATATCCACCCCACTCAACACAGGCAAAGCCCATTCAACGTGCACACACTGTACTTACCTGTTGGTCTGGAGGACCGTAGAGTAGCGCATACTGGGGCAGGACCCCATCCACAAGTTTCTCCAATTCTTCTGTTGTGAAGGCAGGGGCCCTTTCCCCAGTCGCAGCATCCATTGTCTCTTCCAGACCGAGTTCACAGCAGCACTTGCAGTATAGGTCCTCTCCTGTGGATGATCAGGTCTCGAGTGATTAATCAGATAGAAAATGGCGGTCACGCCCGCGGCGGTGCGTACCACCGCGGTGCGTACCGCGACCGCCGGCGCACCTAGTCATTGGCTCGTGAAACCCATAGGGTTCGATGTTAACCAATGCGGCTTGGCGCCGCAGTCTTCGACCGCCTACCGCCACGGTGTGTCACGCCAGCGCATTGACCTCACATCCCACTGTCACACTTCTCAGGTCAGGCAGCCGCCATTTCAAGGGCCCACATGGCTTAATTTCTACTGCGTCACACAGGCCTAGGCCTTGCATTGCCACTCATACAAGCCATTAAATGCATAGCGATTCGTGTACTGTGCAAGCTGTAGTTACGTACCTGTGGGTTGCTTGACTCTGTACTCCATGTTCTCCTTCCTAGGCACCGTCCACTGGGACTTGCGAGGAGAAGGATGAATCCTCCCGTGTACCGACCGCTGGTGGACCTGTCGACAATGGAGGAACGTCATATAATACTTCGATACCGACTTGACCGAGCCACTATACATGAACTGTGTGCCCAGCTAGAGCCAGCACTGATGTCCCCCAACCGCCAACCCACAGGAATTCCCCCTCTGGTGCAGGTTCTGTCAGTCCTCCATTTTTTGGCAAGTGGGTCTTTTCAGACAACAGTGACCATGTCATCAGGGATGTCTCAGGCTATGTTTTCTAAGATTTTGTCCAGAGTGTTGTCTGTCCTGACGAAATACATGCGGAGCTACATTGTTTTCCCTGAGGAAGGTGATTTGGCCACTGTGAAGGGTGACTTCTATGCCCTTGGACATATCCCCAACATCATTGGTGCCATTGATGGGACCCCTGTGGCCTTAGTACCCCCAAAAGACGATGAGCAGGTGTACAGAAACAGGAAAAATTACCATTCTATGAATGTGCAGGTGGTTTGTTTGGCTGACCAGTACAACTCCCATGTAAATGCCAAGTTCCCTGGGTCAGTGCATGACGCGTATGTTATGCGAAATAGCAGCATCCCCTATGTGATGGAACAGCTACAGAGACAACGTGTGTGGCTAATAGGTGACTCTGGTTACCCCAACCTGCCGTGGCTACTGACCCCAGTGAGGAATCCCCGGACCAGGGCAGAGGAACGGTACAATGAGGCCCATGGGCGATCTAGGAGGATCATAGAAAGGACCTTCGGGGTCCTGAAGGCCAGGTTTAGGTGCCTGCATATGACAGGTGGATCCCTAATGTACTCACCAAAGAAGGTGTGCCAGATCATCGTGGCCTGCTGTATGCTTCACAATCTTGCATTGCGACGCCAGGTGCCTTTCCTGCAGGAGGATGGTCCAGATGGTGGTGTTTTAGTAGCTGTGGAGCCTGTGGAGAGTGAAGAGGAGGAAGACGACGTGGACGACACGGACAACAGGGACACAGTCATACAACAGTATTTTCAGTAGCACACAGGTAAGAATCCCCCACGCCATTTTACATTTACTTCTAGCCTCCTGCATCTCTACTTTCTGTGTTTCCCCCCAGTTCCTTTCAACTGAATTGTGACTTTCCCTTCCCTTTTCAGAGCTGTATGACCCACTGCATGACTTCTGCTTTGTTCGCCCATGGAGTAAAACACATTGACATTGGTATGTTGTCATCACAATGTAACTGAACATTTTTGAACCGTTATGTGTAATACATTTGTTAAGAATACAAGCAGACTCCTGAGTGTTTTAAGTGCAATTAGTGATTTATTTAAAGTGCTACATATAGGTCCATGATAGTAAAACGGTGATGGGTGGGGGTGGAGTGATGTCCATGGCAGAGTCCAGTTCTCAGTCGCACAGGTGCATTGTCCATATGCCTGTAAGGATGGAGCAGGGGCAGTTCAAGGTTGGACAGGGTGACAATGTGGGACAGTGGAATGACATAAGGGGGTATCTTATGCTGGCGGGGGTCTTGGCATCCTACTCTGTCTTCCTTTGTGATCTCAGGTTCCTCTTGCGGGGTGGTTGATCTTCAGCAGGAGGTGGGGTTCTGATGGCCTGTCGTTGTGTGGGGGCCTCCTGTCCACTAGCGCCGGCGGAGGTGGTAGGCTGTTCCTGGTCCAGGCTGGTGACAGGGGCCCTTTGGGGTGCCACATGGTCCCGCAATGTGGTGACTATTTGGTTCAGGGCCAGGACGATGTTCCTGAGCTCCTCTCTGTACCTCATTTACCGTTCCTCCTGCTGTGCCTGGATCTCCTGGAACCTGGCCAGTACCATCGCCATCGTCTCCTGGGAGCGGTGGTATGCTCCCATGATGGTGGTGAGGGCCTCTTGGAGAGTCGGTGCCCTGGGCCTGTCCTCCCCCCCTGTCGCACTGCAGCCCTCCCAGTTCCCCTGTGTCCCCGGGCCTCTGTCCCCTGGATGGTGTGCCCACTACCACTGCCCCCAGGTCCCTGTTGTTGTTGGGGTGTTGGGTCAGCCTGGGTGCCCTGTAGTGGCGGACACGCCGCTGATTGACCTGTCCTGGAGACAGAGGCATGGGCCCGCTGGGTGGGAGCTGTGCTGATATTCCCAGAGGGGGTTAGGTCTGCTGTGGCCTGTGTCTGTGTGTGGGGAACCGACTGTCCAGAGGTCCCCGATGGTCCGGGCTGGTCATCAGGTTCTAGGTCGACAGAGCTGCTGTCCTCACTGGGGGCCTGTTCTGGGGGTGGGATGGACATATCTGGACCCTCCTGGCCGGTGTGTTGGCGTTCGGGCCCTGCAGGGGTGAAACAGTATGGTTATTGCTTCTGTGTGTTCCATGGCGTGCGATTTGTGGGTGCCCTTGTCCTCCAGTGCTGGCATTCCCTTGTGGGAGGAGTTGTGAGGGTGGTTTGTGGGGGGGAGGGGTATGTGCAGTGGTCATGCATAGGTGATGGGTGTCCATGGTTTGGGTTGGCATTCAGGGTTTGGTTTTGGGTTGGGTGGGTTGTGCTGGTGAGACATTGGCAGGGAGGATGTGTGCTGGGGGGTTGGGGGTGAGGGTGGGGGTGTGGGTTGGCATGCTGGTGGTTAGGGGGGGGAGTAGTTGAGATTAGACTTACCAGAGTCCATTCCTCCGCCTACTCCAGCGAGGCCCGCAGGATGCAGGATGTTCAAGACCTCTTGCTCCCATGCTGTGAATTCGGGAGGAGTGGGTGGTGGTCCGCCGCCAGTCTTCTGCACAGCGATGTTGTGTCTTGAGACCATCGACCGTACCTTCCCCCGTAGGTCGTTCCAGCGCTTTCGGATGTCTTCCCGGTTTCTGGGATGCTGTCCCACAGCGTTGACCCTGTCGACGATCCTTTGCCATAGCTCCGCCTTCCTGGCTATTGTGGTGTGTTGCACCTGTGTGCCGAAGAGCTGGGGCTCTACCCTTATTATTTCCTCCACCATGACCCTGAGTTCTTGGTCCGAAAACCTGGGGTGTCTTTGGGGTGCCATGGGGTGGTGTGGATGAGGTGTGGGGTGGTGTTTGTGGTGATGTGAGTGGTGGTGTGTGGTGATGTGTGCGTAGATGTGGTGTGGTTGATGATGTTGGGTTCCTGTGTGTGTTGGGGTTTTCGATTGCTGTGCTCTCTCTCTCTCTCTCTATCGCCTTCTCTCCGATTTTCTAGTAGTGGGGGTTTGTGGGTGATGTGGGTGTGTGTTTTATAGTTGCTTGGATGTGTGGGAGTGGTGATTGTATGTGTATCAGGTGTGTGTATTTCAAATTGTCCAATGTGGCTGTATTTTGGAGCTGGGTGTGTATTTTGACCGCGGCGGTGTGTACCGCCAATGGAATACCGCGGTTGAATGACCACCGCGTGGATTCGTGGGTCGTAATGGCATGGGCGTGTTTGTGTTGGCGTGGCGGTGGAGGTTTGGTCATCTCCAGTTTATCGCTGCCCGCTGATGAGGCGGACTTCCGTGGATGTCGGGTTTTTGGCGGCTTGGCAGTTGTGGGTCAGAATGACCGTGGCGGTTTACCGCGGCAGTAGAATGGCGGTCTTCTGACCGGCGGTAAGAGCCTTTTACCGCCGAGGTCAGAATGACCCCCTTTATGTTTAATGGTGTTGCCTTTAGAATCTCTGAACCCATTCATCTTCCAATAGTGCAAATATTCATTGAAAGACAGTACACAGTAGTAGGAGTCACAGAGCAGCAAGGTTAAAATCGCCGGATCCGCGTGCTCCAACGCTAACAATAGAGCTTTGAGCTCAGCCAGCTGTGCTGTGCAATCTCCCAAGGTTTTAGTATAAGTATGTCGGGAGCAGAACACTTCCCCCTCCATAGTGCCGCTCACCACCGCACATGCAGCAGAATACTGTTGTTTAGTCCCAACCGCTGGTTGCGCAGAGCCATCGGTATACATGACCACTTGATATTGGTCAATAGGCAACGTACCAGCAGGAACAGGGTATTCCATCTCATATTGAAGAAATTCTTGAGTCTGCAGTTTGGGGTCAAATACATAATCTACATCAGTGGCTGTCAAAGACGTAGCCCATTGTATCCATCGCGGGTGTAAAACTTTCGAATTAGAAACACTCGCTTTTGTAACAGCCTCTAAGGCCGGAATCGGGGAAACGACAATAATGCGTTGGCCCTGGGCAAGCGGTCTTTCTTTAATCACAGCCATCTGTACTGCAGTGAGTATTTTCTCAGTCTGTGCAAATCGTTGTTCTGCAGCAGAATACAAGTGGGACTTGTATGCAATCGGGACTGTCTCACCCTCATTAAAGGTGACATACGTAAACCCAACAGCCCCAGGTATCACCCTGATGACTAAATGTGTCTTATTGTCCCGTGTGTGTAAGTGTTTAACTGCCAAGAGATCAGTCTGTAACTCTCGTAGTATGTGTGTATGCTCAATCGTCCAAAATTTACTTGAAAAATGTGGGCGAATCAATTCGTATAAGGGTTTTATGCGTGTAGCATAATCAGGAATGTAAGTTCTGCCAAAATTCAGAAACCCCAACAATGACTGGAGCTTCCGAACCGTATTAGGAGGCTGCAATAAAGCACATTTCTCCAAAAAATGTGGCGCTAAGCTCTTGCCCTCACCCGACAACTCATATCCCAGGAAAATGACGCTGAGGAAGGCAATCTTTGATTTCTTAAAATTAAACTTATAGCCAATATCAGCAAACCCCACAACAATGCGCGATACACGCCTTAGATGTTGCAGAATCTCATAGTCTGTCAGATATATGTCATCAACATATGATAACGCTTCAGGGTCGAACTCGTGCAGGATTTCAGTTACACGAGCCGAAAACAGTCCTGGGCTATTCTTATACCCCTGAGGCAAACGACAAAAAAAATTCTGAGAGCCAAACGCACTGAAACTGGTATAGTCCCGACTTTCGGGCGCTATATTCTGGCAGAAAAATCCATTCGAGATATCTAATGTAGTTTTGTATTTTTTACGCACTATATTATTCATAAGCGCTGCGCTGTGTGAATTCTGTATTGCATATGTGCGTGTATGACTATTCAAATGTCTATAATCCACCACTATCCTATATGAATGGTCCGGTTTAGCAACCGGAAATAAGGGATTATTCATCGGCGAGACACAGGGCTCAATTACACCCTGGTACTCCAATTGTATAAGAATTTTCCTAACCGATGCCCTTGCTTCAAATTTAATAGGATACTGCGGTTGTGGCTGAGGTTCGCCCTTTATTGGAATTACATGATAAGTTGATTGTCTGTCCCACCCCACGTTATTTCTATATAGGGCGGGAGCCTGTGCTAGAGCCCATGATTTACTACAGGACTCCGCTAGTTCTCTCGGAACAAGTGGTGAGAAGGAAGGTGTAATAACCTCCTCCCCCACCGGACAGTCGCGAACAAAGTCAGGTGGCCAATCCTGTTCGGCCAGCAGAACATCATATGATTTTACCACATGGTCCCAAAAAAAGGCGTTTATAATACGGTCAATGTCCCCTTCCAATCGCAGAGTCACTTCATATACTCTATCAGAGACCCGCATATCCGCCGTCTCGACTTGTATGAAGTCATCAGTTGCTTTCACCTCCAGATGCTCTAGAAGACTCCGGCGAACTATTGTGACCTCTGCCGCGCTGTCTAACAGTGCCAACGCCCATGTCTTGTTCGTCAAGAGAACTCTCTTCTTGAGCGGCATGTCTAACTGAGACTGCTGCCACCATGTCTTTTTAAATTGCTGTTTTTGTTGCAGCGGTTTCTCTTCTTGTTTAATAGAAACCTCCGCCGAGCGTTGTGAATCCTGTCTCGGTTTCACGTCCTCCGCTCTGACCACCCACCTCTCTCACTTCTCTTTTCCGAGGAGTCCTGAAAGGAACGAGATTGGCGTGTATCAGTATATTGATATCTATCAGGCGTCTTCAAAGTATCCCTATTCCGGAGATTATACTTATTCTGTGGGGTCTCCGGTTGTGGAGACTGCCCACCATCTTTTTTAGGTGTCTGCTGTTTCTTGTCCCAGCGCTTTTTTGAACCCTCAGGTTGTTGCTGTTTAGCATTTTCTTTATTATTTTTACCCTGTAACTGGGGTTTTTGTGGTCTAGCACCTAGGCTATCTCGACCAATACTAGAATATGTTTCCGCTATTATTCTCGGAAGTTCCCGCTCCTGATTAAGCAGCGGAACATCCCGAAGACGCATTCGCACCGCTAGCGCTACTGCCTCTCCCTTGAGATTACTCAAAATAATAGAAGAAACTGTGGCAAAATTGCCCAGCAACTGCATGCCCAAATCTAAGGCAGGGGCAGCCCCATATTCATCTTGAATTTGTTTAAACACGTCCGGTAAATTAGCTAATGTCGGTGTACCGTGTGCCGTAGTGTAGAGCGCGGCAAACACCGTGCCCCAGGTATTACAAAGGTCCACCGGAGGAACCATCCCATACGGCAAACACATCGTCAAAATTCTATGTTTATCCTGAGGTCCCGTATGGGGAAATACTGCTTCCAGCGTATAAATTTTTTGCGCCAGCCAAAATGGAGTCTCCTCTCGTTTAGCCGGTACCTTACCCATAACAGAGTGTACAGTGGCCGGATTAATACCCGGAACCACTGCCTGTGGGTGCGCTGGAGCAGCACGCGCTGCGTTTGTATTTAGTGTCTGCATTACAAACTGAACTAATCGTCTATATGTAGCCGTTAAGTCTGTATATAAACGACGAACTTCAACCACTGCCAATTGAGCAACCGCAGGATGAGGTGTATATGTAGCCAATAAAGGCCAGGTAGGACCATCATTACTCAGTGGACCTAACCTAACTTGTGCAACTGTGTGTGGGAGGGCGCCATCAAGCCAATTATGGTGTTCTTGAAAAGATAGAGGTATTTCTAAATAAGCGTAATCCCTGTATTGTCCAGGGACATTCGCAACAGTGTATTCGTGAAAAGTATTTGTACTCCCATCCACTGCTGGAAATCCGACCCCAAAATAAAAAAGTTCCGTTCTATAGGCTGCATGGGCGTCCACCACAAAAGTGACTGGACCCCCCTGGACTGTCAGTCCATGTGCCAACAGATGTCCTGTGAGCGGTTGACACATATTGATTGCAATATTCACTACATTAGGATTCGCCATTTATAAAAAATAGCTCCAGGTCAGAGAAGGCACACCAATATCGGGGTTTTCCTTTCAAAGTTCAAGCTTGAACAACCAACCACTAAGCAATAGGAAGCACCTATCCCGTGGCGGCGGAAAGCCTCAGCCCCACGGACGTCTCCGTATACGGGACCGAGGAGTCAAAATATATATGAGACCAAGAGAGGCAGTCGGACCTAAACATTAGAGCCTGACCAAACGTTGGCGGCGCCATGTCGCGTGGGCTCTCATTATTCTAAATGAGACTACTGGATTTCTAGGCAGCAGGATCGATAACGGTGTGGGGGACTGAGTCTGACCCACGTGTAAAGAACTCTGTCACCCTAAATCCGGTTTTTGCTCCGGGTAACTAGCAGTGCCTTATTTCTCCCATGTGGAAGGAATAATTCGGCAGCCGAGCGCATGACATCTTTGGAACTTCTCAGGGAAGTCGTGGTTACTCAGATCCAAACCAACTCTCTTATTTACAATATGATCTCATATACAAATGACAAAGACAGTATAAGTTTTATATAATGTTTTAATAAAACAACTGTATTTTAGATATTAAGGCGTGAGCCGCAATAACCAGAACGATACAACACAGTAGGATTGAAATAGTCACCAGGAGAGTAAAACATAAGAACAAAGCTATCATATTGTCTAACAGTTTCTACTCTCCCTCTGCTTGTTCTATTTAGAGCACAGCATGTTAAGCTTCTAGCTTGCCTATTAGAATCACTGTGGAGACATCAGCCCTCATACCTGAGCAAAGACCTGTGATCTTGGTTCAGCATCTGCAACGAGGCAGTCAGCGTCTAGTTGTGGTTCCCTGGTCGGAATCTCCCTCTTGCGTGTATTGGGACAAGGAAGTGATTTTATAACTAACATGTCATCGTGATCACAAAATGTCCCTACACAGGAATGCCAAGTCTAAACTCCTACCACGTCTATCAGCAATGTACCAGACTGTATCCTTGACTGAAGCACAGAGTAAATGTTATGGAGAACTCCAGTGCTGAAGTAGGCAAAACAGTGTGATATGAATAACAAAACAACACCGTAGAACTGGCTATTCGAAAAATAACAGTACGAAGCCTAATAAAAAGCATGTAGAGCAAAGTGCACAGAGGCTCTAAGCTGTCAGCAAATGAATAAAATATATTCAGGGCAAAGTGCATAAAGGCCTAAAGCCTGAAGCTAAAGCGCAACGAATACGTAAAACTGACCACACTACAATCTGGCACACCTTCCTTGGTGAGTAGAATAGGGATCCACCTGTCATATGGAGGCACCTGAACCTGGCCTTCAGGAGGCCGAAGGTCCGTTTGATCACCCTCCTAGTCCGCCCATGGGCATCATTGTAGCGTTCCTCTGCCCTGGTACTGGAATTCCTCACTGGGGTCAATAGCCGGGACAGGTTGGGGTAACCAGAGTCCCCTAATAGCCACACACGGTGCCTCTGGAGTTGACCCATCACATACGGGATACTGCTTTTCCGCAGGATGTAAGCGTCATGCACAGAGCCAGGGAACATAGCATTTACCTGGGAGATGTACTGGTCTGCCAAACATACAATCTGTACATTCATCGAATGATAACTCTTCCGGTTCCTGTACACCTGTTCTCTCCTGTGGGGGGGGACCAGAGCTACATGGGTGCCATCAATAGCACCTATGACGTTGGGGATATGTCCAAGGGCATAGAAGTCACCTTTAACTGTAGCTAAATCCTCCACCTGAGGGAAAATGATGTAGCTCCTTACGTGTTTCAGCGAGCAGACAACACTCTGGACAACACGTTGGAAAACATAGGCTGGGACATCCCTGATGCCATGGGCACTGTTGTCTGAAAAGACCCACTTGCAAGGAAATGGAGCACTGACAGCACCTGCACGTCAGGGGGGATTCCAGTGGGATGGCGGATTGGTGGCATCAGGTCTGGGTCCAACTGGGTACATAGTTCCTGGATAGTGGCACGGTCAAACCTGTAGGTGATGATTAAATGTCGCTCCTCCATTGTCAACAGGTCCACCAGCGGTCGGTACAACAGAGGATTCTGCCATCTTCTCACATGTCCAAGCTGACGGTGCCTAGGAAGGACAACAGCGACCACAGAGTCAACAAATTTCCAGGTATGTACCCACAGATACACAGAACCTGACACCAAACACAAAACTCTTCCTGTATGTGTGTTGAGTGTAGGCCTAGGTATGTGTGACGCAGTAGTAAATGAAGTCATGTGGGCCCCTGAAATGGCGGCTGCCTGACCTCTAAACTGGGACAATGGGATGTGAGGTATCTGTGCTGGCGTTGTACACCGTCGCGGTAGGCGGTCGTAGACCGCTGCGCAATGCTGCATTGGTTAACATTGGACCCTATGGGTCCCAGGAGCCAATGACGAAGTGTGCCGGCGGTGATGATACGCACTGCCGCGGATGTCACCGCCGCAGACGGGACCGTCATTTTCTATCTGTTCAATCACTCGATACCTGATCTTCGACAGGAGAGGACCTACACTGCAAGTGCTGCTCTGACCTCGGTCTGGAAGAGACAATGGCTGCTGCGTCTGGGGAAAGGGCCCCTGCCTTCACTGCTCAGGAGTTGGAGAAGCTCGTGGACGGAGTCCTCCCCCAGTACACGCTACTCTACGGTCCTCCAGACCAACAGGTAAGTACACAGGGAGCACGTTGTATGGGCTATGCCTGGGTGGAGAGGGCTGGTTTAAGAAGGAAGAGGGCAGAGTTCAGGGAACATGAGGGACTGTGAATGCATGTGCCACATGGCAAGGGTAGGGATGGGGGCCACTCACATCGACGGGGCAGTTGGTAATGACTTCTCTTCTTCCCCTCTGCATGTCATGTAGGCCAGCGCCCACCAGAAGAAGGACATTTGGCATGCCATCGCCAAGGACGTCCGGACCCTGGGGGTCCACCAGAGATGGGGCACCCACTGCCGGAAAAGATGGGAGGACATTCGCCGCTGGAGCAAGAAGACGGCGGAGGCTCAGCTGGGAATGGCCTCCCAACGTGGGAGGGGTGCCCGTCGCACCATGACCCTCTGATGTTCAGGATCCTGGCGGTGGCCTACCTGGAGTTGGATGGGCACTTGAGGGCATCACAGCAGACACAAGGGGTGAGTACACTCTCATTCTGGGGACTTTGCGAGCAGTGGAGGGGTCTGGGTGGGGGAGGGGGGATGTGGGTTTCCCTAGGCCAGGGCGACTTACGTAGGTTAGGCCCCTCTGTAATGCAGGCCATGTGCCAATCCACCCCACCTCAGTAGAGGGCCAAGTACAGGTATACATGCCCCTGTGGCATCCATATGTGCAGATGTCCACCATAGCCATGTAGGCCAGATCCCAGGAATTGCATCTGTAGTGGCCAAGAGCACGGCGTAGTGCAGGGGGCTGCTGTGTCTGTATTGTCCGCCAACGGTAGCGGTAAGCCATGCACTCAACCTGTCTTTCTTCTGTCGTCCCCCCCCCTTTTTCTGCTCTCCCTGTTCTTTTGTGCATCAGTATCATCAGGCGGAGGTACAGTGGCACCTGAGCACGAGGGAGCTGCATCCCACATGGCCATGGAGGGCCACACCACAGACTCTGAATACACCAGTGGGACGGAGGGCGAGGGGAGCTTCACGTCGGGCACAGGATCACCAACCAGCGACACGGACTCGTCCGCCGATGGGAGCTCCCTTGTGGTGGCGGCACCATCTGTGCCCCCCACTTCTACATGTACAGCCGCCACATCCCCTACCAGCACTGCCCTCCCAGCAGCCCCTCAGCGTTCACCCCATGCCCGCTCACCCAGGAGGGTGGGCATCACCTTCGCCCCAGGCACCTCAGCCCCTGCCCCTGTCACCCCTGCTGCCCTCAGTGAGGAGGCCATTGACCTCCTCAGGTCACTCACTGTTGGGCAGTCTACCATTGTGAATGTCATCCAGGGTGTTGAAAGGGAGTTGCAACACACTAATGCATTCCTGGAGGGCATTCATTCTGGTCAGGGTGCCCATCATCGAACCCTGCAATCTCTGGCCTCAGCACTAATGGCAGCCATTGTCCCTGTGTCTAGCGTCCCCCCTCCAACTTCCTCCACCCAGACCCAATCCCCTGTACCCCAGCCTATCCCAAGCACACCATCAAACAAGCATGCATACACCTCAACACACACAAGTAGCTCAGGCAAACATAGGCACCACACAACCCACAGGCACTCACGCAAGCATCACCCACATACAGACACAGCAACATCCACTGCCTCCACTGTGTCCCCCTCCTCATCGTCTCCCTCCTCCCTCCCAGTGTCGTCTACACTCTCACCTGCATGCACTACATCTACAGGCACTAGGACTCGCACCAGAACACCCAGCACCACACCCCGCTCACCTCCACTCACTACCCCCACTACCATTTACACGTCCCCTGTGTCCACTCCCAGTGTGTCTGTGACACCCCCGCCCAAAGTACACAAACGCGGGCACCCACACACCCAACATCCATCCACCTCACAACAGCCTCCAGTACCTGCACCCAAAACACCTAAAGTTACACCTCCTACAACCACCTCCTCTTCCTCCACTCCCAGACCCCCTCCAGTTATCCATCCCAGTCTTCATCAGCAACTCTTCCTCAGCAAC
Organism: Pleurodeles waltl; assembly: GCF_031143425.1. Lineage (NCBI taxonomy): Eukaryota > Metazoa > Chordata > Amphibia > Caudata > Salamandridae > Pleurodeles > Pleurodeles waltl. The sequence continues at coordinate 1,151,111,317 of NC_090447.1, read as the reverse complement.
GTTGACCTCTTTGCCACAACCCCCACCCCTCCAATTCATAAGTCCCGTAGTAGCACCTCAGCCAAAAAAACACCAGGACCTGTGGTGCGTGTTCAAGGTGTGTGGAGTGCACCGGCTACCAGGGCAGCCAGTGTGACACGGAGCCAAAGCACTGCCAGTCCACCCCCTGTGAAGCACCTCAAGTTGGAAAGTGGCCGACAGGACAGGGTGAAGACTCTTATGGGCAAAACTACTCACAAGGGTCCCAGGGGGATTGCAGAGTCAGCTGTGACTCCTCCAAAGGTGGTGAGGGGCCAGAAGAAGTCTGGTAAGAGCCACCGCCAGCACCATCGTCACTGGTCAGGAGAGCACCGCCAGAGTCAGTGCCCAGGAGGGCAGCAGTATCGTCACTGGTCAGGAGACCACCGGCGGAGTCAGTGCCCAGGAGAGCAGCAGTATCGTCACTGGTCAGGAGACCACCGCCGGAGTCAGTGCCCAGGAGGGCCCTGGCAGCCACAGCCCCGCTGGGCAATGAGGGAGCGTCATGCCACACACCAATGCACAGGTCAGAGACCTCCATGGCAAAGCACCACTGCACAAGGAAAAGACCGCCATGGTGAAGACGGCTGAACAGGGCAAAGCACTGCTGAACAGGTCAGAGACCGCCATGGCAAAGCACCGCTGAGACCGCCATGGCAAAGCACTGCTGAACAGGGCAAAGCACCGCTGAACAGGTCAGAGACCGCCATGGCAAAGCACCGCTGCACAAGGAAAAGACCGCCATGGCAAAGCACCGCTGAACAGGGCAAAGCACAGCTGAACAGGTCAGAGAGCGCCATGGCAAAGTATCGCTGAACAGGGCAAAGCACCACTGAACAGGTCAGAGACCGCCATGGCAAAGCACCGCTGAACAGGGCAAAGCACCGCTGAACAGGTCAGAGACCGCCATGGCAAAGCACCGCTGAACAGGTTAGAGACCGCCATGGCAAAGCACCGCTGAACAGGGTAAAGCACCGCTGAACAGGTCAGAGACCGCCATGGCAAAGCACTGCTGCACAAGGAAAAGACTGCCATGGCAAAGCACAGCTGAACAGGGCAAAGCACCGCTGAACAGGTCAGAGACCACTATGGCAAAGCACCGCTGAACAGGGCAAAGCACCATTGAACAGGTCAGAGACCGCCATGGCAAAGCACTGCTGGACAGGGCAAAGCACCACTGAACAGGTCAGAGACCGCCATGGCAAAGCACCGCTGAACAGGGCAAAGCACTGCTGAACAAGGAAAACACCGCCACATAAAGCATTGTTATCCCATGTGCAGCTGGGACAGTGATGGAACAGGAACCATCACAGGAAGCCTGATGCAGTCTGGGCACCATTCCCCCTCCAGAACCAGTGGACGCATGCATCCACTCCGTCTGTCCTTAACAGGATGAAGCACTCTGGGCACCATTCCCCCTCCAGAACCAGTGGAGACATGCATCCGCTCCGTCTGTCCTTAACAGGATGAAGCACTCTGGGCACCAGTCCCCCTCTAGAACCAGTGGAGACTGTTATCCACTTGAGAGACTGTGGCTTTGCACTCCCCAGGATTGAATAGTGGGCAAACCACCCACTGTAGAGACTTGAGAGACTGTGGCTTTGCACTCCCCAGGATGGTTCAGTGGGCAACCCACCCACTGTAGAGACTTGAGAGACTGTGGCTTTGCACTCCCCAGGATTGAACAGTGGGCAACCCTCCCACTGTAGAGACTTGAGAGACTGTGGCTTTGCACTCCCCAGGATTGAACAGTGGGCAAACCACCCACTGTAGAGACTTGAGAGACTGTGGCTTTGCACTCCCCAGGATACATCAATGGGCATGGAGCCCCGTCGTGGATCTGGCGTGGTGCTGTAATCCGGCTGAGTTGCCCCCCGTTCCCTTCCCCCTGAGGTGCCTGTTGTATTTCTATCTGATGCCCCTGCAGTGTTCTCTCCGTTTATGGACAGATATCTAGTGTGGGCCTCGCCCATGCATTTTTGAACCTGTGGTGCACGGACATTGATATGTGCATACCTGCACTACTTCTCGTAATGTATATAATTTTGAATGTGTATATATATCTGTATATATTTGGAACAGTATTTTGATACATTACAATGTTTGGACTGATTTCCTTTTGTCTTTGCATTCTTCCGGGGGGGTTGTGGGTTGTTGCTGTGATGTTTGGAAATGCATTGGTGTGTGTGTTGTAATGTGTGAGGGTGGGGGTGGGGGTGTTGCCTGTGTCCCCCCCTGACTTTTGCCTCCCCTATGTCGTAGGTGCAGTACTCACCGTTGTCTTCGGCGCCACTGTTGCTGGTGTTTGTAGATGAGCAGGAAGACAAGGGCAGGGAGTATTTGTAATTCCGGCTCCATGGTGTCCTCCTTCCTCGTGGAGTGTGTTGAGGTGACCGTTTTCTCCATTGCAAAAGCTGTTTCCGCCGTGTTTTTATCCACGGTGAATCCGCACCAGAAAAGGTGGCGGATTGGCGGGTTGTGATACTGTGGACGGTACATTGTTTTCCGCCTGTCTGTTGGCGGTGACTGCCGCGCTGCTTGTCTGTACCGCCGTGGCGGGCGGTGTGTTAAAGTGGCTGTCTATGTTGGCGGTTTCCGCCACGATCATAATTCCCTTTTTTTGTCCGCCGGCCTGTTTGCGATATTACCGCACCTTGAACACCGTCCGCCAGGGTTGTAATGACCCCCTATGTCTTTTTCCCTGTACTGTCAATTGCACTAAAATTCGAAAATGTTTGACATAGCGATTTGTGCAAGAAGACACTGAAGAGATTGTCAATTTGGCCAAGAGGTCCCCTTTGTTTTTTCTTGGGCACTTTAGTTTTTCTGTAAATTTTCCAAAGCAATAGCTATCTTTTTCTTTGTCACAAAGTGGTCTTGGCACGAGGATCAAAACGCTTATTCCACATGAGTAAAAGCGCCCCCTTAGCACAACGAGCAAAGCGCTTCAACGCACAAGAGTAAAGCACCCTTGGTACGACAATCAAAGCGTTTCACGCTACATGAGTAAAGTGATCTGGGTACGAGTATCAAAACGCTTCAGGCCACATGAGTAAAGCGTCCCTTGGCATAACGAGCGTAGCTCTTCAAACAAGCAAGTAAAAGCGCTCTTTGGCATAATGAATAAAGCACTTCATGTATGATGATTAAAGCGCTTCGTGAACAACAAGCAAGGTGCTTCTGCCCAAGGAACAAAAATGCTTCAAGTTCAATGAGTAAATTTTCAGGCCTAGGTAGCAAATCTCAAAACGTTTCAGAGATAAGCAACATGATATGTGAGATACATATTTAAGCCTTTGAGGATTTCTAGGCTGAGATCAAACGTGTATCTTATGAATGCAAAATTGTTACATGATTGATATTTAGAGTATGACCATAGTCCAAAGCTCTTGCCATGTCTAGGTTTAGAGGTTGCAGTTTGTTCTAGCTATGCACAATTCACAAAGGGTCTCAATCTGATATCAAAGAGACGCCTTTATTCAAGAGTCTAATGGTGAGTTATACTGTTATGAATGATTGTATGCATATTTGTTCTAACCGTTTCTTTTCAGATCTCTCTCCCAGCACTTCCCTACCCCAATTCCCTTCCCCCGCCTGGCTTCATCATAACTCTGTGCTCCAATAGCCTTCTGAGTTGGTGACGCCGGGAGGTGGGCCTTTTGTTCAGCAGCATGCGGATCCAGAGGAAAGGGCACTGTCACAGAATAGTGAGCCCACAAGTTTATACTTTCCTCTTGGTCTGTACGTGAGCTGTGCAAAATGGCCGCCTTAGACTCCCTTATGCAAGTAGTCACTCAAATGCAAAGGGATTTGACAGACTCAAAAAATGTCACAGCCGATTTAGTTAACAAAGTTAGTCTCGTCCTACGCTTTCCACACCTACTAACATAGCTGTGAACGTGCCGACACAGATTCCTCTAGCTGCACCAGAAAGATTTTCCGGGGACCCCAATAAGGTTCAGATTTTTCTCACACAGGTGGAATTACATTTTACGTGTTGTCCCAGTGCCTTTCCGGACGCACAATTTAGAATTGCATTCCTTACATCATATCTGAATGGTGATGCAGCTACTTGGGCAGTGCCATTAGTCCGAATAGACAGTCCCCTTTTGTATAATTTGTGTCGTTTTGTAAGACGTATTGGCCCAAGTTGAACCGCAACCGGAAACTTGTACTGTTTTAATTCATCTAACCCTGCAGATAGATCATAGACTCTCAGAGAGAAAAGGGGTAAGGAAAAAATGGGGAAAACCCAACTGGCGAATGGAAAGGTCCAGACACCTTCAGTTGTCCTCAGATCCTATTATAGAACCGATGGATATCGGAACTGTTCGCCCATCATTGACCAAAGAGGAAAAAGACATGCGGCGAAGAAATGGACAGTGTCTATATTGTGGAAAAAAGGGTCATTTCGTAAAGGAATGTCAAAAGAAACCCAAAGGTAAAATTGATCCAACATTTGTGACAAAGAAAAAGATAGCGATTGCTTTGGAAAATTCACAGGAAAACTAAAGTGCCCAAGAAAAAACGAAGGGGACCTCTTGGGCAAATTGACAATCCCTTCAGTGTGTTCTTGCACAAATCGCTATGTCAAACATTTTCGAATTTTTGTACAACTGACAGTACAGGGAAAAAGACATAGGGGGTCATTCCGACCCCGGCGGTCAAGGACCGCCGGGGCCGGGGATGCGGGAGCACCGCCAATAGGCTGGCGGTGCCCCTCAGGACATTCTGACCGCGGCGGTTCAGCCGCGGTCAGAACAGGAAAACCGGCGGTCTCCCGCCGGTTTTCCGCTGTCCTGCAGAATCCTCCATGGCGGCGCAGCTTGCTGCGCCGCCATGGGGATTCTGACACCCCATACCGCCATCCTGTTCCTGGCGGGTCGCCCGCCAGGAACAGGATGGCGGTATGGGGTGTTGTGGGGCCCCTGCAGTGCCCATGCCAATGGCATGGGCACTGCAGGGGCCCCCGTAAGAGGGCCCCACTATGTATTTCAGTGTCTGCTTTGCAGACACTGAAATACGCGACGGGTGCCACTGCACCCGTCGCACATACCCACTCCGCCGGCTCCATTCGGAGCCGGCTTCCTCGTGGGGAGGGGTTTCCCGCTGGGCTGGCGGGCGGCCTTCTGGCGGTCGCCCGCCAGCCCAGCGGGAAAGCCAGAATGGCCTCCGCGGTCTTTCGACCGCGGAGCGGCCATATGTCGGCTCCCTCCAGGCGGGCGGCTCCCGCCGCCCGCGGGGGTCAGAATGACCCCCATAATGTACAAGTTCTAATTGATTCAGGGGCAACTTGAATTTTTGTGGACCAACAAACTGCACTAGATTTACATATACTCAGTGTCAAGAAAAAGGTTGCTGAAGTTGTTTATGCAGTTGATGGTAGTGAATTGGCAGAAGGCCCCGTTACTAAACAAACCTCACGAATAGAAATGATTTGCAAAGATAAGGAGAATCTGAATTACTGTGAGATAATTTGCTTTGATATAACCCAAGCACCCCAATATGGTTTTATCTTAGGAATGCTGTGGTTAATGTTACACAATCCATGCATAGACTGGCGCAACCAGGTTCTGCGTTTTTCTTCTTCTTCTTGTTTAAAAAAATGTCTTCAACAAAGACGAGACAAAGAAGGAAATCTTCAACAATCTATTGCTACTGCAGTCGAGAAGGAAATTGAGCTGCCACCGCAGTATTCAGAATATACTGACGTTTTCTGTGAAAAGAAAGCAAGCTCCTTGCCACCTCACAGGCCGTACGACTGTCACATCGACCTTGTACCAGGTGCCAATATACCAAATTGTAGAATCTATGCATTATCAGAGAAAGTAAGTCAAGTCCTACGAGAATACCTTGGTCAATGCTTTTAGCCAACAAGCTAATTCGGCCATCATGATCTCCAGCGGCTTCTCCGCTGTTTTTCGTCCCCAAAGCTAATGGCGAATTGAGACCTTGTATTGACTTTAGAGCAATAAACAAGATCACTGTTAAAAATAAATATCCACTACCTTTCATACCAGTCTTGTTAGACCAGGTGAAATCTGCAGTTATTTACACCAAACTTGACTTACGAGGTGCTTATCACCTAGTTCGAATTCAAAAGGGAGATGAATGGAAAACGGCTTTTAAGACTCGTTATGGTCTCTTTGAGTATCTAGTGATGCCGTTTGGTCTATGTAACGTTCCAGCAGCTTTCCAATATTTCCTAAACGATGTTCTGAGAGAATACCTAGACATCTTTGTCATTGTTTATACTGACGATATATTGATCTATTCAAACTCTGAAGAAATACATGAAGAACATGTAAAAAAGGTATTACAAACTCTACAAAACCATAATTTGTTTTACAAATTAAGTAAGTGCGAATTCCCTACCAAAGAAGTTGAATTTTTGAGAGTCATTTTAACACCTGACGTCATGCACATGACAGAAAGAAAAATTCAAGCAGTATCAGAATGGCCTGCACCAAAATCAGTACGTGACATCCAATGTTTTTTGGGTTTTGCTAATTTTTATCAACGCTTCATCCATCACTTCTCCCAAAAGGTGGCACCAAGTACCAAATTGCTAAGGAAAAAGGCCATCTTCAACTGGTCCCAAGAGACAGAGGAAGCATTTCAAGACTTAAAAAAGGTTTTTACTTCCGCTCCCATTCTAGCTCATCCCAATGTGGAGGAACCATTCATTGTGGAAGGCGATGCATCCGAGGTCACTGTTGGGGCCATCCTATCCCAACGTCACCAAGAAACTGGACAATTGCACCCCATAGCATATGTGTCAAGAAAACTGAATGAAGCAGAACAAAATTACACCATAGCAGAAAAAGAATTACTAGCAATTCGCAATGCTTTCAAGGAATGGAAACATTATCTATTGGGAGCAAAACACACCATAACTGTATACTCTGATCATAGAAACTTACAATTCATGAGCTCCGCCAGACTACTAACTCCCAGGCAACTGTGATGGATGCTATTCATTGCAGAATTTGATTTCATAGTGACTTTTAGACCAGGAGTAGATGACCGTAAGGCTGAAGCATTGTCTAGGCAAGATTCTTCGATCACACATATTGAACAAAAACCCATGCCTATTATAACACCTTCAAAAGTGTTGTGTTTAATAGCAGCCAAGAAGTTCTTTGATCTTATTCGTAATCATTTTCACATCACCAAGTGGCAAGAGTGGTTACAGCAAAACACCAAAAGGTCCATTCAACAATGCCTACCTCTACACGAATCTCGAGTATTCCTGCCCACTGAGGAGTTAAGAGAGACAGCTTTTTATTGGTTGCATAGTCATCCTCTGGCAGGTCATCCAGGTCCTCAAAAAACACTGGAACTCATGAAAAGGTATTTTTGGTGGCCTACATTTGCTCATTACTTTAAACAAATGCTACAATCATGTGAAGTATGTGCAAGATGCAAAAGCGAACACAGCAAGCCCAAAGGTCTATTGATACCTCTACCCATTCCCAATCATCCATGGGACCATATCTCTATGGATTTTATTACTGGTCTTCCTCAAGTAAAGCAATTTACAACCATTTTAGTGGTGGTGGATAGTCTTACACAATATGCTCATTTTATTGCCTGTAAATGTCTCCCAACCTCTGACACCTCAGCAACTATCATCTTCGAAAACATTGTTCGCCTTCATGGACTTCCAAGAGTCATCCTCTCTGATAAAGGAACACAATTTTCTGCACTTTTTTGACAGCAATGGTGCAAGGCTTTACGAATTGATTTGACTTTATCCACTAGCTATCATCCACAAACGGATGGTCAAACAGAGAGATTAAACCAACCTCTAAAACAATATTTACGACGTTATGCAACAAAGGGGGTCATTCTGACCCCGGCGGGCGGCGGGAGCCGCCCGCCTGGAGGGAACTGCCAGAATACCGCTGCGCGGTCAAAAGACCGCCGCGGTTATTCTGGGTTTCCCACTGGGCTGGCAGGCGACCGCCAAAAGGCCGCCCGCCAGCCCAGTGGGAAACACCCCTCCATGAAGATGCCGGCTCCGAATGGAGCCGGCGGAGTGGAGGATGTGCGACGGGTGCAGTGGCACCCGTCACGTATTTCAGTGTCTGCTAAGCAGACACTGAAATTCAAAGTGGGGCCCTCTTACAGGGGCCCCTGCAGTGCCCATGCCATTGGCATGGGCACTGCAGGGGCCCCCAGGGGCCCCATGACACCCCTCACCGCCATCCTGTTCCTGGCGGGCGGAACCGCCAGGAACAGAATGGCGGTGAGGGGGTCGGAATCCCCATGGCGGCGCAGCAAGCTGCGCCGCCATGGCGGATTCCCATGGGCAGCGGAAAGTCGGCGGTACACCGTCGGCTTTCCGCTTCTGGCCATGGCTGTACCGCCGCGGTCAGAATGCCCGGCGGAGCACCGCCAGCCTGTTGGCGGTGCTACCGCCGACCCCGGCCCCGGCGGTTTTTACCGCCTGGGTCAGAATGACCCCCAAAGTCTCCTAAAACCTTGCTGAATCTTTTGTGGCTTGCAGAACTGGCTTAAAATAACTCTCACCACTCTTCAATAATGTCAACTCCTTTTTTTGGTTTATATGGGTGTCAGCCGCACATTTTGCCAGTTAAGCTACCTGTTTCTACTCAAATTACTCCAGCCGTCATGGACATGTTAACACATATGAAAAGGGTACATTCACAATTGCAAACAAATCTACACCACACAAAGACAAAATATAAACTGCAATGTGGCAAAAAACACCAGCCTGGTCCTCAGTATACAGAAAAAGATAGACTTTGTATTAAAAACTAAAAATATGTTTCATCCAAAAATCATAGGGCCCTATGAAGTTCTGCAACAAGTGAACAGATAAACTAACAGATAACAGATAAACTAACAGATAACAGATAAACTAAAATTGCCTTTGTCCTTGAAAATTCATCCGGTGTTTCACACTTCACTTCTTAAACCTGCTTCGCCCTCAAGTGTCACACAACCTGCTTCTCTATTAGTCCAAGGTCATTGGGAGTATGAGGTGCTATCTATCTTAGACTCCAGATATCGTGGGTCTTCCCTTTGGTGCTTAGTGTCCTGGAAAGTATATGGACCGGAAAATGACTTCTGGGAACCTGCAAGACATGTCCATGCACCATGTTTGGGGCAACGCTTTCATCTCCTCCATCCTGAGAAGCCGGGCCTTGGACCACGCATGGGAGAGGGGTGTAATGTCAGGAATAAGGCTGTGCGTGGTCCAGGTCCCGCCCGAAATTCTGCTGCGCGTATTTGCGGCGCTTCATGCGCACCACTTGTCCTCCCTTCCTGTATTAAAAGTGGTCATCAGCATCGCCTGCCCTGTGGTAAAGCTCATGCAGCTGCAGGGTCAGGACATTGGTGGACAAGATGCACTTATCAGTGCTATTCTACGACGGGACCTCAATTCCCAGGTTTTTAGAGGCAGCGGCCATCTTGGGGAGTGACAGGCCTATAAAGCCCAGCCACTCCCAAGCACATTGCTCACTATTTTGAAGACTTCGATGCAGTCAGACCTCGTGGGGGTTCTTCTGAAGAAAAGCAGATTTCCTGCATGGCAGATTGACAGCAAGTCGGAGTATCCTTGTTTCCATGGTGAATTCACATACGAGTAGGTCGTACTCGTAGCGGTAAGGTCTTGATGAGCCCAATCTTGAAGGAAGTTGTTACTTGCAAAAGTACAGCTCCCCTTAGCACAACGAGCAAAGCGTTTCCAGTTCTAAGAGTAAAGCGGCCTTGGCGCGACGATGAAAGCGCTTCGGATCACAGGAGTAAAGCGCCATTTAGCACAATGAGCAAAGCGCTTCAGGCCACACGTGTAAAGCACCCTTGGCACGATAATCAAAGTGTTTCAGTCCACATGAGTAAAGCGCCCTTGGCACGACAATCAAAGCGTTTCAGTCCACATGGGTAAAGCGCCCTTGGCACGACAATCAAAGCATTTCATTCCACATGAGTAAAGCGCCCTTGGCATGACAATCAAAGCGTTTCAGACCACATGAGTAAAGTGCCCTTGGCACGACAATCAAAGTGTTTCAGTCCACATGAGTAAACCGCCCTTGGTACGACAATCAAAGCGCTTCGGTCCACATGAGTAAAGCGCCCTTGGCACGACAATCAAAGCGTTTCAGGCCACATGAGTAAAGCGGTCTTGGCACGAGGATCAAAATGCTTTAGTCTACATGAGTAAAAGAGCCCCCTTAGCACAACGAGTAAAGCGCTTCAAGGCACAAGAGTAATGCGCCCTTGGTACGACAATCAAAGCGTTCCAGGCTACATGAGTAAAGCGATCTGGGCACGAGTATCAAAACGCTTCAGGCCACATGAGTAAAGCACCCCTTGGCATAACGAGCGTAGCATTCCAGACAAAGCAAGTAAAAGCGCTCTCTGGCATAATGAATAAAGCGCTTCATGCATGATGATTAAAGTGCTTCATGAACAACAAGCAAGGCGCTTCTGCCCAATTTTCTTCTTCTTTTCAAATCACTCTCCCTGCAGTTCCCTACCCTAATTTCCTTCCCCCCGCCTGGCTTCATCATAACTCTGTGCTATAATACCCTTCTGAGTTGGTGACGCTGGGAGGTGGGCCTTTTGTTCAGCAGCGTGCAGATCCTGAGGAAAGGGCACTGTGACAGTATATAACTGTTCTAGACCAAGGTTACCAGCAATCATTGCATCTAATTCTGCCGCCAGCTTCACAACATCCAGAGTCCATTCTTTCAATGTTAATGGAATCATTCCCTGACTCACTTCGGTACTGATACTCTCTTTAGATCGAGTGCTTCCATTAAAGAATTGCATCCATTCATCTATTTCCTTCACACTAATAGTTCTAGTTACCACAGGAATCTTAGCATGAAATTGTTTCCCTGAACACCATCACCAGAGAAGTGTGTGTGGGCATCTTCTGATAAGTACCTATTTAAGTGCATCCTGACATATTCAGTGTTGTGTCTGCACTTGCTCTGCATGGAGTACTTGTATGCATTTGAGTTAAAGGAACAAACTCCATAGCCTCTGGACTGTTTGGAACTCTTGTTTGTCCTCCAACATTGCTGAGTACAGCCAATTTAAATGCATTTTTCCTGGAACCTTCTGATTTATACATGGGAACTACCGGACCAATAGTTACTGGAACGGTAAGGACATCAACCGTACTCACAGTGGTATCAACTGGAACATACTCTTTCAAACCCTCGCTCCTTGGTTCACAGGGCACACCATTGGAAATAGGTCTCACAGAACTGGAAGCTGTTCTTACCGGTGCAGTAGGAAAGGATATTATACCACTGCTTCCAGCACCATTGTCCCCACTCTCTCTTCTTACTTAATTGTATGGGGGTGGAAGTTTAGATAGCAACCCATCTAATAGACTATTTCCAGAATTTTCACCATACACACTTGTGTCATCTGACTCTTTTGGTTTTCTCTCTCTCTGTCTTTGTTTCTCCCTCCTCTTCTCCTTCTGCCCTCTCTGTGGTTAAAGCCGGATACAGCTTAACCCCTTCTATCATATGTTCTCCACCTTTTCTGCTCAGCATTCCATCTAGCATGGCCAGAAGTACATATAGCTTTCTTTGCCCTACTCTGATATTTCTGTTTATCAATCACATGTGCAGCTCATTCCCAGGCATTAAGTGCTTTGTATTGTGCAGGTCTAGGAGGCAGTTTCATTTCATACAGTATCTACCTCAAATTTTCAATAATTCGCAAATTAAATGTGCCATACCATTTGAATCTCAATGGACCTTCTTCTTATATGATCTTATGCCATTAACCAAGCCGCCGACATGTGTGAAGCCATACATTTATCACAATATAATGACCTGCGGTACCTTGAGGAGGTGCCACTACACCCTCCCTACAAGAGATATAAACATCACCTCTAAAGAAACCTTATACAACTTTAAAGCATTTTATTTTTCACAATCAAATGTTAACAATTTTACCGTAAAATTTAAACTCAAACAGCTTCATATCCGCAATCCTTTGCTCTGACATAACCACCAATCACAGCTCTTTCCTGATGACTGTAGCAACCAATAATGACACAGTATCATACTAACCAACCTATACCAGCGGGGCACACTGTGACCTATTCTCACTCCTTGCAGCAGTCCCCCTCCTTTACAATCTGCACGCACACTTTCACACACATACATAAAATGTATTACAGCAACCTTTTGTCTTTTTCACTAAGGAATGAACAGTTCCATACACCCAAGAACATTTTCAAACACTTCTGATGAGGTCTCAATTTGTCAGGTATCACCTTCATCAGTACAGCTACACTCTGTGCATTAAGATCCGCTATACCAATCATTCTCACATTCACACAAAGTAAATCCCTATCTTAACCGTGTCGTTGATGGTGCCCCATAAGGAACACAACCTGTGAGCAGACAATATAATATGGTGTCTTCTACACCTTTTAAACAATCCCTAGATCTTTGGCCACATCGAGCCCCATAACCTCTTCACCCTTTTTATAATTCACTATGTTCACACAACACATAAAACATCTCTGCAAGACACCATACAACTTCACAATCACCACAAGCTAAGCGCAAACTACTGCAATTTACAGCCCTATTGATACTCACGTTTTTGCTACCAATACAACCCTTTGCCAATTCTCTGCATATTCACCGATTATCCAACTCTAGATATGACTACTAGGGCTTGGTGCTCTGGGCACTAACTGCTCTAGAATATGGTTATAGTTCTCCTTTTTTGGATATAGAACCATCTGTTACTGCTACCATCTGTTACTGCTACCATCTGATGGAGCTCTGGGACCTATGGATACTCTGAAGTCCGATTAATATTTTCTTCTCAGTACTGAGTGATGAGGAGAACCTGCATCAAAATATTCAGAGCAATTACAGTGTAACTCAGTGAGCCACCCAGTAAGCCGTAGAGACAATTATAAAGTTTCAAAGGGCTTTATGACACTCAATCAATCTTACATAAATGAGTCTCAAAAACATAGCATAAATATAAACAATCACCGAAGGAGAGTTAAAGTGTCGTACTATATCAAATTTCACAAACATATAAAAGACAAGTGTCTCAATAACAATAATTCAGAAAATGAGAAATAAAGACTGATGCTTAAATCCTGAAATCAAATTCTCCTGCCTGACCATCTAATCTAAATTTAACTGTTCTAATACTAAAGATTTCTGAGTTAACAGTCAGCAAACAGAATCTTTGGCAGAAGTTTCTGTTAAGAGAGGTGCAGTGACATAAAGCCACAGAGAATCTAAATATATGGATATCTCAGTGTCCATTCTCTGTTAAGGACAAGGGGAATCTGTCAGTGGATAGATCACAGTTTTAATTCCCCTTCATTCCAATGTTACATCATTTCAAAAGCATCTCCACAGAAAACTATATTTAATTGACTTCAAAACTCTCCATGCCAATCTTGCACCCTCCTCACATTACCAGGAACTTCAGAAGAGTTACAGCCACCATTCCAAATGACTCCACTCATGATAAAGGCGAGCACACTGGATTCTTCATCAGTTCAACCTCGGATCCTGCCACCTGCAGTCTGTAGAAAAACATTCAAAAACAGCCTCACTTTGAAGGTTAGGCAAGAAAAATAATTGTGGTATTCACTCCAGACAACCTACGAAAAACATGAATACACTGCAGTTTAAATGAATTATTTTGCTTCTAGTTAAAATCCAAAATGAATATATATATAATAATAATACTTCTGAAACATTATAACATAACATAATTTCAAACGATGATTATATGTAGCTTACCTAAAATGTTACATCCAATTGTGCACTTCATTTATATGCATTGCAATGCACCATTTAAATTAAAACATCTTTTCACGTTATGTATAAATGTGAACACCGAATTGTGACCACCCTTTCACGTTCATGTATTAAGATGCATAGCTGCACAGCCCACTGTGCTCTCTCAGTACTAAATAGCATCCTGTGCTTGATCTAACAATTACCTCTGAAACACTAATTGTAGTTATCAAAAGGTTCCATTTTCAGACATTAAATTGAGGTATTTTTGAACTCAATTGATGTCTTGGTAGCAGTGTTTTTTGTCAGAGGGGAAAAAAGAACATTGAAATAAAGAAGGTTTTGAAATTAATATGAAATCCCCCTTTAGGAGTTTCTGAAACTTAAAATATTTTTGTAGACGGAGGTGCATTTTTTGTAGTTCATCCTGCAGTAATGTTTCTTTGGAATATGAACATGTTCTGATAATAATGAGCAATTTGTGGATTTGCAAAGCATGGCAGAAGTTCTGAAAATGCAAACATTTATGTTGCCTCTGAGTGATTTTGAGTTTTTTTTTTGGTGGTTGCTTTACTGGCTGAGGAATAATGTCTGATAAACCCAGGGTACGCTCTTGCTCCCAATCGCCTGGGGATCCTTTCTTGCTGAGTGGACCACCTGGACACGGGCAGTGGGCATCGGGTGCACAGGGCTCAGGACTAACGCATCTGGAGTGAAGTGGGAGTCCTTAGTTGTAGGTTTTTTCAGACAGAGCCACTGTACTCTGGAGTTCTTGGTCCTTTTGGGTGCAGGGCTGTCCTCTGGAGTTGGCAGAGGTCGCTCGGCCCTCCGGACACATCGCTGATCTTTTTGAAGGTTCTTTGAAGCAGGAGGCAGGCCAGTATCTGGGACTTTCAGCTTAGCAGCCCTTCTTTTTCTTGTAGGTCACCAGGAATCTGGTGAGCTGGGTTCCGGAAAGGCCCTAAAATCCTAGATTTAGGGGTGTGCTAGGGGTCAGAGGGAAGTAGCCAATGGCTACTGTCCCTGAGAGTGGCTGCACCATCCTTGTGCCCAATACCTTTGGGGAGGGGCGAAATCATACCCAAGACATATTATATACATATCAAGGAAACACCTTAAATGTCCATACCAGGAACATTAGGAAACACATATGGCCATTGCATGGTTGGTAAACGGCCACCTCAGTAATGCACCTTGAGTAAAAGCAGAGTTAAGAGGGACCCCAGTGCTCCTCTGCGCAAAAACGGGGGCCACCTGCTGACTGGTGCAGGGAAGGGGGCGGCATGCATCCCCTCCGTTTATGTGTTGGAGCCCCTCATGGGGCCACTGTCTAATCCGGGGCATCAATTATCTTCAGGGACCCCCGGGGCCACAACCAGGCCTCGCGGTGGCAGGGGGACCCAAAACCGAACAATGCCCAATTCAATCTGAGCATCACGCTCCTCTGGCAGTGACCGGGAGAAGCGGGGACTAACCCTCCCCTCCCCATATCTTGCTCTCAGGGTTGCCCTGGGATCCAGAGGAGACCTCCGATTGATTTTCTCTCATTGCTCATTTTTCCTGTTTTCAGTTCTTATGCTTGTGTATTTAGATTGTCACACTTGTGTTATTGTACCTTTTCAAAATGGTGTCAACCTTTAACCTAAAGGACCTGCCATTTTATATGCAGTATGAATTAAAAGGGGTTCTTTAGCGAGAGAGGACTGCCAGTGAGCGGGGATCTCATGAGATCTCTGAGTTTCTTTGAAAGGTTTGTGACATATGCCCAGGAGAAGAGTGTTCTTAGGGGGTACTCAGAGGATCCTGGGTGTAGTGAGGATTCGCAATGAGAGGGCTCCCAGACCTCATCCCCAGTGAGCGGTGAAGAGACTGACCAGGAGGGTGAGAATGGCCGGGCGGGGACGCCAGTTGACAGGGAAGGCCCCAGTGATAGGGAGTCCCTTGCTGGGTCCAGTGCAAGGAGCAGTGTCACCTCTCATTCCTTGTCACCTAATGAGCTTAGAGATAGGCAGGAAGAAAGGGATGTGAAGTTGCAGCTAGCACATCTGGCTGTGGAGGAGAGAAGGGCTCAGGTGGAAATGACCTTAGTGCAGGAGAGGATGGCAGAGAGGGCCTTTGCCAGAGAGAGACTCACTGTTGAGCACAGTCTGAAGGGTCTGGACCCACCAGCCCTGCAGGTGGAGTCCAGTGGTGGCAGCAATGTAAAGTGCAGTGGCAAAGATGATCCTCCGGGGTCAGATTTAAGAAAAGTGGCACTGTACCCAGTGCAGCGCCACTTTTATTGCACCCCCTTGGCGCCCATCTAACGCCACCATGTGTGTGCCATTTCTAAGATATGACGCACAATGGCGGAAGTTAGGGAGCTAGCATCATAATATTTGATGCTAGTTCGCATCTTTGCAGGATTAGCACCAAAAATGTTGACGCTAATCCTGCAAAGCCCATCAGTGGTATGGCTCAATTTAACGCCTGCTGTGAGCAGGTGTTAAAAGTGCTGAAAAACAATTACACACAGAAATCTCTTACATGTCTTTACACAATTCTTTCTCCCCCCCAACAGGAGAACCCCCCTTGGCATACATTATGCCCGGTGCAGGCATAATGTAGTTCAAAGGGTTACAAAGTGGCACAATGCATGCATTGAACCACTTTGTAAATTTGGGATAGCAATTTTGGCCTTGTTGGGCCACATTAGCATAAAAATACTGACGATAATGTGGCGTAAGGAGGCAGTAGTGGCTCTTAAATCTGTCCCTCAAATGCTTTATTTGCAGAAGAATAAGTGCCAATGCCTAAAGCACTGCTCAGAAGCCCACGGCTGGCACCGCTGAGCCAAATACCAAGGTTGCAAAGTCTTAAATTCACCTCATGCCTCTTTAATGGACTGCCAGAAAAATCCCTGCCATTTTATCTCTCGCCTGCAGATTCCTTTTTTTTCCCTTTATGACAATTTTCCATAGTTCTCTTTCTCCTTCTTTCCTCTTTAGGCATATTCTCTCTCTTTCCTTGAGACATGTCAGATGTGAAAAAATAAGTGCCAGTACCTAAAAATTAGTACTGGTGGCGTGTGAGTAACTAACATGAAAAGAAAAATTGTGGCTTCCATTTTAGGACTTAGGGTCTCAGTCCTTATGTCCTGAAAATAAAAACAAAAATCATATACAGGCAGGCTAGGATTATATTGATGCCCTAGTCTTTGTGTGACATAGGTGAAAGTGCCCGTTAAACCATTATATTTTAAACTCTAAAAACGACTGAAACTCACCTGTTATCATTAACCCAAGGAACTATAACTCACGACCTTGCCAAGCACTGCTTATAACCTCACATATAATATCACTGATGACATGTTCTATCACATCATTGATAACATCACTCATGACATCTGAAATGACATCATTGGTGACACTGCACATGTCGTGGCCTGAGTTATAGCTCTTGTTCCAAAAAAATGCCTGGGTGAGCCAGCGCCTGGCGGGGAGATGCTTCAATTTATTTTGGGAAGGGGGTGTGTAGCCCCTCTCCCGAGCCTCTGAATTGCCCTGAGGATCCCATCCACTGGGACTGAGATAGAAAAATGAAGAGAGTGGGGAGTGCAGCCCTCCTCACTGAGTCTGGAAAGGCCACAGGAGCCCCCAGGCCGAACCGTATAACAAAAGGGAAGAGGGGTGGGGCCAATCAGTTAAAAAAAGGAAGAGGAGGCTATTGTAGGTCCCGGGTACCGTCCCGGGTTCCCGGTTCCATGGGACTGAAACCAAGGGTAAATGGAGGGGGACACACAGCTTTCCTCCTGAGCCTTCAAATTCCCCAGGGACCCCATCTACCAGGGTCGGCTCAGTTACTGTGGCCCAGGGAGCCATCGCCCAAGACACAGTCGTTTCCCTGCCTGCACTAGTGCAGGCAGGGAAACCTGTTTCTTTCCACCTGGATGGAGTATCTCCTGGCAAACGAGAGCAAACATGCAAGCCTGCCCCCACCCGGCAGGAGATTTGAAAATGCTCCCGCCAGCTGGAAGCAGACTTCTGTTCTGTTTTCCTGCCTGCACGCCTGTGGACAGAGAAATAGAACACATACTAATCCCGCCCGAGGAAGCAATCATAGATAGCTACTTCCTCCAGGTGGGAACAATCCCTGCTCCTGCACCATGCAGGGAGCTTGCAATGGTCATAGGCTGGGAGCTCACTCCGCAGTGCCCAACATGTTGTTTGTGGGTACCCTAGGGGATGGGGTCCCTGGAACCCGAGAAGGCTCAGGAAAGGGCCACTCAGACCCCCTCCCTTTCATTCCTTGAATTGGGTTATCAAGGGATTGGATCCCTTGGGCTTAATGAGACTCAGGGAAGGTGGGTGCAAGCCCCCCTACCCTTTTTTAATTGATTTGCTGTGAAGGATGGGGTCCTCAAGGCCTAAAGAGGCTTGGGGAGGGGAGGTCATGTGTACCTACCCCTTATTTTCAGTTTTTTTTTGGTGGCTGCCCTGAGTGGGCATCGGGACACCCGCTATAATTTAGAGAGTCCCTTGGGGATGGGGAACCCTTAGCCTCAATAGGCTTGAGGAGGGGGCCACACAACCCCTTCCCCTTTTTAATGGAATTCGGCCCCAGGGATGGGGTCTCTGGGGCCTTGTAAGGCATGGGAAGGGGGCTGCATGCCCCCTCCCCCCAATATATATGTTTTGGCCCCAGGGGATAGGTTCCCCGGGGTCAGAAATCCAAATCAATGCTGTAAATGCCAAAGGCTGTGCACGGTGTGCGGTTGGCTGCCTCCTGGAGGCTGCCTGCAGGTAGCTGTACACAGGGCCTGGCTGCTTGAGAGGCCATGTGGCCCACCCCCATGCACACATCCGAAGGTCTTGCCAAGTGTGGGTTTGGCTGCCTGTGAGGAGAGACGACAGGGCCCTGCAGCCAGGCCCTGTGTCCACCTCCCACTGACCATTACCAAAGACTGTGGACAACGTGGGGTTGGATGCCTGTGGGATAGGGTTGGCCACAGGGCCAACTCCCTGCCGCAAACCCCCGGCCAACCTCCTGCCACGCATGGCTTACTGTGGGTTGTTGGCTCTAAGTATAGTAACAAAATTTTACTTTATGTTAAAAAAAACTATAAAATCACTGAAAAAACAAACCTTAAAGAAGTTTTAGAAAACCTATCAAATCACCGAAAAAACAAACGTTAAAGTAACATTGCAGTGAATTGAGAATTTCAGTGACATTTTATATGTTCAAAACAATTGAAATTCACCAGTTATAATTAGATCAGGTAACTATAATTTGTGCCCTAAGTTAACTATGACTCACGCTCATGCCATGTACTGCTAATTACCCTACATAATACATCACTGATGACCGTTTCTTTGACATCATTGATAATATCACTGCAACATTTGCAATCAAATTACTGATGAGAAAACTGTCCATGGCTTGGGCGTGAGTTATAGTTATTTGAGATAGCTATAACTATAACTGGTGAATTTCTTTCATTTGAGTTCAAAAAGTTACGTTGTTACTGAACATTTCACCTAACTATAACATTAACCTTTTTTAGTCGATAGATAGATAGATAGATAGATAGATAGATAGATAGATAGATAGATAGATAGATAGATAGATAGATAGATAGATCTTTTGTTTAAAAGATAAAACTTTGAGTGGACACTGAATGTATTGTGCATAATTATTTATTTCCTACAGTAAATAATTTCCAATCCCTCTACTAATTCCTGGAGTAAGCCTGGCGTTTCGCCATCATTACCCTCAAAGAGTCACTTGTACAAAGAGAGTAATTTGGGTATCTACTCGAACTGCTACAATATCTCAGGGTCTAAAACACCAAAGTTAAACCACAGTGCTTATCATAGATGCTGCCAATCAGATTTTGCCTCACCAATGACACTAAAAAATGTCACACTTTTATCTTTCCTTATGGCATACTAGGTTGCGGCACCTCTTGTCCTTGCCATTGGGCATGGAAACTATGACCTAGGCCATGGTCATCAGTTCAAACAGGAGGAACTGGAAGAATCAACTGCCAAATTTGAAGCCATTATTTTATTGACTCATTTTAAATCAAATCGTGACAAATTTTTAGATCCTTTTTAGCGAGATATGTTCTCTGTCCTTTGCGTGTTTCCATCCGCATTACTTTTTTTTCTTAAATGCCAATATCATGCAAATGGGAAGAAGAGTAAATTGGTATTAGGATAGGAAAATATACACATCGTTATGAGTTCTTTTGGAGTTGTTCATATTTTTCATCTGATTTATGCATATTTATTTTCCATACTATGTGCTCGTTTGCTTAGATTGTTAAAATAATGTAAACTGTTTTAGCAAGTAAAATAAACGAGCAAAAGGTATGACATCCACTGTTTTATTTTTGAGCGGAACGGCTATCAGCACGGGTAATCTTTCAGGCATCTTCCTTTTTGGACAATTTACAGCTGCGCTTGCCAATTTTCTTCCATAGCTTGAAGGGGAAATAGGTGTTTCTTCTAGGAGACAGGAGGGGCAATGAAATGCCAGCTGATGGCAAGTTATCAGAAGAATGACTTGGAAAAAGTCTAATTTCAAACATGAAAGAGCGACTTCTCTGCTCTTGCCATTCTTATTCTGTCAGGAGGTAGACGCAGTGCCAAACTGACGGCTCTAAGATAACAGTCTGAAAGGAACAGATAACACAATGTTGTCCCTATGTTCATTCTTACGCCCTCTGCTTCTAAAAGGCCATGCGCAGAAGCATGCCTGGGTAGCAGAAATACCTGCGCACACAATTTTGATGTTCACGAGATTCTGCATTAAGTACTGATACAAGAAATATATTTTCTACTGGGGTGGCTGAAGAGGTGTGAGGGTTCTCCGTTAGTTGATTTCTAAGGCCAAGTTTACAATATATGTGCACCCGCAACAGTGCAAACTGTGCACCGCCTACCTACTGTTAGCACCACTTGCAGGAATTGGCGCCAGATTCCTAAGTAGAGACACCCGTAGTTGAAATAACACGCTTATTGCGTGTCCTTTTTCTTATTTAAGGTTGAGCAAAATGGGGCTAAGCGCAGTATGTCCTCTCTGTTTGCTAAAGCTTTTACATGCCACAAGAAGGAAAAGCAAACACTTACTCGGAAGTTTATTCGGGTGCCATTTTGGTGCCCCACATGTACTCTTGTCCTTTTCAGCGGGAGAAAGAGGAGGGCACGCATTACCACAGTTAGTTAGCTCTCTCTCGCTAACCAGTTTTCTCAGTGACAGATGTTCGATGAGAAATTCATAAATTATTTTTTTTCCATTATTAAACCTCATTAAATAGCCTATTTGTTGTGGCTTCTCCTCACAATTACCTCTTCATACAACATTCCTAATCTCAACTCTTACTAAATGCATTGCTGTAACACCTGGCATCCTTGGATGGTTTCCCCCCTAACTTTTTGCCTTCAGTACTTTGCTGACTTTGTTTTGCTGGCTTTAGGACTCTGAGTACTTTACCACTGCTAACCAGTGCTAAAGTGCCTCTGCTCGCCCTTTAACCTCTTGGCTGCTGGGCCTTTCTCCCTCCCCTCTTCCCCCCTCCCCCCCTGTGCTGAGCCCTTTTTTGGCTATTTGGTGTAGTTCGTGCTTAGGCCTGCATAACTTTTTGTCCACATAAGCTATCCATGCCAAAAATGCGTCCTTTTTTTCCAACATAAGGTGTTGAGGTGCAGTGGTTATTTGCACATCTCTGAGTTCCGGGGTGCCCATACTAGCATGTGAATTACAGGGCATTTCTCAAATAGACTTCTTTTTTTACACACTGTTTTACATTTGGAAGGAATAAATGTAGAGAAAGACAAGGGGCAATAACACTTGTTTTGCTATTCGGTGTTTTCCCAAGTCTCCTGATAAAAATTGTACCTCACTTGTGTGGGTAGGCCTAGTGCCCGCAACAGGAAATGCCCCAAAACACAATGTGGGCACATCACATTTACCCAAAGAAATCAGAGCTGTTTTTTACAAAGTGCCTAGCTTTGGAATTTGGCCTCTAGCTCAGCTGCCACCAAGGAAACCCTACCAAACCTGTGCATTTTTTAAAACTAGACACCTAGGGGAATCCAATATGGGGTGACTTGTGGGGCTCTCACCAGGTTCTGTTACCCAGAATCCTTTGCAAACCTCAAAAGTTGGCAAAAAACACTTTTCCCTCACATTTCGGTGACAGAATGTTCTGGAATCTGAGAGTAGCTACAAATTTCCTCCTACCCGGCGGTCCCCCAAGTCTCCCGATAAAAATGGTACCTCACTTGTGTGGGTAGGCCTAATGCCTGCAGCAGGAAATGTCCCAAATAACAACGTGGACACATCACATTTTCCAAAAGAAATCAGTGCTGTTATTTACAAAGTGCCTAGCTGTGGATTTTAGCCTCTAGCTCAGCCGCCTCCTAGGGAAACCTACCAAACCTGTGCATTCTTCAAAACTAGACACCTAGGGGAATCCAAGATGGGTGACTTGTGGGGCTCTCACTGGTTCTGTTACCCAGAATCCTTTGCAAACCTCAAAATGTGGCAAAAAAAAACACTTTTTCCTCACATTTAGGTGACAGAAAGTTCTGGAATCTCAGAGGAGCCACACATTTCCTCCTTCCCAGCATTCCCCCAAGTCTCCCGATAAACATGGTACCTCACTTGTCTGGGTAGGACTAGTGCCCGCTACAGGAAATGCCCCAAAACACAACGTGGATACATCACATTTTCCAAAATAAATCAGAGCTGTTTTTTACAAAGTGCCTAGCTGGTGATTTTGGCCTCTAGCTCAGCCGCCTCCTAGTGAAACCTACCAAACCTGTGCATTCTTCAAAACTAGACACCTAGGGGAATCCAAGATGGGTGACTTGTGGGGCTCTCACTGGTTCTGTTACCCAGAATCCTTTGCAAACCTCAAAATGTGGCAAAAAACACTTTTTCCTCAAATTTCTGTGACAGAAAGTTCTGGAATCTGAGAGGAGCCACGAATTTCCTCCTACCCGGCGTTCCCACAAGTCTCCCGCTAAAAAGTTTACCTCACTTGTGTGGGTAGGCCTAGTGCCCGCAACAGGAAATGCCCCAAAACACAACGTGGACACATCACATTTTCCAAAAGAAATCAGAGCTGTTTTTTACAAAGTGCCTAGCTGTGGATTTTGGCCTCTAGCTCAGCCGCCACCTAGGGGAAACCTACCAAACCTGTGCATTTTTGAAAACTAGACACCTAGGGGAATCCAACGTGGGGTGACTTGTGGGGCTTTCACCAGGTTATGTTACCCATAATCCTTTCCAAACCTCAAAATGTGGCAAAAAAAGAAGCACTTTTTCCTCACATTTCGGTGACAGAAAGTTCTGGAATCTGAGAGAAGCCACAAATTTCCTCCTACCCAGCATTCCCCCAATTCTCCTGATAAAAGTGGTACCTACTTGTGTGGGTAGGCCTAGTGCCCGCAACAGGAATGAATCACACAAGGGTCAATGGTAGTCCTTGCATGAGGGCTACTGTTAACCCTGGAGTGATCCATTCCTGACGCAGGCACTAGGCGCAGGCACACAAGTGGGGTTGTGTTTTTTATCAGGACAAGTGGAGAAACACTGGGTGGTAGGAATTGTGAGGATCCCTGCACATTCCTGTAGTTTCTGTGATAAAAAAGGACAGAAAAATAGTGGTTTTAATCAACGTTTCACATTTGCAGGGTATTCTGTGTAAGAAAACGTTTTGAAATCCAAACACGCCACACTTACGTGGACTGCCTTGGGTGTCTAGTTTTCAGAAATGTCTGCATTTGGTAGGTTTCCCTATAAGGCTGCCGAGCTCAGGACCAAATACTTAGGTGACTGTCTTAAAAAACGAGGCTGTTTTGAGGTAGGTAATTTTAATGTCTTCACAATCCTTTTTGGGTACTTCCCTGTTGTGGTCACTTGCCCACTCACTAAAGTGAGGCAGTCTTTCACTGGAGACTTAGTGGAACGCTGAGTGGTAGACAATTTGTGGCTGCCTGCAGATCCCTGGCCTTCTGCTCATTGAAATGCAAGGCAAATGTGTTTTTTAAGCACATTTTGTGATTTCAAGGGGATTCTGGGTGAAGGAAAACTGGTGAGAGCCACGCAAGTCCTGCACCCTTGGACTTCCCTGGTACTAGTTTGTTAAAGTTAACCCACCACTCACACTGGTTGGTTTTAGCACCTCCAGAAATTATGGTTTCAAAGCATGAATACTTATCAAAGTATCTGAATATTGAAACCAAGCCTTCTGAAGGTAGGCCGTAAAGCAGCATCCAGGCACCAACCTGTTTATGGTCCATACACACGCCATTCACGCACAACAAACAACCCTTTCATACCACCGACCACGGGCCCAATCCAACCAATCACTGCACTCACATTAACTTACCACTGCCAGACAAGGGCCCATCACATTCACACGCCACAGAACGGAATAAGTTTGAGTACATTTTACCACCTGTCAAGTAACTGCCTCCTTCTTCCTTAACATTACCAAATGCATGCGTAACAAACATTTACTATTGACTCCCGTGACAGCCACCTGAGGCTCAGGAAAATATGTTTTTCATGCCCCTTTAACGCACTCACTGTGCTAAATACAACTCCTTCCAGTTTGTGGATGCAAGTTGGGGGTGTCCGAGTATTCTGTACAAAGCGATTCCTCGAACTGAGTGAGCATATTTACCTTTGAAACTAAGGGAGACATGCTGGGGATTTCTCATGATGTTCCCTAAAGAGAAGGTCATATGCTATGAAAAAGGGTAGTGTTTGGCACACAGGGGAGTCCATGAGAACGTAGCATATGGCCCAGCCAACATTATGTGCAGTGCTGTGACTGTAATGCACTTATACAGCAAACTGAAAATCTACTAAGTTCTGATGGAGGATGAACATGAAAAGCAGGACAAACACTGACCTATACAAGTCATTCTCCTTCAGTGCTGGGATGGCACCAATGGGTTTGAATCCATAGGTGTAGATGATGTACATCTGTACTACCTTTACTATCTGCCTTCTACCTGTGCAATATCCCTGTGAAGGCACACCTACCATAAGCTTTCCTTACCCATTCATGTCTCTGTTCTCATCAGAGTCCTGACTAATCCTGTATAGTTGCCAAGAGAACCTATACTAGTTTGTGGATGCAAGTTGGGGGTGTCCAAGTATGCCGTACAAAGCGATTCCTCAAACTGAGTGAGCATATCTACTGTTGAAACTAAGGTAGACATGCTGGTGAAGAAAGGGTACTCCATGACAATGTGGCATATGTTCTGTCCACTAGTATATGCAGTAGGGGGAAAATAATGCACGTTAATTGAACAGAACACCTACCACGTTCTGACAGTGGATTTAGCTCTCAAGCAGTCCATAAGGAAGTCCATGATGAAGTAAAATTCTGTGGCTCCTTGCCTAACGAAGCAGTGGCCCATGAACATTTGGTATCCATGCACTGCCACTGAAAGGATTACCCAATGGCAGCTCAACCTCAGTCGATTTCCCAGAACTTTGCTTTAGTATGATACAACGTAAAGCAAGTAGGGATACAGAGGCCTGGTTGTGATGGACACTGGGGGCAGTAATACCGACTCTCCTTCTGCTTTCCATGCTTCGAGCACACTTTACAGCGACAACATGGACGATCCTTTTTGGGTGTTTTAGGAATGCGGACAGCAAAGTGTCGCTTCTGCAGCCTTGCCACATCCTCCAGAACATATGAGGTGGAGGCTGCTAAGCAAAGTGTCGCTCCTGCAGCCTTGCCACATCCTCCAGAACATATGAGGTGGAGGCTGCTGCTGCTTCTGTAACAGCAGTGAGGCTTTCAATTACAGACAACTGGAAGTCAAGGAAGTCATGAGATTGCTGCAGTTCTGGGAAATTCCACCTTCAAAAATTGATACTCCTCAAATTCGATCAATCCTGAGTTCCTCCATTCTTCTAATCTGTCATAGACTTCTTTTTTAGCTATTAACATTTCATTCCTATCAACTGCTGTATAACTTTCTCTATCTTGTAGTTGTCTTAACCCTTCCTTTAAGTAATTCTCTCTAGATAGAATTACAACATTCCCACCCTTGTCAGATTGTTTAATCACTATACTTTTATCGCTCTGGAGAGACTGGATGGCTTTTCTATGTTGCATTGATAACTTGTCAAACCTAGGTCTCTTTTTGTATCTAAGAGATTTCAGATAGCTAATTACACCTCTCTCAAACACATTTATTGCTTCACAGTTAATTGGTGGTAAAAAGGTTGATTTAGACTTAAAGTTACTAGGACATCTTTCCTCAATATCCACTCCCATCTGGGATAGATTCAAAATCGGGTCTTGTTCCGCTTCAGTATTTTCATCAAGTTCACATAAAGTATGCAATAATTCTATATCTCCAATTTCCGAAATTGATGGCCTACTACTCCTACTTATATTACCATCCTTCACTTTGGTTTCAAACCATTTCTTCAATTTTAGCTTCCTCACAAAATGAAAGAGGTCAATACGACTTTGTGTATAATCAAATTGCATAACCGGACAGAAAGGTAAACCTAATGATAGTAATACTTCTCGTTCCATATCAGAAATTGTTCTTGTAGAAAGGTTGACTACTGTCTTTTTCTGCATTACTTCATCGACAATTGGCCCCTCGTCTGTACTCCTATTGATCCTTCTTTTGCGTCTCTGAAGCCTCTTCTTGGTCTTCCTCCTCTTCCTCGTCCTGCGTGTGCTCCTCTGCCTCTCCCCCCTTGGCCCATGGATCTTCCCTGGGCTATCAAATCGAACTCCTTTAAAACATTGTCTTTTACTCCACAACTGTCAGATTGAGAAGAAATGTCACTCTCACTTTCTTCACTGTCCTGTGCTACTCTACTTACTTCCGATTGTGTTTTAGTTATTTCATCTTCTGAAGTCAAGTTTTTATCACTTCCTATTTTTATATTACAAAAGCCATCTCTTCACCTGTTTCGAATTATATCATATTTTCTTCCAAAGGTGAGAATCTGACCTTTCTCATAATCATTGAGATCCCTTAAAAACTTCTGTTGTTTCTTTACCTTTAATAGATCCTCTGTCTTACGTAGTTTGTCATTGCATTTGTCCATTTCTCTTTCAAATTCTTCTGCAGTGCAAGCATCCTTCAATTATTTCGTTATTACTTCAATTTTTTCACTTAATTTTATTTGATCTTTCCATGCATACTTAACTAATATTTTTAACATGTTCACGCTGCACTGATGGTTATTCTCCATCCATTCCGTGACCATCTCTGGATCTGGGTTATCTAAAGTTGGTGTAATAAAGATCCTCAGACCTCTTGGAATTCTTCTGCTATCAATATATTTCTGCAAAGTCACTGCCTCCCACCATTTGGACTGTTCTTTCTTGGAATTTTTCCACAGATTATTCCATAAACTACACTGGCTTTTAACACCACCTCCATTACTTCCCGTATCAGAATTGATGTTATTTATTGCACTGAATAATGCCTCAGCTGCCGCCAGTCGTGAGACATTTTTATCAGACGCCATATTGCTCTCTGCCACGAACTTCGAAATCTTTCAAAAGTCAAAGTGACACACCCTCTGTTTACTTACAGAGTGTTCCGCTGCTAATACCCAGCATCAGAAAGTCTTAATGTTCTTATAAATGCTGATCTCGTGCACTATACCGATATCTAAGTTCCAATCCAGGAACTCGTCATAACTTAAAAAGTGTTCCGCTGCTGATACCCAGCTTCAAATTTATAATCTCTTGCACTATTTCAATCTTTAAATCCAAAACACCTTATCCCGGCTTGCAGAACAGCTTATAAATTAGTATGAAACAATTTAAATTACCCCTCTTTTTTTAGAGTAATGGGAGGTCCGTACTCATGTTGACACAGAAATACCTTCGCCGTTGTTAGACGTTGCTTCCAGGTGAAATTGACATACTGTGTGGCATTGTCTGTGCCTTCGCAATCCTCAACAGTAATTATCAGCTGTACGTCCTCAAGTTAACTGTGGGTTATCCGGTTTCCGTGTACTGCAAGCAGACATGATAATCCTTTCACATCTGCTAGCATTCCGGCATACTTACAGCGCTACAGCGTTCTATAAAAAATGAACCCCGAACGTGTCCCACTGTCGAGGATTCTGTTTGAAATAAACACACGCTAAGAATCCTAAATGCATGTGTTTAACTGTCGAAGCAGAATTTCGAACGCGCTGATTTTACTCGCGCGTATCGGAGTTTCAACAGTATTCACGCTCATCCACACGAATTGTATACGGCTGTACATCCGATCTTCAAACAGCCAGCCGTGAATAAAATTAAATCAACAGTTTCCACACGGACTCTCCACAGATAACTGCTGTGCCGGGCAAAGGTGTACTTCGATTGGGAAAGCTGGCGCTGACCGAAGGACAAAATTCTTCATGAAAAAGCGCACACAGGTCAGTCCCCAAACGCAGCAGGCTGCAACAGGGTCGCGAACCCTACAATAAACAAACCAAATCGCTTCCAAACAGAAGAGGAAGTTGCAGCCACTCGTGTCACTAAAGGTAAATTTAATATTAATGTGGCAGAAAAAACAAAAAGGCAAAAAACCCTCTAACGCGTTTCAGGAGGCAGAGCTCCCTTGTTCACAGAGTTATTTACCGCCCCCATTTCCCTCTCTACCTTACATACTACCAAGTTCAACAACATAAAAAACTGACTCTATTTCCTACACAAAATAATGGCTGCCATCTTTAAGTGTACTACTGATATCATTAACCTTAACACTGTTAAACATAAAAATCAAGTTTGTTCAATTATTTCTCCTTATAACTGTAATCCATTTGTACACATTTTATATCTAATATAGCTTCCCATATACATCTAACAGTTGACTTTATGTATAATTTTAACACAATTTTAACATGATTCTTTACACAATTTCTACAAGTAGTACTTCATATTGTCATCAATACATCAATTCAAAAAGACCTCACTTAGCTTGTCATACCTCATATAATCAGTAGAGTAGTCTCAAAACCCTGCTTAACGTGAAGTCCTTGAATTGAAATGATATAATAGCTCTTTTGCTTTTTAAATTAAATGTGATCTCCTGTTAAGAAATAGAAATGAGGAAAAGTTAATTAATGATGTCACATCAAACTGATCAAAATACATACAGTAAAATAACTAATGTTAAATCTATAGGATCCTATTAGCAGAGAAGAAAATACTAAGATTTCAACTAATCAGTGCAAATGTACGGATAATTCTTCATCCCTATTCATCCCTATAGGTTCAATCGTATTACATTGTATAATAAGCCTGGATTCCAGTTTTCTCAAATCCAGAGTCCTATTGCCACCTCTTACTCCCATATGAATCCTATCAAGGACCATGAACTGTAGTTTGTTTGCATTTTTTAGGTGAAATTCTTTAAAATGTCTAGCCACAGGATATGATTTGTCTTCGTTTTTGATAGCTCTCATGTGCTCCAAGACACGCTTTTTAGCTGTGTGTATCGTACTACCAATGTAAAATTTATTACACGGGCATCTTAATGCATAAATGCAATAATCCGATATACATGAGACATGTTTCCTTATTACAAAG
This sequence comes from Pleurodeles waltl, assembly GCF_031143425.1. NCBI lineage: Eukaryota > Metazoa > Chordata > Amphibia > Caudata > Salamandridae > Pleurodeles > Pleurodeles waltl. Next base: position 1,151,081,941 of record NC_090447.1, on the reverse strand, counting down.
GATTTTTTTGTCCCCGGAAACTCAACCTCCTTACAGTTGGAGCTATATTTACACGCTTTACATTTACCACAAGTTTAAAATCCTTGAATAGGCTTTGTATGTTCCTTTTACTTTTATATATGGGTGGTTTCCCTGGGGGGCAATTGTGGCTCCCAGAAAACAACATATGAAAAACAAAAGCAAAATATATATATAGATATATACACACACATATTATAAAGATTTGTCATATATATATATATATATATATATATATATAAATATATATTGAGAGAAAGAAACTAACTCTCTACATCACTTATTTTTTTCATACATGTATGCTTTCCCTTGGCAAAGCACACATTTATAAAAAAATGGGCACATAGAGGGTCAGCCTAAGGGTCCGATCGCCCCCCCAGGGAAAACTAGAATCTTTTGTGATCCCCAGGGGTCGGCCCGTGTTCGGAGGGCCGACCCCGCCATTTTGTTTTAATTTTTTTTCAAATTATATAGATTTTTTTAATCTGGGGGTGCGACCCCAACCTACCTATTTTTTTTTCATTAGTGCCCCTGGGTGGGGGGGCGGCCCATTTACAAGGGGGTCGACCCCCCCAAAGAAGATCCTTGGTGCCTAGGGGCGTTTCCTGGCCATGGATTGCAGCCGCGGTCTCCCGAGAGTCTCCCCTTTCCATCATTGTCTCCACTAGCATCTGGGGAGGCCTTTTTGTGGGGAAAATGTGACGTCAACGCACCTCGCGGCGCGCTGATGTCACAGAGGGGAGGGAAGGGTGCAGGGGGGCAACACGAAAGTAGTTCCGTGTCTCCCAGACAGAAAAAATAAATAAAAATCCTATGGTGCATTGCACCGGAGGATTTTCTAACCCCCTCCCTGTTGTTGGCCACTGGTCGTGACCCGCACCAGGGAGGTAGTGCGGGCGAACGTCCCGCACTTAATGGGTTAAAACATGGCATCATTGGCTTATACCCAATTGGCATATTTAACTAACCTGAAAGTCCCCAGTAAAGTGGCACTACCTACACCTACGGCGTGCAAATTAAATGCTACTAGTGGACCTGCAGCACTGATTGTGCCACTCACTTAAGTAGCACTTTAAATATGTCTCAGGTTTGGCATTGTAGCCTGTGTGCACATTTTGTGAACTGTGATGTCGACCTGGAAAGAGAACCTTTTGCCAGGCCTAATCCTTCCTTTTTAATACACATAAGACACTGCTAGGGTAGGCCCTGGACAGCCCGGAGGGCAGAGTGCAGTCTATCTAAAAAGTAAAACAGTACTTTTAAGTTTTACATGTTCTCGTTGTGAAAAAAAAAAAAAAAGTTTTTAACTACTGCAAGGCCTGCTTCGCCCATAGGATGACATTGGGGTTACATTATTACATTTAATATGTGATCATTTCCAAATGGTAGAAAGTGATCAGTTTATGTTTGGTGTCTTTGGAATTGTAATGAAAAATCCTCTCTCATAATGAAGTTGGATTTTAAACAACAATTTTGAGAATGGCATTTTTAGAAAGTTGACATTTTCCTGCTTTAGCCATTTAGTGCCTGCATCCAGTCTCTGAGTCACATGACTGGGTGTAGTTGACAGTTGGGCTTTGTGTGTTACTCTTACAATCACACACAATAGACAGCTTAGGTATGCCTGGATGGACCATTATAGGTAGGATGGCAGAGCTGGGCACAGTCCCATACTTGTAATTGAATAGGTAGTGTCCTGCTTCCACATAAAGGACTGCATGCCCCCTATAGTTAGTCTGGAGCTAGGACGGGGAAGACTGGATGCCTGACGACTTCAAAGGGAAACCTCCAGAAGCTTTTCCCACTTCAAAGGAAGACCTAGCTATAAATATTGGACTTGAGACAGCAACTTTCCAGAACACTTCTGGATCCGTATATACTCTGCCAGGAAGGAGGACTGCAGTGCTGCTGAAAGGACTGCAACGCTGCTGGAGTACTGCTCTGAAGGACTTCTACCTTGCTGCTCTGACCTGCTGCCTTGCTGCTCTGACCTGCTGCCTGCAGCCCTCTTGCCTGGGCAAGAAGAAGTGAACCTGCACCAGTTGAACCCAGGACCCCAGAATGACTCTAAGGGCTAATTGGCTGGACTCCTGGCTAGACCCTCCAAGACAGACCGCTCCAACGCCTTGAACCCAGCACTTGGTCTCTGCCATCTGTGAGTCCTACCCTGCCAAGTGGTGCCACCCCAGTCCTGGATCCTTGGAAGTGGGCCTGACGATGCTCTTCCAGTCATCTGTAGATTCAGCAGAACCTACATAACACCTCTGCTGCGTGGCGTAATCCCATGCAGAACTGATGCATCACCTCTGCGGCAAGGGCTCTTCCATTGCAAGGACTCCCCATCTACCTCTCTCTCAACTTGCATCAGAATTGCAGCTGGGTGAAGTTTCCTCAATGCAGACCCTCGCATCGCAAATTTGTCACTGACAGCAGCCTTAGTGGTGACACAGGTCTTCACATAGCAGCCTTGCAGGCCTCGGGAACCAACACATAGCCTCAGCTGCACCACACATTCTTAATGTTGGACTTTGCATCACAAAGGACTGAAGGGATCTTTAATGATGACGAGGACCTCACATCACAGCTTCACAGCTCCTCTGCGCCAACACATTAGCTTGGCTGTGTGACACATCCTCAACGCAGGACTTCGCATTGACTCACAATGAGGTACTCTTGTTCAAAAGGCCTAACTGGGTCCCTGTAGTTGGCCTTGACTCCACTGTGGTCAACCAGAACTTGTGACTTTGTCCCGGCCCGCTGCAACCAGATATCCACAGTTTACACCTTGTGATTTTTGGTGTTATATATTGACTTAAATCTTTAAATTGGCATATCTCTGGTTCTACTGATTGGACTTTTGTCATTTTGGTCTTGTTTTATTTATAAAAAATGATTCTATTTTTCTAAATGGGTGTAGGAATTTTCTTGTGTTGTGTATTCTGGTTATTTCTGTTTGAAGAGCTGCATAAATACATCACACATTACCTCTAAATTAAGCCTCACTGATCTGTGCCTGAGGTTTGAGCACAAATTAATTTGGGGTTTACATATGTCTCACCCTGACAAAGACTGTGGTTGCTGCTTGAGAAGGATTTCACCCCCCTCAACCAGTAACCCAATTTCTCACATTAGTTACCAGCAGTGAGCATTTGGAGAGGGAATTTCCAGCCAAGAGAAGCACCAGGAAAGTGGAGCTCCAAATGATGTTGAAGGCCAGGGCGAATATCCATCATTCACTAGCTGTAGCAAGAGGAGATGATGATGTGGTAAGCCAAGGAGAGGATCTGGTTACCATTCATGAGATGCAGCAATCAGCTGAGAGGGATACAATGTCTCCTAAGTTGGAGCTCCCTGCAAGACAAGAGAGCAGTGTATCTTCTCAAGGCCTGTCCCTAGAGTAGCTGGCAGACAGGGAGGCAAAAAAGGGAGTTTAGGCTGCAGATGGCCAAACTCAAGATGGAAGAAAATGAGGCTGGGGTTGAGTCATCTTAAAGAAGGTAAAAACTGGCCATGTCTGAGAGAAATATGTTGTTGGCTCACAAACTGCATCTTAAGGAGTTGAACATCGAGGCCAGGCAGGCAGAGCCCAGCAATGATGGTGGCAGTGTACCAACAGTGCCGTCTGGTGATGAGAGTGTCCACATTCCTAAAGATCTGTTGCCTGACTTTGTTGTGCAAGGTTACATTGACAAGTGGTTTGAAGCTTATGAGTTAGCTTTGCAGATGCATACAATTGCTGAGGAGGATTGTGGGGCTATCCTCTGGAACCACATTCCCAGTGAGGGGAGGGATTCCCATCTGGCCCTAGAAAAGTGGGGACAAGATGAGGTATCCCCTAGATAAGGAGAACCTTTAAAGGAAATATGGCTTCACCCCTGAGAAGTACAGGCAGAAGTATAAGAACAGCAGGAAGCTGGCCCAGCAGTCCTGGGTGGATTGTGTGGATTTATTTTTCAAGGTGATGGATGGTTATGTGAAAAGCAGTAAAGTAAACAATTACCAGGGGCTGTACAATTTGATTACAAGAGAACACAAGCTCAGACTCTGTTTTGAAGATCAATGCCAACACTTGATTGATAGTAGGCTCACTGACCACAGGGAGCTTGCTAAGGAGACAGACTGCTGTCTCAGCACAAGGGTCCACAAAATGGTATTTGGGGTGGATCAACACAAGGATCTCCACCAGAGGAGGGAGAAGAAAACCATAAAAACAAGGAGTGATGTAAAAGATCCTGAAACTAGTTCCAAGGGTCAGGACTCTCAATCCCCACCTGAACAGAAAAGGAAGTTGATCCCTGACAGTAGGACCTCAGGGACTGCATCCCCTAAGTGCTATGAGTGCCAACAGGTAGGGTGCTACAAGGGGGATGCCAAGTGTCCCAAGTGGGCACACTCCTGGGCAGACACCAGGGCTGGTTAGTGTAGTACTTGGGTAAGAAATTGCCCCAGATAGTATGGGGACTGGTATAAAGGTTACCCTACTGCCCCTGAGAGATTGAGAAATGTTGCAGAGAATTCACATGTCTAGTAACACTAGGAAATACAGGCACTGGGTTTCCATCAATGGGCAAAGGGTGGAGGCTCTGAGAGACAATGGACCTAGCATGACAACTGTCAGATATCATCTGGTGACCTCATAGCAGGTAGTCCCTAATGCACTCCACCAGGTTAAATCAGGTTCCTTGAGGTTAGTTGTGAGTCCATCTATGCCTGTGGATTGTCTGCTTGGCAATGTCCTAGGGAGCACTGTTGTGGGTCCATTTTAGTGTGTTGCTTGGACACACTTATTTAAGCTTTGTGTCTGCTCTTTTACCTAGTTCATTTTCATGTATTCTTTTTATTATTTTAGCAGTGCTTGATTTTGGCGGTGATGTTTAAAAAAAAAAATTGGTTCAATTATTTTTTCATGCACAATTTTCATTAGTTCCTTTTGCACGACATTCTCATCTTGTTCTCTAATCAAAGCTGTATATCATAATCTACCAAGTGCTGCCTGTCCAAGAGTACGAAGTCCACCTTCTACACAAAAGACATATTATTACATTATGCCAGTTCTTAGAAAACAACACGTTTTATTAAACAAAAACCACAGTGGCACTCTTAGGGTAGGGGGGACATTACAGCCATCCATCTTATGCTGTACCATGTCATTGCAGCTCTACTGAAGTTGGCCTAATCACTTCAGCTACTTGGGAGGACTGCCAGCAGATCACAGACAAACAACCCCTATATATTATTCAAGTATGGGGGTAGGACTTCCTTTCAGAGACTAGTGCAGGCAGAAAAACGTTATCACTGCTATGCTCTCATGTAGAAGTTAGACGTATGGGTAGGGATTTAGATTCACTAGTGTGATAGGATGCTGGGACTTTTTATTTGTCTCACACTCTTGGTCGCATCAATAATTGTACTGTGTTAATTTTCCTAATAATCGCAGCTCGTGTTTTATTATATAGAATGAAGTTATTTCAATAAAATATATTGAAACTTTTCCTGCATTTATCTGTCTGTCCTGCGTGTATGAGACTGTGTATCAATGAGAGATGGTGACAAACCGTAGCCTACAGAAGAGGACATTGCCACCATGGGGAACCTACCTGAACTGCCCACCTGGCAGAAGGAAAGGGGTCCCACCAGGGAGGAGCTCTGCAAGTTGAAGATAGAGTGCCCTTCTCTTGAGGTTATATGGCAGCAGGCTGATGCCCAGGCAGCTGGCATCACTTCTGGTGATCAACTGATCTTTTGGGAAAATGGTCTCCTATATAGCGAGCCTAGGATTCCTGAGCCTGGTGCAACTCGTGTGTTGGTAGTCCCCTAGTGCTACAGGGTCTTCTACTGGAGCTGGCTCATGATGTAATCTTGGCACACCATCTGGGGCAGGACAAAACCTATAAACGTCTTGTCACCCATTTGTATTGGCCCCGGATGAGGATAGACCCAGAAGGTAATTCCATACCTGCCAAGACAGTAGGAAGTCAGGAGGGAAGCACATGACTCACCTGCAGCTATTCCCTGTCATTGGCACTTCCTACCAGAGGGTGGGCATCAACAGGGCACTGATAGGGATCTTTACCCATGTGCGGTTCCCCAACAGACCATTTCTGATTGAGGTATTACCTTCATGTCTGTGGACATGAAGTCCATCGGAAAGGAGTGTGAGGTAACCTAAAAGTTCTCAACTCACTACTATCCCCAAACTAATGGGCTTCTTGAAAGGCATTATTATGGGCCTATTTGAGACCTTGAGACAGAAGTAAGATGCCCTCCTGCCATGCCTGTTGTTTGCATGCAGGGAGGGACCACAGTATGGGTTGGGATTCAGCCCCATTGAACTTCTATAGAAGCACCCTGTGAAAGAGCCTTTCAGCCTGGTGAATGAGGGGTGGGAGTACGCTCCCAGGAAAGACCCCCAGTATGTGGTCACACTGCACTCTGTACCCAGATGAAGCACTTCTGGAAGAAGGCTAAAGAAAATCTAGAAGTCAGCCAAGAGTCCACGAACTGATGGTAGTACCAGAAGGCCATTCTAGTATAATTTCAGCCTAGTCAGAAAGTATGTGTGATGAAGCCTGTTGAGCCCAGGACCCTGTAAGAATGTTGACCTAGGCCCTGTGAGGCAAAGGAACAGAAAAGTAAGGTCACATACCTGCTGGACCTCAAAACTTCCAGGAATCCTTTGAAGGGTTTTGCATGTCAATTGCCTCCAACCCCACGTCAAAAGGTCCTAGGTAACCATGCTGCTGGTCATGGATGATGGAGTGGAGAAGGAGACTAAACCTCTCCCCGAACTCTTTTTTCCAAGGAACAGGATGGGTCAGTGGAGGGTGTCAGACTCTTCCCTACCCTAAACCCAGAGCAACAGAAGGACTGCCACCATTTGCTGGGACAGTGTGCCTCTCTTTCCTCCCTTATCCCAGGACTCACTATATCGTGTACCCATGATATTGATATTGGGGATAGTATGCTTGTGAAGAGTAGAATCTAGAGGTCAGCTGATATGGTGAGAGCCACCATTAGTTAAAAAAAGTCTCTGAAATACATGAAGGTAGGGGTCATTGAGTCTCAAATAGTCCTTGGTCAATTGCAGTGGTGTTGGTCCCCAAGGCTGCTCCTCCCAATACCACCCCATAACTTAGGTTCTACATGGATTATTTTGAGCTCAGTGCCATCATCAAAATGAGGCACACCCCATCCACCGAGCTGATGAGCTAATAGTTCAGTTGGGAGCTGCCAAACTCCTCAGCATGTTCAGCTTGATGCCTGGGTATTCGCAGATCACCTGGACCGAGGGGGCCAAAGAGTGACCTGCATCCTCTACATAAAAATGACACTTTTAGTTCCAGCTAATGCTATTCAGGTTGAAGAAGGCCCCTGTCACCATCCAGAGATTGGTCCACCAGTTCCTGGCTGGGTTTGTAGAACTTCACTGCCACCCATCTAAACAACATTGTGATCTTCAATTGTAGCTACGAGGACTACCTTTGCCACTTCAGGGAAGTGCTTTAAGCATGCTGAGGACAGACCTGACTATCAAAGCCAGTAAATGCCAGATAGTCAGGGTTCAGTGTTCTACTTGGGACACCAAGTGGGAGGCAAGGTGCAGACCTTCCAGACCAAGATCAAAACCATTCTGGCTTGGGAATCCTCCAAGACCCAGACAAAGGTGTGAGCCTTCCTTGGCCTCACTAGATACTACAGGAGACTTGTCAAAGGGTATGGCACCATTGTTACTCCTTTGACACAGCTGACTTCCAAGAAGCAGCCCAGGGAGATGATCTGGATGGATGTGGTCATCATAGAGATGCTGACCTGCTTGGCTCAGCAGGCTGGGACTTTAGGAACCGGGAGAAAATGTCGCTGATTCTCTCTCAGCGGTGGAGGGACACCCTAAGTCCTCAGGGTATAGAGTCATACATCACACAAACCAGATGGAGTCACCAACTGTAGGAGAAAAGATAAGTTTTATTAGATGGTTTACTAGCCCGAGACAGTACAGAGTCCCAGGACAGTCATAGAGACTTTCCTACGGAGGCTGCCCCTTCACTCCGGGGCGCACAACCTTATATACACAAAAATAGCTTAGTCAGGGAGATAACTCCTCCCACGGTATGGTCAAGCTCCGGTCATTGCCACATCTGCGGTGTTCGGAATGTTTCAGTGACGCACATATAGTGGGGCAAGGTATGGATGCAGCTGTCAGGATGTGGCAACGACTTGCATAAACACGCTCTGGTAGTTACTGATAAGCTCAGCAATTCTTGAAATTGCTGATGGGACAAACAGGTTGCAGCGGTAAGCAGATTGCAGCACAAGGCTGCGAGCACAAAGGTCAATCATCAAAGTTCAGGAGGTTTGTCGAGCACATGGCAACATAATAAAGATAAACAGATGCCTAGCAGCTATGGTGTATGATTAAGTTTATGTACATTTTCTCAATCCCTCCTTTTGCCATTGTGAGGCAAGTTTGAACGTCATTCAGTGTCTATGTTAATGGACATAAGGTCTTTTATCTCCTACTCAAGGGACAGCATAGGCGTGTGTTGAGGAGGGCGAACAGGCCAGGGGGCAAGGGATGCCATACAGCAACCGCACAAAGCAGGTAGGCACTGTACACAAAGACAACAAGTGAGGAATACAGCAGCGAGCACAAAAAGGAATATTAGTATCTTCCAGCCCCATTGGGAAATCAGGCCCCAGAACCAGCCAGTTAGAGACCAGGTGCCTTCATCTTGGTGTATTATGGAGGCCATTGTATGCAACCTTTGAATGGCCTTATATACTGTAGGGGCATTGTCTGGTATATAAACGCAGCAGCTCGATCCGATCAAAGCACAGACTCCACCACGGTCTGCTAGTATGATGTCAAGTACCATTCTATTTTGAAGAGTAACAAGGCGGTCAGCAGCGAGTTCTGCAATGATGTTGCTCAGGGCCCCAGCAGTCTTGTTAATTGTTGCCTCCACAACTCGTGTGAGATATCTGATATCCCTACTGTTCGTCATAGGGCCGCAAAGTGGAAGGACTCCTTTAAAGTAGTCCAATGCTTCTTGTGCTGAGGTATCTTCTGCCGATATTACCCCTCTCCGAGTCCTGTGGTGTTGAAGGCCAGCTGTGTAAGTTGGTGGTAGTAACCAAGCAATGTAACACGTGCCGGTCCAGGTGGGTACCAAGGAGGTGTAGGCATTATTACCACAAACAAAATACGAGTTTCGTGATGGTATCATGGTAGGCCAATCAGTTCCATTCAATATTATTGTAGCATTACAGTTGCTGGCACCTACACTTCTATTACCATTTTTCTGAAAACAAAGTGGAGCCTTGTCCTGTGTTACAAGAAAACTGCGGTCAATCTGAGGTGTGGTATTAAAAGATAAAAAATTATATGTCAGTAGACCTATTTCGTCGGTCAGCATACTCTGACTTTTCTTCCTTTGTTCCATAGACTCTCGTTCCAGTGGGCCAACATAACCGGTATAGGTGGGTGATCAATAGTCCAGAATTAGTAGCATCCATTGAGGTAGCCCAGATGGCTGATAGTTCATACCAGGTGCTGCAGGAGCCATCAAAAGAAAAAGCGAATGAAATATATGGCAACCTTCTTTGCACGGAACTTGGTAGCAAGCCACATATCCAACAATTTGTTCTATTTACAGCCAGCTGATGTTGATGTAACATCGATATGAAGGTATTGTTTTCATATTCCTTACGTCGTCCTTCCTCATGGGGTGGTAAGGAAACATGGCTGTGTTATGAAGGCAGTGGTGTAGTTGGTGAGACCTCTGAATCAGAATCATGTATTACCCACCCAATGCAGGACAGAAGTACCAAACATAGTATTGTTATGGTGAGACGTGGGCCTAATAGTCTTTTTAAATTACTTATTTTCTTCTTTTTCCTCTTGTCTCCTTGTATAGCACCCATTTCTCTTTATTGCTTGTCCCACTAGCAGTTCAGTCCGACCTAAGTGCTGCCCGTGACTGGATGTTGCTTCACTGTGGGGTGAAACCAGCAGTCCTATTGACACACTCTGGTCCGCCCCGACAGACAAAATCACGGCCCTGCAGCTATCGTCAGACTTAGTACAGGGGACAAGCAATCAGTTAATTGTTCATTTTCTAATTTTTCGTGGGCGAAAATCGTATCTGGTGGAATTCGGTACGGTATGGTCAGGAAACAACTGTTCAGTGGGACCAGGATCTGGAGAGGCCCCCTACAGGGCACTGTCATTCTGTTCTTTATTTCTTTCTGTATTTCTATTGGAACTGACCTTCCTTGTTGGGCAGTCACCACCTTTTATGCCTTCACAGGATACAGAGGTATTTTCTTGCAGTGTGAAGCATGTATCCAATTCTTAGCTCCCTCGACTTTGACTGCTGTTCGAGTAGCCAGGAGGACCTGTCGCAGACCTTTCCGTCGAGGTTCGAGACTCTTTTTCAGCTGGAAATTCTTTGTGAGAACCCAGTCGCCAGGTAGTATCTTGATCAGTGGATACAGATGGGAGTGCTTCACGTACCTGTTGGTGAATAGAACGCAAAGAATTAGTGAGTTCATTTAAATAGTCCATCAAAACAGGATGTTCTAGTTCTGAGTACTTGTGAGGTCGAGGGACCCCCCAGACATTTGCTGGCCTTCCCATCACTATCTCGTGTGGTGACAACCCTGACCTAGAATGGGTTGTCATCCTAACAGATAATAATGCTAGGGGCAGTGCGTCTGGCCATGTAATACCGCGATCAGCACATATTTTTGATATTTTCAACTTGAGTGTACCATTAGAATTCTCTATTAAGCCTGCTGATTGGGGGTGATTGGCTGCGTGAAACTTCTGGCGGAGACCTAGACCTTCGCAGACCTTCCTCATGACCTGTCCAGTAAAGTGACTTCCGTTGTCTGACCATACACATCGAGGGATCCCAAATCGGGGAAAGAATTCTTTCAAGAGTATTTTAGCTGTAGTAATAGCAGTGTTGTCTTTAGCTGGGTAGGCCTCCACCCATTTACTAAACATTCAAACCACGACCAGGACGTATCTCAAATTGTTAAACCTTTCCATTTCAATATAATCCATTTGTAACACTTCAAAAGGATAATCTGGGGGGCCAAAATGTCCGGGTGGGACTGGTGTACCTTTTCCTGGGTTATGTTGTAAACATATCATACATGTTCGAACCAGATGGTCTGCTGTCTTCCTGATACTATCATTAGCCCAAACAGGGTCAAGTATGTCACAGATACTTTTGGCACTTATATGGGCTGGACCATGGGCCATCGTTACTACTGGTAAGATAAATGCATCAGGGAGCATCCATCTTTTGTTTTACGACAGATCTGTCCAACACTGTATGTCCTCGTCAAACTCGGCCTTTCCTCCCTTCCATGAAATTAGCTCTTGTTCAGTAGCCTCTGCCTGAATCCTTTGTACACTTTTCAGTGTGTTCCCAAATATCTCATGCTCAGAGACCTCCTTTCTATTTTCCACTATGTACATACATCCTATCTTTTCACGTGCTGTTTCTTTCGCTATCTGGTCAGCAAAGGCATTGCCTCGGCCGACATCATCGGTCACCTTTTTGTGTGCGCTACACTTGATGATGGCCATGGTCTGGGGAAGTGCAAGAGCGGAAAAGAGGTTTGATATCAGTGTTCCATGTTGAATATGGGTACCGTGTGAGGTCAGAAAACCTCTTTCTGCCCATAATCGACCAAAATTGTGTACCACCCCGAATGCATACTGGCTATCTGTGTAGATGTTGATATTCAGTCCCTAACTCAGCTCACAAGCTCGCGTCAGAGCTATCAATTCTGCAGCTTGAGCCGAATTCTGTGGTATCCTAGCAGCCTCTATTTTCTTTTCCATTGTTGTTACAGCATAGGCTGCAGAGGTGGTACCATCGGGTAATTTAAGACATGAACCATCCACATATAGGGGGTCATTACAACATTGGCGGTAAAAGGCGCTTACCGCCGTGCAGAAGACCGCCAACACACCGCGGCGGCGGCGGGAGCCCGCCACAGCTATTATGACACACATCACGGAATCCGCCGAAATTCAGACACCCACACAACACCGCCACACCAAAGGTCAGCGATAAACATGCGGAACCAAATCCTCCACCTCCACGCCAACAGAAACACGCCCATGCCATTACGACCCACGAATCCACGCTGCAGTCTTTCAACCGCGGTATTTCATTGGCGGTACACACCGCCGCGCTCAAAATACACACACAGCTCCAAAACACCGCCACATTGGACAATTCAAAATACACACACCTGATACACATACAAACAACACTCCCACACATCCAACACAATATAAAACACACACCCACAAACCCCTACGACCCAAAATTAGAGAGAACGCCATAGAGAGACAGCACAGAATAGAGAACCCCATCACACAGAGGCACACTACACCATCACCCACACAACATCCACGCACAAAACACCACATACCACTACACTCACCACACTCATCAACACGTACACCACCCCACACCTCACCCACACCACCCCATGTCACGCCAAAGAAACCCCCGCTTCTCTGAGGAGGAGCTCAGGGTCATGGTGGAGGAAATCCTACGGGTAGAGCCACAGCTATTTAGCTCACAGGTACAGCACACATCCATAGCCAGGAAGATGGAGCTATGGCAAAGAATAGTGGACAGGGTCAACGCAGTGGGACAGCACCCAAGAAATAGGGAGGACATCAGGAAGAGGTGGAACGACCTATGGGGAAAGGTGCGTTCCCCGGTATCCAGGCACCACATCGCAGTACAGCGGACTGGCGGCGGACCCCCACCTCCTCCCCCACAACTAACAACATGGGAAGAGCAAGTCTTGACCATCTTGCATCCTGAGGGCCTCGCAGGAGTCGTTGGAGGAACGGACACTGGTAAGTCAAATCTTAACTATCATATCCCCCACCTTACCTGCATGCAATCACACACCCCCACCCTCACACCCTCCCCTATCACCCTAACTCCTCACTAATGTACCCATAACACCAACCACCCATCCCAACCCCAAGACCTGCATGACACAACTAAGCATGGATACCCATCACTAAAGCATGCCCACTGCACATACCCAGAACACCCCCCAACCATCAGTACACAAGCCCCCACACAGGAATGCCTGCACTGGGGTACACACACACCCAACCATTGCACACCATGAAACACACACATGCAATAATCATGTACTTATACCCCCGCAGGAACCCGAAGGAACATCACCACACCACACCAGAGGGTCCAGACAACACCACTCCACCCCCAGAAGAGGCCCACAGTGACGACAGCAGCTCTGCCCTACTGGATCTTGATGACCAGCCCGGACCATCGTGGGCCTCAGGACAGTCGGTTCCCCTTGCCCAGCCACAGCCCAACACCGAACTTCCACCCTCTGGTAACACCAGCACAGCACCCACCCAGCGGGCCCATACCTCCCTACCCAGGACAGGGTAATCAGCGGTGTGTCCACCACTACAGGGCACCCAGGCTAACCCACCACCCCAACAACAACAGGGACCTGGGGGCAGTGGTAGTGGGCACACGGTCCAGGGGACGGAGGCACTGGAACACAGGGGAACTGGGAGGGCTGCTGTGCGACAGAGGGAGGACAGGCCAAGGGAACCTACTCTCAACGAGGCCCTCTCTTCCATCATGGGAGCATACCACCACTCCCAGGAGACGATGGCAAAGGTCCTGGACAAGTTGCAGGAGACCCTGCGTCTGCATGAGGAGCAGTATTTGGGGTTCACGGAGGAGCTCAGGACCATCGCCTCCACCCTGGGCACCATTGTAGGGGTGCTGACGGACATTCAAAAGACTTTGAGGGACACCGTGGCACTCCAAGGGGCCCCAAACACTAGCCACGACGATGAAATGCCCACCACCTTTGCCGGCCCTAGTGGACAGGACGCCCAGCCACAGGACCACCACATCAGCACCCCACCCCCTGCAGACGGACAACCACCACGAAAGCGGTCCCTGAGATCCAGGAACAGGACAGAGCAAGATGGCAAGACCCCCGCCAGGAAATAAGACTACCCTGATTGTCCCCCAACTGTCCCACTTTGTTACCCTGTCCAGCTTGGAACTGCCCCAGCTCCACTTCCAATGGCCAGATGTGCAATGTACCTGTGAGACCAATAGACTGGACTCTGCCATGGACATTCTTCCACCATAACCCATCCGATTACACAACCCCCCTTCATTTTTCTGCACTTAAATAAACACCCTTGAAACACTAATAAAACTGGAGTCAGTCTATGATTTTGAACTTTGTATTGTCAATTACAGTGTCAAAAAGGGTTACCCATTGGAAGGCCAACATACTCAATTAACAAATAGTGAGTGAAATGTAGGTACAGGATAGAGGTAGACGTGTAAAAGTTAATGTAATGTTAAACCTGAAAATTTACTCACCTGTGTCTCACTGGAAATATTGCTGTATGACTGACTCCCTGTTGTCGTTTTCGTCTTCCTCAGCTTCATCATCATCACTGTCCACAGGCTCCACAGGCTCCACAGCTGCTACAACACCGTCATCTGGATCATCCTCCTGCAGAAAAGGCACCTGGCGTCGCAATGCCAAATTATGGAGCATGGAGCAGGCGATGATGATGTCGCACACCTTCTTCGGTGAGTAGAATAGGGACCCACCTGTCATATGGAGGCACCTGAACCTGGCCTTCAGGAAGCCGAAGGTGCGTTCGATCACCCTCCTAGTCCGCCCATGGGCCTCATTGTACCGTTCCTCTGCCCTGGTCCTGGGATTCCTCACTGGGGTCAATAGCCACGAAAGGTTGCGGTAACCAGAGTCCCCCACTAGCCATAAAAGGTGCCTCTGGAGTTGACCCATCATATCAGGGATGCTGCTATTCCGCAGGATGTAGGCGTCATGCACAGAGCCGGGGAACATAGCATTTACCTGCGAGATGTACTGGTCTGCCAAACAGACCATCTGGACATTCATCGAATGATAACTCTTCCTGTTCCTGTTCACCTGTTCACTCCTCTGGGGGGGGACCAGAGCTACGTGGGTCCCATCAATAGCACCTATGACATTGGGGATATGTCCAAGGGCATAGAAGTCACCTTTAACTGTAGGCAAATCCTCCACCTCAGGGAAAATGATGTATCTCCATACGTGTTTCAGCAGGGCAGACAACACTCTGGACAAAACGTTGGAAAACATAGGCTGGGACATCCCTGATGCCATGGCCACAGTAGTCTGAAATGACCCACTTGCAAGGAAATGGAGCACTGACAGCACCTGCACGTCAGGGGGGATTCCAGACGGATGGCGGATTGGTGACATCAGGTCTGGCTCCAACTGGGTACATAGTTCCTGGATTGTGGCACGGTCAAACCAGTAGGTCACGATCAAATGTCTTTCTTCCATTGTCAACAGGTCCACCAGCGGTCGGTACACCGGAGGATTCCACCATCTTCTCATATGTCCCAGCTGACAGTGCCTAAGAAGGACAACAGCGAAGAACCTGTCACTATTCCTCCAGGTATGTACCCACAGTTACACACAAGACTACACCACTCACAAAACCCCTTCCTGTATGTGTGTTGATTATAGGCCTAGCTATGTGTGACGCAGTAGTAAATGAAGCCATGTGGGCCCCTGAAATGGCGGCTGCCTGACCTCTAAAATGGGACAATGGAATTGTGGGGTAACTGCGCTGGCGTTGGACACCGTCGCGGTAGGCGGTCGTAGAGCGCGGCGCAATGCTGCATTGGTTAACATTGGACCCTATGGGTCCCAGGAGCCAATTAACAGGTGCGCCGGCGGGGATGATGCGCCCCGCCCAGACGTCACCGCCGCGGACGTCACCGCCATTTTCTATCTCTTCAATCACTAGATACCTGACCTTCGACAGGAGAGGACCTACACTGCTAGTGCTGCTGTGACCTCGGTCTGGAAGCGACGATGGCTGCTGCGTCTGGGGAAAGGGCCCCTGCCTTCACTGCACAGGAGTTGGAGAAACTTGTGGATGGGGTCCTCCCCCAGTACATGCTACTCTACGGTCCTCCAGACCAACAGGTCAGTACACAGGGAGCACGTTGGATGGGCTATGCCTGGGTGGAGAGGGCTGGTTGGAAGAGAGAAGGGTGCAGAGTTCATAGAACATAAATGCATGGGAATGAATGGGCCACATGGCCAGAGTAGGGAGGGGGCCACTCACATTGACGGTGCAGTAGGTAATGACTGTTCCTCTTTCCTTGTGCATGTCATGTAGGTCAGCGCCCACCAGAAGAGGGACATTTGGCGTGCCATCGCCAAGGAAGTCCGGACCCTGGGGGCCCACCAGAGACGGGGCACCCACTGCCGTAAGAGATGGGAGGACATTCGCCGCTGCAGCAAGAAGACGGTGGAGGCTCAACTGGGGATGGCCTCCCAACGTGGGAGGGGTGCCCGTCGCACCATGACCCCCCTGATGTCCCGGATCCTGGCGGTGGCCTACCCGGAGTTGGATGGGCGCTTAAGGACATCACAGCAGACACAAGGGGGTGAGTACAACATCATTCTGTGGACTTTGCGTGCAGTGGAGGTGTCTGGGTGGGGGAGGTGGGCTGTGGGTGTCCCTAGGCCAGGGCGAGTTAGGTAGGCAAGGCCCCTCCATAATGTAGGCCATGTGGCACTCTACCCCAGCTCAGAACAGTGGCAAGTTGAGGTATAGTTGCCCCTTTGCCATCCATGTGCGCAGATTTCTACCATTGCCATGTAGGCCATATCCCAGAAATTGCATGTGCAGAGGGCAGGAGCACGGCGTAATGCATGGGGCTGCTGCGTCTGTCTTGTCCGCCAATGGTAGCGGTATGCCATGCACTAAAACTCTCTTTCTTCTGTCTCCCCCCCTTTTCCTGCTCTCTCTGTCCTTTTGTACATCAGCATCATCAGGCGGAGGTACAGTGGCACCGGAGCACGAGGGAGCTGCATCCCACATGGCCATGGAGGGCCACACCACAGACTCTGAATGCACCAGTGGAACGGAGGGCGAGGGGAGCTTCACGTCGGCCACAGGATCACCAACCAGTGACATTGACTCGTCCGCCGATGTGAGCTCCCCTGTGGTGGCGGCACCATCTGTGCACCCCACTTCTACAGGTACAGCCGCCACCTCCCCTACCAGCACCGCCCTCCCAGCAGCCCCTCAGCGTTCGCCCCGTGCTCGCTCACCCAGGAGGGTGGGCATCACCTTCGCCCCAGGCACCTCAGGCCCTGCCCCTGTCACTCCAGCTGCCCTCAGTGAGGAGGCCATTGACCTCCTCAGGACACTCACTGTTGGGCAGTCTACCATTGTGAATGCCATCCAGGGTGTAGAACGAAAGTTGCAACACGGTAATGCATTCCTGGAAGGCATTCATTCTGGTCAGGCTGTCCTTCAGCGAACCCTGCAATCTCTGGCCTCAGCACTAATGGCAGCCATTGTCCCTGTGTCCAGCCTCCCCCTCCAACTTCCTCCACCCAGACCCAATCCCCTGTACCCCAGCCCATCCCAAGCACACCTACAGACCAGCATGCACACAAGTCAACACCCAAAAGTAGTTCAAGCAAACATAGGCACCACACACACCACAGGCACTCACACAAGCATCACACCCATACAGACACAGCAACATCCACTGTCTCCACTGTGTCCCCCTCCTCCTCTTCTCCCTCCTCCCTCCCATTCTCATCTACGCACACACCTGCATGCACCACATCTACAGGCACTAGGACTCGCACCATGACACCCAGCACCACAAGCCGCTCACCTGCACTCACCACCCCCAATGCCATTTACACATCCCCTGTATCCTCTCCCAGTGTGTCTGTGATGCCCCCTCCCAAAGTACACAAACGCCGGCAATCACTCACCCAACATCCATCCACCTCACGACAGCCTCCAGTACCTGCACCTGCACCCAAAACACCTAAAGTGACACCTCCTACAACCACCTCCTCTTCCTCCACTCCCAGACCCCCTCCAACTACCCATCCCAGTGTCCGTCAGAAACTGTCCCTATGTCAAATTGCCCTTTTTGCCCCCCCGCTCCAATTCATCAGTCCCGTCGTAGCGCCTCAGCCAAAAAGCCTCCAGTACCAGTGGTGCGTGTTCCAGGTTTTTGGAGTGCACCGTCCACCAGGGCAGGCAGTAGGACCCGGAGCCAAGGCACTGTCAGCCCACCCCCTGTAAAGGCTCTGAAATTGGAGAGTGGACGATGGGACCGTGTCAAGACTCCTGGTGGGACTAGAACTGAAATGGGATCGAAGGCGATTGGTGAGTCAGCTGTAACTCCAAAAAAGGTGGGGCAGGTCCCGAGGAAGTCTCCCCAGCCTGTTGTGAGTGTCACGGCGGAGAAGTGCGCCATCATTTCCAGCGGTCCAGACACAACCGCCAGCACCGTTGTTACTGGTCAGGAGACGACCGCCAGAGTCACAGCCCAGGAGGGCCCAAGTATCGTTACTGGTCAGGAGACCACCGCCGGAGTCACAGCCCAGGAGGGCCCAAGTATCGTAACTGGTCAGGAGACCACCGCCAGAGTCAAAGCCCAGGAGGGCCCAAGTATCGTTACTGGTCAGTAGACCTCCGCCGGAGTCAGTGCCCAGGAGGGCCCAAGTATCGTCACTGGTCCAGAGACCACCGCCAGAATCATAGCCCAGGAGGGCCCAAGTATCGTTACTGGTCAGGAGACCACCACCAGAGTCACAGCCCAGGAGGGCCCAAGTATCGTCACTGGTCCAGAGACCACCGCCGGAGTCACAGTCCAGGAGGGCCCAAGTATTGTTTCTGGTCAGGAGACCACTGCCGGAGTCACAGCCCAGGAGGGCCCAAGTATCGTCACTGGTCAGGAGACCACCGCCGGAGTCACAGCCCAGGAGGGCCCAAGTATCGTTACTGGTCAGGAGACCACCGCCAAAGTCACAGCCCAGGAGGGCCCAAGTATCGTTACTGGTCAGGAGACCACCACCGGAGTCAGTGCCCAGGAGGGCCCAAGTATCGTTACTGGTCAGGAGACCACCGCCAGAGTCACAGCCCAGGAGGGCCCAAGTATCGTCACTGGTCCAGAGACCACCGCCGGAGTCACAGTCCAGGAGGGGCCAGGATGCCACAGCCCCGCTGGGCAATGATGGAACGTCATGCCACACACCAATGTCCAGTGTGGAGATCGTCATGCCACACACCAATGTCCAGTGTGGAGATCGTCATGCCACACACCAATGTCAGTATCAGAACCGCCATGTCAAAGCACTGATTAACAGTCCTGAACCGCCATGGCAAAGCACCGCTGAACAGGGCACAGACCGCCATGTCAAAGCACCGCTGAACAGGGCACAGACCGCCATGTCAAAGCACCACTGAACAGGGCACAGACCGCCATGTCAAAGCACTGATGAACAGTCCTGAACCGCCATGGCAAAGCACTGCTGAACAGGGCACAGACCGCCATGTCAAAGCACTGCTGAACAGGGCACAGACCGCCATGTCAAAGCACCGCTGAACAGGGCACAGACCGCCATGTCAAAGCACTGATGAACAGTCCTGAACCGCCATGGCAAAGCACCGCTGAACAGGGAACAGACCGCCATGTCAAAGCACCGCTGAACAGGGCACAGACCGCCATGTCAAAGCACTGATGAACAGTCCTGAACCGCCATGGCAAAGCACCGCTGAACAGGGCACAGACCGCCATGTCAAAGCACTGCTGAACAGGGCACAGACCGCCATGTCAAAGCACCGCTGAACAGGGCACAGACCGCCATGTCAAAGCACTGATGAACAGTCCTGAACCGCCATGGCAAAGCACCGCTGAACAGGGCACAGACCGCCTTGTCAAAGCACCGCTGAACAGGGCACAGACCGCCATGTCAAAGCACCGCTGAACAGGGCACAGACCGCCATGTCAAAGCACTGATGAACAGTCCTGAACCACCATGGGAAAGCACCGCTGAACAGGGCATAGACCGCCATGTCAAAGCACCGCTGAACAGGGCACAGACCGCCATGTTAAAGCACCGCTGAACAGGGCACAGACCGCCATGTCAAAGCACTGATGAACAGTCCTGAACCGCCATGGCAAAGCACTGCTGAACAGGGCACAGACCGCCATGTCAAAGCACCGCTGAACATGACACAGACCGCCATTTCAAAGCACCGATGAACAGTCCTGAACCGCCATGGCAAAGCACCGCTGAACAGGGCACAGACCGCATGTCAAAGCACCACTGAACAGGGCACAGACCACCATGTCAAAGCACCCCTGAACATAGCAAAGACCGTGTAGGTATGAATAGGCCGCCACATCAGGCATCCTTATCCCATGTGCAGCTGGGACAGTGACAGGACAGGAACTTTCACGGGGAGACTCATCCAGTCTGGGCACCAGTCCCACCCAGTACCAGTAGAGAACTGCATCTACTTGAGAGACTGTGGCTTTGCACTCCCCAGGATGACACAGTGGGCAACCCACCCACTGTAGAGACTTGAGAGACTGTGGCTTTGCACTCCCCAGGATACATCAATGGGCATGGAGCCCCGTCGTGGATCTGTCTTCGCATTCATGTGGCTGAGGTGCCCCCCCCTTTCCGTCCCCCTGAGGTGCCTGTAGTGTTTCTATCTGATGCCCCGGCAGTGTTCTCTCGGATTTTGGTCAGGTATCTATTGTGGGCCTCACCCATGCATTTTTGGACTGTTGGTGCACGGACATTGTTGTGTACATATCTGCACTACTTCTTGTATTGTATATATAATTATGACAGATTTTGAGATATATATCAGTATATTTTTGTATGACATGTATATTGGCACATTACAATGTTTGACTGCAATTCGCTTTGTCTTTGCATTCTTCCGGGGGGATTGTGGGTTGTTCATGTGATATTTTTGACTGCATTGGTGTGTATGTTGTGATATGCGAGGGTGGGGGTGTTTGGTGGGTGTCCCCCTAACTTTTGCCTCCCCCCTTCCCCTGTGTCGTAGGTGCAGTACTCACCGGAATCTTCGGCGCCTACGTCGCTGTTGGTCGTAGAGGAGCAGAAAGACAAGGGCAGGTAGTATTTGGAGTTCCGGCTCCATGGAGTCGTCGCTCCTCGTGGAGTGTGTTCAGGTGAGCGTTTTCCCATAGCAAAAGCTGTTTCCGCCGTGTTTTTATCCGCGGTGAATCCGCCCCGGAAAAAGTGGCGGATTGGTGTGTTCTGATAATATGGGCGGTACATTGTCTCCCGCCTGTCTGTTGGCGGTGACCGCCGCGCTGCTTGTCTGTACCGCCGTGGCGGGCGGTGTGTTAAAGTGGCTGTCTTTGTTGGCGATTTCCGCCAGGGTCATAATTCCCTTTTTTTGTCCGCCGGCCTGTTTGCGGTCTTACTGCCGCTTTAACACCGTCCGCCAGGGTTGTAATGACCCCCATAGTGTTCCATCAGGATCATGTAATGGAGTATCTTGCAAGTCTACTCTGCCTTTTGTCTCATCTTCTGTACGAAGGATTCAGTCATGTAGATCAGTGTGGGTATCCTCAAGCTCCTCCGTGAGGGGCAGCAGGGTGGCAGGGTTGAGTGTGTTACACCTCTGAAGTGTGATATGGCTAGCCAGAAGTGTCAATTCATACGTTGTCAAACGGGCATTTGTGAGATGTTGCGTTTTTGTCTTATTCAGTAATGCATCAACAGTATGTGGAACCAGTAACATGAGAGGGGAGTCCATTACTATCCCAGCAGACTGGTGCACCGCAACTGCAGCCGCAGCTACTGCTCGCAAACATCCCAGGAGAGCACGGGCCACAGGACCTAACAGGGCCTAAAAATAGGCACACGGGCGCTGTTTGCCCCCATGTTCCTGGGTCATTACTGACAGGGAACATCCGTCCTTCTCACAGACATACAACTGAAAGGGCTTACGATAGTCAGGTGTGCCTAGCACAGGTGCTGTACAGAGTGCGTGCTTAAGGTCGTCAAAACTGGATTGGAAATCATCATTCCACTCGATATTCTCAGAACAATCCTTACGTATGAGAGACAAAAATGGTTTGATGAGGAGGGAATAAGTTGGAATCCACTGACGACAAAAGGAAGTGATGCCTATAAAGGCTCTCACATCTCTCTGAGTCCGTGGGACAGGTATGTTTCGAATGGCTTGTACTCGTTCAGCAGTCAAGGTACGTCCCTCCTTAGACAGGAGGTGACCAAGATAGGTGACCTGCTGTCTACAATACTGCAATTTAGGGAGAAAAACCTTGTGATTATGGTGAGCAAGGTGCTGTAGTAGGGCCACTGTGTCCACTAGAAAATTACGAGGAGTACCGTTGACTTGTACTTCAACGTGAGGGCCATTCTATTTAACGGGGATAGAGACCGGTCCCACCCACATCTGTCCTACGCTGTCCTAATCAAAAGAGGAACCTTGTCCCTCCATTGGGTCATAGTCATCATTAACAAATTGGCGCTGTGGAATATTGGAGGAGGGATTGTCAAAATAGTTCTGTCGTGGAGTACTGTGCGAGCGCTGTCCCACTTGCTGTCTGTCTCTGTCAGTATTCTGTGGGGAGGGGCCTGCGCGCCCGCATACTCTATTATCCGGGTGGGCGATATTTCGGGAGGGGCCAACTTTATTTGGGCAATCATTTTTCCAATGGCCCTCCTCTTTACAGTACGCACATTGGTAGTACCCTAGAGACGGGCGGGAAGGTAGTAGTTGTTTGTTGTTAGATGGGCCCTGGGAATGGGACCTGGAAGGCTGTGGACAGGACGGCGGATATGCCAGTTGAATTAATATTTTTGTCTTCAAATCTTTAGTCTTTTTGTCCGCTTTCTCTTGCTCCTCTATTTCCCTATTCTCGTAATATTGGGCCATTGTCAGAATACCAGTGGATGTTGTCACTGGCCAAGTACTTTCACAAAGTTTCAATTTAGCGTTTATGTCAGGTAACAGGTTAGCAACAAATTTGTCCACAAACAATCGGAGTCCACCTTCGGTGGCCATATCCTGCCCACTAAAGTCAGAGAATATATTCTCAAACCTAGTGGAAAAGTCTGAAACACTCTCACCCTTTTTCTGCTTACAAGCTGACAACTTATCCCAATTTATTCTATGCGGCGCTAACATTGTTTTCATGAAATCTACAATGCGATCTGGGAGAGATAATATTATTGGTTCAGGTTTTGCTCCCCCTGTTCATGCACGCTCAGCTCCTTCAAATGCTGCCTAGGTATCCCGGAGTTCAGCAACATGGTCAGCACGGCGTATACGTGTCCAAATGTCGGGGGGAACTACCGCAGCCATCAACATGTCAATATCGGACAATGTCATTACACAGGAGTCTAACGTCTGTTTCAA
Organism: Pleurodeles waltl; assembly: GCF_031143425.1. Lineage (NCBI taxonomy): Eukaryota > Metazoa > Chordata > Amphibia > Caudata > Salamandridae > Pleurodeles > Pleurodeles waltl. Next base: position 1,151,058,591 of record NC_090447.1, on the reverse strand, counting down.
CTCCTTATAATAACCTGCTGGATTCTTTCGGGGGTCGGGTAACGCTGCTTTGAATGCATACGTTTCGGTCCTCTTCCATGGGATATGGACCCATATTTGTTGGAAGTGGCCAGGTACTGCTGCGTTGTTCCCAACCGCCGGTACTGGTACTGGTGCATGCCAGACGGGTGGGACCTCCCTCATGGGGAACATGCTGGTGTCAGGACTAGAGTCGCATAAATACAGACGGTCCTGAAATGTAAGAAGGGTGACAACATAAGAAAAAAGGTCTGTCCCGAAGGGGACTCCGCCGGAGGCACGGTTTCGGAGGGTGACCAGGCCCTCCAGGGTCGGCATTCCCGTATCTTCGTATTCGGTGATGACTAATTCACACATAAGAGAGGCCGAGTGAAATTGTACTTGGGTCCTCCACTGCCTTATGGTCTGGTAAATATCCCGTGCCCCATACTCATTCCAGTTAGTCATCCATCGGCTAGTCAGCTCATCCACCACATCCTCCTCATGAGGACTGGAGAACAACTGACTCCGTAAAGTACTCTTTCGTGGAGTGGTGGGACGCGGGGTGTCTCGAAGAGATGGAGAAACTATTGACCCAGAAGTCATAGGGCGTTCCGCGGACCATGACAAATATGCCTTGATGGTGTCTCTGTTCGGGCGCCAACTGAGGAACCGGGGGAAAATGTCGCTGATTCTCTCTCAGCGGTGGAGGGACACCCTAAGTCCTCAGGGTATATAGTCATACATTACACAAACCAGACGGAGTCACCAACTGTAGGAGAAAAGATACGTTTTATTAGATGGCTTACTAGACCGAGCCAGTACAGAGTCCCAGGACAGTCATAGAGAATTTCCTACGGAGGCTGCCCCTTCACTCCAGGACGCACAACCTTATATACACAAAAATAGCTTCGTCAGGGAGATAACTCCTCCCACGGTATGGTCAAGGTCCGGTCGTTGCCACATCTGCGGTGATCGGAATGTTTCAGTGACGCACGTATAGTGGGGCAAGGTATGGATGCAGCTGTCAGGATGTGGCAACGACTTGCACAAACACGCTTTGGTAGTTACTGATAAGCTCAGCAATTCTTGAAATTGCTGATGGGACAAACAGATTGCAGCGGTAAGCAGATTGCAGCCCAAGGCTGCGAGCACAAGGTCAATCATCAAAGTTCAGGAGGTTTGTCGAGCACATGGCAACATAATAAAGATAAACAGATGCCTAGCAGCTATGGTGTATGATTAAGTTTATGTACATTTTCTCAGACTGTTTTGTATAATTTAGGCCCTCATTATGAGTATGGCGGTCTGTGGACTGCCACGGTGGAGGTGGCGGTCGCACCGTCATAGGCCCAGAGGTGAAGACCACCAAATCACGAGTAGGGGGAAGGCAACCGCAGAACACAGCCAGGTTTCTGTCCGAACCGCCAGTGTGGACGGACCGCCGTAACCGGTGGCAGGCATCTCCAGGCCGGCGGGCAGGCAGTTTCCCAGGACCCTATTACAAGGCTGTGCACCGCCAGGATTTCCAGAGTGGTCTCACCGCCACGAAAAGTATGGTGGAAATGAACAACATAAAAGGGAAGACTCACCTTCAGGAACTTAGGCAGGTCTGCAGGCGCCATGGCACGTGACTTGCAAGTCTTCCCAATGCTCCTGCTGGCCATTGACCTCCAGGACCAGTGATGCCGGCCAAGACACCAACTGTAAGTATACCATCCTAGCAGACACTAGAGGGAAGGACATTAGTACACACACAACACACACACACACAAACAGGCAAAATCGCACATTCACCACACATAACATTGAACGAAAGCCACAACACATACACACAAACAGGCAAAATCTCACACTCACCACACATAACATTGAACGAAAGCCACAACAAGGTTGTTACCATCGACAACAACAGTGCAGTTGTGGAGATAAATTATAAACGTTAAAATAGTAATATAACTATGTACAAAGGGGCCCAAGGGACAGTCCCAAACTGTCCCATTGCGCCGAGCACAAGGGGCACAGTAGCACACCTCACCTGGACTCCTGACTGCAATGTGCTGGCCCCCACAGGGTAGGGGCATCAATGGGGTATGCAGGCACCTCAGGGGTGGCAAGTGGAGGGAGTGGGCTTGGCCTTGGGTTTGGGAGGGGCAACTGTGGACTTGGTGGGGGAGGAAATCTTAGGCGGGGGAGGGCATAGCGATGACCATGGGAGGCCTGGGAGGTGGAAGGCAGGGGTCTGGGAAGCATTGCAGAGCACTTGGAGGGAACAGGGACAGGGACAGTGGTGGGGAACAGGGAAAACTTGGTCAGAAAATGTTTCTTAGGGGCACAAGGTAGGTTGTGGGAAAGACATTTGGGAGTGGAGGGAGAGGGTATGGTTGTGAGGTGTGTACATGGAGGTGCCTTGGGTGCAGGTGTGTGGGTGGATGCTATGTGTGTGCTGGGTGACTGTGGGGTGGGTGAGTGTGGGCGTTTAGGTATACTGGGAGGAGGAGTGGGGAGGACATGCAATGGAAATGGCAGGGGGGATGTGTGAGTGAATGTTGGGGTGGTGTCTGCAGGCATGGTGGATGTGGTGCATATGGGGTGTTGATTGTTGAGGTGTGCGCGCATGTGGTGTATGGGGTGCATGTATGGGGTCTGATTAATGTGGCGACGGTGGCAGTGAGGGCACATGTGGCAGAATCTGGGACTGATGAGGTGCTGACTGCAGGTGTGAGTGGTGTTGTGACTGTCAGGGGGGGGGTGGTGGGGGAGTCGGTGATGGGAGTGGACATTGGTATGTCTGCATCTGAATGTGGTTTGTGTGCATGGCAGTGGTGGTGTTTGTGGTGCTTGTGTCTGTCCTTGCGTACCATGTCTGTTGATGTGGATGCATGTGGGTCAGTAAGTGTGCCTTGGATGGGTGAGGGGAGAGGGATGTAGGTTTGGGAACAGGTAGCTGGAGGGTGGACGGAAGAAGAAGGGAAACTGGCTGCCGTCAAGGAGGATTCCAGAGCCTGAAACGATCTCTGCAGGCCACACAGGGCACTGTGAATGTCTTGCAGGAACGCATTGGTCTGCTGCATCTGGGATGACGGTCCTTGGATGGCATTAACAATGGTTGTCTGGCCCACAGAGATGTACCTCGGGAGGTCAATAACCTCCTCATTGAGGCAAGCAGAGCTGACTGGGACAGGGACAGAGGTGCCTGCGGTGAAGGAGATGCCCACCCCCCTGGGTGAGCGGGTATGGGCAACTGGGTGAGGAGCTACAGGGAGGACGGTGCTGGTAAGGAGGCTGAATGACAAGGATGGTGCCAGGATGGTCCCAGATGGGTCCCCCACTGCCAGGGAGCATCCAGGAGGAGGAATCTGAAGATGTTGCCGTCGATACTGTCTCCCCCGTGGCACTCCCCTTGCCCTCCGTCCCACTGGTCCCTTCAGCTCCACTGGTATCTGCCTCCTGGGTCCCATGGGCTATAGCATCCCCACACACCGGTGCCTCTTCTCCTTCACCAGATGATGCTGATGCACACAAAGACAGAGGAGGACAGGGAGGGAGGGAAGGAGGGAGGGTGGGTGCAATCGGCTGAAGCCAGCACAACAGTCACACAGAGTAACTACATCATCTTCTGATTCCGTACTATGACATGCCATGCCCTCAACAACACATGCTACAACAATGTAACACCATGGGGGTCACCACAGCAAAGCACATGTACACCGCTGAAGCAAATATAGATGCAATTGTGTACATGAAGGGAGGCACACCCTCCACACGTGCCCAGGACCTGTCCTCTTCACATGCCCGTAGAGAGACACTATTCCTGAACTACAGAACCACCCGAATCCAGCATGGCTAGTTGGCATGCCAACTAGGCCATAGTCAAATTCCACAGTGACATTTTGGCCCACCTTGCCTCACTACACATACAGTACCTGGCAGCAGATTGTGGACCCAACAATCACCCCTGGCACAGTGGTTGACATCAACTGACTATAATGGCCTGACACCACAGATTCTGTGATCCACTTGGCTTGTGCTGCCTAGCGCATCTTGGGAGTAGCTGACAACACAGATACCACATTGGAACTGACTGCCCCTCCATTCATTGACTGCATGGCCACACATCTATGATGCCAATCCTGCCTGGATGTTCAATACCCACAGCTGACATGAATCCACTTAGTACCCAGGCTTCAGATTCACAATAGTGCACACCCAGAGACACTATGGCAATGCATATCATAACTGAGAGTGTGTACTCACCCCCTCGTGGCTGCTGTGCTTCCCTCAAGTGCCCATCCACCTCAGGGTAGGCCACTGCCAAAATGCAGGCCACCAGGGGGGTCAGGGTCTAACTGGCACCCCTCCCACATTGCGAGGACATACCTAGCTGGGCCTCCACAGACTTCTGGGCGCAGCGTCTCAGGTCCTCCCATTCTGCAGTGGGTGCTCTGCCAGGCATCAACCCACAGGGTCCGTACTTGCTCAGTGATGGCATGCCATATCACCTTTTTCTGATGGGCTCTGATCTGCATGGGTGACACAGACAGATGGGAAAAGTCATGTAGAGTGGCATAACAGGGACAGCATTGGACAGCACACATCTCACAACCATACTCACATGTAATCAATCCACGTAAGTTAAGACTCCTCATCTATGTGCAAACTCCAGTCACTCTGCCTTGTCCCAAGGCCCCCATCCCCATATGCACCACTCAAAGACAGGACAGTGACATTGGCCTTACTTGCTGCTCTGGTGCCCCATACAACTGTCCATACAGGGGTAGGACCCCCTCCACAAGCTTCCCCAATTCATCCTGGGTGAAGGCTGGGGCCCTCTCTCCTGCAGGATGTGGCATCTTGGCTACCAGAGTCAGGACACAGCAGCACACACAGTGGAGGTGTTCTGTGCATGACTGTCAGGAGTCAAGTGAGCAAGAGCACATGAAATGGTGGTCAGGGCCCCCACGAACACCACCGTCAACGCCGACTATGATCACCAATGGCTCCTGTCTTCCATAGGCAACCATGTTAACCAATAAGGAGTTGCACAGCGTTTTAGATCTCCTACTGCCATGACATGTTATGCCGTGGGATGAGCTCACTTCCATCTGTCCAGTGCATGCAGGACAGGCGGCTGCCATTTTACATGTCCAATGTGTATTGAGGGTGCATTTAAGGTGCGTCATGGGTGACATTTTGTGAACTGTGTACAGCTCAACTACGTCCACACAGTCCATGATGCACACCATGATTTCTACTCTCTCCTATTTGCAGGTGCGGTGGAAGGTTGAGGATGAGGATTGCTTTGGTATACAGGCCCCCATTCGACCTTGCCACCTTGGAAGAGCAACACGTCATACAGACTTATCGTCTGAACCATCAGACCATTATTGATCTGGTGACCCAGTTGGAGCCAGATCTGTTGCCTGCCATTCATCATCCTACTGCCATCCTTCCCACAGTACAGGTGTTGTCAGTCCTTCACTTCCTTGCCTCAGGGTCCTTCCAGAGGACAGTGGGTTTGGCAGCAGGGATGTCACAGTCCATGTTCATCAATTTTCTGAGGGACATCCTATGTGCCCTGCTACAACATATGCACAGCTACATCAGGTTTCCACATTGTTCTGATTTGGCCACTGTAAAAGCTGCCTTCTACGATCTGGCACTTGTCCCTCATGTGATGGGGGCCATAAATGGTACCCACATTACCCTAGTACCATGCAGGAGGCGTGAACAAGTATATAGAAACCGTAAGAACTTCTATTCCACCAATGTGCTGGTGGTGTGTCTGGCTGACCAATACATCACACAAGTGATGGCCAGGTTCATCTCTTGTTTTTGCTTTTGTCGCCCCAAGTGGGAAGGGTATGTCCAGACGTGGGTCCCGTGCTTGCTATGCCACCAGATTCAAGCTAGCCTGGCTGATAAAGGGTGATACCCTGAAACCGGTCCCAGGATGCTTTTTTCTGGTCCAGGGAGGACCTGGCCTGGCAGTTCGGGCTGGACTGTTCCCATGGGGAACTGGGTCAAGACTGCATTGCATATGGCTGAGTCCAAACTGGAATGGCATGGCAAGCATAAACACTGATGGATTAAACCCAGATCCGTGACTGGGGGTGAATGTTTGATTTGCTCTGCATTCCGTCCATCATCTGCTGTTTTTGCTTTTGTCGCCCCAAGTGGGAAGGGTATGCCCAGACGTGGGTCCCGTGCTTGCAATGCCACCAGATTCATGCTAGCCTGGCTGATGAAGGGTGATATCCTGCAACCGGTCAGGATGCTTTTTTCTGGTCCAGGGAGGACCTGGCCTGGTAGTTCGGGCTGGACTGTTCCTATGGGGAACAGGGTCAAGACTGCATTGCATATGGCTGAGTCCAAACTGGAATGGCATGGCAAGCAAAAAAACTGCTGGATTAAACCCAGATCTGTGACTGGGGGTGAATGTTTGATTTGCTCTGCATTCTGTCCATCATCTGTTGTTTTTGCTCCTGTACTGTGGGGCACACATCTGATTGTGAAGTCCCTGCGGCACAGGTTTGGGGAGAAGGGGTTGACTAAGGTATTGTAGCCACATGGGAGAGGGAGTTGAGTGCGTCCAGGGTGGGGCTGCTGGGAGTGTAGTGACCAGTCAACCCAGATGGCCCAGGCAACTCATCCCCATTCAGACATCCAATGGGGCCTTCATCCTGAGGATGGCTGTCTGACCCTGGCATCCTCTGCTGGGTGGCAGGGTTACGTGTGGATGGAAAGAGGGAAAGTTTGCATGTTGATGTGTAGTTGCCATTTTTATGGTGTGGTGCATGCAGTGGCTTGATTTGCTTCCCAATGATGGCAACGAAAGCTGCAGGACTGCAGACATTGATTTAGGTATGGAGATAGTGCCATGGTTCCTATGCGTCATGGTGGGTTGTGGATGGTGGTTGACATTTCTGTCATTGCCATGTGTTGGAAGGCAGTTGTAACAACCAGTAGGTGTGGGCTGTGACATGGTTGTCCAGGCAGGTGTTCCACTGTGAAGAGGTACAGTGAATTTTGGCTGTGTGGGGTGTGATGCATTGTGGGAGTTGTGGTTCTTAATATGATTGTTATCTGTGTGTTAAGGAGGAGTGTGTGGGGATGGTATAAGAGGGGTGGTGTAGCATGCAGGGAGGGGCATGGGGTGATTGTGGGGTTGCAGTAGTGTTGGATTTGGGGACAGGCGAATGGTGGGTGGTAGGTAGGCATGCTGGGTAGGAATGGTTGGTGCCTGGGGGGTGGTGTTGACTTACCAGTTTCGAGACCTCTGTTGATACCAGTGAGGCCCTCCGGATGCAGATGTACAAGACCTTCTCCTGCAGGATGTTAAGTCAAGGGGAGGAGGTGGGGGCCCACCGCCAGTCTTGTTGAGGGCGATTTGGTACCTGGACGCCATGGAACAGACCTTTTTCCATCAGGTCTTCCACCTCTTCCTAATATGCTCCCTTGTGATTGGATTGGTGAATTGTCAACGATACTCTGCCATAACTCCGTTTTCCTGAACACCGATGTTTGCTGGACCTTGACTCCCATCAGTTGCGGCTCTACTCCGACGATCTCGTCCACCATGATGCGCAACTCATGGTGAAGCGTGGGTGCTTCTGGGGTGACATGTTGTGGGGAGTGTGCTGTGCGGGTAGGGTGCAGTGCGGGGTGATTGGTCGTGTGGGGGTGTTTGTGTGTGGGTGCTGGTAGGTTGTGGTGGTGGTGTGTGCAAAGTGTGCACTGTGCAGGTGTTTGTTTGGTATGGGGTGTGCTTCGTGGCTTGGGTCTCTGTGGCTGATCGGTCACAAAGGATTGTGGGTGTGTGGGGGGTGTTATATGATACAGTGAGCAGGTGTATGTGATGTGTGTATGTGTTTCAGTTGTGGGGAATTCTAACTGTCCAATATGGAGTTCGCTACTATTGGTGGTGCCTTTTTATACCGCTGCGGTGCAGACCACCGTTGGTATACCGCCGTGCATGTTCCACTGTGCTGAAAACTGACTCTTAATAGAACGGTCAGAATGGGGTCAGCGTGGCGGGCCTGGTGGTAGGTCAGTAACCATTTGGCCGTAGGGTGGCCTGGCGGTGTTAGTTTTGTGGCTGTATTCAGGAGGTTTGTTCTTTGTGACTCGCAATACAGTGGTCGCTGTTCCGCCTCCACTGGCTGAATGGTGGGGCATTTCGCATGCCAGACTTTCCCGAAAACTGCCAAAGAGTGCCTCAATCTTTTTGTCTACAGCCTGTTTCCCTTGAAAGAAAAGATTTATTTCAAGGGAAACATTTAAAAAGATTATTTTTTTGGTCCATTTAAGAAGACTCATAGGCACCATGGTCCAAGACCTTTTCCTAAACAAACATTTTTTACTTACACAAAGGGGACAGGAAATCAAGGGAACCCTTCCATTTCTGAATTGATTACCACTGCATTCTTGTAGTCAGTAATGTTTTGTGAACAGAATTCATTCGCAAAAAGTTAATACAAATCATTATGATTCAGTATTTGGTCATAAACCTAAATTGCGGTTCGGTATTGTGTAAACAGTCCATGTATTATGATAAAAATAGGAAGCCACTTTGATCAAGATGGAGAAAGTTTGATTTGTTATCAAACAAATTAATTAAATGATACTGGGTGCAGTGGTATTTAAGCTCTGCACCCCTCAGAGCCGTGGGATTAGTTTAATGGGAAACAGCCTTTTCTACACAGCCGGAGACACTCAGGCCGTAACCACACAAACTTTACCACGCTTACCTGAACCACGCATGTACCTGACCCATGCAAATGTGTGATTAAGGCATCATGCATATGTGTGGTTCAGGCACACAGCGGGAACAGCTGGGAGAGGAACACAGCAGCTTGTTAGGTGGTGCTAGTAGGAAAGGGGAGGTAGGTTTTAGGGTTCAAGGTGGGTGCTGGGAGTCAGGGTAGTTTTTAGGACAGGGCAGGGTAGCTTTTAGGGTTTAGGGCAGGGGGTAGGGGTAGTTTTTAGGACAGAGTGGGCAATTTTTAGGACAGAGTGGGGCCGGTTTTAGGGTTTAGGGCGGGGTAGGTTTTAGGGTTCAAGGCATGGGTGGGGGGGTCATGGGGATTGTATCACACAACCACACATGTCATTACCACATATACCTTTACTAAGCATGCTTTTACAACAAAATGCATTGTTAAGGCATGCTTGATAAACACATACGTGGTAAAGACGAGATCGTGGTTCTGATCGTGTTATTAAGTCATGCGTGTTTCTGTCATCCAACCTAGTCGAATACAGCTAGACAGAGTAAAGAGTGTTCATTAGGTATAGAACACTATGCTATCAATATAGTGTACAGCGCTTGTGGGAGAGGATCTCTCACATAGCAAAATTATACAAGCTAAACCCGGAGCACAATAGATAATACATAATATAACAATGGGAAATATTCTTGGGACTTACATGGTAATCAGAGGCAGTGATCCTAACCATGACAACCTTCAGAACTATCTAATGAAAGTGGAGGGACACCAGTCCCTACTTCAGCAGCAATAGTGGTATGTAGTCAAGGTCAATTGGGTAATTCAAGTAATATCTCAAGTTTACTCAATGGACTTTCTGTCAACTTTTCCAGGTTCAAAATTTCTGGCTACTCCTTTTGCTGAGATCCTGGTAAAAGGGGGATTTAGCCTGAAAATATTTTGATAGTGATGCATGAAAACCCCACTGTACCATGTCCTCTAGAGAAAAGAAAAAGGGGTTGTACTAAACTTTGTTTCTAATGTAGAAGTCACCAGGCAAATACAGACTAATTATAGACCTGAAAGATTTGAATGCGATCCACAGATTTCAATTCAAGAAGAGCACCTTTCAGAAAGTCATTCCCTTAGTGACAGGAGGGAATTATCGGGTGTCACTGGATTTGTAGAACCTAGTTACCCCAGGAAGGGAGGTTTTGTGATCACCTAGGCCATGGTCCAGCAGGCGGACTGTGGCTACAGGTAACATAATTGGTGCCATAAAACGTGACATTGGGTCTATGTTGCACAGATCGTAATTGTACTCAACTGTGTAATGGGAATGAAAGGGTGAGGTGAAACCCTCCTCTTATCCAGTTTTCATTCACCTCACTGTTGACATGGGCACATTGGAAATTAGGCATAAAAGGGTTAGAAGAGTAATTTGATATATATTAGTTAATGGATCATTATGGCCCTCATTACAACCCTGACGGTCCAAGACCGCCGGGGCATTTTGGCTGAAGCACCGCCAACAGGCTGGCGGTGCTTCAGAGGGGATTACGCCGGTCGCACCGCCGGGGCCGGCGGTTTCCCGCCACATTTGCCCTGGGGGTGTAATCGGACAGGGCAGCGCTGCTTGCAGCGCTGCCCAGGGGATTACGAGTCCCCCTACCGCCAGCCTTTTCCTGGTGGTTTGAACCGCCAGGAAAAGGCTGGCGGTACTGGGAGTCGCTGGGCCCCTGGGGGCCCCATGCGGCTTTTCACTGTCTGAATAGCAGACAGTCAAAAGCGCGACGGGTGCAACTGCACCCGTCGCACGGCCGCAACACTGCCAGCTCCATTTGGAGCCGGCTCCCATGTTGCGGCCCACATCCCCGCTGGGCTGGCGGGCGGAAACATGTCATAATGGCCACTGCGGGAGTGCGGCCGCATTTGCAACCCTTGGCGGTTACAACTTGGCGGGCAGCAGTTGCTGCCCGCCAATGTTGTAATGACCCCCTATATGTTTTTTTACCACTATAATAATATTTGTATTTCATTTCTTTTAGGCTAGTACATAATTTTAATGTGAAACATATGTATATTTAAATTTAATTAGAACATTTTAATTTAGTAGTGAGCTATTGGACATGGGGTGCACAGCTATTTGCAATCAAATTTTATGTAATTTATGCCCATTATTTATCTGTTGAATTGCCATTTCAGTTGTTTATTGGTTGCTCAGTTTATTTATTTCTGCAATTTTGTAAATTAATTGTATATATATTAATAGTTGTATTTTAATTGTGTTATGATTCATTTAATATTAATTATTCCCTTTTCATGTTTTTCTTATTAATTTGAATTGTTTGTTGGCATTACTTTGAATAGTAAGGAAGGAGGTGTATATATTTTAAATATTTTTCCTTTTTTATATTTATTATTTTATTAGTAATACAAAATGTGTCTTTTTTTATTTTATTTCATTTATCTTTCTTGGTTATATGTTTTATTCTAAATATGTTTAAACATTTTTATTTTGTATTTTGTTTCATATGTAAATGCATTTTCAAAAAGGTTGGGAGCTGGGATCATAAATGTAACCTCTACAAATTCCAGGAATTCACCTGCTTGTGCCTACACTAGAGGGGGAATAGTGCATTTTTCCCCTCCATAGTCCAACACTTTCCCTGCTGTTACTCCCATTGGAATGGGAATAGTACATATAACCTATACTAAGCGCAACACATTTCCTAGTGTTGCTAAGATTGGAGTGGGAATAGTAAATCCAAGCTCTTCAAAGTTCAATGCTTTTAATTCTTTTGCTTAGGCTAGAGTGAGAATAGTAAATTTCACCATTTCATAGGTCCAACACTTTCCTTCTGTTTCTCTGTTTGGAGTGAAAATAGTATAACTAAACCCTCCAAAGTCCAACATTTCCTGATCAGTGCTAACGCTGTAGTTAGACTCCTTCAAAGTCCCTACTTTCCCTTCTATAGTTTAGTTAGAATGGTTCATATTTATTTGTTTTATATAATTATTTTTCATTTTTCTAATTATGTACAAAAATAAATAAGTTGTAATTTCTATTTACATTTTAACATTTTTAGTTTTGTATTAATGGTATTTTTAAATTTAATTTGACATATGCTTTTATCATATATAGTATGTTTTTATTATATTCTTATTTTGATTGCTTACATATTCTTTTACTTTTTTAAGTGTATGAATTTATATATATATATATATATATATATATATATATATACAAAGAGAGAGAGAGAGAGAGAGAGAGTTATGTTGCCTAAATAATTTAAAATATTTTACATTCTTTAAAAAAACCTTTCTAAATAAATTACATAAAATGTTATATATTTATTCAAACATTTATTGATTCCTCCAAGGAATTCCCACACACACGAAGAAGTGAAAAGTCTGTTTATTAGTACAAATTAACACAAGTCACAAGCAATTGCAATCCGTGCAGCAGAACTCAATGTGTTTCGACCATAGTCTATTTTATGGGCAGGTTTTTACTCATCTTTTCTCCCTTTTTTAATGTCCATCAGACGATTCAAGTTAATCCTGATAGCTTCGATTTCCTGCCGATGTAGCCCTTGTTAAACATTAAAGTGAGTGTGCAAAACATTATTTGAGTGCATTGTGTTGTTAAAAGCAACAAAAGTTCAGTTTGTGAATTAAGGAACTTGTATATTTATGATTATGGAGGTCATCTATTTCTATATATTGGAGCCATCAATCTCGTCTCTCAAGAACTCCAAAGTTACATATGTGTCTTTTGTTGACTTTATGGCAGTGCACATGCCGTTTTGTATGTCTTGCCTGTTTAATTTCCATTGTGTTGGTCGTTGCTTACTGTTGTCTTCCCATATTTCAATGAAAGTGCCAAGGCATCCTGCAGATCAATGCATGTGCAGAATGTTATTTCACTCCAACCCACTGGTAGATGATTATGCCTGTTTCAACTGTTGTTTAGTTTGAGGATTGCACATAATTTTAATAGATTCAACACTGAAGAGTTATTTTCATAAATGCTGCGGCTTTTCTTCAAGACAAGCGAAAGTACACTTTAAATGCTAATTTTGTAACTTCAAAGTCCATTCAATCACTCTTTCTAATATTTTTTATATTTACTAGAATGTCAATATAATGATGAAGGTGTGTTTAGGATCTTTAGCCACATTAGTGGGTGGGCTCAGCCAGATCTAAACTCCAAAAAACACTTTCAGCCATGTTGGATTTTTGAGGAATGTTGCTTCCTGGGATTGATTTTTGTCACACTTCTCAGGAAGTGGTCATCAAACAGGGAAGGAGCCTGCCTGTGATTGGATACCCAGGACCCCTCTGATTTTCACACCGAAGCAAGGGTAAATATGGCAGAGCCGCACCTATACTCAGATCCCTACAAGGAAGAACATCAGAAGAAGAAGGACTGCCTTGCTGGACCCCTGACCTGCACCTGGACACTGCACTCTGAAGTACTGCACCAGCTGCACACAAGGGACTCCCTGTCTGCTACAGGTGAAAAACAGCTAACCAGAGTCCCCTGCATCAAATCCTGAAGAAACTGACCAGCTGACCACTGTCCAGTGGCCATTTTGGAGTTTGAGTCAGGTGCATTCTGGGAGTTGGAGTCCACACCCTCAAGGACCAACTCAGAGTTTCTGGAACCTTGGGGTGAACTGTGAACTCCTGAAGGACCTTCAAAGACATTCTGGAAGAGGATCCAGAAGTTTGGAGAAGTTTGGTGAATTGTTTGGAAAAAGCTCCATAGAGGGACTGACCAGCTGCAGTGAGTCTAGCCAGCTTGCCTCAACCGCGACCCGGCCTGACTTGCAGGTTTGTCCCGCTAAAGAAAATCTCCAAAAAAGTGATTAAGAGAGAAAGTTGACTGGGACCTCCCGCACAGTGTATCCAAAGAGGGCTACAGGGACCTCCAATCAAGATTCAGGTTTGCCCTGGTCAAAGGATTTTCATCTAAAAAAATCTCCTGCGATGCGTATCTGAGGAAGGGCTCCAGGGAGGTCGGATCGGACTGGCAACTTCACCCGCTGAAGAAAATCTTCATGAAAACGACTAAGTCCAAATGTAAACTTTTGACCGAGGTCTCTTGCCTGCTGTAGCTGAGCAGGGCTCCATTATGGTTGGCCTTAAACTTTGACTTTGCCCCGGTCAAGGTGCAATCAGATGACCAGATTGGCTCTAATCATTTCTATGTGCCAAAAAACACTAAGGGGGTCATTCTGACCCCGGCGGGCGGCGGGCGCCGCCCGCCGGGCGGAGACCGCCAGAAGACCGCACCGCGGTCAAATGACCGCGGCGGTCATTCTGACTTTCCCGCTGGGCGGGCGACTGCCAAAAGGCCGCCCGCCCGCCCAGCGGGAAAGCCCCAGCAACGATGAAGCCGGCTCCGAATGGAGCCGGCGGACTTGCTGGTGTGCGACGGGTGCAGTGGCACTCGTCGCGATTTTCAGTGTCTGCTAGGCAGACACTGAAAATCATTATGGGGCCCTGTTAGGGGGCCCCACGACACCCGTTCCCGCCATCCTGTTCCTGGCGGTTTTTACCGCCAGGACCAGGATGGCAGGAAGGGGGTCGGAATCCCCATGGCGGTGCTGCGAGCAGCGCTGCCATGGAGGATTCTTTGGGGCAGGGGTAAACCGGCGGGAAACCGCCGGTTGCCCTTTTCTGACCGCGGCTTTACCGCCGCGGTCAGAATTGGCCATGAAGCACCGCCAGCCTGTTGGCGGTGCTTCCGCGGCACTCAGGGTCAGAATGACCGCCTAATTCTTTAAAATTTCATATCTCCGGTTCCCCTTATCCAATTTTATTCATTTTGGTGTGAAATTAAAGTTAAAAATATTTCCTATTTTTATAAATTGGTTGTGTACTGAGAGGGGGTTCCCTGCAGCCACTAACCTCAGGAAATATGTTTTGATTAAATCACTGACTGCCTGGGCTGAGGCCCAAGGTGTAGGCACAGAGGAAGCTCCAGGGGAGGAAGAAGAAGGGGAGGATGCTAGCTCCAACCACTCAGGGGAGAGAGGGCATCTGAGCCTTGGTGAGGATGAGGAAGACTGTTCCTCACTACACACAGTTACCAGGGCCATACCCAAAGCTAGTTTGGGGAAGGGAGTCTTTTCAGAAGGAGGGAACCTGTCCCTTAGCGAAAGAGAGCTGGAGGCCCAGCTAGCACATATAGCTTTAGAGGCAGAGAAGCTGGCCCTGGAAAAGAAAAAGTGGGCAAATGAAGAGAAAAGAGATGGTGGCAGTGACAGAGAAGCTGAGATGTCAATGGGTGGAGGGTTTTGTCCCAGGCTACCCAAGGGGGTGGTTCCTGACTATGTAGAGGGGTATGATATAGACAAATGGTTGTAGGCCTTTGAGAGGGCACTCCAGATGAGGAGAGTTGAGCCTCAATACTGGGGTTCACTTCTATGGGAGTTGGTCCCCAACTCTGGGAGGGATAGGCTTTTGACCTTAAGTGAGGAGGAGGCAGATTCCTACCCTAGTATGAAGAGGTGCTTAACTAAAATGTTTGGTCTGACCACAGAGCAGTGTAGGCTTACGTTTAGGGACACCCAGAAGACAAGTACCCAATCCTGGATTGATTTTGTAGACATCTCAGTGAAGGCACTAGAGGGCCAGATGCAGGGCAACAAGGTAATTACCTTTGAGGGCCTTTACAATTTTATTATGAGGGAGCACCTTCTGACTAATTGTACCCAAGAGAATCTCCGCCAGTATCTAGTTTACTCTAAGTTGGCCAACCCCAGAGAGCTTGAGGAGACAGCAGATGACTGGTTAAGAACTAGGGTGAACCAGAAACCCCTAGGAGATGACCAGAAAAAGGGAGGACATGGTTCTTCTCAGGGGAAGAACCAAGGAAAGGATGATAAAAAGTCTAAAGAGTCCTCTCAAGAGTCCTAGTCCCCAAAACCTTCTCAAGGTGGGGGAGCCCGAGCCATGCCACTTCTAAGGGGATGGGGCACCAGGTGAAGTATTATGATCCTGTTAAGTCAGGAAAGTTTCAGGAGCTTGCTAAGGTCAGCAAGTGTTTTGAATGTCATCAACCTGGACACAAAAGAGGGGATGCAATCTGCTCCAAGAAGCCCCCTGCTGATTGGCAGTCCCATGGGATTATTAGTGTAGGTGTGGGGGTGGACGTTGGCCCAGGGCTGGAATCTGGGAACACAGAGATCACCTTAGTGCCCGTGGGTGGGGTGGACATTGGAACAATGGCCACCTTATCTCGCAGCAAGTAGAGGTATAGGCAGAGGCCTAAAGTCAATGGGACTGAGGTGGAAGCTCTGAGAGATACATGAGCCAGTATGACAATGGTCACAGAGAAGCTGGTTTCTCCAGAGCAGTTCTTACCTGGTGTCTTCCACCATGTACCATATGCAGAGAGCAGAACCAAATGCCATCCTATGACCATGGTGAGCCTGGAATGGGAAGGTGTGATTGTCCCTAAGAAGGTAGCAGTAGCTCCTGCCCTCCCAGTAGAATGTCTGCTGGGAAATGATCTGAAAGCATCTGAATGGTCAGAGGTGAAAAGAATGGTCCATGCACAGATGCTGGACTTCCCTGAATGGGTGTGTGCTGTGACCAGGACACAGGCAGCACAACATGGAAGTGCTGGACACTTGGGCCCATATTTATACTTTTTTAGCACCGCATTTGCGCCGCTTTTTGACGCAAAAATGGCGCAAACTTACAAAATACAATTGTATTTTGCAAGTTTGTGCCGCTATTGCGTCAAAAAATGACGCAAATGTGGTGCAAAAAAAGTATAAATATGGGCCTTGGATCCTAGAACAATGGGCCAAGCCTCCAAGAAGAAGAGAAAGGACACTGGGTCTGGCTTGCCAGCCCCACCAAGTACAAAGAGTAAGGAAAAATCCAAACCTGAGGGGGAGGATCTGACCTCTGAGGGAGGGCTCCTGCCCCTGCAAGCTATGACTGACTTGGCAGAACTGCAAGGGGCAGGTGGGTCAACCAGAGAAGAATTGTGCCAGGGTCAAAGAGAGTGTCCCACTTGTGAGGGCCTGAGGCAGACTGCTGCCAGGCAAGGACAAGGGGGTACCAGTGGGACCCACAAGGTTTATTGGGAGGATGGAGTTCTCTACACAGAGGCAAGGGACCCCAAACCAGGGGCAACCAGGAGAGTGGTGTTCCCCTAGAAGTATAGAGAATTCCTCCCAACATTGAACCATGATATTCCCTTATCTGGACATTTGGGGCAGACCAAGACTTGGAACAGGCTGGTCAACCATTTCTTTTTGCCCTACATGTCAGAGAAAGTCAAGGAGTTTTGCAGCTCCTGTGTCATCTGCCAGTCCAGTGGCAAGATAAGGGGAAAGCCAAAGGCTCCCTTGATACCACTGCCAATGGTTGGGACTCCCTTTGAGAGGGTGGGGATTGACATGGTTGGTCCCTTAGACCCACCAACTGCCTCAGGCAACAGGTACATTTTGGTGGTTGTGGACCATGCCACCAGGTACCCTGAGGCAATACCCCTCAGAACAGTCACTGCTCCCACAGTAGTTAGGGGCCTTATTTGATGTGTTCACCAGAGTGGGATTCCCAAATGAGTTGGTCTCAGATAGGGGCACACGCATAAAGGCTGCAGACAAGTTTTGGAGCAGTTTGCTGGTCTGTTTTCTTTGACCCCTGGGCTCACCAATTGGTGTGTCCATGATATTGACACTGGTGAGAGCTTATCTGTCAAGAACAAACTGTACAGGATGCCTGGCCAGGTCAAGGCCAACATCAAAGCTGAGGTGGCTAAGATGTTGGATTTCAAGATAATTGAGCCCTCTGATAGTCCTTGGACAAGTCCAGTGCTACTGGTACCCAAACCAAGGTGGGAAAAAGGCATTACGATTCTGTGTAGATTACAAATGTCTAAATGCAGTCACCAAGACTGATGCTCACCCCATACCTAGACCTGATGAGCTCATTGATAGGTTAGGGCTGCCAAGTTCCTGAGTACATTTGACCTGACCTCAGGATACTGGCAGATTACCTTAAGTCCAGCAGCTAAGGAGAGGTCAGCATTTTCTACACCAGACGGCCACTTTCAGTTCAAATTGATACCCTTTAGCCTGAAAAATGCTCTGGCCATCATCCAACGGTTGGTGAACAGATTGCTGTCTGGGATGGAATCTTTCAGTGCAGCTTATCTGGATGACATAGCTGTATTCAGTTCCACCTGGAAGGACCACCAGGTCCACCTGAAGGAAGTGCTTTAGGCCCTGCTTCAAGCAGGACTGACTATCAAGGCAAACAAGTGCCACATAGGGCAAAGTTCAGTGGTGTACCTGGGCCACCTTGTTGGTGGAGGCCATGTACAGCCGCTCCAACCTGAGAACCAGACTGTCCTGTATTGGGGGGCTCCTAAAACCCAGACTCAGGTCAGGGCCTTTCTTGGCCTAACTGGGTATTACAGGAGGTTTGTTGAAAAGAATGGGACCGTAGTGGCCCCCCTGACAGAACTCACCTCAAAGAAACAGCCCAAGAAAGTCATTTGGACCCCAAAGTGTCAAAAAGCCTTTGACACCCTGAAACAAACTATGGGGGTCATTCTAAGTTTGGCGGGCGGCGCACTGCCCATGCCAGTGACATGGGCAGTGCAGGGGCCCCCAGGGGCCCCAGGACACCCGTTCCCGCCATCCTGTTTCTGGCGGTGAAAACCGCCAGAAACAGGCTGGCGGGAAGGGGGTCGGAATCCCCATGGCGGCGCTGCTTGCAGCGCCGCCATGGAGGATTCTCCCAGCCGGGGCTAATCCGGTGGAAAACCGCCAGACCCGGCTGGGCGACCGCGGCTTTACAGCCGCGGTCGGAATACCACATGAAGCACCGCCAGCCTGTTGGCGGTGCTTCTGTGGACAGCCACCCTGGCGGTCCATGACCGCCAGGGTTGGAATGAGGGCCTATCTGTTCAGCACCAGTGTTACTGGCCCCTGACTATAGCAAAGAGTTTCTAGTGCAAACAGATGCTTCGGAAGAAGGGATTGGGGCAGTGTTAGCACAAGTTAATGAAGAGGGCCAAGATCAGCCAGTTGCCTTCATCAGCAGGTGACAACTCCCCAAAGAAAAAAGCTGGAGTGCCATTGAGAGAAAGGCCTTTGCTATGGTCTGGTATCTGAAGAAGTTAAGGCCATACTTGTTTGGCACTCACATCTCCGTGTTCAAATTGACCACAGACCTCTCAGATGATTGATGCAAATGATGGGGAGAACCCAAAACTGTGAAGGCGGTCCATTTCCCTACAGGGGATGGACTTCACAGTGGAACATAGACCTGGGAGTGCCCATGTCACCACAAATGGCCTTTCCAGATTTTTCCACTTAGCTGATGAGGACTGCTAGGGTGTGGGTTAGTACCCATCACTTTTCATCTTAGGGGGCAGTGTAGGAAAGTTCTCCTTTTTGCCCTGGTCACCCCAAAACCTTTTGGACAGATACTGGTGGCCACTGACTCTTGGTGTGCCCTAGGTACTGCTTACCAGTCCCAGGGCCAGTGCTCTGTGTAAAGTCGCTATGCAAATTAGGCTAATTAAAATTGGCAGTATCAATCTACCTATAAGTCCCTAGTATATGGTAGGGCATGTAGGTTTAGGGACCACAGCATAGGTAGTGCACCCATAGGTGCACTGCTGAGGTGCCCAGTGTCATTTTAAAGGCAGGCCTGCCTTGCTTGCTGCTTTTAAACTAAGTTACATGCAATTTCAACTTTGTAATTAAAAGTACTTCCAAAGTCTTAAACTACCTTATTTGTAATTATAATTCAACCCTACGGTGTGCTCTATATGCCCCTAGGGTTTGGTCCCATGTAACTATCAGCAGGGACTTTATAAAAATATTTATATAAGCCTTGGTGAGGTAAAATAGCCAAATGTGTCTTTCCCTCACTGTAGGGAATGGCCTCCATAGACTAAACTGGGGAGACTTAATTTTAATTAATAAAGTCCCCTTGAGTGTCAGATACCTTGAGTTTGGTATCAAATTAATTGTTGGAAGAAATCCCACATCTTACAATTGTTGGATATCATATAGCTAGTTCAGCTAAAGAGTTTTAAAACTCTACCTGAACGTTGCCAACTTCAGCTCTGTAGTGCCCTTTTCTGATTGGCCAGCCTCTGGCAGCCTGGCTAGGCTGCATTGATGAGGTATGAAGTGTCCTGGGCTAAACACAAAGGCTACGCCTAGGGGAGGCGATCTGCCTCAGCAGATGCGGAAGCAGGAAGGGGGAGGGTGGGCAAAATGGTCTTCAAAGGCAAGGAAGGGCACTTGGAGCAGCCCAACACCTCCCCCACATCCTGCAACCCCAGACCATTGAGTGCCCTATTGATTAGATTAGGAGAGGGCAGGAGAGGGGTGTGTTTAGGATTTTTAGCCACATCAATGGGTAGGCTCAGCCAGATCTAACCTCTAAAAATCACTTGCAGCCATGTTGGATTTTTGAGGAATGTTGTTCCCTGGGATTGATTTTTGCCACACTTCCCAGGAAATGGTCATCAAAGGGAGAAGGAGCCTGCCTGTGATTGGATACCCAGGACCCCCTGTTTTTCACCGCGGACAAAAGGATAAATATAGCAGAGCTGCACCCACAACTCAGATCCCTACAAGGAAGAACATCAGAAGAAGAAGGACCGCCCTGCTTGACCCCTAACCTGCACTTGGATACTGCATTCTGAAGGACTGCACCAGCTGCACACTTGGGCTTTACCACAAGAAGGACTTTGCATGGCTTCAACTGATTCAAGAAGGGACTCCCCGTTTGCTACAGGTGAAAAACAGCTAACCAGAGTCTCCTGCATCAAATTCTGAAGAAACTGACCAGCTGACCACTGTCCAGTGGCCATTTTGGAGTTTGAGCCAGTTGCATTCTGGGAGATGGAGTCCGCACCCTCAAGGAACAACTCAGATCTTCGGTAACCTTGGGGTGAGCTGTGAACTCCCAAAGGACCTTCAAAGACCCCCTGGAAAAAGATCCAGAAGTTTGGAGAAGTTTGGTGAAATTTTTCGGAAAAGATCCATAGAGGGACTGACCCGCTGCAGAGAGTCTAGCCAGCTTGCCTCAACCACGACTCACCTGACTTGCAGGTTCAGCCCTCTAAAGAAAATCTCCAAAAAGTGACTACGTCCGAACGTAGAAAGTTGACCAGGACCTCCCGCGCAGTGTATCCGAAGAGGGCTCCAGGGATGTCGGATCAAGATTCAGGTTTGCCCCAGTCGAAGGATTTTTGTCTTGAAAAACTGTCTAAGTCCGAATGTAGAAATTTTCACTGAGGTCTTCTGTGTAGCGTATCTGAGGAAGGGCTCCAGAGAGGTGAGATTGGACTGGCGACTTTGTCCCGCTGAAGAAAATCTTCAAGAAAATGACTAAGTCCGAAGGTAAACTTTTGACCAAGGCCTCCCGCTTGATGTAGCCGAGCATGGCTCCATTGCGGTCAGCCTTAAACTTTGACTTTGCCTTGGTAGAGGTGCGATCAGATGACCAGATTGGCGCTATTCATTTCTATGTGCTAAAAAACAAAAATTCTTTAAAAATTCATTTCTCTGGTTCCCCTTTCCCAATTTTATTTGCTTTTGGTGTCAAATTAAAGATACAAATATTTCCTATTTGTATAAATTGATTTTGGATTTGTAAACTGTTTCCTGTTTTTTATTTAATTACTGTTTTTTGATGCTTGAATGCTTTACATACTTTGGTAGTGACTGTTAAAGTGGCAGAAATACCGCCAACAGGATGGTGGTAATTATCGCCAAATTATTACCATGGCGGTGATAACTCTCATAGACAGCGAATGTACTACACCATCCACCAGGGTGTAAACTCCACACACCACGGTGGTAGCCATCAACAGCCAGGTGGAAGACAAGGTTCCGCCCACCACATTAAGACACAGTACATCGCCACGATTTCCGAGGTGGTACCAACGCCATCAACAGCCTGGCGGAAACACATCACAGAAGAACAAAGACTCACCAACAGAGACACAGAGAAGCTCAACGCCGCCATGGAACCGGAACTTCAAGTCCTCCCAATGCTCTTCTACGCCATGCTCCACCTGAACACCAACACCGATGAAGACAACAACGGTGAGTACAGCCGCCTAGCACACAAGGGAGGGAAGGAGGAAAAGGAGAGTGACACACACAGACACAACACACACCATCCACAAACACACCATACACAGAACCAGCGGCAGAGGAAAACCAATGGCACATGACACAAGGCATAATAATACAAGGACTAGAGTTCGGAGGTATTGAAAATGTATTTGCAAGGCAAAAGCCTCCATATGAACCAATTTTGAACAGATGGACATAAACAATTGTCCAGAAAGGGCCAATGCCCAGTCCAAAGTACATAAGGCCCACATGGCCAAAGGGCACAGTCCAAGCAGCAACTTGATCCTAACTAACTACGCACAAAAATGTACAGGAGCATCATCACAGAAGTGGACAGGCACCTCAGAGGGAAGGGTGGTGGGGGCACCTTAGTTGAAGTCAGGAATTTGCCCACTGGTTCTGGAGGGGGCTTCATGCCTATTTCCCAATGCTGGGGAGTGCAAGGTCACAGTCACTCAGGTGGGGAACGTGCCCACTGATCCTGGAGTAGGCTCCTTGTACAACAGTCCCTGGGGGGGTAGCCTACATGCCCTCTGCTGGAGGTGAGGGCTGCTGTGTCTCAGTTGGAGGTGAGGGCTGCATGGTCTCTGCTGGGGGAGGTGTCACCTGGGCAGCCCCTGCTGGAAGTGAGGGCTACATTGTCTCTGCTGGGGGAGATGTCACCTGGTGAGCCTCTGCTGGAGGTGAGGGCTGCATTGTCTCTGCTAGGGGAGATGTCACCTGGTGAGCCTCTGCTGGAGGTGAGGGCTGCATTGTCTCTGCTAGGGGAGGTGTCACCTGGGCAGCCTCTGCTGGAGGTGAGGGCTGCTGTGTCCCAGCTGGAGGCGAGGGCTTCTTGCCTGTCATTGATAGTTGAGTGGGAACCTTTTCTTGCATTGGTGGTTGAATGAGAACCTGTTCTTGCATTGGTGGCTGAGTGGGAACCTTACCCCTCCTGGCTGGTGGAGTGGGATCCTTCACTCTCTTACCTCCATGACTAGGAGGTTTCTCCACTGTCCCCGTGGACTGTTTGGCTGAGGTGCTGGGCTTGGTCGTTGGTACCCTGCTCTTATGGGAAGGGGGGGGAAGAGGTTAAGATGTGCAAGGAAAAGCTTCCTAGGGGCGTTGGGATGGGATATGGGAGGAGGGATGGGAGTGGAGGTTGAGGAGTGGTGGTTGGAGGAGTACGTCTGATGGACTTGGGTGCAGGTGCATGGGCAGTGTGCTGATGTCAGGTGGATGACTATTGGGTGTCAGAGTGACCGTGTTTGTCTCCTTTAAGAGGAGGGGACAGACAGGGTGGGAGAGGACACAGGGGACACATGGATGGATGTTATGGAGGTGTCTGCTAGTGAGGTGTGTGTGCCGCTTGGTGTGGTGATGCTGGTGGTGCCTGTTGAAGCAGTGCATGCAGGTGTGAGTGTGGACGTGACTGGGATGGAGGAGAAAGATGAGGAGGAGGAGGGGGAGACAGAGGAGACAGTGGATGTGGATGTGTTTGCAATTGTTTGTTGTTTGTGTGAGTGCTTGTGGACTGAAGTGTGGGGCCTGTGTTTGACTGTGCCACTCTTGTGTGATGTCTTATGTGCATGGGATGGGTTGGAGTTGAGGAGACCTGGACTGGGAAGTGGTAGTTGGAGGGGGGACGGTAGGAACAGGCATAATGGCAAGAGCCTGAATGGATCTCTGTTGGGCAGCCAATCCACTGTGGATGCCCTCCAGGAATGCATTACATTGCTGCATCTGGGATGCCAGCCCCTGGATGGCATTCACAATGGTTGACTGCCCTACAGAGATAGATCTCAGGAGGTCAATAGCCTCCTCACTCAGGGCAGCAGGGCTTACTGGAGCAGGGCCTGTGGTGCCTGGGAAAAGGAGAGGCCCACCCTCCTGGGTGAGCGGGCACGGCAACTCGCTGAGGGGCTACTGGGAGGGTAGTTCTGGTACAGGGGTGGCGGCTGTCCCTGCAGCTGGGGTGGTCATGGTGGTGTTGGAAACCATCAGGGAGCTTCCATCGGAGAAGGTATCTGAGTCAGTGTTGTCACCTTCTGTCTCCGCCGTGGTGCTCCCCTCGCCCTTCGTCCACTGGTTTCCTCGGAATCGGTGGACTTTGCCTCCTGGGGCCTGTGGGATGCAGCTCCCTCTGTCGCCGGTGCCCCTGCTCCTCCGTCAGATGATACTAATGCACACATGGACAGGATGCCTGAAGGAGGAAGGTGGGGAGGGAGAGAAAGGGAGCACTGGGTCAATGACAGCACCAACACGACAGTTGGCGTACACAGCACCGTCACACACAGGGATCAGGATTCAGCACTATGCATTGCACTGGCATTAATTTGGCTAGATGCCACAGCAAGATGAGGGCCAAACACCGCCAACTACATACCTCCTGGGACCCACAGATCCCTGACTGACATCAAATGCAAATGAGCTACGTTACCTGCACTTGGCATACACCCATTACCCTTGAGCTGGATCTCGCTGCAATGTCTGGCCTGGCATTAAAGGGCCCCCACTAACTCACACGCACCACCCGGATCTCATGCCACCTACCAATTGTTGTTAATAATGCCCACTGTACTCACCCCCTTGTTGCTGCTGTGAGGCCCTCAAGTGCCCATCCAGCTCTGGGTAGGCCACCATCAGTATGTGGTCCATCATGGGGGGGTCAGGTTCTGACGGGCACCCCTTCCTCGTTGGGATGCCATCCCCAGCTGGGCCTCCAGCGTCTTCCATGCCAAGTGGCTCAGGTTCTCCCACTGTTTCCTGCAGTGGGTGCTCCGCCTGCTGTAGACCCCCATGGTCCCCACGTCCTTGGCAATGGCACTCCACAATCCCTTCTTTTGATGCAGAGGGAATGCAGACAGGAGGACACCATTACACATACAATCTAGCCTGTCACACATTTGGCCCACAAATCCTGTTTCCAAATCCATTAGCACACACATTGGCCAGCGCCCACCATGTCCTCCCCAAATGACATGATGCCTGCACACACATGTCCATGCAACCTTCCCACATGCATCGTGCCCAAGGTGTACTCACCTTTTGGTCTGGAGGCCCATACAGCTGTCCATACTTGAGCAGGACCCCATCTGCCAAGCGCTCCAACTCCTCCAAAGAGAAGGCAGGGGCCCTTTCCCTGGTCACACGGGCCATGGTAGGTCTCAGACACAGGTCACAGCAGCACACACAGTGTAGATGTTCTCCTATGGAAAGTCAGGAATCAAGTGACGTTATAAACAGAAAATAGCAGTCACGTCCGTCGCGGTGTACAACGTCACCGCCGACGCTGATCCCCATTGGCCACTGTACTCCATAGAGACCCATATTAGCTAATGAGGAATTGCACGGCAGTGCAAGACCACCTTCCGCCACGACGCCCAACGTTGGCAGAGTTACCTCACTTCCGCCTGTCCCTAGGTACAGGACAGGCGGTCGCCATTTCATGGTGGTGGACTACTTACAGATCTTCCATAACTGGGTCATTGACGAAATTTGAACATACATTGCCATTCCTACTGTCCCATCACATTAATGCTCTATGCACACTGAACTGGTGGTTCCATTGTTCAAATATTGATGGCCTACTTAGTCTTGTGTCCCTTAGATACCTACCATTGTGGATGAATAGGAGGAGGAGACAAACCCCAGTGTACAGAGCTCTTGTGGACTTGGCTACACTGGAGGACAGGCACATTATACTCACCTATAGACTGAACAGGGCCACAATCACAGAGCTGTGTGCACAATTGGAGCCTGGCCTGATATCTGCTATCCGTCATCTTACTGGGATCCCCCCTCTTGTGCGCAGGTTCTATCTGTGCTCCATTTCCTGGCAACTGGTTCTTTCCAGCTAACAGTGGGCTTGGCAGCAGGGATGTCACAGCCAATGTTCGCAATTGTGCTGGCAAGGGTATTGTCTGCCTTGGTGAAACACATGTGCAGCTACATTTCTTTCCCCAGGTTTTGGCAGTCAGCCCACCACATGCAGCATCTCAAGACCACCAGCCTCGTAATGAGGCCCTGAATGTTTTGACTCAAGTATTCATAAGATTTTCTCTTTGTCTTCTTCTCTAAGACTCAATTTGATCTTGTTTACCCCAAAGAAAGAAAGTGTGTCAGGATCTTGATCATGAAATAGTACCAATGCCTCACTGCCAGATGCAACAAATCTCTCCTGTAAATTACCCTAAGATATTTTAACATTTTTCTTTTGCTGGGTAGATTGTACTTCCCATATATCTTATCTAGCAAGGATGTTCCATTACATAGGCACAGTAATCAGTTGTACATGTGATGAATTGTTTGATTTTAGACTCTGAACCAGTGGGCAGTTTATACTGCTTTTGCAGCGTCTACAAGCTTTGCGTTTTCCACAAAGGAAAAACCTTTTTTGTTTACCCAACCAACCTGTGTCAGTTTGAGATGTAAAATAAGGGTCTGATTCACAAAGGTAAACTTAAACGTTTGTGCAAGTTTTCCCAATTTCAGTAGTTCCCAAACTATCATTTAATACTATGGTTACAAGTGCTGAAACTCCGCAGCTGTGGCAGAGAACTCCAAACATAAAAAGATAGGACTGACCTATCTTTTTGTGTGCTGAGTAATATTAGAGCTAGATGACTACGTCAATTACAACATTAATGTTTTGAACTAAAAAAAAATAAAAGATCTCCAGTTATAGTTAACTTGCGCCCCCACCATGCACTGCTGATGACTTCACATATTACATCACTCCTGACATGTTCTATGACATCAATTATGACATCACTCATAAAATCTCAAATTACATAATTGATAATGCCACTGATGACACTAATTATGACATCATCCAATGAGTGTGTTAGTTTGTTTTATAATTTGACATTTGACAATGTTTGGCATCTACTGCCGGTCCTCTAACAGGATGGCAAATTCTACTGCATTGATCGCCCGTCGCGCAGTGGCTGCGCAAGTGGAGGCTGCACATAGCAGCAGGGATGTTGTCCAGGGACTTGTTCAGATCACAAATGTGATAGAACACATCATGGGACCAAGATCAGCCACTCCAAGTGAGCTTGCACTGGGGGACACTGAGGACAGTTCCAGCCTCAGCAGTGTTTATATCACTACAGGTACAGTTGTCAGTGGATTTGTGTCATTCATACTCACGTCTGAAATGGTTGTGTGTGATGTCGGCACGCCTCTGCCTTCCCTCTGTTGTCTCTGGACTGTATTGTAGTGCCCCTCCACTTTTGTGGAGGCACCGGAAGCGACTCTTCAGGAGTCCAAATGTGCGCTCCACCACGTTGCGGGTTGCCATGTGTGCTGCATTGTATCTCCGTTCAGCAGGTGTTGTAGGATTGAGGTAGGGCGTCATCATGTAGGTGCACACTGCGTAGGCTCTGTCTCCTGGAAGGAACAGAGGGTATAATGAGTAAGTGAGCCATCTGACGTCACAACAGCATCAATGCGCCAGTGTACAGAGGGACAATACCTAGTAGATATCCTTCACCAAACTCCCCAGCTAGCAGTCTTGTGTGAATGCCGCTGTGGCAAAAGATGTACGAATCATGTGTGCTCCCTGGGTACCTGGCCACGAGATCAGTTATGATGTAGGAAGCATTGCATATCACCTGTATATTCATGGAATGTTGGTATTTCCTGTTGCGGTACACATACTCTGTGGCTGATGGTGGACATAGTGCCACATGTGTGCCATCTATGGCACCTAGGACGTGGGGGAACTGTGCTATCTGGTAAAACTCTATTTTTGTCTGCTGTATTTCCTGTGGGGTGTGGTGGAATCTGATGTACTGTTGTAGTTTGCTAAGCATGGCGTTGATGAAAGAAGTAAAAAATCTGGAGAGGGTACTCTGTGAGACCCCTCCAGCTGCTGCTATGACCCCTTGATAGCTCCCTGGGGCGAGTAGGTATAGGGAGCATAATACCTGCACATGGGTGGTGTTAGAAATGGGGTCTCTGGTTGACAGTCAGGTTACCCCCTGTTCAAGCAAGGACCCTCACTCTAGTTAGGATAAAAGAGAATCACCCTCAGCTAACCCCTGCTTACCCCCTTGGTAGCTTGGCAGAGCAGTAGGCTTAACCTCAGAGTGCTGGGCGTAAAGTATTTGTACCAACACACACAGTAACTCAATGAAAACACTACAAAATGACACAACACCAGTTTAGAAAAATAGGAAATATTTATCTAGACAAAACAAGACCAAAACGACAAAAATCCAACATACACAAGTCAAGTTATGATTTTTTTAAAGGTTTAAAATAAAAAGAGTCTTTAGGTAGTTGTAACAACACACTAGCGCTGCTAGCGTGAAAATGTACCTGGTTTGCGTCAAAAATAACCCCGCACGGGCGGTGTGCGTCGAAAATAACCCTGCACGGTTATATGCGTCGAAAACAACTCGGCACGGCGATGCGCGTCGAAAAAGCCAGCCACGCGACGGTCCGAAAGTCCCGCCGCGCAGGTTGCGATCTCTCAGCCTTCGTCAGCGATGCTGCGCGTCGTTTCTCCTGCTCCGGGCGTCGATTCTCCGGTCGCGTTTCCTGCGGCGTCGTTTCTCAGCTGCGGAGCCGGCGTCGCGTCGTTTTTTTCAGCCGCGATCGGATTCGCGTCGATCTTTTCTCCGCACGGCGCTCGGTGCGTGTATTTTTGTCCTTAGGCTGCCAGCCTCTCCTTTCAGGGTCCCAGGAACTGGAAGGGCACCACAGAGCAGAGTAGGGGTCTCTCCAGAGACTCCAGGTGCTGGCAGGAAGAAGTCTTTGCTATCCCTGAGACTTCAACAACAGGAGGCAAGCTCTACATCAAGCCCTTGGAGATTTCTTCTTCAAGATGGAAGGCACACAAAGTCCAGTCTTTGCCCTCTTACTCTGGCAGAAGCAGCACTGCAGAAAAGCTCCACAAAGCACAGTCACAGGCAGGGCAGCACGTTTTCCTCAGCTATCAGCTCTTCTCCAGGCAGAGGTTCCCCTTGGTTCCAGAAGTGTTTCTAAAGTTTGTAAGTTTGGGTGCCCTTCTTATACCCATTTTAGTCTTTGAAGTCACCTTTCTTCAAAGGGGACTCACACCTTCTTGTGAAATCCTGCCTTGCCCAGGCAAGGCCTCAGACACACACCAGGGGGCTGGAGACAGCATTGTCAGAGGCAGGCACAGTCCTTTCAGATGAGAGTGACCACTCCACCCCTCCCTCTTAGCAGAGATGGCTAATCAGAAAATGCAGATCACACCCCAGCTCCCTTTGTGTCACTGTCTGGTGTGAGGTGAAAAACAACCCAACTGTCAAACTGACCCAGACAGGGAATCCACAAACCAGGCAGAGTCACAGAATGGTTTAAGCAAGAAAATGCTCACTTTCTAAAAGTGGCATTTCCAAACGCACAATCTTAAAATCAACTTTACTAAAAGATGTATTTTTAAATTGTGAGTTCAGGGATCCCAAACTCCACATGTCCATCTACTCTCTAGGGGAATCTACACTTTAATCATATTTAAAGGTAGCCCCCATATTATCCTATGAGAGAGAGACAGACCTTGCAACAGTGAAAACGAAATTGGCAGTATTTCACTGTCAGGACATATAAACCACATTACTATATGTCCTACCTTATCCATACACTGCACCCTGCCCTTGGGGCTACCTAGGGCCTACCTTAGGGGTGCCTTACATGTAAGGAAAGGGAAGGTTTAGGCTTGGCAAGTGGGTACACTTGCCAAGTCGAAGTTACAGTGTAAAAATACACATACAGACACTGCAGTGGCAGGTCTGAGACATGATTACAGAGCTACTTATGTGGGTGGCACAACCAGTGCTGCAGGCCCACTAGTAGCATTTGATTTACAGGCCCTGGCACCTCTAGTGCACCTTACTAGGGACTTACTAGTAAATCAAATATGCCAATCATGGATAAACCACTTACATACAATTTAAACAGGAGAGCATATGCACTTTAGCACTGGTTAGCAGTGGTAAAGTGCTCAGAGTTGAAAAGCCAACAGCAACATGTCAGAAAAAAATAGGAGGCAGGAGGCGAAAAAGACTGGGGATGACCCTGCATAAGCAAAAGTCCAACACGACCCCCTACCAGCCTAAAGCCAGGGGAGAACAATCAATACCTTGATGTACTTCCCTGATTGGGGCGATAGAACAGGGACCCAGGCCCACAACAGCAGGGGCATGTTCCAGTTCTACGCCTTCCTG
This sequence comes from Pleurodeles waltl, assembly GCF_031143425.1. Taxonomy (NCBI): domain Eukaryota; kingdom Metazoa; phylum Chordata; class Amphibia; order Caudata; family Salamandridae; genus Pleurodeles; species Pleurodeles waltl. The sequence goes on along the minus strand of NC_090447.1, from coordinate 1,151,028,564 downwards.
ACTCCAGTTGGATCCCTCTGTCCATACTCTCAGGGCCCACTAAGCTAACCCAGGGGGAACCCTTCTCCACATCTACAGACACCATCTGTGCAGCACCTAACTTTACTTTGCTCACAGATGAATTGCAATGGGCAGATAGTACCACCAGGGCCAACACAGTGGTGTTGCCCACTCCACCCCCGGGGTGTGACTCTCGTCCTCCCCCCCCCAGGGGCAACTCTGTCCACCAGGACAGCAAGCCACAGTGGCCCCAGACAACTGTCAGGGATGAGAGCCCGACCTCAGGCCTCTCTAACCACTGTGACTGTGGAGAGTGGGGGGTGGTAGCCCCAGGTGCCTGGCACCCTTTGACCACTCTCTCTTCCACCAGGTCAGGGATGACAACCTGACCCTGGTCCTCCCCTCTGGGGCTCTGTAACCTCCCTGCAGAAGCGGCACCCCCAGAGTCAAAAACTGTCAGGGTGCTCGTAGAAGCAGTCCTGCACAATTCTTCCACCAGTGCAGGGATGTTAACCTGCAACTGATCCTCCAACCTGGGGTCTGTACCTTCAGGTTGGACCAGGGCCAGGGGTGAGGCTTCCCTCCCCCTGCCCTCTCTTCTGGGGTCCTGAACCACCCAACTAGGAGCGGCCCCCCCCAGAAGACAACATGGTAGGGGCACTGTTAGCAGTAGCCCCTTCCTCCAGGTCAGGGGGGACACCCTTAACCTGGCCTCCCAATCCAGGGTCTGTACCCACAGACTGGATCACTGCCTGGCAACCCAGGACTTCCTGGGGGGCATACCTACCCCCTACCAGGTCAGAGTTTACCCTCTGGACCTGGTCATCCAACCCAGGGTCACCACCCTGCGGTTGAACCACTGCCTGGCACACCAGGACTTCCTTGGGAGCACACTTACCCCCTATCAGGTCAGAGTTTACCCCCTGAACCTGATCATTCAACCCAGAGTCACCACCCTGCGGTTGAACCATTGCCTGGCACACCAGGACTTCCAGGGGGGCACACTTACCCCCCTCAAGGGACACACTGTCCCGAAGGGCCACACAAGAGTCTGGCTGGCGCAGGTCTCCTGACCTCTGCCCATCTGACAGAGTCTGGATTCCCCCCAACCCAGAAATGGTCTCACCAAGGTCATTCATGGGGGCTCTGCTCTCAGAGCTGACCCCTGACCCTCCAGGTTCTCCACTGGGGTCCGCAACCCCCTCTCAACCCTCTGTCTGGACTTCTGCCCCCCCTCACTAGGAGTGGTACTGCCAGACACCAGAACTGGTGGGACGCTGGCTACAGCCGCCCCCCCAAGTTCTCCTGACACTGTGGGGTCTCCCTCAACAGATGGCCCTATGGTACAGGCTAGGCTCCCCTCCTGGTGTTCCCGCAGGGAACCCTCCAGGACCTGGGACCGGATCTCGGGCACCTTGGGCCTCAACCCATCCCCATTCCCTCTCCTCTGAGACTGGACATGGGGTCCCTCACCCATCCCACTACACTGGGACCTACCTGGGACACTACAATCCTTCCCTACCTCACCTGGTTGGGAACTACCTAGACCACTCCTCTCAGGAGCACCCCCAAATGCCTCTTCAGACTCTCTGGTACTCACCCAGAAGTCTGCCTCCATTGTAAGCTCCCTGGGGTCAGAGAACTCACACTCCACCTGGTGTTGGCATAGCTCTGGAAAATAAGGACTAGACATATGCTCTCCAGCAATTACATCACTCAGCCCCTCACATGAATTAACCAAAGTACCCTTCACCCAACCATCCAGTGACTCTGCTTTGAAAAAGCACCCCACATCACCCTCCTGAGACTGGTGAGACAGTACCTGACTGTCCCTGACACTCAACCCACACTCTTCTGGGATGTTTTCACACTCCATAACCAGGACGTCTACCTGGGGGGAACCCCTCTCCCTGTCACTCTCAACTAGAGTCAGTAGAGTGTCCCTCCCACCAGTAGGAATATGACTCCCCATGCCAGTTCCCCAATCCACCTCAGGGACCCTGTGCATCACTGGAGCTACCTCATACCCCTGAACCTCCTGGCGTGTGTTAACTCCCTCCTTCAAGTAGGGCACCACCTCTCTGGGCATGTGCACTTCTGCAGCATCACTGGATATACTATTGTTGCTGCCACCATTCCAGCTGGACTCAGCCCTCATGACTTCCAGCTCTTTCAATTTAAGCTCGTAAGCATAAATCATTTTTTTAATCTCTAAGTTCCTCCTCCTTTCTTCCAACTCTTCCAACCCCCAATCGAGCTTTTTCAGCTCCCATTGGTACTTCCTCTCTGCCTGTCTGTCCTGTAACTCTTCAGGAGTCAGACCCTTGGGTGACACCCTGCCATCCCTCCTGGGGACCCTCCCCCCAGGCGTAACAGGTTCCTCCACTACACCACTGTGTATCCTCTGCACTTCCCCCCCCATATTCTCCTCCTCTGTGTGCCTTCCAGCCTTCTTGATTGTCACCCAGGCCCTCTGTGCCTGTTGCAACTCCCCCTCCCTGGTGGAGCTCTCAGTGGGACAGTCAAGATCTTTAAGGAACTGTTTCAATTGAGCAACTGAGTACTCCTTCAGTTTCTCCATTTCAAACACAGCTCCAGCTGTTGCATCTCCAGATTGAGACATGATGGTCACAAGTGCAAAGTTCCAAAAGGCAGAAAAAAATAATTTCCCTATGAAGTAAAAAGAATCAGTCAAGGGATCAGCAAAATCATGGAAGTAGAATAAAAAGAGTCCTTAAGAGAAAAATCAAAAGATCACCAAACAAGTAGTATGTGGTCACGTAGTGGTCTGAGATCAAAACAGTAGTGTACACTTAATCACTGTATGTCAAGTACAAATACAAGTCCAATCCCGACCGCTGGTCACCAATGTTAGAAATGGGGTCTCTGGTTGACAGTCAGGTTACCCCCTGTTCAAGCAAGGACCCTCACTCTAGTTAGGATAAAAGAGAATCACCCTCAGCTAACCCCTGCTTACCCCCTTGGTAGCTTGGCAGAGCAGTAGGCTTAACCTCAGAGTGCTGGGCGTAAAGTATTTGTACCAACACACACAGTAACTCAATGAAAACACTACAAAATGACACAACACCAGTTTAGAAAAATAGGAAATATTTATCTAGACAAAACAAGACCAAAACGACAAAAATCCAACATACACAAGTCAAGTTATGATTTTTTTAAAGGTTTAAAATAAAAAGAGTCTTTAGGTAGTTGTAACAACACACTAGCGCTGCTAGCGTGAAAATGTACCTGGTTTGCGTCAAAAATAACCCCGCACGGGCGGTGTGCGTCGAAAATAACCCTGCACGGTTATATGCGTCGAAAACAACTCGGCACGGCGATGCGCGTCGAAAAAGCCAGCCACGCGACGGTCCGAAAGTCCCGCCGCGCAGGTTGCGATCTCTCAGCCTTCGTCAGCGATGCTGCGCGTCGTTTCTCCTGCTCCGGGCGTCGATTCTCCGGTCGCGTTTCCTGCGGCGTCGTTTCTCAGCTGCGGAGCCGGTGTCGCGTCGTTTTTTTCAGCCGCGATCGGATTCGCGTCGATCTTTTCTCCGCACGGCGCTCGGTGCGTGTATTTTTGTCCTTAGGCTGCCAGCCTCTCCTTTCAGGGTCCCAGGAACTGGAAGGGCACCACAGAGCAGAGTAGGGGTCTCTCCAGAGACTCCAGGTGCTGGCAGGAAGAAGTCTTTGCTATCCCTGAGACTTCAACAACAGGAGGCAAGCTCTACATCAAGCCCTTGGAGATTTCTTCTTCAAGATGGAAGGCACACAAAGTCCAGTCTTTGCCCTCTTACTCTGGCAGAAGCAGCACTGCAGGAAAGCTCCACAAAGCACAGTCACAGGCAGGGCAGCACGTTTTCCTCAGCTATCAGCTCTTCTCCAGGCAGAGGTTCCCCTTGGTTCCAGAAGTGTTTCTAAAGTTTGTAAGTTTGGGTGCCCTTCTTATACCCATTTTAGTCTTTGAAGTCACCTTTCTTCAAAGGGGACTCACACCTTCTTGTGAAATCCTGCCTTGCCCAGGCAAGGCCTCAGACACACACCAGGGGGCTGGAGACAGCATTGTCAGAGGCAGGCACAGTCCTTTCAGATGAGAGTGACCACTCCACCCCTCCCTCCTAGCAGAGATGGCTAATCAGAAAATGCAGATCACACCCCAGCTCCCTTTGTGTCACTGTCTGGTGTGAGGTGAAAAACAACCCAACTGTCAAACTGACCCAGACAGGGAATCCACAAACCAGGCAGAGTCACAGAATGGTTTAAGCAAGAAAATGCTCACTTTCTAAAAGTGGCATTTCCAAACGCACAATCTTAAAATCAACTTTACTAAAAGATGTATTTTTAAATTGTGAGTTCAGGGATCCCAAACTCCACATGTCCATCTACTCTCTAGGGGAATCTACACTTTAATCATATTTAAAGGTAGCCCCCATATTATCCTATGAGAGAGAGACAGACCTTGCAACAGTGAAAACGAAATTGGCAGTATTTCACTGTCAGGACATATAAACCAAATTACTATATGTCCTACCTTATCCATACACTGCACCCTGCCCTTGGGGCTACCTAGGGCCTACCTTAGGGGTGCCTTACATGTAAGGAAAGGGAAGGTTTAGGCTTGGCAAGTGGGTACACTTGCCAAGTCGAAGTTACAGTGTAAAAATACACATACAGACACTGCAGTGGCAGGTCTGAGACATGATTACAGAGCTACTTATGTGGGTGGCACAACCAGTGCTGCAGGCCCACTAGTAGCATTTGATTTACAGGCCCTGGCACCTCTAGTGCACCTTACTAGGGACTTACTAGTAAATCAAATATGCCAATCATGGATAAACCACTTACATACAATTTAAACAGGAGAGCATATGCACTTTAGCACTGGTTAGCAGTGGTAAAGTGCTCAGAGTTGAAAAGCCAACAGCAACATGTCAGAAAAAAATAGGAGGCAGGAGGCGAAAAAGACTGGGGATGACCCTGCATAAGCAAAAGTCCAACAGGTGGGTATGCTATGACTCCTATGTGTTGCGCGCGGCAGTATGGGTTGTAGCTCAGCTATCAGGTCAAGTATCATGGCTGAGTTCAACCTCTACCTCTCATATATTTCCTCCTCTGTCAGGTCAAAAAGTGTAATGCGCACTCTGAAAATGCGCTCCTGTCTCCTCCTCCCTCTCCTCAAACCTGCCATGATCCTCATTCTCCTCGCCATTACGTAGGATGCAGCCATTGTTGGAAAGAGTCTGAGGCATTCTGGGCCTCTTTATATAGGTTGCACCTGGTTACCACCTGGTTTCAGTTCATGGTATTTTGCATGTGCAAAATGCCATTCTGCGAAAAATCACTATTTGCGATTTTTTTTAATGCATCTCTTTCGCATTTTGCGCCTCGCAATTTCCTACTGGAAGCACCAAATCACAAAATGCGAGTCACGAAACCAGCTCGCAACGCAAAAAAACGCAAAAATTGTGATTTGTTATTTTTGGTCTGCGAATGCCTTTCATGCATCGCAGACCACGTTTGTGCACTCGCAAACGGCCGATTTTTGCGATTCGCACCATTTGCGAGTGCAAAAACTTTTCATACATCTGGCCCTTAGACACATCCGCAGACTGAACCACTGGATGTAATTCCACCAAATTTGGCAGAAAGGTAGCTTTTGTTTCACACATTACATTTTTTGGTATTTGGTGTAAACCTGTTCAGTAATTTTTGAGATATTAAAGGAAATCTAAATGTGTATATCTAGAAGCACAAATACTTTGCAACTAATTTGGGACGATTCATGAATGGGGGTGCCAAAAGGAATACTATGATTGGCTGGCCGCAACCTGAGCAGAAAGTTGTGCCATCATTTTGTGTAATGGGACACAGTCCCTGGGGAAGAAAATTATGAAGAAAAGTGGTATAAGGGGTCCGGATGGAGGTGCCCTGGCCCCAAGGGTGAAATATAGGAGTGTTGAGGGTCACATCATGAGTTTAAATGAAGAATTCATGAATATTGACAAAAAAAACAAAGAGTTTCACATACTCAAAGACTCACTCAGACACTCCTACACCGACTCATAGACCCGCTCAAACACTCATGCTCCCTCGCACAGACCCACTCCGACACTCATGAACCCACTCACAGACACACTCAGATACTCATGCACTCACTCACAGACCCACTCGGACACTCATGCACCCACTCACAGACCCACTCAGATACTCATACATCCACTCACAGACACACTCAGATATTCATGCACCCACTCGCACGGTTGGGTGGTCATATGAGGGTGGCCACAGGGCCTGGCCATATAGATGTATATATCTCTCTATCTATATATATATATATATATATATATATATATATATATATATATAATTGGAGAGAGAGAGAGAGAGATACATCTATATATATATATATATTTATATATATATATATAGATATATATATATATATATATATATATATATATATATATATATATATATATATATACATAAATATACATATGTATGTACATATAGTGGCCAAGCTCTGAGTCCAACCCATTGGCATAATACCCCTCCTGAAGCCACTTTGGGCCCAGGGATTTTTTTCAAAGGGAAGGGGATGTGTAGCCATTCCTCCCTGAGGCACAAGGGGCCCCAGGGACCACATCCCTGTGGCCATTAAGGGGAGAGGGTGGACAATCCCCTCCTTAGAGCTAATAGTATCCCCAAGGACTACTCATGAGTAAAGTAAATGATATACCTCTAATCAACCATCACCTTATGGCATCTGTAAGTACAGGATTATTAACATTCATCGCCCTAGCACAATTCCGCCCAAGTGGGAATACAAATACAAAACAAAATTATTAGCTTGAGAATTTACGATGTCCTTCTGGTCCTATATGCTCCAAATATGCCCATGCAAAACAAAAATTCTTTACAAACAGTGGAAAACACTGTACTCATAGCGTACAATTGATCTGTTGTTACATTTTTTTTGCAAGTTCATAAAGGAATCATAATAAAAAAAGGCATTGTAAAAGTAGATACATACTAAAAGGCTTCCAAACATGAGAAAAATATAGACTTAGAACAACAATTTGTTTTTGTTTTGTTTTATATAATAAAAAAGAAAGACAGGAAAAAAATTGGATACGAAAATAGAGAGCAAAGTAGAGAAGAGATAGAAGAGTTAGGAAGTGAAAAGAAAATAGATTAAGAGCATGAGGATTGCAGTGAAAGAAAAGCAGTAACATTTAATCAGTGTAATTCAGATTTAACTTTTTGATACAAAGTAAAAGGAGATAGAGTATTGGTTCTATGATATTCACATACAAAATTCCACCATGTAAGCAAGAACAATTTAGGAAAGTCTTTCTAACTAGAAAGGATAACTTTAAAAGCAAGTGCTAACAGTAAAGGTCTAGCACACAAATGATCAATAACAGGTTACAAAGAACCTAGGAAAATATTCTATAGCATAAGCTAAACATTATATTGAATATTTTAAGGCATTTAGACAACATCTATGTCCAAAAGGGTTTAACATGGCAATAGTGATATAACCTATAAATTAAAGAGCCAGTATACCTAGAACATGACCAGCATAAAGGGGAAACTGAGGGGTTCACCTCGTGCTCTGGTGTACAAACATCTCTATGATAGAGGAAAAAGGGTAAGGGGGATATTTATCAAGGTTTTATGTTGCCCTTGCGCAATGCAAGTGAGATTTATCAAGCCATCTAAGGCCACTTTGCATGGCCATGCATGGCTTGATAAATCTAAAGTAATGCAAGGCAGCGCCAATCACTGCCTTGCGTTACCTTTTGGTAGGAAAACGTTCCATGGGTGCAGTGTGGTTGTTCTCACACATCCACCCATGGATTTTGGCATATTCCCAGATTTACCAGTATTGGTAGAATTCGGAATGTGTCAAAATGCTACCCCTCCCCAGATGCATTCTGCAGCACACGTAGAAAGAGGAAAATGCCTCTCAGGATTATTTTTGTGCAGGAAGGTGTCCCTTCCCACACAAAAATCCTGCCTTCAAAACAGTCACCCTTGCAACATGACCCAAGGGTGCCTGCATTGGTGCCAGGCAGCCAAAAGTGTGCATGCGCTAGGAAAGGACAGGAATGTGCTGTATAATGGTAAATATGGTGCATTCCTGCCCTTTTATGCAGTGAAGGTGGATTGCTGCCTTGCTCTGCATGAAAGAATAATAAATCTGCCCCTGACTGTGTAATACGAGCAGCTTTAAACTTTGTAAGTAATTTAAGCCATATTTTATCTCACAATTGGGTAGAAAATGATATAGATACATCAACTTCCCATAAAAGTTCCAAAGAACGTTGAATTCTATTGAAATTTGGAGATAATGAGGTCCTATAAATGAGAGCAGCTTTGGGAATACAGCCATGCACAATAGAATTGAGAGCTGCAGTTGGAACTGGCAGTAAGAAATCAGGAGTCATTTGGTAGGTTGGGAAAAAATCATTAAATAGAAGAGAAAATTAACGTGTATTCTTCTAAAAAGGAGTGAGGTTTGGGTTTGTAAGTAATCAAAATTTACAATAGAATTATCATTCATAAATTGATGTACAATCCAAACCTTTTTTTCTTCCAATGTTTAAAATAGAAAGATTATTTATGTAACGTTAGAAATGTATTACAACATTAAGAAGAATACAAGAAAAACTGCTGGCCATTACATTTATCAAAAAAAATTCTATTTAATCAATAGTGTGAATACTTTAAAATGGGATTTATGGAGATGAAGGTACAGTTTGACATATGTATATCTCAAAAGGAAATATAACTCAGCAAAAACGCTCAAAATTAATCCACATAGCCAGGGGTTGATGTTGAAAATCCTGAATCATGGCATAAAACTGTCTGGTTAAAAAAGAGGAATGGTATAATTTAAAATCTTGGCCTCAAGCACCTCCTTCAAGATTTGGGCATTTGAGGTTAGAGAGAGCAATGTGGGAAGTTATGTTATTCCATAGAAGTTTTCAACAAACGGAACCAAGTTCTTTAAAATTGTAATTAGGGATTTTAAAAGGTAACATGGAAATAGTGTATAGAATGTGTGGTAAATCATAATTTTAATATTGTCAAGTCTTACCCACCATGATAAATATAACGGAGACCAAATTGAAAGAAATTCTTGTATTCTAGATTTCAGCTTAACAAAAGTATTTCTTGCTGATTTGGAGAAAACTGAACACCAAGGTATGTAATCTCTGAAGGACACCATGTAACATTAGTGTTGGCAAACATATGCTGGAAACACAGAGAATTGAAGGGTAAAATCAAAGTTTAATTAAGTGTATAACCCAAAATTCTAGCGTATAGACAACTTTCTATTAAAAATGGAGTAAAAAATGCTTGTGCGGTGGACAAATGTATTAGGATATCATCTGCATATGTAGATCACTTAGGCCCATATTTATACTTTTTTTGTGCCCCATTTGCTTCATTTTATGACGCAAAAGCGCTGCAAACTTACAAAATATAATTGCATTTTGTGCTGCTTCTAAATTAGCACTTGTATAGCGCACTACTCACCCGTTAGGGTCTCAAGGCGCTGTACTCATACCGCTATGGAACCCCTCCTGGCTTTTCCCTGTGAGGCACCCACTCCTGAGCACCCCCAGGGTGAAGCCAGGCATCCAAGCGCTGTTGGGGCCGTTGTGGAGATTAAGCAAGCTATTGCCCAGAGTTACAGAGTGGGACACATGAATTAGATTAGGCACCGAGGCGAGAATTATCTGGTCAAGGGGAATTGAGCCCAAGACCTGCCGAAGCGGGACTTGAACCCTGGTCTTGAGCCAGATCTCTGCTTCAGGGTCTGCCGCTCTAACCATTGAGCCACACTTCTCCACTTCTTCTGCATCAAACAATTATGCAAATCCGGTGCAAAAATGTTATAAATATGGGCCTTTATTTCCAGAGAGCTAGGTTTGAAGCCAGATGTAAGTGTGCTACAATGGAGTAGTTCCAGGAAAGGTTTCAGACATTGGACAACTTTGTCTGGTACCTCTATGCAAATCAACATAGGGAGAAAAGCAGCAATTAACAAAAACATTAGCCCGTGGTTTGAGTATAGTAATTATATTATAGAAATTAAATTTTGGTCAAATGCAAACCAATGAAGGGTGGAAGCAGCAAGCCTTCCTTTAACAAAACCATATTAGCCGGGTTTAGCAAGAAAGAGAAAAACAGATTCTAAGGAAGAAGCTTGAATCTTGGCAAAGATCTTAAAATCACTATTAATAAGGGAGACGGCCTATAGTTTTTACAAAATTTGGGCTCTTTATCTTGCTTGGGCATTACAGTTATCAAGGCTTCCAAAAATGAGTCCCCAGCTTTGGAGTAAGAAATAAAAGAATTTAACATTTCTAATGATTTGGAATCTAACAATGAAGGTAGGGACAACATATGTTCAATAGAAAATCCATCTGGGCCAGGTGCCTTTGCTCTCTTCAGGGATTTAATTGCATCCACAAGTCTCTACTTCATCAAATGTATCTGTAAGGGAGGGTGGTTGACGGAGATCATCAAAGATTTTTGTAATGTTAGGTTTAGAAGGGGTAGTAAAACATTTGATAAAAGGATTGAAATTAGATATATTGGCATTGGAAACTGATATTGAATTATCAAATGCATTAACAATGGAGCCAATAGCCTTGCTCTCTGTTTTTATTTTGAAATAATTTGTAAGCATTTTACTGGCTTTATTCTGATCACCATACAATTCAGATTTGATTTTAAGCAGAATATTACATGCATCAACAGTAGCAAGCCTGTTAAGGTCTGATTTAGCTTTAATCAAATCATGTAGAATGGATGAAGATTTGGAAGTAAAGTAAGCATATTTAAGTGTTTTAATGTGGTTCATTAGGAGGACGTATTGACATTCAAACCTTGTTTTCCTAACGGAGTAAGCAATGGTGAAGGGCGTAAATGAAGCTTTAAATGCATTCCAATTTTTGGCAACAAACATATCATTGGAATTGTTAAAATGAAAAAATGTTGTATAAAAGCAGTAATAAACCAATGTCAAATAATAAGGAAATATTACATCTCCATGTATCGGTTTTAGAGCCATTATTAGCTATATCTGGGGAAGGTAATATTGGGGCATGATCAAATATAACAATGGAGCCGATTACGGAAGATTGTAGAGTAGGAATCAGTGATTTATGCTAAAATATAATCAATTCTGGACATTGTATTGTGGACAATGGAAAAAAAAATAATTCCAAATTATTAGGATTGCAAGACCTCCAAACATCAAATATTGGTCTAGAGTTAATTGCTGACAGAATTGTGTTATGTGATTTACCAGGTGTGAACTTATATTTAGATTTTGAATCCACGAAGGGATCTACCAATTGGTTGAAGTCGCCGACCACAGTAATGTTATAGTTAAAGATATTAGCAAGTTATATCTCAATTAAATTCTAAAACTCAGGGTCAGACTTGACAGGACCATGAATGTTAAACAAAGGAAGATGCCTGTTCTCTAGAATAACATTATACAACACCCATTTCCAATCAGTATCACATTCAGTATAAACAACTTGCAATCACAAGGTTTACTTGCTGGCCCATTGTTTCTTCAAATGAACCGATTCAGAGGCATTAGAATGTGTTTCCAGCAGAAAATCAATTGTAGAGTTAAGTTTAGATGTATAAGAAAGTACCTTTTGTCGGTTAAGCAGATGTCTAAGACCATGAAAATTCCATGAGACAACATTAAACACAGTGGGTACATGGTGAAAAAATACAGGAACAAGGGTGACAAGCTGCAAAAGAGAAAATAGCATTGATTATACACACAGGATACAAACATGGGAAAGAAAAAAGTAAACATCACATAAGCGCTCATAGAAAACAAGAAAGTAAGAGCGAAAATGAGAGAAGTAAATACATAGCAAAACAGAAGAAAGAACAAATCAAGGATAAACATCAAGACCTTAGTGACCAATTAGTAAAAAAGTGTAGGAGATGTGTCAACACCATACCAAGATCAGCAGTAGAGCAGAGGTAAATAAAAAAGAAAAACAAAGAGAAGCCCTTATAAGTAAGGACAAAAATACACAGTATGTTAAAGCTTCTGAGCAACAGTATCTATATCATGTGATCTAATGCTCTTGAAATAAAATGTCAATTTAGAAGGCTCATCAAAAGATTTAGTGCACCCTTTTAGGTTTTCTTTGATTGGCAGGGATGCAGAATGCCATAACTTATATTCAGGCTTTTCATTTGAGGTCTCAGGGAGAGAAATTCCTTATGTCTGGTGTTAGTTGCATTGGAGATATCATGACCAGACCAGAAGAGTCACCTTTTATCTTTAGCCACTTTCAAGACACGAAGGGGGTCAGTAAATTCTAGAAAAAGCATATTGATGTCTCAAGGTTTGGAGGAGAGAGGATTAAGTTTACCTAGCCAATCACCTCATTTAAAAGGAGGAGCAGTGGGAAGACTGAGCAGGTCTGGGAGGAATTTCCTTAGGAAGGCTCATCATAAGATACTTTATTTGGTTGCTTAGAACCAATAAAGCAATTAAATCACACAGCAAAAAAGAAATCAATCAATAAAAAACACATTTTAAGCATTTGCACTTCCAGTCATCAATAAAACAATTTTCTCATAAATAAGACAAGGGTTAATCAGATGAGTGCTAGAAAAATAGTCATCCATAGAGTACATAAATGTAAAAATGGTACATCTTAATAAAACCTAAAACAATCACAATTTACAGCTGAATTCAAAAGTGAGCAAGTGCATAAAACCTATGGTAGCCAATCAGGAATACATGTGTCACATTATCAAAGCTATGGCTGACAACAAAGATTCACATTGAAGCCAAACTTTCATCAGACAACGATTAACAGCAAACACATTTGAGTCTGCGGTAACAGTTTTGAAAATTCTGTAAGCAACAAGATACCGGGTTATACCAAGATTCAGGCAAATAAAGCAGATCCATTTCCATCTATAGCTCAAATATTCCAGACAAAAGAACAAAATATGCTCCTCAGGAACGGTCTCACAAGTTGGGCATAAGTTAGAAGCTGAGGTTGGATCATGCTTCCAGCCAGAGAGGTAAAAGATCTCAGCGGTAGGCAGCAAAATAAAAAACGAACATAGAGACTTTTTACCAATGATAGCGTGATGATGTCCAAATAGTACTCAAAAGACAGTAATATTTTGAATTCAAGGAATTGGATAGTTAAATGCTCAGTTGCCCTGGAGGTAAGCGCTTGCTCCTGTACAAAAAACACTACTACAACTTCACAATATCAACGTCAGCTTTCTTGAAGGTAGTAGCATCATCCCATAGCCTCAATTTTTTTAAACCAACCATGAACAAATCTAAGCCAAGGTACCTCAAGAGCATTGGGCATATTGGTCAATTCCTTCAGAGAACCTGTATTCCTATATTTCAGGTATGGCCCATAGGCACAACCAATACCTCAAAGGCCTCGTAAAGCCATTTTCAGCTGTAGCAATTTGATGAATATTCGAAAAAACCCAAACCTACGCCTCTAAAAGTGCAGCACTCTGGGCTTTCCCGCGGTATATTTATAAAGCAGGAGACACATAGCAAGGAAAAATTGCCATATATTACCGCAGAATGGCCCGAGATCTATGCTCAATCAGAAGTGTATTCTTAACAATTTGGGAGTCCCACCTAAGCTTATCTGAAATTCTTACACCTAGATCAGTGGTTCCCAACCTGTGGGCCGGGGACCCCTGGGGGTCAGCGAAACCTCCTCAGGGGGTCCGCGACTGTTAAAAAATGTAATAATTTTAGGTCCCAGTTATCAGTAATGACTCAGTGGGGATCCCCGTGTTCCAATAATGATTCAGTGGGGGTTCCCGGGCTCCAGTATTGATAAAATGGGGGTCCACAGAAGCCAAAAGGTTGGGAACCACTGACCTAGATAATAGCAAAATGAGCAGCAGCACTACCAAGCGGCCGTGCAGCGCCCTCGTATTTATGGCCCCTTGTCACAAGGACTAGACCGATAACTTGATAAAATGGCGTACGGCTAACTAAGCTTCATGTTTAATGTGGTTTCAAAAGCCTACCATTGACTCAAATAATCACACACAGTAAAAACACATAAAAGTAATGGCCCAAGCGAAAATGCGAATCCTCTTCAAAAATCAAAAATATCAAAAGTATTCCCCTCCACTCAATGCTCTGAGTTGACAGATTACAAAACAGCATCAATTACGATTTTTTTAAAAATATCAAATTAAAATGAACGGAAAATCAACCATCAAATATAGGGTGATGCAATTAACAGCTGTGACAGTGCAAAACGAGCAAAATCAGTGCAGAATATTGTGCCTGATGGTGATGAATGATGTGTCTAATGTGCCTGATGCAAAAGAGTTTTTTCATTGTGCAAAACAGGTAGCAGCATTAATCAACTGCCAAAAGCAGAATGGGAACCTTTTTATTATTTAGTGTAGGGGAATCATTCTGGCATTCCTGAAGTAACTGTACCACATCATTAATGCAAAGGGTAAACAAGGTGGAAGCGAGGGCACACCCCTGGCGTGCCCCACCCTTAATAGGGATGCGATCCATCAGTTCCCCCTTGGACCTGTACATAGTTATTGGTATGCAGCTTAGCTATTAAAAGGAAAACATTTTTAGGGACACACATTTTTAACAATACTCACCACAATTTTTCACATGGGACAAAATCAAAAGGCTGCTCTAAGGTCCACAAAAAACATATACAACGTTTCCTTCAATAGCAAAACATACTTCCAATAAAGGACAGCTAATCTAAATACCTGGTCCGAGGTGCTAGCATTAGATCAAAAGCCCACTTGAAGGGGGACAAAACTTGTCTTTCCTTGACCCATAATAAGAGTTTTTCAAGGACTTGCATGGCAAAGATTTGTTGAAAATTATTGATAAGGCTAATAGATCTGTAATTAGAGATTATACAGGGATCATCTTTTTTATAAACAGGGATCACCTCAGCTCCCCTCCAGGAATCCTATATCTCTGCCCCCACTGATATTGCATTAGAGACAAGAATAGCATAGCTTTCCCAAATTAGGGGTTCTGACTTCTGAGATTACCTGGTATTTTATCAGGGCCTGGTGCCTTGGCAGGTTTTAGAAGGGAAATTGTGTATATGGTATATTTAAATACAAATACACTGGTTCTAATGTCTCTGCATCTCCTACTATCTTGTCACTGCATAACAGTGGCACCTCAGAGCTAAAAAGAAGACTGTCTGTATCATCAAACTCCTCTAATGCATATAATTTAGAGAAGTGATCAACCCAACAGTCCAGTTGAATATGATAATAGAAATAACTAGACCTATCAGTACTTCCCTGTAACACTAATCACCAGAAAGACACATTGTCCTTGGATTTGGCACCACAAAGCAGATCCTGACAGATTTTGACATTCCAGGTTTTTTTGGCATTTATAAGGGCATGTTTGTAACTCCTCATAGCTATGGTTTACTCTGTTGGAGAACGACATTTGAGCTCTGCTCTCAAGCATGCTTTAATTACCTTACATTCCATGTTGAACCATTTTACCTCCTTGGCTGAGGGAATATTCTTAGAAATTATTTCTTTATAAAAAATACTATGTAACAAAGGAGAAAGATATTTATGTATCTCCCAAATTGGAATGGCTATGATGAAATATTTTCTAAATTGCCTAAAAAGGTCACAAATAGATAATAAATCTCAACATACTAATTACAGTCTGATATAACTTGTGGCCAAGCAACCCTCTTAAGCTTGCTAACTAATATTGGCTCAAGGGCCCAGGTGGATTTAATTGAATCAATCCTATTTAGGGCATCACCAAAAAGAGATAGAAGCAGAGGGTTGTGGTCACTATCCAGATGAATATCAACTCTCACATCCTGCAGCAGTCGCCATAGCCTGACATCTAAAAAACAAAACAAAGTGGAGAAGACCAAACCTGCACCGCCACGCCAACAGAAATACGCCCATCCCATTATGACCCGCAAATCGACGCAGTGGTCATTCAACCGCGGTATTCCATTGGCGGTACACACCGCCGCGGTCAAAATACACACACCTTTACAAACCCCTACCACATTGGACAATTTGAAAGGCACACACCTGAAACACATACACACACCACTCCCACACATCCAATACCATATAAAACACACACCCACATCACCCACAAACCCCTACCAACAAAAACCAGAGACGAAGGAGAGAGAGAGACACATCAGAGAATAGAGAGCCAGACACACAGAGGCACAGCGCAACATCACACACACCACATAGAAGCACAAAGCACCACACACCAACACACACATCATCATATACACCACCCCACACCTCATACACACCACCCCATGGCACCACAAAGGCACCCACGCTTTTCGGACCAAGAACTCCGGGTCATGGTGGAGGAGATCATAAGAGTGGAACCCCAGCTCTTCGGCTCACAGGTCCAGCACACCACCATAGCAAGGAAGGCGGAGCTCTGGCAGCGGATCGTGGACAGGGTCAACGCGGTGGGACAGCATCCCAGAAATCGAGAGGACATCCGCAAACGATGGAACGACCTACGGGGGAAGGTGCGCTCGATGGTCTCGCGACACAACATCGCAGTGCAGAAGACTGGCGGGGGACCCCCACCCACTCCACCCGAATTCACAACATGGGAGCAAGAGGTACTCAACATCCTGCATCCCGATGGCCTCGCTGGAGTTCACGGAGGAATGGACTCTGGTAAGTACAAGGCCAACCACTTCACCCCCCCCCCCAGCATGCTAACCCCCACCCTCACCCCCAACCCCCCAGCACACATCCTCCCTGAGAATGTCCCCCCAGCACAACCCACCCAACACCAACCCCTGCATGCCACCCCCAAACTATGGACACCCATCACCTAAGCATGACCACTGCACATACCTATCACCCCCCCCACAAAACACCCTCACAACACCTCCCCCAAGGGAATGCCAGCACTGGGGGACAAGGGCACCCATAAAACGCAAGCTAATGCACACACAGAAACAATAACCATACCCTCTTACCCCATGCAGGACCCGAACGACAACACACCGGTCAGGAGGGACCAGAAATGTCCATCCCACCCCCGGAACAGGCCCCTAGTGATGACAGCAGCTCTGTCGACCTGGAACCTGACGACCAGCCCGGACCATCAGGGACCTCTGGGCAGTCGGTTCCCCTCACCCAGACACAGGCCACTGCAGACCCAACCCCCTCTGGGAACAACTGCACAGCTCCCACCCAGCGGGCCCATGCCTCTGTCTCTAGGACAGGTCAAGCAGCGGTGTGTCTACCACTACAGGGCCCCCAGGGTAACCCACCAACCCAACAACAACAGGGACCTGGGGGCAGTGGGAGTGGGCACACCGTCCAGGGGACAGAGGCCCAGGGAAACAGGGCAACTCGGAGGGCTGCTGTGCGACAGGGGGGGGAGGAGAGGCCCAGGGAACCCACTCTCCAAGAGGCCCTCACCACCATCATGGCAGCCTACCACCGCTCACAAGAGACGATGGCGACGGTACTGGCCAGGTTCCAGGAGATCCAGGCACAGCAGGAGCAACGCTACAATGGGTTCAGCGACCAACTCAGCAACATCTCAACCGCTATGGGGAGCATAGTCCAGGCCCTGAACCGTATAGAGGACAGGTTTCGGGACCATGTGGCATCACACAGGGCCCCTGTCACTAGCCAGGAACAGGAACAGCCTACCACCTCCGCCGGCGCTAGTGGACAGGAGGCCCCACCACAACGACAGCCCACCAGAACCCCACCTCCTGCTGAACAACAACCGCCCCGCAAAAGGAACCTGAGATAAAAAAAAACAACAGAGTAGGATGTCAAGTCCCCCGCCAGCATCACATACCCCCTGAAGTCCTCCCACTGTTCCACATTGCCACCCTGTCCAACCTTGAACTGCCCCTGCTCCATCCTGCCACAGGCATATGGACAATGCACCTGTGAGACTGAGAACTGGACTCCGCCATGGACATTACTCCACCCCCACCCATCACTGTTTCACTATCATGTACCAATATCTATGCACTAATAATAAATCACACATTGCACTGAAATCAATCAGGACTCAGCCTGTCTTATTTGCAAATGTATGACACATTACATATCAATTACGTATAATTAACATTGTGAATTACACATACCGAGGTAACTTAGCATTAGTCCATGGGCCAACCAAGCCGAGGTCACGCAGTGGCTCATACAGCACAGAAAAGGGAAGGGAAAATCAAACATCATGTTTATAGGTCTGGGGGGAAATCGACAAAGTTGAGATGCAGGAGGCTTTCAGGAAATGTAAAATGGCATGGGTGATTATTACCTGTGTGCTACTGGAAATACTGTTCTATTACTCTGTCCCTGTTGTCTGTGTCGTCCTCTGAGTCTTCCTCCTCTTCACTCTCCGCAGGCTCCACAGCTGCTTCAACACCACCATCTGCACCATCCTCCTGCAGGAAAGGAACCTGACGTCGCAATGCCAGATTGTGAAGCATACAGCAGGCCACGATGATGTGGCACACCTTCTTTGGTGAGTACATCAGGGATCCCCCAGTCATATGCAGGCACCTAAACCTGGCCTGCAGAAGAGCACCGCTGAACAGGGCCCGCCGTGGAGAAGAGCACCGCTGAACAGGGCCCGCCGTGGAGAAGAGCACCGCTTAACAAGGCCCGCGGTGCAGAAGAGCACCGCTGAACAGGGCCCGCCGTGAAGATAGGCACCGCTGAACAGGGCCCGCGGTGCAGAAGAGCACCGCTGAACAGGGCCCGCAGTGGAGAAGAGCACTGCTGAACAGGGCCCGCCGTGGAGAAGAGCACCGCTGAACAGGGCCCGCCGTGGAGAAGAGCACCGCTGAACAGGGCCCGCGGTGCAGAAGAGCACCGCTGAACAGGGCCCGCCGTGAAGATAGGCACCGCTGAACAGGGCCCGCGGGGCAGAAGAGCACCGCTGAACAGGGCCCGCCGTGGAGAAGAGCACCGCTGAACAGGGCCCGCGGTGCAGAAGAGCACCGCTGAACAGGGCCCGCCGTGAAGATAGGCACCGCTGAACAGGGCCCGCCGTGGAGAAGAGCACCGCTGAACAGGGCCCGCCGTGGAGAAGAGCACCGCTGAACAGGGCCCGCCGTGAAGATAGGCACCGCTGAACAGGGCCCGCGGGGCAGAAGAGCACCGCTGAACAGGGCCCGCCGTGGAGAAGAGCACCGCTGAACAGGGCCCGCGGTGCAGAAGAGCACCGCTGAACAGGGCCCGCCGTGAAGATAGGCACCGCTGAACAGGGCCCGCCGTGGAGAAGAGCACCGCTGAACAGGGCCCCGCCGTGAAGATAGGCACCGCTGAAGAGGGCCCCGCCGTCTCAAGCACCGCTCCGCTGGGCCCTTCTTCTCAAGCACCGCTCCGCTGGGCCCTTCTTCTCAAGCACCGCTCCGCTGGGCCCTTCTTCTCAAGCACCGCTCCGCTGGGCCCTTCTTCTCAAGCACCGCTCCGCTGGGCCCCGCCGTCTCAAGCACCACTCCGCTGGGCCCTTCTTCTCAAGCACCGCTCCGCTGGGCCCCGCCGTCTCAGGCACCGCTCCGCTGGGCCCTTCTTCTCAAGCACCGCTCCGCTGGGCCCTTCTTCTCAAGCACCGCTCCGCTGGGCCCTTCTTCTCAAGCACCGCTCCGCTGGGCCCCGCCGTCTCAAGCACCGCTCCGCTGGGCCCTTCTTCTCAAGCACCGCTCCGCTGGGCCCCGCCGTCTCAAGCACCGCTCCGCTGGGCCCTTCTTCTCAAGCACCGCTCCGCTGGGCCCTTCTTCTCAAGCACCGCTCCGCTGGGCCCCGCCGTCTCAAGCACCGCTCCGCTGGGCCCTTCTTCTCAAGCACCGCTCCGCTGGGCCCCGCCGTCTCAAGCACCGCTCCGCTGGGCCCTTCTTCTCACGCACCGCTCCGCTGGGCCCTTCATCTCAAGCACCACTCCGCTGGGCCCCGCCGTCTCAGGCACCGCTCCGCTGGGCCCTTCTTCTCAAGCACCGCTCCGCTGGGCCCTTCTTCTCAAGCACCACTCCGCTGGGCCCTTCTTCTCAAGCACCGCTCCGCTGGGCCCTTCATCTCAAGCACCGCTCCGCTGGGCACCGCCGTCTCAAGCACCGCTCCGCTGGGCCCTTCTTCTCAAGCACCGCTCCGCTGGGCCCTTCATCTCAAGCACCGCTCCGCTGGGCCCCGCCGTCTCAGGCACCGCTCCGCTGGGCCCTTCTTCTCAAGCACCGCTCCGCTGGGCACCGCCGTCTCAATCACTGTTTATGGTTCACTGTGCCCACCATGCCTCCTCCTTGACCAGTGGAGACTGTCATCCACCTGATGGACTGTGGCTTTGCACTCCCCAGGATGGTACAGTGGGCAGCCCACCCACTGTAGAGACATTGAGGGACTGTGGCTTTGCACTCCCCAGGATGGTACAGTGGGCAGCCCACCCACTGTAGAGACATTGAGAGACTGTGGCTTTGCACTCCCCAGGATGGTACAGTGGGCAGCCCACCCACTGTAGAGACATTGAGGGACTGTGGCTTTGCACTCCCCAGGATGGTACAGTGGGCAGCCCACCCACTGTAGAGACATTGAGAGACTGTGGCTTTGCACTCCCCAGGATGGTACAGTGGGCAGCCCACCCACTGTAGAGACATTGAGAGACTGTGGCTTTGCACTCCCCAGGATGGTACAGTGGGCATGGTGGCTCCTCGTGGATCTGGCGTCGTGGACTCATGTGGCTGTGGTGCCCCCCCTTCCCTTCCCCCTGAGGTGCCTGTAGTTTTCACATCTGATGCCCCTGCAGTGTTCTCTCCAAAGGACTCAGGTCTCCTGTGTGGGCTTTGCCCTTGTTTCTCAAAACTTTGGCCCACGGACATGATGAATTTGTAGGATGTGCAGGACTTGTTACTTCAGTTATACACTGATGTGTATGTCGTTTGTTTTCTTGTGAATATCTTTCATGGTTGTACGATATTTTTCAGGCGCTTTTTGGTACATAAATATTTATTCCAAATTTGATTATGTCCTAGCATTTTTCAGGGGTGTTTGGGTGGTGTCACTGTGACTTGTTGCTCTGCATTGGTGTGTACATAGTTGGGGGGGGAGGGGGTCGCATATGTGTGTGCCCGTAACCTTTCGTCCTCCCCCCTCCCGTGTGTCGTAGGTGCAGTACTCACCGTTGTCGTGTGCGCCGGACTTCGTACTCGTGGTATATGAGAAGGTAGACGAGAGCAGGTAGGATGTTTAATTCGGGTTCCATGCTGTCCTCCTTCCTCCTGGAGTGCGTAGTGGTGAGCGTTTTCCCGTTCGTAGTCTGTTTCCGCCGTGTTTTTATCGGCGGTGCTCCCGCCCCGGAAAAGGTGGCGGATTGGTGAGTTGTGATAGGGTGGGCGGTACATTGTCTGCCGCCTGGCTGTTGGCGGTGACCGCCGCGCTGTTTGTTTGTACCGCCGTGGCGGGCGGAGTGTTAAAGTGGCTGTCTGTGTTGGCAGTTCCCGCCAGGGTCAGAACTCCATATTTTTTACCGCCAGCCTGTTGGCGGGTTGGCCGCCGCTTTAACACCGACCGCCAGGGTTAGAATCACCCCCATTATCTTCACAATCTCCAGTAAAGAAAAGAAAGAGCACTGACCCATATTCTCCAAAAACTATTCTAATGATCTGGATATGAACTCAAACACAATTGAGACATGCCATGAGAGATGAGAGAAAGGGAAGATTTCTGAAAGCAGTTAAAGCAAGGAAAGTGATGATAAGCCAGTAATTTTTAGTTTGGAGAGTGGAACATAGGAAGTAGAGTTTGTCTCCATTCAATCTGCTCTTGGCCATGTAGCTCCTCCAACATCACCTGTTTCCATCTTTACAAGACCCCAAAACCTTCAAAAACCATTACAGACCACCCTTCAGAAAGCCCAGCACAAATACCTAGCACCCCCTCCACAAGTTGTTCCAATTATGTCATCATTAAAAGGCTCTTCTCCCCAGTTTGGGGCTTCCTTACACGCCAAATAAGGAGTGTTGAACTTGGCCCTCTCTGCAGAGTCATCCCCAAACCTTTTTCCCTTACCTCTCCTGTTTTCTGAAATTATTTTTCTTGTCTTTAGGACTCCGGGCACTTTGCCAATGCTAACCAGTGTCCTGCTAATGAAAAACTCCTAAATTTGTTTTTAATTACTGTAAGGACTATCTCTCCTGTTGGATAACATTTAATTACCTTATTACATTTATTAAATGCTAACTCTGGACTGGGATCAGATGGGGCTATCATGTTTAGACTCAAATGAATTGTAATTTTAAATCCTCTATAATGATAAAGTTGGATTTTAAGTCACAATTCTGAAAAATGGCACTTTTAGAAAAGTGTTATTTTGTTACTCTAACATGTGTGCCTTCTGCTAGTGTCCTGGGTCACATGATTGTGAATAGCTCTGCTGTTGGGCTTTGTGCATTCCTGCTAGACAGTCAAACAACGGGGCTGAGTATAGGTAGAATGGGCCATCCTGCTAGGGTAGCTGGGCCCGGAGCTGCTCCCTGCCACACGTACATTTCAAAGGGTTTTACCTGCAGCACACACAAACGAACCTGACATTAGTCTTTTCTCACCTCTGACTTCTTGGTGCCTTGAAACTGGATGGCAAGAACTTTCCAGAACTAGTATGGGGATGAAGCTCTACACATGCAACAATCACTATCCTGCTCTGGGTGAGCCACAAAAAGTCAAAAGGTTAACCTCTGGTAGCTTGGCACAAAAGCCGTCAGGTTTAACTTAGAGGCAATGTATGAAATATTTATGCACCACTTAAACAACAATAAAGTGAAAACACAACACAAGAACACACCAAAATGACAAAAACCCGAAGTGAAAAATAGCACCTGAAACATCAGAGTGCCAACTGCAGAGATCTAGTCTTGCAAAACCGTGCAAAGTCAAAAGTTATGGCTGACCATGATGGAACACAGTTCAGATACATGAGGTGGATTGGGCCCAGTCTCCACTTACTTTCAGACTTAGAAGACAATTTAAAGAAAAATATCTGTGAGGGATGGGTGCAGATCTCCCAGGGTGAAATAAGTGAAATATTCAAATGCAACCAGGGTTCCTCAACTCCTGCTGTAATTTGGGATTCATTTAAGGCCTTTTTCAGGGGCTTGGTAATTGCCAAGGAGGCAGCAGATAAATCTTATCTGAGACAACATTTAGGCCACTGGAAGAGGCAGTCCAAAGATGTTTAACTGCTTACCTTTATGCTCCTTTGGAAACTAATAGACAGGCCTTTGAGTCTGCAAAAAAGGCTTTGGTCAACAACTTTTCTAAGAAGGTTGATATAGAATATCGGACTTATAAACAAAAGATCTACGAAGAAAGTAACTTTTCAGGTACATTTTTAGCATGGCAAACTCGAGATCGAATTGAATGGTAATATCATTCACGCTTTAAGAAGTACTGTCACCGGGTCTAGACAAACTGATCCTAGAGTCGTGGATGAAATTATGTTGGAGCATTATAGACGAATTTATAGCCAGGCGCCTGACATTGATCCTAGGTCCATTAAATAATTTTTGGGGAAACTGGATATCCCCAGTCTTACAGAAAAAGACAGTGATGCTCTGATACAGCCATTCACGAAGTTAGAACTTCTTGAGGTTGTTAAGAACCTCCCCACGGGGAAGGCTTGTGGACCAGATGGCTTCCCGGCCGAATTTTATAAGGCTTTCATTAAAATATTTGCTGATGATTTTTTGGCATCAATGGTCTATTGATGGGCGAGCAAATACCCAATACCTGGCATTCAGGAAATGTGGTTAGCTTTCCTAAGAAGAACAAGGACAGGGAGGACCCTAGTGCATAGCATCCAATTTCATTATTAAATATAGATTATAAAATTATTACAAAACGTCTGGCTAATAGGCTTAATGGGGTAGTTAACAAATTGGTGCACCCTGACCAAAATGGGTTTATAGCCGGTCGGCAACTTGCTACTAATATGCACTTTTTGGCTGAGGCTCTTGACTATTTTGCTTCTAATAAAGTTCCTGCCATCATTCTTTTATTAGACGCAAAAAAAGCATTTAATGTGGTTGTATGGGATACACTTTTTTCAATATTGTTTAGCTATAAGGTCCCCTCCCAGGTTATTGCATTAATTCAAAGGCTGTACTTAAGTTCGGAAGCTAATATTATTATAAACTCAAAGTGCGTTGGTCAACTTCAAGTACAACGGGGGACTCGGCAGGATTGCCCTTTGTCCCCTATACTCTTTGCTCTTTTTATGGAGCCGCTAGCCATTAAAATTCGACAACATAATCAGATTCAACCTCCTTTAAAGTCTATGGGGAAGATTAAACTTTAAGCGGATGACATTATTATGTTTCTAGATGAAGAACGTATCTCTCAGGAAGCAGTTTTTAACGTATTTACTGAGTTTGAGCAAATTGGTGGCTATAAGATTAATATGAGTAAGACCGATATTATTTTCTGTGGCACCCCTTCTATTAAATTGCTTCCTGAACTAAGACGCTGTGTGAATGCCAGGCCAAAGAGACACCTTGGAATTTATTTCTCAGCCGATATAGGAGACCTGTACGATCTTAATTATGCCTCATTGCTCACGAAAACTCAGGCTTTGCTGGCTCATTGGGGGTCTCTCCCCCTTTCTATATTATGTCGAATTGCATTAATTAAAATGTCAGTTCTGCCATTGTTTAATTTTCTGTTTTCGGCCATTCCGTGTGTTTTAACACAAAACTTTTTCAAAAAATTGGAGTCCATACTACACCCATTTATCTGGCAAAATCGGAAGGCTCGACCCGCACTAAGTATATTGTATGCGGATAAAGAAAAGGGGGGGGTTAGCTCTGCCTAATTTTAAAGAGTATTATTTTGCTTCTTTTGTTCATTATTTCACTAGCTTTAAAATAGATCAATCAGCAGGTTGTGGGTTCTTCAATGACTTTTGTGAATTAATATGTAGAGAGCATTATATTCGGAATCCAGCACACTGGGCGAAATCTCCTAAAAAAGTTTGTTATAAGATTCTCAAATGGCTCTTTAAGAGAAAATCAGTTTTTTTTCAGAAAATATTCAATCCCATTTGTGCATTTCAACACCCCCCTTGCACAGATCACGTTACACTCTGGTGTTCAGCTTAATGCAGACTTAGTAAGGAGATGGGAACACGCAGGATTCAGTAAAATAGGAGATTATCGTGTTAATGATAACTGGGAAACTCCCTGAAATATCCTAAATACTGTCAAAAATGACTTTCTTTTGGTGGGATCCTACATTTTTTTGCTACACAGTTTAAGGGATTTGGATGTCAATTCTATTATTAATGCCCAGATGTTGATTTCAGAACTGGTGGATCCTCCAGGGATAAGGACTATGGGGTCATGGAGAAGGCTATTGACAGACAGGGATAAGGCCGATCTTGGGATAAAAGCGCAAAGGGAATGGGCTCGTCAGGAGGGCCTGGATCTCTCAAGTGAATGCTGGGAGAGAATTAATCATCTGAATTTCTCAGTTTGCAGAGGGGCATATTTTTTAGTAAATGGTTACTATACCGAACCCCGCAGGCCCTATCCCGCATGGGGCCCAGCTGTCCTGATTTGTGTTTTCGTTGTAAGGAAGTAGGGGTGGCTGGCTGGACACATGTGATTGCAACATGTCAATGTATACAGGAATACTGGGCCGGAATATTTAAGATGCTAACAACTATGGCGCATGTTTCCTTAACTCCCAGCATTTGGCTGATGTGCTTAGGGTTCGATCCTGAGGCAAGGCTCCTTTCCAGGTGGGAGAAACTCGTATTTATCGTCACAGTGGTAGCTAGATCTCTTTTGTTAAGAAACTGGCGATCTGAGCTTTCTCCCACTTGTCAAGAATGCCGGAACAAAATGACGCAAGTCAGGAATCAGGAAATGAGATATGCTAATAGAGTAGGAAGCGGTAAAAAGTTTTCACTGATTTTGGGTGAATGTTTTTTAGATAAGCCTGGGTGAATCGGTCTATGGTTACATTTAATATTTGTTACTGAAAGAGCATGCATAGTTTTTTATTTTCATTGTAAGTGGCAATGTATTATTTTTGTTACTAATTTGATCGATTCTGAAATAAAATACAAAATATATATATATATATCTGAGAAGGTAAAGTTCAGCAGGGTAGGCCAGTCAGCGGTATCCAAAGAAGAGGCGCTGTCGTCAAGGAGCTGCTGGACAAAGTAGTGGAGAAGATTTCTATGTTCTGACTTAGGGTCAGATTACAAACTTGGCAAATAGAATACTCTGTCATAAACGTGACGGATAATCCACCCGCCGTATTACTATCTCCATAGGATATAATGGGATTGTAGTACAGCATGTGGGATATCCGGCACGTTTGGGACAGAGTAACCCTGTCTGCCTGATAGTAATCAGGCCTTTAGTCTCTTTTATGGAAGTAAAAAATCTCCAGCCTGATTCATCCGCAGGTTGTAGCTTATGAAAGCTTTACGAGGCCGTATACCCCTTCTGTGAGGAGCTGCTGAACAGGATTTGCTGCTGCAGAGAAGAGCATAGCAGGAGAAACCGCAATGAGGGGCAATGGGTGTTGGACCTTGGGCGGATCGGTTAGCAGGTATGCCCTTGTCTCTGATCTCAAAGCACTTTTTGTTCTTCACATTTTCTAAGTCCCAGGTATTGTATTTGGCTATCAGGTCACCTTTAGCACCAATTCAAAGGGTCCAGGACTGGAGGAGGCTGGGTCCAGGTTTGAGTTCAAGATGGTTGGAACCTTTTCTCTTCCTGATGCTCTGATCAGAAGGCATATAACTAGCCCTTGGAATCAGCCTGGAAGCCGTGGCTTCAAGCAGAAAAACAGGCCTCAAGCAGCAGGGAAGTACTCTGAGGGCACATGGCAGGCTACAGGTAGTAAGGCAGTCCGCTTGGTGCAGCAGGACAGTCCACTGAAGTACACAGCAGGCCACAGTCATCAGTGCAATCCTCTGAAAGTCCTCCACAGGTCCAGATGTGAACAAAGGGTGGGTCTGAGGGTCCTGTTTTTATGCCTGGTACCAACTTTGTAGTAGAAGAAACTTATGGAGTTTTGCTCCCACAGAAGTGTCTGGAATTTTCTGCTTTCCTGGTACCACGATATCTGGGGCACAAACGGCTAGTGTGAAATTCTTTGTGTGTGTGCTGAGGCAGTGACTTTGTGGTGGTTTTGTGCACAGTTCTGCCCCTTATCCTGCTAGGATGGCCCAACCTTCAAACAACCAGTCCCTAAATTGTATGATTGATTGGGAGGAATACACAAGGGCCAACAGACAACTATACCTAGTCATGTGACCAAGGAAACATGCTGCAGGCACCAAATCATTAGGGCAAGAAAATGGCAATTAAGTGGCATTTTCAGAATTGTGACTTAAAAATCTGACTTTACCATTAAAGAGGAGTATAAATTACAATTTTCTTAGGCACAACATATGACTCATAGTGCTACCCACTTAAGTACCCCTTTAAACATGTCTCAGACCTGCCATTACAAAGCCGGTCTGTGCAGTTTTATCCTGCTATGTCGATCTCATAAAATAAAGCATTTGCCAGGCCCGACTCTTCTTTTTTAATACATATAAGACACCCTAAGACAAACCTTCTGAGTCTTCATCCCTGTGTATCATAACTGACAAGGACAGGTAATCATGTAAATGACATTTTCAGAGTTACAATTGATATGGTGTTTAATAAACCAAGGATGATCAGAGCCTACGTCAATTTCTTTGCATCGGTTTGTAAAAGGGCAGGTAGCACATGCATCACAGGGGTAATGGACAGTCACAGGGTTATGCTCCACCATTTTTCAGGGGCTCTTGGCATGATCATGCTCAAGGGATGACCCAGAAAATGAAAATATCCCCCACTTCAAACATACTTCTGACCAGACCAAGGCCTTCATTATGAGTTTGGCAGTCCAAGGACCACCGCGGTATAGGAGGCGGTCGCACCGCCGCAGGCCCAACGGAGTAGACTACCGTATTATTAGCATGGCAGTGTCCTGACCAGAACATAGGCAAGTCAACTCCAGTGCGGACAGGCCACTGTGGCCAGCGCTAGGCATCTCCAGGCTGACAGGGAGCATGTTACCGCAGACCATATTACGAGGTCGCACACCAACAGGATATCTGCTGATTGTCCCGCCACAAAAAGCCTGTCCGGAACGAACAACATAAAAGGGGACACTAACCTTCAGGAACACAGGCACATCCGCAGCCACCATGGAACCAGAAATGGAAGTATTCCCAATGCTCCTGCTGGCCATCCAACTCCTGACCCAGCGACGGCGACGAAGACACCAACTGTTAGTACACCCACCTGGCAAACACTGGAGGGAAGGACATTAGTACACACCCACACACAACAAACTCACCTGGCACGGTTAGCGGCTGCCATGCACACATGCAAACAAACACCCGTATCAACACACACACACACATACACACTCTCAACACAAACCACACACACCAAATCGCACATATACCACACATACATGTGAAAGGAAAGCCACTACAAGTATGTTACCCTTGACACCAAGGGGTCCCTGGTGCAGATATATTAAGGGGCAATGGAAACAGATTAAAAATGGGGCATGCAGGCACCTCAGGGGTGAATCTGGAGCCGAGGTGGGGGCTTGGGTTTTGGTTTGGAGGGGGGTCCTTTGGTTTGCGTTGGGGGTGTGGGTTTTGATTTTGATTTTGGGGGAGGAGGCTTAGGTGGGGGAGTGGCATGACTTGTACCAGGGGGACCATGGGAAGACTGGGATTGTGGAAGGAGGGTAACAGGGTGCTTTGGGGAGCAGGGACTGGGTTAGTGGGAGAGAAAAGAGAAAATTCTTGAAGGAATCATTTTTTAGGGGCACAAGGTTAGTCATGGGATAAACATTTGGAAGTGGAGGGAGAGGTAGTGTTTGTGAGGTGTGTACACTGAGGTGTCCTGGGTGCAGGTACAAGCATGGATGCCATGTGTGTGCTGTGTGACTGTTGGGTAGATGAGTGTGGGCATTTAGGTGTAGTGGAAGGAGGGGAAGGAGATGCACAGAGATGGTAGGGTGGATGTGTGAATGTATGTTGTGGTGGTAGGGTGGGATGTGATGCCTGTGGGGATGTTGACCGTTGTACATGTGGTGTATGGGGTGCATGTATGGAGGTCTGCTGTTGTGGTGATGATGGGAATGAGGGCACTTGTGGCAGGAGCTGGGAGTGATGATGTGGTGATTGCAGGTATGAGTGGTGTAGTATCTGTGAGGGAGGAGGTGATGTGGGAATCCTTGTAGGGAGTGGATGTTTTTGTGTCTGCATGTGTCTGTTGTGTGTGTGCATGGCAGTGGTGTCTTTTGTGGAGCTTGTGTTTGTCCTTGCGAACCGTGTCTGTTGATGTGGATGCATGTTGGTATGAAGGTGCGCCTTGGATGGGTGGGGAGAGAGGGCTGTGGGATTGGGAACATATATTTGGAGGGGGACGGAAGAAGAAGGGACACTGACTGTTGTCAATGAGGAGGCCAGAGCCTGAAAGGATCTCTGCAGGGCAGCCAGGGCACTGTGAATGCCTTCCAGCTAGGCATTGGACTGATGTATCTGTCATTTCAGTCCCTGGATGGCAACCACAGTGGTTGACTGCCCTACAGAGATGGACCTCATGAGGTCATTTGCCTTCTCATTGAGGGCAGCAGGGCTGACTTGGACAGGGGCAGAGGTGCCTGCGACAAAGGAGATGCCCACACTCCTGGGTGAGTGGGCACGGGCAACTGGGAGGGGAGCTACAGGGAGGGCAGTGCTGATAAGAGGGGTGGCAACAAAAGGATGGTGCTTTGATGGTCCCAGATGGGTCTGCCTCTCCCAGGGTGCGTCCATCAGAGAAGGAATCTGTTCTCATCGATCCTGTCTCCCCCGTGGCACTCTCCTCACCGTCCGTCCCACTGGCCCCCTCGGCTCTGCTGGCATCAGCCTCCTGGGTCCCGTGGGCTGCAGATTCCCCACTCACTGGTGCCCCTTCTCCTTCACCTGATGATGCTGATACACACAAAGACAGAGGAGAAGAGGGATGGATGGTGTCAGAGAAAGACAGTGTGCAATAAGTAATATCAGACCTACATACACACAGAGTAAAAGCATCATTATCTGCTGCTATGACATGTCAGGCCTGCCATGACCTATAGGTGCTACAAGAGTAGGACACCATGGGGGAAACTTCAGCAATGCTAACGAAAACTGCTCATGGTGGAACAGTAGCACTCATGTACTTGATGAGGGTCATACCAGTCACACTTGCCTGGTGCCTAGCACATTCTCAGGGTTGGGTATGGAGACATTTCCTGTACTCCTTACTCAACAGAATCCTGCATGGGTAGGTAGCATGACCACTATTCCATTGACAAATAGCACAGTGACATCTGGGCCCACTGTACCTATCTACACATACAGAACATGGCAGCTTATTGAGGACTCACTAATGACCTCTGTCACAGTGGTAGCCTGATACTGATGGCAATGCCCTGACACCTCAGGTGTACTGATGCTGTTGGTAACAGCTGTGATCCTAAACCTCGTTGAGGATGACCACACAAATCCCATTTTCAAAGCAAACATCCTCATAAGTCACTCTCTGCAAGGTATGGGCATACATCTATGAATCTAATCCTGCCAAGGTGGCTCATACCCATGGCCAGCATGCAACTACCAATGTCCTACCTTACATCTTCCCACTAGTAGTCAACCCAAAGCCGTACAAGCATAACATTGTCGAGGTGTGAGTATGTGCTGCCCTCAAGCACCCATCCACCTCAGGGTAGGCCACCGCCAAGATGGGGCCTATTAGAGGGGTCAGGGTCTAACAGGTGCCCCTCCCTCGTTGGGAAGATGTCTCTGTAGAAGGCTGGCCTGGTTTGTAGTGGGTACCAAAGGTATTGACCCATGTCCAGTCCACGCGTAAAATGGCGTCCCCACACTCAAAGTGTCTGGGAAAATGGTCCTGGACAATGTGGGGGCGCCTCTGCTTGTGAAAGGGTGCCCTAACACACAGGTACTTTGCAACCAGCCTTCAGGGTTGGAAGGCCTGACATATAGCTGATTTATATGTGACCTTGTGCAGTGTAAATGGCTGTGAAATGGTGGCAAAAGCAATGCTACAGCCCACAGGGATCCCCTGGAACCCCAATGACCTGGGTACCTAAGTATCATAAACTAGGGACTTATAAGGGGGCACCAGTATGCCAACGTGGGATGAAATACTGGAATACCAGTATGTAGGGACCAATTTGGGACAGAGAGGGCATAAGCAATGGGGTCCTGGTTAGCAGGATCCCAGTGACACAGTCAAGCATACTGAAAAAAACAGTGAAACATACTGAATGTAGGCCACAAACCATAAGAACTGGGGTCCTAATTAGCAGGATCCCAGTGACACAGTCAAACACACTGAGAAACAGGCCACAAATGGGGGTAACCGTGCTAGAAAGAGGCTACTTTCTCACAGTCCCCAGGTGCGCCTCTGCTGTCTTACGTGCCCAGTATCTCAGGTCCTCCCACCGCTTTCTGCAGTGGGTGCTCCGCCGGCTATGGAACCCCAGTGTCCACACTTGCTTGCCAATGGCATGCCAAATCCCCTTCTTCTGATGGGCGCGGACCTGCATGGGTGACACAGACAAAAGGACAAAGTCATGTAGAGTGGCTTTACAGGGTCAGCACTGGACATCATACATCAGACACATCTCATGACCACAATCATGTGTCATCACGCCACTAACAATCAGACTACTCACGTGTCTCTCTACATCCACTCTGTCTACCACGTTCCAACGACTTTCACCCTCACAAACATCACTATCAAACAGGACAGTGACATGACTCACCTGCTGCTCTGGTGCCCCATACAACTGTTCATACAGGTGTAGGACCCCATCCACAAGCTTGTCCAGCTCCTCCTGGGTGAAGGCTGGGACCTTATATCCTGCAGGGCTTGGCATATTGGCTTCCAGAGTCAGAACACCTCAGCACACGCAGTGGTGGTCTTGCTTGCATGAGTGTCAGGAGTCAAGTGAGCAATGTCACATTAAATGGCAGTCACGCCTGCCGCGTACGTGACCGTCACCACTGGCGGTGATCACCATTGGCCCCAGTCTTCCATAGGCAACAATGTTATCCAATGAGGAGTTGCACAACGGATGAGACTGCCTACCACCATGACATCTAACACCGGCGGAATGAGGTCACTTCCATCTGCCACCATTTTACATGCAATAAGTGATTAGTAGATGAATATTAGGTGGGTCATCGCTGACCAATATATCTCCCAGGTTACGGCCAAGTTACCTGGTTCAGTGCATGACTTATAAATTCTGCGGAACAGCAACATCCCACACATGATGGCACAACTACAGAGGGACTGGGCCTGGCTCATCAGTTTTATTCAATAGAATGTGTGCTGTGGTATCTCACCTCTCTTCACAATCTGCCTTGTGTCCCCACCGGTATTGAGATGTGTCCTACCTTTGTGCACACAGGTGACTCTGGCTACCGTAACCTTCCCTGGCTGCTGACACCTGTGAGATATCCGACTACAGATAGTGAAAACCATTTCAATGACACCCACAGCAGGACGAGGCGTGTCATCGAGAGGACCTTTGGGCTGCTGAAGGCCAGATTCTGCTGTCTAAATGACTTCAGAGGTGCCCTACTCTACAAACCACTTAAGGTTTGCCAGATCATTGTTGCCTGCTGCATGCGACACAATCTGACCCTGAGGCATCACATCCCATTGCTGCATGTAGAGGAGGTAGCAGCTGGACCACTGGCTTATGAAGGGGACATAATGAGTGATGAGAAGGAAGATGCAGCTGACTCTAGAGCAGAATTGATTCAACAATACTTCCCATGAGAAACAGGTGTCAAGTGTTTTGCATGTGACCATTACTCCTGTCTGCCTTGTGACATGGGTCCTCCTGATGTCTGTCATCAGTGGAGGTGTTGAGTGCAGCTCCCTCTGGGTGGTTTTTGGGGTGAAGAGTTTGCCCATCAGAGGAGGTGTTACTGCTCATAATGTCAGTGCTATTTTCACTCTGCTGTTGTGTTGCATCACTCATGCAATTTATTGTCCATGTGCTATGTTCCCTGTACTGATTTGTCAACAGCAACTTTAGTGCGAAACATAGTGGTTTCATCAGTATTGTTATTTATCCTCACAGTCCCCAATGGGAGGATGTGTAGCTCAACTGTTACTGACTGTGGAACATGCCTTCAGTTGAGTTTTGTCAGCTGTGAGGGAAGGACCATTGGGTATGGATGTCTTGGAAATGTAGATCCGACATGGGCATATGGCTTGAGATTTCACCTGAGAAATCACACTAGGGATTGAGTCATTGTACTGCATGCGCGTTGCTTAGCCAACATTGACTCCTATTGTGATAGTTGTCCTTGTCTTGATCTATTTGCAGGACATTTGTGTGGTGTAACGCTGGTTCCTGCCTTGCCTGGGTGCTTCCTTGAGTCATGTATTTAGAATAGGTATACTCTACTATCTACTATCAACCTTGCTGCATATTGCTCCCCCTTCTGTCTATCTCACAGGCTTTTGCAGGACAACAGTTTGACTGCAATGACATGTTATGCAACAGAAAATCTTACTCATTACAATAATGAGACGTAGGCAGTAGCTGTGCTCAAAGGTGTTTAATGAGATTCACAAGTGCAATGGGTGATGAGTGGGGTCATGGTGGGTGAAATCATCAGAGTTGATGTCCCATCTGTGGGTTGTATCCAAGGGGCCAATGTTTAGGAGAGGGTCACTGCCTGTCTTGGTCTACGCATCAGGTCCTCCAGGATGTCAAGATGGATGTCCTTACTTGCGTGGGTGTTCCTCCACTACAGGGGGAGGAGTGCTGGGGTCTGCGGGTCCTCTGGCAGGGCCTCCATTCCACTAGCTGCTGCAGAAGTGGAGTGCTCTATTGGGATTTGGCTAGTGGAAGGAGCCTGCTGATGGGTGGAGGACGCACACAAGATGGTGGTCAGTTCCTTCAGTACCCCTGCAATGGAGGCCACTGCTGCATGGCCTCCTGGTGGTATTCCCTCTGCAGCTTCTGGTTCTCTTGGACGGTTGAGTGGACCTTGCCCATTGTGTCCTGGGACTGGTGGTATGTTCCCAGGACTAGGGAGATGGACTCCTGGCCAGTCGTTTGGTGTGGGTGCCCCATCCTTTGGACAACAGACACCCTCCCACGGCTCTTGGCCCCCGTGCCTGTGCCCCTGGCTCAGTGTGTCCACTCTCAGTTGCACCAGGACCTTCATCGTCTTGGGTGTGTAGCCTTGCCTCTGGTCCCTGTACTGTGGGGCACACTGCTGATTGATCTGTCCTTGGGACACAGGTTTGGGGATGAAGGCTTGGCTGTGCTATAGTAGCCACATGGGTGGGGGACTCCGATGTGTCCAGGGTGGGGCTGGTGGTGGTAGACTGGCCAGCTGTCCCAGATGGCCCAGGCAAGTCATCAATATCCAGACATCCACTGGGGCCTTCATCCTGGGGAGGGCTGCCCTTCTCTGGCATCAGCTGCCGGGTGGCAGTGGGACCTGTGGATGGAAAGGGAGGGAGTTACATTGTGGATATACACTTGTTAGTATCATCGCCTGATGCATGGAGTAGCTTGACTTGCTTCCCAGTGATGGCAATGGCAGCTGCAGCACTGCAGACATTGCTTGTGAGCGACATATTGTGACATTGTTTTCATTTTAAACTGGGGGTTGAGGATTGTTGGTAGCATTGCTGTCATTGCCATGTGTTGGAACGCAGTTGAAGTATCTAGTTGGTGTGGCATGTGCTATGGTTTTCCATGCAGGTGTTCCACTGTGAAGTGGGACTGTGAACTTTTGATGTGTAGGGAGTGTTGCATTGTGGGAGTTGTGGTGCTTGGCATTGTGATTGGCATCTGTGCATTAGGGAGGGACTGTGAGGGGATAGTGCCAGTGGGGTGGGGTAGCATGCAGGCGAGTGGCGTGGGGTGATTGGAGGGGTGCAAAAGTGTGAGATGGGTTGGCTTAGGGAGTAATAGGGTGGTGGGGACGCATGCTACCCAGCAGTGGTTGCTGCCTCGTGAGTGTTGTTGACTTACCAGAGTCGAGTCCTCCGATGATGCCAGTCAGGCCCTCAGGATGCATGATGTCCAAGACCTTGCCCTCCACGATGTGAACTCAGGGGGAGGAGGTGGGAGCCCACCACCAGTCTTATTGATCGCAGTCTGGTGTTTTGGTGCCATGGAATGCTCCTTCACACGTAGGTCATTCCACCTCTTCCTGATGTCCTCCCTTGTGCATGGATGGTTGCCCACTGTCAACCCTGTCATCGATCCTTCTCCATTTTCCTGGCTGTCGAGGTTTGCTGGACCTGAGCTCCAAACAGTTGTGGCTCTACCCTGACAATTTCAACTACCATGACCCTCAACTCATCATCTGTGAAACGTGGGTGATTCAAATGGGTCATGGTGGTTGTGTTGTTGGTGAGGGGGAGTCGTGTGTGTAGGGTGCTTGGTGGAGTGGGGGTGTTTGGTTGTGTGTGTTGGTGGTATCTGGTGTTTGTGTACAGTTGCAATATGTGTATTATGTTGCTGGTGCAGTTGTGTGGTATGTGATGCGTGGGAAGTGTGTTAGTGCCTATGGTATTGACGTGCAGTGTCCTCTGTTGGGGTGCTCCTTGTTGTCTCTGTTAGTAGTTGTGGATGGAAAGGACTGTGGGGGTGCATGAGGGTGTGTTATATAGTGCAGTGAGCAGGTGTGTGTGGTGTGTGTCAGGTGTGCGTATTCAGACTGTCCAATGTGGTGTATGGTGTTGGTGGAGGTGATTTTTGGACATTCACACTGCCAATGGTTTTCCTCCGGGCTATGACCTCTGTGCTGATTCGTGGGTCGTAAAATGGAGGGTGGGGTGCTGTTGGCGTGGCGGTACTGGTGGTGGGGCCGTTTCTCTCCCAACCTCGGACGGCGTGGCATTTTGGAATTTGTGGCTGTATTTAAGCGGTCTTCAGTTTGTGACTCGTAATACGGCGTTCACTGTACAGTGCGGTGGTCTTGCCAAAAGACTCATAATGAGGGCCCGAGTATGCAAAGTAAGCAAATGTGGCTATCCTTTGATTTCTCCATCCACTTAACCTTCCATCTCCTCACCCATCTGTCCATCCTTTCCACATTCCATTTTACTGTGAGAAAAGTCCTCTTTTTGACATGGTTAGCCCCCACTTTGTGCCTTTTTATGTGATTTCCTGCTAACCAGATTTCCTGGGTCAGAGCTCTTTCCCTAAACCATTGTGGTGCATTGACACAATTGGCATCACCTTTAGCTGTCACTATAAGTCCTTAATAAATGGTACCTAGGTATCATGGGAATGGGGTACTAAGGGTAGGCCCCAGAGGGCGGCAGCACTGATTGTGCAACCCTCTAAGCCCATGCATCCAGATGCACCAAGTCCTACCATTGTAAGCTGAGTGCTCTGGTGCAAACCTAAAACACAAATCTGACATGGCACATTGACTGTGTGCTCTGTCCACCATAAACTGCATGCACTATGGGTGAGACACCCCTCTGGCAGGCCTTCCATCCCTAAGGTAGGGTGCACTATACTACATGTGAGGACATAGCTGCATGAGCAATAATCCCCCACTGTGTCCTTGCCAAACCTGGGACATAGTGAGTGAGCAGTGCAGTCATTTTAATACATGTGCTGGACACTGGTCAATACAAGTTCCACAGCTATATGATGGCCACTCTGAACCCTGAGTTATTGGTATCAAGCAACATAGAAAGATAAATCCAAACTGGTACCAGTATTGCATTTATTACCTTAGAGGTGCACCCTGTGAAAGCTAATTACCCGGGCATGGTTGCTGACTGGTCCTGATCCGCCTGCCACTGCCAGACACATATTTGCACCCCTTGGGTGGGAGAGCCTTTTTTCTGGGGTGCAGAAAAAAGTCCTTCATGGGTGGAGGTGCTAACACCCCTTACCTCAGGAATGTGCACTGCCCTGTCAGTGAGCTTCAAAGGGCTTACCGCCTTTGAATTTCAATTTCCAGGCCTGCTGCTTGTAGCGAATGGCCACCCCCATTGGAAACCCCCACTTTTGGTGGGAACAACTGCAGGAAACTCAAACAAAGGACAGGAGGAATGCCCCTACCTCGCATGCACCACCACTAAGGTGTTGCATGTGAGGTGGACTTTCCATTTAATTTTCCTCCATCTTGGATGGAAGGAAAATAGCCAATCAGGTGAAGGGAGTAATTTAGTGGAGATAGCCATCCTAAGATAGATTACCCATTGGTCACTACCAGGTTCTCCCTGAAAGGCATACTAAATACAGTATTTAGTGGGCATCCCTAGACCAAGAAATTAGATTTGAATGCAGATGACCAGAACCAAGAAGATTGAAGGCACGAGTACGGTGGACCTGCTGCACCAAGAAAAGGCACCAAATCTGTCTGCTGCACCCAGGACCAGACAGTCGCCACCGGGGAGCAGCTGGGCAACTGGAAAAAGAACCCCAGAGGTCCTCCATGCTTCATAAATTGTCATAGAACTCTCACCAGAAGGGAGGTACCACTCTAAATCCACAAGAAACTAACAAGCCAGTAAGGTCCACTTCACTGACTGGATGCTAACTCCAGAACTGGATGCTGCAGCTCGACCACACTTCACATGGAAGACCACAAGGACATACCTTGCCAGTGTGCCACATTTGGGGGCACTGTGCCCCCCAGCAGCTGAACCATGCCAATTCCTGAGATTTTGGTCACCTAGCTTCTGACATCCCAAAAAATAGCCACCCAGAACTGTAAAAGAATCAGGAGGAACCCCCAGTCAAGAGACCTCAGAAACAATCTGAACCTCCCACCAGAGTGCCTCTATTGTCCTGCAATCAACCCTTCAAGTGCCCTCTCTCCTGCTTCTGAGGGCATTTTTGCACACAGCTCCTTGCTCACCGACCCGCTCTGCACCCAGCCGCCCTGTGCCCTGAATTAAGGATCCAGCTCTGTTCTAAGGGTCCTCATCCCTTGCAACCTTGACACAGCAAGGGGACCCCAGGATTCACTTTTAAACTTACCTGTGCCGTAAGTCCCCTGCCCTGCACCAGCTCCAGATACATTTCCCCACTGCTCCCACTGGAACTGGGAGCTGCCCAAACTTCTCCAGCTGGCTCAGTGTCCCCACCGGAGACCTCAACCAACCTACAAAAGAAGATCTTGGTACACCTACTGTATGATTTTATATGCATTTTTAAAGGTTATCCTCCATTGATTCCTATGGTGCGTAATTACACACAAAAGTTATATTTTAATTAAACTTCAAAAATTCATATCTCGTAAAGTACTTAACCAATTTTGAAGATCCTGGTCTTAAACTGCCCATAAAATTATTTTTATAAATTGGTCGCGAGTGTTTGCTTTGAGTGTGTGAGTTGCAAGATTGACGCTGTTAGTACAAAAATGCTTTGCACTTCTCCAAGATTGGCCTAAATGCTTGACTAAGCTACCATAAAAATTAGAGCATTAGGTTGTCTAGTTTCCACCCCTGTAAACCAATGTGTGGTTGCCTGGACCCTCTGCCCAGTGTGCCTAGCTTTGCTTACTACATAGAGGGCCAGCCTCCTACACTTACCGCCCACTACTAAATCCATCAATATATTTCACCTATCAACTCAACAGTATGTTCATGTCTGCATCTGTATTTTAACCATACATCCAATCACTCTTCTCTATCTGTCCATTCTTCTATCCTTCCATCCATTCACTCTTTCACCAGTCAATCCTTTCACTCTTCCATCCAATCTTTGACCCTTTCGTATATCAATCCTTTCACACACACATCCAGTCATTCTTTCAGCCTTTCTTTCAGCATTCTTTCTCTTTCTTTTCACGTTTCCTACCTTCCTCATTTTATCTCCGGCCCTTTTTTCACTTTCTAGATAAAAAAAAATTCTCATCCTTACTTCATTTCATATCTTTCTCTCTTATGTTCATTGTTTTTCTATGTGTTCATCTCTCTGTGTGTCCCCTATTCAGTGTTTTTCTTTATGTGTTTACCTGTGCATGCCAATGAACACTGACAACGCTCTCTCATGGTATTTCGAAGAAGTGTTATTTATTAACATTTTGTCTGCAGACCTGCTAAAATAAAAGTATGGTGCATGCTGTGCGCATGTGTGTCACTCTCGTTTTCGTCCCACCCTCCCTTGTGTGGTAGGTGGCTGTACTCACCGTCTTCATCGGCGTTGGTGTTCCAGGTGGAGCATAGGGTAGAAGAGCATTGGGAAGACTTGAAATTCCAGTTCCATGACGGCGGCGGAGTCCTCTGTGTACTTGTTGGTGAGTCTTTCATTTTCTGTGTTCTGTTTCCGCCAGGCTTTTGATGGTGTTGGCACCACCCCGGAATTCCTGGCAGTTTCCTGTCTCATATTATGGTGGGTGGTACTTTGTCTTCCTCCTGGCTGTTGATGGTGACCACCGGCGTGCGTGGTGTTAACGCCCTGCCAGATGGTGTGGTACATTGGCTGTCTGAATGAGTTCTCATCGCCATGGTCATAATTTGGTGGCAATTATCACCGGCCTTTTGGTGGTATTTCTGCCACTTTATCACTTACCGCCAATGTCATGATGAGGGCCATAGTCATCTTGAGTGGTGGGTGCACTGGGTGGCAGATGCATGGACAAGTGTTGTTGTTGTCAATGCAACAGCTCAGTTGTCAATAGGTGACACACAACTGATGTATTCGGAGGCAGGATGGACTCCCTAGACCAACACATAATTTGTACTGTGCACTCATGGGAAGTCCCTGAGACACAAAAATATATAACACAAAATGGATAGGAGTAGGCAAAAATGTTTAGTAAACTTTCAACTAACCTAAAAGAATAAATAAAACCTACCCTATCCTAAACTAACCTATTCTAACTATACTTATCCAACAACTAAAGCTATCTACCCTATGCTAAACTTAACTTACACACTTAACACCACACTCTAAACATTGGCCCCCACACCCTTTATAAGACACATGCAGGACAACATATACTAATAAGACACATATACTAACTAATCCTAAACAAATACATATTTCTTATAATTTTGTTTTTGCATTTTTCAATTTTTTAATAAAGAAAACACATAGATACCCAAACATGACCCC
The DNA here is from genome assembly GCF_031143425.1 of Pleurodeles waltl. NCBI lineage: Eukaryota > Metazoa > Chordata > Amphibia > Caudata > Salamandridae > Pleurodeles > Pleurodeles waltl. The sequence goes on along the minus strand of NC_090447.1, from coordinate 1,150,988,328 downwards.
CCCACCCATCCACCCACTAATTAACACATACAAATTAGAGCAATAGGTTGTCTAGTTTTCACCCCATAAACCAATGTGTGGTTGCCTGGACCCTCTGCCCAGTGTGCCTAGATTTGCATACTACATAGAGGGCCAGCCTCCTACACTTACCACCCACTACTAAATCCATCCATCTATTTCACCTATCAACTCAACAGTATGTTCATGTATGAATCTGTATTTTAACCATGCATCCAATCACTCTTCTCTATGTGTCCATTCTTCTATCCTTCCATCCATTCACTCTTTCACCAGTCAATCCTTTCACTCTTCCATCTAACCTTTGACCCTTCCATATATCAATCCTATCACACACCTATCAAGTCATTCTTTCAGCCTTTCTTTCAGCGTTCTTCCTCTTTCTTTTCACGTTTCCCACCTTTCTCATTTTACCTCCGGTCCATTTTTCACTTTCTAGATATATATTTTTTTCTCATATCTTTTTCTCTTATGTTCATTGCTTTTCTATGTGTTCTTCTCTCTCTGTATCCCCTATTTAGTGTTTTTCTTTATGTGTTTCCCTGTGCATGCCAATGAACACTCTCTCATGGTATTTCGAAGAAGTGTTATTTATTAACATTTTGTCTGCAGACCTGCTAAAATCAAAGGCCCCAAAACAATGGAATAATGTGTACGTGGATCCAGTTCTCATGCTTACCAAACCCAGTGGCAGCCCCTGCTTAGGCTGCTAATGTGGGGGGGGGGGTTCCCTATGCCACTGGCCACGCTGTTTCTACTACTTGTGAGTACCAGTTTATCTCTCAAAGTCACACTTCTTTGAAAATAGAAAAAGAATAACGGCCAATCATACTCTGTCTCTTTAAGAATATTTCAGTGTTTGATGATTATCTTCTTAACTGCATTTGATATCAGAGTAAATGTGATGACACAAGTGTTTCACTGTGCTCTTTTGGATGGGTCCCTGAAAGTGCTTCTTTATTGTTGTTTTGAGCAAGTTTCTTTGCGCATGAAATATTCCTGGTGGGATTTTTGTATGTCTTTAGTTTCTCAAGAAGGCCTCCTTCTCTTGCTGTTGAAATTAGAGCAGTTACGTCTAATACATCAAAACTGGACAAATGGTAAGTCCTCTCCTAATGATCTTGGATGGGGGCTGTCAAACAGTAATAAGTTATTTTTATCTGTAGGCTTTTCAGGGACCATCGTAACCAACTTGTTATCAATGGCCTGGATATTGAGATGAAAGAATGTAATAGTGTCCCTACTGATGTGTGTGTAAACCTCAAAAAAAGATCTCAAGTGTTTACCCATGTAGCCAAGTCTGTGGCTGAATCCATGTCACCATGCCAGATAATAAGAATGTCATCAATGTAGCGATGTCACATGACGATAATACCTTTGTACAGGTTGTCATCATTATAGATGTTATTACACTCAAACTAATGGATGTAGAGGCTTGACAGGTTTGGAGTCAACGTACTGCCCATTGAAGTCCCCAGAATTTTGTGGCACAGAGTTTTATTATACTCAAAAAAGTCCCAGTGAGATCCAATCTGGCACAATCAAGTACAAATTGAATGGGGTAATCGCATCTGTCTCAGCCTCCTTGAGTATGTTCTCAATGACTTAGAGGGTCTCTTCTTGGGGGATATTAGTGTAAAGTGCCTCAATATCCACAGTAGTGATGAGGTCTGTCTTGGAATTGAAAACAAGGTCCTCTAAGAGGCACAGAATATCCTTCGTATCTTTTAGGACTGATGGCATCTTCTTGACTAAAGGACTAAGAAACCAATCACAAAATTGTGATAATAGCTTAAGGATAGAATTGATACCCTAGACAAAAGGACTACAGAGCAGGGGAATCTGTTTTTATGGATCTTTGGCAGGATATAGAACTGTGCAATTCTAGGTTCTTTAGCAACCAGGAACCCCGATTCCCGGTCAATTATCCAGCCATGCCCAGAGCCTCTTCCACCATGCTTTTTATTGTGCTGTTAAGTTGGGGATAGGGTTCTCCCTGAGGTAGCTGATTACATCTGAAAGGAGGTGTCTACATTCCTCATTGTACGTCATAGGGTAAGCAAACAGTGGCCCCTCCTTTCTCAGCTAATTTTATCACGTAGAGCGCTTGCCTCTCTTGAGTGGATAATTGTGAAACTGATTAAGATGTATGATCTCAATAGCATCTATTTCCTTTGTGACTACCATTTCAAAGGTTTGGACCACAGCTGGTGTTGTTTGAGTGGGGGGGGGGGCTGAATGGTAGATTTGATCCTGAGTCCTGTATTCTTAACCACAGTATCAGTAGTAGGGGAACTGGTGAGAAAAGCTTTGAGGCCTATTTTCCTAAAAAAGTCTGCCAAATCACACGTAAGTTCAAATTTTTCTACTGTAGGAGTGGGGACAGAGCCAGGGCTGGCTTTAAAGGGCTGTGCTGCCACACCAGGCACCAAGCTTAGGGGGCAATATTTGCACTCTAACCAAAATGAGCGCTGTTGTGGACCTTATTTCCACAACATCAGTTGTTGTGGAAACAAATGATGGACAATGGGAGTCATGTGCTCGCAGATGGTGTATGGAATGGCAGTTCTTGCAAGAGAACTCGAGATGAGAGACAGCGACACGTCAGGCCAGGACACGGGCCCTAAATACTTAGGCACTTTTTCTGTACCTCTTGCACTGATGGTGATAATGTCTGACTCTTAGGTGCAGGATTCCTGCCTTCCACCCTAAAACCAGGTGAGCTTCAGTGTCTGATTTATATATGAAAGAAAAGCACCATGCTTGTCATGTGAGCCGGGTGTGTTCGTTTTTTCTGCAGTTTATATGGTGAAAACACTACCCGAAGGCATTGAAGTGCTTCTCATGAGCACCACCTATGTTACACAAGGTCATGTTAATTTTTTTTAGGCACATGGAGATTAAGGCCCTCACTATGACCTTGGCGGTAAATGGTGCTTACCGCCACAGTGACGACCATCAACATACTGCTGCGGTGGCAAATATCAGTTTGCCATATTAAGAAACACACACCAATCCGACAGAATACAGCCACATACACAAATCTGCAGCCCAAAGGTCAGTGCTAAAGTGGCAGTACCAACACCCATACTGTTACACCAACAAAACAACACCCACCACATTATGACCCACGAATCACCATGGTGGACATTCAACGGCCGTAAACCTTTGGCAGTACATACCACCGTGCTCAGAATGGACACCCACATACAAAACAAACCCACATTGGCCAATACGAAAAACACACACCTGACACACACAGACCACTATAAAACACCCACCTACATTACCCACAACCCTTTACAGACACAAATCATAGTCACCAGACTGACACCAAGACCACTTAGACAACTAGACACACACCACTTACACCCATACATTCCTCACGCACCCCACATTACACACCCCACCACATTATTCAACACACTCTCACCAACACACACCACACAACACCCATGGTACCTCAAAGGCACCCCCGTTTCACTGAGGAGGAGTTAAGGGTCATGGTGGAGGAAATTGTCAGGGTAGAGCCACAGTTGTTTGGAGCACAGGCACAGCAGATATCCATTTCAATGAAGATGGAGCTATGGCGGAGAATCGTGGACAGGGTGAGCGCCGTGGAACAGCACTCAAGAACAAGGGACAACATGAGGAACAAGTGGAACGACCTGTGGGGGAAAGTACGTTCCAGTGCAGCAAGGCACGAGCTCGCCATACAGTGACTGGATGGTGGACCCCCACCTCCTCCCGCACAGCTCACAGCATATGAGGCGCAAGTACTGGCAATACTTCATCCTGAGGGACTCGCTGGAGTAGCCGGAGGACTGGACACTGGTGAGTCAATATTTACTGCTTATCACCCCCAATACCTGCATGCCATCTCACACCCTCACCCTCACTCCCATCACTCCACTCCATCCCACACACTGCACCTACACATATGACTAACCCCAATGCCAAGTCCTGCATACTATACCAATGCATGGACAGCCCTCCCAGCACTGCATGGACACCCATCACTAAAGCCTGCACAGCATAGGAAAACTAACATTCCGACAATACATCACCATACACAAACAAAAGGTGTCAGGGCAACACCAACGATATAGGGGAAGCCAGGGATGTAAAATATGTCTCAGACATGAAGCATACTACATCACTTACGTCCCACAGGTACTCCAGCTACTGTCAGTGAAGAGGAGGTGCCATGACTATCTAGTCCCCCAACAGAAGATGCCCCCAGTGATGACAGAAACTCTGGACTTCTGGATCTGGATGATCAACCTGGCTCATCAGGGACCACTGGACAGCCAGTTACCCAAGCCCTCTCACAGACATCCACAGAGCCTCCCCATCAGGATCCCACAACACAGCACCCGCCCAGCGTACCCACACCTCTGTCCTCAGGACACGTCAATCAGCAGTGTCCCCACCTGTACAGGGACCCCAGACCACACCTCATACCCAAGACAATCAGGGTCCTGGGGTCAGTGGTAGTGGGCACACCATTCAGGGGACAGAGGTACAGGCCAACAGGGTCACTGGGAGGACTGTTGTGTGCCAGGGGGAGGACAGGACCAGGGAACCAACCCTCAAGGAAGCACTCTCCAATGTCCTGGGAGACTACCAACGTTCCCAGGATACGATGGGCCAGATCCTTGACAACGTGCAGGAGAACAGGCGGCTGCAAGAGGGACAGTATCAGGGGATCACAGAGGACTTGCCACCCTGATCTCCATAGCGGGGTGCTGGCAGACATGGCCAACATCATGAGGGAGACAACAGCACACCAGTGGGTCCCTACCACTAGCCAGTCCACTGACTAGCCCTCCACTTCCGCTGCTGCTTGTGGGCAGAAGGCCCTGCCACAGGAACCACAGGCCACCACCATCCCTCCCCCTGCAGAAGGTGAACCACCCCACTGTGACCCAGACAGAAGCCAGAAACACTTGCCAAGACCACAGCCAGGAAATGAGACTCTCCTTATAGTCCCCCTTGTGTCCCACTCAGTCACCTTGTCCACCTTGAACTGCCATTGCTCCCCTTCCTATGGCCACTTGGACACTGCACCTGTGCTACAAACAGACTGGAACAATACCTTGGACTTTCCTCCATCATCACTCCTTTCCATTGCTCTTTACCCTCAATTTGTCAGCACTAAAATAAAGACCCTTGAACACAATTCGACTACTTGTATGTCATGTGTTGAAAAAGTGTATTTATGAAAACAGTTACATCCATTGCAAATGAACTGTACATTGTGAGAGCATTGAAATAATGACCTGTAGCTGGCTGGAGTCAGCACATCAGTACACAGTTGTCATAGCACCAACACCTGTAAAATTATAAACCATAGGTGACAGTAAGTAGAGGTAAAAGGTAGTTAATGCCATCATGCCACAGCCACTCAGAATACACCAATAGTCATAGAAATGTAAAGTTGCACTGTCTCACCTGTGTGTCATTGGAAGTACTGACAGATAACTGATGTTCTGTTGTCTTCATCCTTATCTTCAGCCTCTTCATCCTCACTGTCCTCGGGGTCTACTGCAGCCACAGGGGCATCTCCTGTATCTTCCTCCTGAAGAAAAAGTACATGGTACCTGAGGGCCAGGTTATGCAACATGTAGCATGCCACGACTATCTGGCAGTCCTTCTCGGGTGAGTAGCACAGGGATCCACCTGTCAGATGGAGGTACCTGAACCTGGCCTTCTGGAGGCTGCAGGTCCTCTCAATGATCCTTTCAGGTTCGCCCATGTGCCTCATTATAACATTCTTCAGCCCTTGTCCTGGCATTCCTCACAGAGGTCAGCAGCCACAATAGGTTTGGGTAGCCAGAGTCACCTGCAGGTATTGAGGGACAACATTTAGCCATTTAGCTATACTATGAGGTTAATACCAGACTAACACCTATTAGCCACACCCTGTGCCTCTGTAGTTTTGCCATCACATTTGGGATGCTGCTATTCCTCAGGTAAAAGGCAACATGCACTGACCCAGGATACTTAGCATTGACGTGGGAGATGTACTGGTCCACCAGGCACACCACCTGCACATTCATGGGGTGGAAACTCTTACGATTCCTGTACACCTGTTCATTCTGGTGGGGGGGGACAAACGCAATATGTGTGCTGTCAATCGCCCCAATAATATTGGGGCGATGTCCCATTGCATAGAATCTGGCCTTCACAGTGGCCAAATCGTCCACCTGGGGGAAAGTAATGCAGTTGCACATGTGTTTTACGAGGGCAGACAACACTCTTGCCAGCACGATTGAGAACATTGGCTGTGACATTCCTTCTACCAAGCCCACTGTCACTTGGAAAGAGCCTGTTGACAGGAAATGGAGCATTGATAGCACTTGCACAAGAGGGGGATCCTAGTCGGGTGACGGATAGATGAGATCAGGTCTGGCTCCAACTGGACACACAGCTCTGTGATTGTGGCCCTGTCCAGTCTATAGGTGAGTATAATGTGCCTGTCCTCCAGCGTAGCTAAGTCCACCAGAGCACTGTACACGGGGGTATGTCCCCACCTCCTATTTATCTGAGGCAGTAGGTATCTAAGGGACACAAGAGAGAGTAGGCTGTCACAATTTGAACAACAAAATCACAACAGCAGGCCACATGGTGCACTTATGTATTGGGACAGTGAGAATGTCGAAGTATGTGCCAATCTAATCTGTGACGCAGCAATTGTCGATATGCCTTTTTCCCCCCTGAAGTGGAGACTGCCTGTCCTGTATGTAGGGACAAGTGGAAGTGAGCTAACTCCGCCGACATTGGACGTCATGGCGGAAGGCAGTCGTGCACCGCCATGCAATTCCTCATAGGATAATATGGGGCTCTTTGGAGTACAGTGGTCAATGGGGAACTATGCCAGCTGTGACGGTGTACACCGCTGCGGACGTGACCTCCATTTTTTATCACACTCCTCACTTGTTTCCTGACCTTCAACAGGAGAAGACCTACACTGCATGTGCTGCTGGTACCTGTGTCTGGAACCTACCCTGGCCCGTGTGATCGAGGAAAGGGCCCCTGCCTTCACTTCAGAGGAGTTGGAGCGACTGGTGGATGGGGTGCTACCCCAGTACGGACAGCTGTGTGGGCCTCCAGACAAACAGGTGAGTACACTTTGTCAACAATGCATATGAGGATGCATGGAGATGTGTGTGAAAGCATCGTGTAAGGATGGGTGGGGGGTGGTAGGATTGTCTTTTGGCGATGTACATGTTGTGCGCTGTGCTATGTGTGTGCCAATCATGATAGCAACGGTGTTGGAAAATGGGTTATTGGTAAGGGCAGGTAAGTACCTATACTTAGCAATAGGCCACTAACCCCCACTTAGGTCCAGTTAGGTCTCAGTAAATTAAACCCAGCTCAACCCATGGTAGCTTGGCAACGAGCGACAAGGCTTAACTTAAGAGACAAAGCTTAAAGCATTCAAATATCACAAAACAGTAATTAAATAAAACACAGGAAACAGTTTAAAAATCCAAAATCAATTTATAAAAATAGATTGTATTTTTATCTTTAAAATGACACCAAAACGAATACAATCGGATAAGGGGAACCGGAGATATGAATTTTTAAAGAATTAATGCTTTCTAGCACATAGAAGCAACTAGCACTCAAACTGGAAAGGAACAAAGCCCAGAGTTCAGGCCACCCACGAGGTAACACGGTCACACTTACTTTAAGAAGTGTTCGATTCAGGAAAGTGGTCCACAGCACCAGCCAAGGGTTCAGAGGCTCTGGTGTGCCTCTTGGGGTCTGGGACTGCAACTCCCACAATGCACCTCTTCAACTTATGGAGTTGCTCCAAACATCTCCAAACTTCTGGATCTTCTTCCAGAGTTCCTTTTTGTATACTTGAAGTGTCCACAACTTGATCCAAGGTTCCAGAAGCTCTGAGTTGCTTCTTGGGAGTTGGGACTACACTTCCGAGAATGCACCTGGTCAGAATCCTCAAATGGCCACTGGACGCTGGTCAGCTGCTTGCAGGACTTGATGCAGGGGACTCTGGGCAGCTCTTTTGTACCTGTAGCAAACAGGGAGTCCCTTCTTGAAGCAGTAGAATACAGGTAAAGTCCTTTTAGTGGTGAAGCCCAAGTGCACAGCTGGTGCAGTCCTCCAGAGTGCAGAGTCCAGGTGCAGGTCAGGGGTCCAGCAGGGCAGTCCTTCTTTGCCTGTAGCTCTTCCTTGTTGAAATCTGATAGGGATCTGAGGTGTGGGTGCAGGTCTGCCAGTTTTATCCCTGCTCCTGGGTGAAAAACAGGGGGGTCCGGATCCTCCAATCAGGTGCAGGGTCCTTCCCCCTGTGATGACCACTTCCTGGAAAGTGTGGCAAAAATCAATCCCAGGGAGCAACATTCCTAAAAAATCCATCATGGCTGAAAGTGATTTTTGGAGGTTACATCTGGCTGAGCCCACCCACTGGTGTGGCTAAAAATCCTAAACACCCCCTCTCCTAATCTAATCAAGGGGACACCTAATCTTCTGGGTTTGCAGGATGTGAGGGTGTTGCTGGGTTGCTCCAAATGTCCTTCTCTGCCTTTGAAGACCAGTTTGGTAGCCCTCCCCCTTCCTTCTTTACCTTCTGCTGAGGGGAGATCTCCTCCCCCAGGCACATCTCTTTGTGTGGAGCCAGGCCACTTCACACCTCATCAATGCGGCCTGGCCAGGCTGCCAGAGGCTGGCCAATCAGAGCACAGCAGCAAAAACACTGCAGGGCTGAAGTTGGCAACTTTTCAGGTAAAGGTTAAAACTCTTTACCTGAACACGTTATATTAAATCCAACAACTGGAAGTTGTGGGATATATTATAACAATTAATTTGATACCAAACTTCTAGTATCTGTTGTTTAAGGGAATTTTTGAAATTAAAATAAAGTCTCCCCATTGTAGCCTATGGAGGTCATTCACTACAATGAGGGAAAAAAACACTAAGGGGGTTATTCTAACTTTGGAGGAGGTGTTAATCCGTCCCAAAAGTGACGGAAAACTGACGGATTTACCACCAGCCGTATTACGAGTCCATTATATCCTATGGAACTCGTAATACGGCTGGTGGTATATCCGTCACTTTACCGTCACTTTTGGGACGGATTAACACTCCTCCAAAGTTAGAATAACCCCCTAAATTTAGCTGTTTTACCTCATAGGGCACATAGGGCACACTTTAGGGGTGACTTATATGTAAAAATAAGGTAGTTTAAGACGTTGGAACTACTTTTAATTCCAAAGTCGAATTTGCATGTAACTTTAATTTAAAAGCAGCCAGCAAGGCAGGCCGCCCTTTAAAATGACACTGGTCACCTCAGAAGTGCACCTATAGGTGCACTACCTGTGCTGGGTCCCTAAACCTACATGCCCTACCATATACTAGGGACTTATAGGTAGGTTGACTTAGCCAATTATAATTAGCCTAATTTGCATACTGATTTTACACAGAGCACAGGCCCTGGGACTGGGTAGCAGTGCCCAGGGCACCATCAGAGTCAGGAAAACACCAGCAAAAAAGTGGAAAATGGGGGCAAAAAGTTAGGGGGCCTCTGCAATCAGCCCTGTTCTCTCACAAACGGGTATGGTGGGCCATTTTTGTGAAAGGCTGGACAGTTTGTTTAATGGTGTTCCCCTGTCTGTATTGCCTTTGCAGGTCAGCGCCCATCAAAAGAAAGGATTATGGCATGGCATCACCAAGGACGTGCGGACCCTTGGGGTCTATGGCAGGCAGAGCACCCACTGTCGGAAACGGTGGGAGGACTTGAGACGCTGGGCATAGAGGACTGCGGAGGCCCAGCTGGGGATGGCCTCCCAATGAGGAAGGTGTGCCCGTCAGACCCTGACCCCCCTGATGGCCCGGATACTGGCAGTGGCCTACCCTGAGCTGGATGGGCGCTTGAGGGCATCACAGCAGCCACAAGGGGGTGAGTACAGTGGGTATCAATACAGATTTTGGCTGGTGGGGTGGTTTCTGGGTGGTGGATGTGTGTTAGTGGATGCCCCTGAGGCCAGGACAGACATTGCAGCGTGGGTCATCTGAAGGGTAATGGGCATACAGCAAATACAGGTGATCTAGCTTGTTAGAAGTCCATTTCAGGCAGGGCATTGTGGGTTCCAGGAGTGCTGCAGTTGGCGGGTGTGGTCCTCATCTTGTCTTAGTGACTAGCCATATGCCTGGTAGTGCAATGCGTAGTGCTTAAGCCTGTTCCCTGTGTGTGACAGAGAGGTGTATGCCAACTGTGTTGCTGGTGCAGTCATTGACTCTGTGTATCCTTTGTCTCTCTCTCTCCCCCTTTTTTGTTTTGTCATCCTGTCCTTGTGTGCATTAGCATAATCTGGCGGAGAAGCAGGGGCACCGGCGAGAGAGGGAGCTGCATCCCACATGACCCATGAGGCTGAATCCACCGACGCTGAGGGAACCAGTGGGAAGGAGGGCAAGGGGAGCACCGTGACGGAAAGTGGAGGAGACAACACAGACTGAGATACCTCCTCCGATGGGAGCTCCCTGGTGGTGTCAGACATCTCTGTGACCACCCCAGCTGCAGGTACACCTGCCACTCCCGTACCAGCACTGCCCTCCCAGCAGCCCCTCAGCGAGTTTCCCCTGCCCACTCACCCAGGAGGGTGGGCATCTCCTTTGCCCCAAGCACCTCAGGCCCTGCCCCAGTGAGCCCTGCTGCCCTGAGTGAGGAGGCTATTGAGCTCCTGAGGTCCATCTTTGTAGGGAAGTAAACTGTAAACTGTAAACTTCGCACTTGTATAGCGCACTACTCACCCGTTAGGGTCTCAAGGCGCTGTATGCATACCGCTGTGGAACCCCTCATGGCTTTTCCCTGTGAGGCGCCCACTCCTGGACAGCCCCAGGGTGTAGCCATGCATCCAAGCGCTGTGAGGGCCATTGTGGAGATTGAGTAAGCTATTGCCCAGAGTTACAGAGTGGGACCCATTAATTAGATGAGGCACCAAGGCGAGAATTATCTGGTCCAAGGGAATTGAGCCCAAGACCCGCCGAGGTGAGAATTGAACCCTGGTCCTGGGCCAGATCTCTTCATCAGGGTCTGCCGCTCTAACCATTGTGCCACACTTCTCCACAAGTCAACCATTGTGAATGCCATCCAGGGGCTGGCATCCCAGATGCAGCAATGCAATGCATTCTTGGAGGGCATTCACAGTGGATTGGTAGCCCAACAGAGATTGATTCAGGCTCTGGCCTCCTCTCTGATGGCAGCCATTGTCCCTGTTTCTACCATCCCCCCTCCAACTACCACTGCCCAGTCCTATTCTCCTCAACCCCAAACCATCCCAGGCACACATACAGATGAGCATGCACGCAAGACAACACCCAAGACTGGCACAGGCAAACACAGCACCACACTTCATCCCACAAGCACTCACGCAAACACCATACAGTTGCAGATACGACAACATCCACTGCCTCCACTGTCTTCCCCTCCTCCTCTTCCACCACCTCCCTCCCAGTCATGTCCACACTCACACCTGCATGCACTACATCAACATCCACTACCAGCATCACCACACCAAGCAGAACACACACCTCACTGGCAGACACCTCCACAACAGCCATGCATGCGTCCCCTCTGTCCTCTCCCACCCTGTCTGTTCCCCCTCCTAAAGGACACAAACCCAAGCACTCATACACCCAACAGCCATCCACCTCACATCAGCATACAGCCCATGTACCTTCACCCGAGTCCAGCACACATACACCTCCAACAACCACTCACTCAACCTCCACTCCCATTACTCCTCCTGCCCCAACATCCCTAAACGTCTTTTCCTTTCCCAAATTGACCTCTTCCCTACCCCTCCCCCATCCTGCCAGTATGAGCAAGGTACCAAGGACACAGCCCAGCACCTCAGCCAAACAGACCATGGGGACAGTGGTAGCACCACCTGCTCATGGTGGTAAGGATACCACACCTCCATCGAAGAAGGGGAAGGAGCCTGCACCACCAGGAAAGAAGGGGAAGGAGCCTGCCCCACCAGGAAAGAAAGGGAAGGAGTCTACACCACCAAGCAAGAAGGGGAAGAGCCCATCAACCTCTGCCAGGAAGGGTATGGGTTCCACGCACCATGTACTGGAGGAGACAAGGCCCTCTACTCCAGCGGAGGCTGTCAGGCTGACACCTCCACCACCACCAGCTGTCTCTGGGCCCCCACTGCCAGCTGAGGAAGTGCAGCCATCAGAAAGTGCAGAAGCTGCCCAGGTGGCTCTTTCATCCACCACCACACTACAGCCATCAGACGGTGCAGAGGCTGCCCAGGAGGCTCCTCCATCCACCACCACACTGCAGCCATCAGACAGTGCAGAGGCTGCCCAGGAGGTTCTTCCATCCACCACCACACTGCAGCCGTCACCATCAGCGGACGCAATGTCGGCAACACTCTGGGGGCTGCTGTGCGAGTTGCCCCCTCCAGAACCAGTGGTGTAGTCACCCACTCGAGAGACTGTGGCCTTGCACTCCCCAAGACAGCGCAATGGGCAAGTTGCCCCCTTCAGAACCAGTGGGCAAGTTACCCACTCAAGAGACTGTGGCCTAGGACTCCCCAGGACAGAGCAATGGGCATTTTGCCCCCTCAAGAGCCAGTAGACAAGTCTCCCACTCGAGAGACTGTGGCCTTGCACTCCCCAGGACAAAGCAATGGGCATGTTGCCCCTCAAGAACCAGTGAGCAATTCACCCACTTGAGAGACTGTGGCCTTGCACTCCCCAGGACAGAGCAGTGGGCATGGAGCCCCCTCCAGAACCAGTGGCTTGTTCCTGTATCCGGCAGAGTTGTTCTCCCCTCCCCCTGAGGTGCCGGCCTATTTGCAAACTGATACCCCTGCAGTGTACTATCTGGATGAAGTCAGGATTCGAGTTGGGCCTTAGACTGTGCCCTGTGGGCATGGGGGCCCTTTAATCATTGGACTGGGCAGTATCCCTTGTACATATTTGTTTCATTGACAAATCAAATTATTAATTTTGATGTTGATCTGATTTCAATCTCTTTAGTCCATTCCTGTTGTCCTTGAATTATTCTGCCATTTTTTCGGGGGGAAATTGTTTTTCGTGTGCAGCTGGTTGTGTGTATGGTGTGTGTGTGTATGGTGCATGTTGTGTGTGTGTGTGTCACTCTCGTTTTCCTCCCACCCTCCCTTGTGTGGTAGGTGGCTGTACTCACCGCCATCGTCTTCGTGGGCGTTGGTGTTCCAGGTGGATCCGAGCCTAGAAGGTCATCGGAAAGACTTGCAGTTCGGGTTCCCTAGCGGCATTGTTCTTCCCTGTGTCTCCGATGATGAGTCCTTTCTCTTCAGTGATGCGTTTCCGCCAGGCTTTTGATTGTGTAGGTACCACCCCGGAAAAGGTGGTGGAGTGATGTGTCTTAATATGGTGGGCGGTACTTTTTCTTCCGCCTGGCTATTGTTGACTACCGCCATGGTGAGTGTTGTTTCCGCCCTGGCGGTTGGTGTGGTACATTAGCTGGCTATGTGAGTTATCGCCGCCATGGTCATAATTTGGCAGTCCTTACCGCCAGCCTGTTGGCGATAAAGGCCACTTTATCGATCACCGTCAGTGTCATAATGAGGGCCTATATGCACTTAAAATATATGTTCACCTAGGAATGTCTCTTGGTTCAGAAAAACTTGTAAATGTATTATTTTCTGTGGCTAGTAGCCACACTGAAGTGCAACACACTCAGCCCTCGCAATAGAGGGCTGAGGGAAAGAGAGAGAGGTTACCCCCTTTGGCTTGCTAGGGGGGCATAGTATGAAAATTGCATAAAATCCTAGAGCAGAACCATGTAATTTGAGAATAGTAGTGAGACAACATGAATTGTCCAATTAGTACACAAAGAAGTTGTAGTCCATTATTGAAATGAAGTTGTTTAATCCACACAGAACAGACAGCTGACAGATGTTTTGTCTTATGACAACTTTTTCAAGGCTTCAAAAAGACCAATAAAGTCCACAAAAAGCACAACATTATGAAAGCTAAAAGGGCGAAGTATATTATGCAATGGATCAGTAGAAAAAAACCTCCTGAAGGACAAAGATAGTGTATTGAAAGTCCTCAAATGCGAGTCAGCGGCCAAAGGTGTTAAAGGTAGCAATCCAGACAGTGGAGCCCTGATAAGCCCCCCGTCAATCTATTCGTCGGCCAGTACCCAGGTTTTCTGGTGGACGGGTAAGTGTTTTTTCTTTGTTTTTTTTGTGTATTCCTCCTAGACAGGGACACACAATGGGACCTTGGGTGTGAATGACTTAGGATGTCAGGAATGGAGTAGTCTCCTGAGGGGTCTAATGGATTTGTGCATCCCATCACTGCAGTTCCAGGCTAACTTCTGGGAAATATTATGACTTTAAATAGTCTTGCCTTCCTTAATGATCAGCTGTACATGTGGGAGTAGCCATTTTTAAAACCAACATGGCTACCACCCTTGATGTTATATTGCAGTGTACTTTAGCACTGTGTTTCCTGATCAAGCCTTTTATTTTCTATAGAATTCCTGAAGCTAGTGTTCTGAATTCAAGAAGTTTGCCACCATGTTATGTTCTGAATTCAAGATGTTTACCACCATGTTCCAAAAACTGAGGCACCAAGAACAGATTAGAGCTCCAGTTTATTTAGATCAACATGGCAATCCACACATGAGGCATGAGTTTGCTAGAAATTCGTACAGCACAGTATCGGGAGCAAAATACACCATCAGTTGTTTGCAGCTTGGTGTGTGCATCTCCAGTGATGCCTCTAAGCAGGGAGTCAGCTCACTGTCACTGGAGGGAAACTGCTCACCTCCACGGATCTGGCCAAATACTTCCCTGAAATTGTGAAATGCCGGGGCTCAAGGATGTCCCCTGCCACTTGCTAAAGCATCTGGGGACTAAAGACATGCGCCATCCATATTCACTTTTGGCTTCACAGAACTGGGAAAATTCATGGCAGACACTCTGTAGGGTCCTCACAGACCATGGTCCAGGACTCCTGTGATCATACATTCTCTGTAAAAAGGGATTTTCTTTATTCTACTACAAGTTGGTGCTCTCCGTATTTGAATTTCTCATCCAGACATACACAAATCTTAAACATCTGAATTGCAAATTGACCTTCATAAACATTGCTGCTATTTCTACTCTACATCAGTGTCATAAGTACACATACTAAAACACATAGCCATTTTTTGACCTCATTGAACACCTCATGACTGACTTCCCTCTAGCTCTACTTACTTATATACTTTCTATCCGACTGACTAGACACTTTCTAACCTACCCAGGACACCAGCAAAATTATTGTTTACCTATTTGTGCCTCATCTTACATCTGGGGAGGGGAACCTACCTACTGCTATTCACATCCTGACTGGGAGATCTATGGCTTGGGCAATTCTCAGCCACTACATTGTCTCTGATTTACATAGGCCTTCAATTTGCTATCAGTTTAAAATGTGTGGTATATATATTGCAAGATTAATTCTCAACTGCTGCATCATTTTACATCTTGTTAGATGACACCGGCTATTCTTATCCTGACTGGGGTATCTTTTGCTGAATAATTCTCAGATTGTGCCATTCCATATCTGGGTGAACGTGACTGAGGTTATCAATCTTCTAACTGCAGTACCTGCAGCCTGAGTAATTATCGGCACATGTGAATGGACCTGATTGGGCCATCTGTAATTTTCTGTTGTACACTTATTTCATATCTTTATGGACCTGAGGGAGATGCCTGTCATTCTTAGCTGATGTATTGCTTTACATCTTGGTGGATTTGAGTGCTGTATCCTTGAAGTGATCTATTCTCAGCTGCTTCATCGTCTCATGTCTGCCAGGCTTGGCCCAGGGTATCTGTAGTTCAGGAAATTCTCAATTGCTGTATTATCTCACATCTGGGTGACCCTGACTGGGGATATCAGTATTTTAATGTCGGTATCTCTTGCCTGACAGGAGTGTCTTCAGCCTGATGGGAGTAGCTGCATACAAGACAGTTCTTATCTGTTCTAATCATTCCCGTGTGATCTTTATTGAGAATACTGTGATATGAACTGGGTGTTGGAAATTGGGTTATTGTTTGACTGAGATGTGAGCCCTGGTCAGGCAACAGCCACAATCCATTGCAGAGTGAACCACAAAATCACTACATTAACCTGTGCTTAACCCTGGGGAGCTTGGTACAAAAGCTGCCAAGTTTAATCTAAATGCAATGTGTAAAGTATTCATGCAGCACACAAACTGTAATAAATGGAAAACACAACACAAGAAAAATCCCAAACCAATTTAGAAGAATAGGGTAAACTTTATTAAATTACTTTTTTTATTTTTTTTGTAAAAACTAGCACCTAAAGATTAAAGATCAATTGCGGACATCTAGTCACGCAAGACCGGGCAGGCCAAAGTAAAAAAAATATGGGCAACCAGGGTGGAGTGCTGTTCAGATACAAGAAGTGGGTTGGGCCTGCTCATCGTTTATATTCAGACTTAGAAAAAATTGCTGAGAAAAATGTTGTTGAAACAGCTTGGGTCGAAGCTGTGGTAAAGACCAGTGGCATGAGGCAGATGGCTGTAGCTGAAGACGGTTCCATGAGTCCGAATACCCGTTTGTGGAAGGACCACTGAAAAGCATTTGCTGCTGCGGAGAAGAACATTGCGGGAGAAGATTCAAAGTCAATCCAATTAGTGATGTACATCAGGCAGTTAGACAAGCAGATTGGTCCTGGTTTCCTCCTGGTTCTCGGAGCAGTTCTTAGCCAAAAATATTCCCTACTTTTGGATTTTGCCTATCTGGGCATCTTTGGCACCACTTCCTAGGGTCCAGATCTGGAGGGGCACCCCTTAGAGGGTCAGGATGGGTCCAGCTGTGGAGTGATTACCAGTGACAGATGAGGTTAATTCAAGCATTACAACCATCACTGTTTTGTATACTTATTGTGTCACCCTAAGTGAGCTGGGTTATGTAGGTCTGGGTGAAGATTACAGAGTTCTGCTACGTGGAACTCCGTGAAGTGCTGAAAATACTCTGCCACAGTCTGCTGAGGTCCATGAGTGGCAGAGTGAGGTTAGTCAACACAAGCAGCAGGTTTCTTCAACCCGAGTGTTAGCACCCTGCGTTAACTGCCTGTATTGAAAAATCTCAGAGGAAGGTGTTCTACCATCTGATTTTTGTCCACTCGCCAATCTAACATTGGTGAGCTACGAAAGAGGAAAAACTCCGCTCCGTGCCATTCCACTGAGTATTTTTTAACTCTGTGCAGAGTATGCAAAACTCCACAAACTCTGCCGGTGGAGCGGAATTCATCACCCATACATAGGGTTATGCTCAGACGTGGGTTGTATGCACACTGTGACACTGGAACTAAGCTGTACCGGGCTGATGAGTCCATAACTAGGGCAAAACTGGTCCTGGGGTGCTTTTGTTCCAGTTCAGGGAAGATCCGGCTTGGCAGTTTGGGCTGGACTGTTTGTATTGGAGCAGGGCCAAGACTGATGTGCATATAGTTGAATCTAAACTGAGGTAGCTTGACTAAAATAACAATGTCAGCATATGGTATATCTAGTATTGCGAGACCGGGTAAAAGTAAAAAAAGTGGCTGATGTGATGGAGCACAGTTCGGATACAAGAAGTGGATCGGACCCAGTCAGCTCTGGAAAAAGTTATGAGAAAAATGTTTTGAGAAGGCAAAGTTTAGCATGGCAAGGCTGCAAAAGGTGTCCAATAATGCAAAGTCATCGTCTGATAGCCTTGGGTGAAAGCCACAGTGAAGATTTCTGTGTTCAGACTTAGGGCCTCATTGTGAGTTTGGCGGTCTTCAGACCACCAAACTTTCTGTGGCGGTCAGACCTCTGCAACCCTGGCAGTCCAACTGCCAGATAACTATCCAGGTGGTTGGACTGCCAGGAGCCCACTGCCTCTGCAAGGATCAGGGATACCAACAGGTTGGCCGCGGTCAAATTTGTGGTCGGCCACAGTGGTGCCGAGTTCGGCACCTATGTGCTGATCACAACTTTCCTTTCTGCCAGCCTTTCTATGGCGGGGTCCCTGCCATGACACGACAAGGCCTGTAGAAAGACAGAGTTGGGGGGACACAGGGGTCCCCCTGCACTGCCCACAACCATGTTGTCAGTAGTGCAGAGGGCCCTCATCAGCATCCTCAGAATGCACACTGTCTGCTATGGCAGACAGTGCAAATTCGGAGGGTGCTGTTTGCCACTGCATTGGCCTCGGCTCCCCAAGGGAGGCGAGGCCAATGCCGTAGCACTTTTTCCAATGGGCTGACTGGTGGAAACGTTGTATTACAAGCTTCTGCCAGTTAACCCGCTGGAAACATCGTAATTCAATGGTGGTAAGGCCACTGCCTTGACGACTGCCTTACCATCGCTGTATTGGAGTTGTGGTGGTTCAACCACCCAACTCGTAATCAGGCCCTTAGTGTCTGAAATGGAAGTTGAGGCATAGGGCTGTAGGGGAAGACAGTTCCACAAGGTCAGGTGCCCATTTGGCAAAGGAGGTGGGGGAACAGATTTCCAAGCCATGCGGGCACTCTTAATCCACAGTTAACCAACAACCCAATTTTTTTACCGTGCTAAATACTAAGGCCTATATTTCCAAGGGGCTTTCTCTGTCACTGCTTCATTTTTTTCATCATTGTTTTTTACGCAGAGGCGATGAAGTCACTGTTCCATATTTACAAAGTGACATATTCTCTCGAATGTGTCACTTTTCATCTCTGTGCATCATTTTCAGGTTAGGTTAATAAGGTGCAAGGTAGGCGTTCCCACTAAAAAACCAACATCGAGCAGGTGCATCCTTATTTACAAGAGTTTGGGAAAGTGATGCATCACAAGAAAATTATGCGCAGACTTGAAAATACATCAAAATTCCTGCACATTGGAAACTTAGACATAAATATAACTCATCGGCACCAGTATATAAGCAGAACATTCACAAAACACTCTGGCAAGATCAATCACCTCATGGAGCTACTATTACTACAGATCGCAACACCAAGACAAAGATGGTCACCACCACAACAGAGGCAGTTTAGGTGAAGGGAGCACACCTACTGGCAAAAAGCCACCCTCACTGACCTGAGGGAGAAGCAGGCTCAAGAGGGAGTGCAATGTCCAGCTCCTGCACCAGGTTGCACCAAGGCAGCCTCTCAGAGGTGGAACAACATCCCTCTGCAGTGCAAGCTGATGGCTGTATTGCAAATGCCGGCATCTGGGTCATTGCAAACCACCACAGCTAGAGTATCAGAGATATTGCAGGCATCATTTTCCACATTCCTCCCCTCTGTCCTGGATGCCATCATAAACCTCACACCTCAGTACCTCAAGTTCCCCAACACACTCCAAAAACAACTGGAAAACAAGCAGGGCTTCTACATCATTGCTGGTTTTCAACTGGGTTGGGGAAATGGACTGCACACGTGTGCAACTGCTGTCTCCTGCTGCAACTGCCCACATCTACCTTGATTGGAAGCACACATATTTCATCAGTGTTCAGGGAATTGTAAACCATCTGTTCATTACCGTGCTGGCAAAGTACCCCGGGAGTGCTCATGATGCCTACATCTTCAGGCACTCCATCATCAATGAGCACTTCCAGAATGGGACATATGAGAATGGCCTACTCATTGGTAAGTACACCCCAAGCACATAACCAAACTCATGACAGTAAAGCATGTTGCTCAATGTAGACATATTTAGGTTGGATGAGTTGGGCGGTGTATATGTAGCAGGTGTGTTCCTCATACTTGTAAACTGACACATGGTTCATGTGCAATATAGCCCCATAACTCATACAGGTACAGAGTTTGAAAACTACTGTTGCCGTCATGTATAAGAAGCCAGTACTGCTGGGGTGTCCATGTCCATTACGCTCTGCTGAGACACAGTACTCCATTCACAGATATGAGGACATGCAAAGAGACATCCTGTGTGCCTTTGTATGGCCTCACAGATATGAACAAAGCACAGTGGTCTAACACTAGCCCTCATAGGACCTGCAACAATCAAAATTTCAAGATAACTGGTGAGAAATGTTCCTGCTGGTGAGAGTTTGGAATCTACAGTAGTGGCAATCTTTATGTATCATAAAGTAGGACCACATGGGCCTCATGTTGAGATCATCTACCCAACACCTAATGCAATCATCAGTTTTTCCAGATCTGTGCAAGAACATGGTGATCTGCACAGTATGCCTATATATATATATATATATATATATATATATATATATATATATATATATATATATATATATAAAGAGAGAGAGAGAGCGCGAGATATGGATTTACACCATATATATATATATATATATATATATATATATATATATATAAATATATATATATATATATATATAGATAGATATATATCCAGGGGAGGTAGAACAAGGACAACATATGTTCTGTTATATCCAAAGTTACTATTCATTTATGTGCTGAATAACGCAGCACACATACAATTTGTCATGAACCTACCTTCTTAATCCATATGCAGAAAAGTCATCAATGGCATTTTAATAAGTCAGTACACATGCAGACACAACAGCACTGTGATGTAAGAGGGCATGTGTTCCCATCAATCACCTATCTGTGATAATGTGTATGCAGAAGACACAAATGTGCTGTATGTCATTTGTATGTTACATATATGAACATTTCAGTTAATGCAGCACAATACAGCTAAGTGGCTCACTGTTCTGCCATATGGAAACAAGCTGGAAACGATGCCCTGTGTATGGTTCTAAATGTTGGAAAGAGCCTCTGCAATGCAACTACATCTAAAATAATGTGTAGCAATACCATGTGCAAGGAAGGGCCTCCATTTCTGGCTATCTGGGTGTCCATAAGGTAATTCCATGGTCACGAGCTATGTTAAGTATCCAATACCTTGGGAAAATCATGATGAAAAACAAACCTAGCATACCCAGCCCATGTGCACCCAGGCAAAGTAGCTCTTTAATCATATTGTACCACCTGCCATCCTGTATCTGATGAATATTGTGATTCAAATATCATTTCCAAATGTCAGAAAATGCTTCTCAATGTGCAGCAAGGTAATCCCTTGTGCACAAAAGTTAGTCCACACAACAAACATACAAAAAAGCCAAGCCCGGATCAGAAAATTCCACAGAGGAGAAAAAAGTTTTTTTCTTTGAAAAACCCTCACCCACCAGGGTAGCCCCTTGTAGGCATGTTTCATCATTGGGTTTCCTCCCGTTCTACTGCAGAACGAGGTGTGTTGCGACCGACAGAATACGTCACAAGGAGTGACCCTAGGGAGTTCACTTTGGTCCTGATGTGGAGTCTAGGGGTAGACTCCAAAACATGTAGAGCACCTAGGAGGACAGGTACATATAATATACCCACCCTCCCAACACCCCTTTTTAATCATAACACCCCTGTGAGACGTATTCAATTAGTAATATCATCCAGAGGGTAGTATTTTTAACCCACCAAGATCCCACCACTCTTATCCCTTTATAGCATTCACATTTTTTAAACCAACAGTGCTCCCACGCATTCCGTCAGTCGCAGCACGCCTCGTTCTGCAGCAGAATGGGAGGAAACCCAATGATGGAGCATGCCATCAAGGGGTAACCCTGGTGGGTGAGGGTTTTTCAAACAAAAAAACTTGTTTTCTCCTTCTGGAAGTTTCTGTTCTGGGCTGGGCTTTTTAGTACGTTTACTGAAGCCTTAAGGAGGATAGACCCAGCTCCTGTAAACCCTCCTTCTCCCCTTTATTTAGTGTAGTACACACAACAGACAGCCATGCATGGACCATCTTTACATTGTGTCTGTCTAGGGGCCATGATGTATATTCTCTGCAAATTCCGATGGCAAACACAGAACAATGCATTTTGTACTAAAGAATTAAAAAACACTGTCTAAAATAAGTGAGGCCTGGTTGTCTTGAAAGTCCTACATTTGCATTGCATAGGTCAAAACTTGAAACAATGCAACATGTTTGATACTGTCAATACAGTAGACAAAGAGCACTGCCGTGTGTAGACAATCATGTAGCATGATGGCATGCACTTAAAAATCTTCCATGACAGCAGCCAATGTATAACAGTGAGTACTACTGTCACATCCAACTATGTTAGCATGAATGGGACAATATCATCAGCAATAATTAAAATCCCTTCCTTCCAACATGTATGAGTCTATATAATGCCAACATCCCTTAAAAAGAATAAATGATTTGAAGTGTGAGAGATGTGTCTGCTCCATTGCAAAATTAAAATACATAAAAATGCAGAGTTGCCATTGGCATGCCATTGACACTTACAGTATAAATAAATAGCAAAGGTAAAACTAAGATCACAACAATTGTATGTATAGTACAGTGTCAGTCCTATGAAATGTAAAAGTGCTTGTATTTCAAGAAATGTCATAGCACCTCCATTACAGTATGAAAAGTTCATGAGTCCATCATGAGCTAAAATAGTATGTGAATGATTGTAGGAATGAACATCAACTTATTGTTCACCTTCTGTCTTTACAGCTGACCCAGGATATGGGCAGCAGCAATGGCTCACAAGTCCTCATTCATATCCACAGACTGCAGCACAGCATATCTACAACAAAGCCCTCAGCAGGGTCAAGTCCATTGTTGAGAGGATATTTGGCATCCTGAAATCTCATTTCCGGTGCCTCGATTTGTCTGGAGGACAATTGCTGTACTCTCCACCAATAGTCTGCAAAATCATCATGGTCTGCAGCATCCTGCACAACAAATGTGTGCGGACCAATGTGCCCTGGGAGGATGAAATTGTGGAGCAGAAAGACCCAGATGATAAAGAAGGGCAAGAAGATGACCATCATCCAAATGTGTCCTCAAGTTCTGGTTCAACCCGAAGAGAGCAGATTGTTAATAACTTCGTCACAGAGGCCTGAGAAATATCAAGCCAAAAGTAAAAATAATGTTGCGCACAGTACAGGTCAATAAAAGATATATATCTCACAATTTGCATTGTGTAAGCATTCTTAAACTAAAGGTATTGTAAACCACCTAAACTGAAAATTGTATGTCATACTTGTTGGCACGATACAAAGGTATGTAGCAATGTGTAACAAATAGGGCTGGATTACATCATGTAAAACAAAACTGTAGAGCTGTGCCTAACACAGCTCTGTTGAGAAGACAGTACATACTAAAAACTCTTGTAATGTGTCCACGTCAGGACTGCTTTACATATTGTGGTGTGTAGCATTGCAAATAATGTCAGGCAACACAACACCATCAAAAATTGAAATAAATGTAATGAATCTCCCAATACTGTGTATATGGTATTCACCAAACACACCCATTGGTTCTGCCACATACTTTGTAAGGATAGTAGAGTGAACTCATAGTCTGATGGATGTCATTTGAGTCACTTAGGGCCATAAGTATATACTTCTTACACAGGACATTGTCACAATCCGTCTATCTACAAGAAACATTGCATTCTTGTCCTTATCCTCTATTCTGGTGCACAACAGGCTGTAATGGTGCATGCGTTGCAGGGATGATCAATCTTTTGTGCAGTAGGGTCATCTTACTGCACAAAAACAAGTGTGAGAGACGGTTTCCTCTTCCTATGTGTGCTGCAGAATGCAACACACATAGAAATATGTATCTCTCATAGTAGAGTAGTGCATGTCTAACACCTCAACCGGGGAGGCAGAAGCTGTTAATGCAATTTGAGGTATACAAAACCTCTGAAATATGGAAAGTGTCAAATGCCATGGGTGTTTGGTGAGAACACCAACTGTACAATCCATGGAATGTCTCCTGGTTGCAGGGTGGGCCAATGCAGGGACTAATGCTGCATTGACGCACTCCATTTCTACAAGTGCAAGAAAAGCCAAGCAGGATATTATTACCCAACCTGGGAACTATGGGCCAGCAGTATGTAGAACCAGACTATCAGAAAGGTTGATGTTCCTGATGCACAAAGACCTTGAACATATGGCCATTACTATGTGCATGGGAACATAGTCCATGCCATACAGTTGACATTTGCTTCAACAATGTATCTAGGTAAATATGAAAGACATTCTGACATATCACAACACACATATCACTTGCAAACAGAAAAATAGGGCAGGACAAGATCCACTATATACTGCATATTGTGCCACGTCAGCCCCACCATGCAATCATAGAAATGGATCAAGCATGGATGTCACATATAATGTCCCTGTGTTGTACACAGATTGAAAGATTTGGTAATCTCCTCTGACAACATGTCATGTATGATAATGACAACACAACAGAAAGGGCCTCATTTACAAGGAGATTGTGCCGCCGCTGTGTCATATTTCTGACACAGCAGTGGTCCTACAATAACTCCATATTTACAGACTGACACAAGAGGGCTCTAGCATCACTTTTACACCCACTGCGTCATTTCTTATCAGTGTTGGAATTGGCTGAGTCAAATACCAACAATGATATGCAAAGTAGGTGTTCCCCCTCTACAAATGATGTAGAAACGAAACAAACAATTAACAAGCCATGTGAAAAATGACACACTCTTAGGAAACGTTGTGCAAGTCTGCAATGCATCAACAAATTAACTCCTGGTCAGACCAGGTGTGAAAATGATGCACTGGCACAGGTACATAAGGAGTACAGAACCAAAACACTCTGGCAAGCCCTATGGCAACTTGGATCTACTCCTACTTCAGGTTGGAGCAGCAAGATGACTACTGCAACCGCTACATCAACACTGCCTCTGCCATCACTACCACAATCACAACCACCTGCACTACAGAGAGAGGGCAAGAGAAGGCAGCCCATATATCAGCAGCAGAACTCACTGATTGCCCTCAGGGAGGAAGAGGTCATCAACTATTAACATCTGCGCAGGGAGTCCAGCATCCCGCTGCTCAACCTCATTTCACCCAGACTGAAGGCAACAGTTGAAAGGGTAACCAATATAACACCACTAACCAAGCTCCTGGCCATGCTACATATGTTGGCTTTGGGGTACTGCCAGACCACTGCAGCATGAGTGGCAGGAGTGTGGCAGCCATTCTTCTCAGCATTCATACCCTCTGTCTTGGACGCCATCATCCGGCTCGTACTCCGCCACATCCTCTTCCCTAACACCCAGAAACTACAGCAGGAACTTAAACAGGGCTTCTACAGCAATTCTTTCCTCCTCCTGCAACTGCTCACTTATGCCGGAAAAGGAAACATACCCACTCCATGAACGTACAGGCCATCATCGACCATCATGGGTTGATCCCAAATGTGTTGGCCAAATACCCAGGCATGGGTACTTGATGCCTTCATATTCCGGCACTACATCTGGCATATCATCCGCCAGTGATTCTAGAGTGGACAATATGGAAATGGCCTACTTGTAGGTAAGCAAACAGCAAGTACCTAACAGACAAAATAACAAATAGATATGGGTGACACAATACACAGATAACTATCTGCCTGCACAGTTAGGGACTGCAGGATGACGACTCTTAAACATGTATGCACCATCCTGCAGTTCTAATATGCAATGCAAATCACCACGACATACAGATGTAGACATCTCAAACCAATTATGCACATGTTGCATGATGTAAAGGCACACAACCATGCATGGCACCCAGGAAATCTGTGCAACATCTCTGTGTGCAAGCGAGGTGTACCATGTGCACTGGGGTGTACCTATGCAACACCCGTGGAACCCAAAGGAATCTGATGCATTCCCAGATTCCTACGCCACCTCAGGGGTGGTGTAAGAGTGACACAACAGGGTGAAACATCCTTATTTGACCCCATTGTAGCCTCTTGCTAAGTGTGATGCATTCTGCAGCACACATAGTGAGAGAAAACACCTCTTGTGCAGGTGTTCCTTCATTACTACAAGGCCTCATTCTTACAATGCAGGCACCCATGAACCATGGTGAAAGAGTGCCTGCATTAGCAATCAGCAGCAATTTGTGCACAGCGCAGGGGGAAGAGGAAGGAAATGCACCACTTCTTGTAGATACAGTGCATTTCTGCCCTTTCCTGGTGGTGCAGGACGGTGCAGGGAGAATGTTTGCGGCATTGACCTGTGCAAAAATATTGCAAATATGCCCCCCAACATGCACATGTCACACATTCATACACAACAGGCATATCCTCTACAATAGTCCTATGCAATGCACTAATCTTTGGTCTACTTTACATGCATTTTAACACATTTCTCACGCATTTGCACCATTGTGTAAAAAAAAACCACACATTTGGTAACTGCATGATTTTTGCAGCCAATGCGTTAAGCAAATGCCACGCATCCCAGCAGATGCATCACAGTTAACGCATGCTTCCTTGTCAGCCCTTGTGCAAAATTTACGCATTGGCTATGTATCAATTGAATGCATGAAAAAAATGACACCTGCAAAAAATGTGATGCATCCACCCAGGAAATGATGCAATGGATCAGGCAACCTGCAAATAAGGAAGTGAGGAGTTAGTTTTACTTTGCCTCTCAGTCTTTCTGTCTGTGCTTGGTGGAGGTTGTGTAGTTGCTGGTTTTGAGAGTGTGCTGGTGTTTTGTGCAAATAGTCCTAGTCTATGCTGTCCCTGTACTATCCCTGTAGTATTCTATTGTGTACTGTACCTGTGTGTCTGATTGTATTGTGGTTTATATAATTGGGTGTCTGTGTTCTGGGGTTCATTGTAGTTAGGGGTAGTTGGAGACTTTGTTGGGGTAAGTAGCTATTGTTGGGGTAATAATTGTGTCAGGGAGGGCAATGCCTGGCAAGGGAAGGGCTAAGAATATGGCTATACAGGAGTTAAGAGGTTTACTGTGGTTTGTGGCTCATTACCTCTCAAATGATAGCGAGTGGTGAAAAGGTACTACAGTGCTACACCACATAGAAGCGGGAGACCCGGTGGTTGAAGGTTCACAAACAGATGCAACATATGTTTCAGAGTGAGCGGACAGTACACAAACTGAAGCATCATTGGGCTGATGCTGTGAGCTGTGAATGGGACCTTTGCACTACATCACCTTTGAAGTTGGTGAAGAAGTTGGTAAGTGCACATATGTGGTGCTTACGTACCAGTGTGTCATGTGTGAATGAATGTTTTGGGTATATACTTTACCTCCCACATATGAAAGCATGTGGTGGAAGGGTACTACAGGGCTACCCTACACAGGAGTGGAAGACCCGATGGTTGAAGGTTGATAAACGGATGTAACATATGTTTCAGAGTAAGCAGACAGTACACCAACTGAAGCATCGTTGGGTGGATGCCATGAGCCGTGAACAGTACCTGCTGCACTACCTAGCCATTGAAGATGGTAAAGAAGTTGGTAAGTACACATATTTGGTGCTGACTTACCTGTGCATCATATGCAAATAAATGTCTTTGGTATATACTTTAGGGGCCATAATTTCAAAGTTCTGATGCAGAGCAGTGCCTCAAGTCTTCTAGCTGCACTGCTCTGCATCACAACAAAAGGGCAGGAATGCACTATATCTACAAGTTGCAGTGCTTTCTGCCCTCTCCTCCTGTGCTGGTGCACAAATTACCGCCATGCATCAACGCAGGCACCCTTGCACCATGGTGCAAGGATGACTGGGTTGTGGAGATGATTTTGTTTGTGCAGGAGAGACACCTACCTGCACAAAAATTAATCAAAATAGGTGTTTTCCTCTTTCAATGTGTGCAGCAAAATGCAGCACACATAGGAAGAAGACAAAACGGGGAGAGTTAAAGATTTTCCCCTGTTGCATCACTCTTACACCAACCCTGAGGTGGAGTAGGTATCTGACACCTTCCCTGACTTGTAAGTCTAGGAATGTGTCAGATTCTTTTGGGTTCCATGGCTGTTGCTTAGGAACACCCCAACAACAGTCATGAAACACTCCATTAACAGTGTTATGTGTGACAGGAGTCCATATTTACAAGGCTATGAAAAGCAATGCAAGGTGTCTTTACGTGGCCTTGTAAATATGGACTGGCACACTGCACCACTGGAGCATCATATCAAATTACATGTTTCAGTTAATGCTTGGGGACCTACAAACTATTCTACAGACAAATAGGGTTAACATGACCAAATTCCCTTAGACATTGGTGATTTATCCATGGCACCATTACACCTGTGTCCCTTTGGAGATTTATTTTGAATTTTTACTCAGACAATACCCCATGTTCTCTGTTATACATACTCATACATACTCCTACAGACATACAATACACAGATTTGATTTTATACATTTATTTACATGTGCAACCTTGTTTACTTGACAGGGACAGTTGTTGCGAAGACTCACCCATACAAGATATTTGCCTTTGAATGTGCAGACAGAGTCCATGGCTTAACCCCTGCATGTGTCACGGGGAGCACAGGAGTGCTTGAGTGAGGAGGAAAATTCACAAATTCCCATTAGGGAAGACCAAATTGACAGTCCTGACATGGTTGAGGTCAACAGATGGGACAATAAATAGGGATGGTCACCAATATACTGGTATAGTTCTAGGCACAGGGTAAAGGAAAAAGTGGTATTTTGGCACACAAAACTGCTGTTGGTAACTTTTACATTTAAATGTGGTGAAGTTCAACACCAGCGATGTCTGCTAGGGACTGCTGTAGTCCACAGAGCGGAGTGTGGGTCCCTCATATAGCATCTGAGGTGTCCTTATTTGGACTGAGGCACCTATGGACTGCCTCTAAGGCGCCTGCCATGGTCTCCATACCCACCCGCACCACATCTAGCATCACCCACTGAACTTCTACCACCCAACATTGCACAAATGGTGTCCCTTCCTGCACAAAACAATCATTCCTGCAATGCAGGGACCCTTGCACCTAGAATGTTTGCAACACTGCCCTGTGTCATGAGTTGGTTTCCTTGGTGCCTATTTTGTGCATTGCACCACATGTCCCACAATGCACAGGTTAGAATGGACTGTTGCTGCACATTCAAATTATTATGAGTACATGTGATGGAGCCTATCTGAGCTGTGCAACATTTTACTGGGCAGTGTGAGTGACCTTCCATTGACATTCCACAGTACATAATCCAGATTCCTGATATATGCCCTGCAGACAGCACAGCAGAGCCCTGGGACATAGCTAGCTGAAGGGCTTACCTTGAATGTATGACACCTATTGCCCCTTATTGTTACTTACCCTGTGCTGGTGTAAGTTCATTGTGTGTTGAACTGGCTTGTCTGGGGACTCCAGCCACCAACTGATCTGGGATGACAGTTGCCACAAGCTCCTCAAAGGCATCCCGCTCCACCTAGAGCTCAGGGCTCCCTCTTCCAGTCTGCATTGCTGTCTTAAAGCTCTTTACCGGTTTTTCCTTTGTCCTGCACTCATAATCATGCCAGTGCTTTATGCAATCAATAATGGTCCTTTTCACTTGTCCCTCACTGTTGACGTCCTCCACAATGGCCTGCCAAATGGCATCTTTCCTCCCAATTGGCAATTTAGAGGTGACAAACAGCTGGTGTTGGTGCTGTGTCATCTCCCTCCACTTCTTAGACACTGTTTTTGTTGATTTTTAGACTCTGCGCACTTTACCACTGCTAACCAGTGCTACATTGCATATGCTCTCTCTCTTTAAACCTGGTAACATTAGATCTTACCCAACTGGACTATTTAATTTACTTATAAGTCCCTAGTAGAGTTCACTATATGTACCCAGAGCCTGTAGATTAAATGCTACTAGTGGGCCTGCAGCATTGATTGTGCCACCCACTTAAGTAGCCCCTTAACCTTGTCTCAGGCCATTGCAAGGCCTGTGTGTGCAGTTTCACTGCCAATTCGAATTGGCATTTAAAAGTACTTGCCAAGCCTAACACTCCTCTTTTCACATATAAGACACCTCTAAAGTATGCCCTAGGTAACCCATAGGCAAAAGGCAGGACCTGTACCTATGTAGTTTACATGTCCTGGTAGTGTAAAACTCCTAAATTTGTTTTTAGACTGCTGTGAGGCCTGCTCCCTTCATAGGCTAAAATTGGGCTGCCCTCATACATTGTTTGAGTCGTAGCTGCTGATCTGAAAGGAGTAGGAAGGTCATATTTAGTATGGCCAGAATGGTGACATAAAATCCTGCTGCCTGGTGAAGTTGGATTTAATATTACTATTTTAGAAATGCCACTTTTAGAAAGTGAGCATTTCTCTGCACTTCAATCTTTCTGTGCCTTACAATCCACTTCTGGCTGGGTTTAGTTGACAGCTCCTTGTGCATTCAATCAGGCTCACCCCAAACACAGGATACTCAGCCTCACTTGCATTCTACTGCATTTTGAATGGGTCTTCCTGGGCTGGGAGGGTGGAGGGCCTGCTCTTACACAAAGGACTGCCACACCCCCTACTGGGACCCGGGCAGACAGGATTGAGCTGAAAGGGGACCCGGTGCACTTCTAAGTCACTCTTTGAAGTCTCCCCCACTTCAAAGGCACATTTGGGTATATAAACAGGGCCTCTGCCCCTACCAAATCAGACACTTCCTGGAGAAGAAACTTGTAACCAGAACTTGCATCCTGCCAAGAAGAACTGCCTGGCTGCCCAAAGGACTCACCTGACTGCTTTCTGTGAAGGACTGCTGCCCTGCTTTTGCCCTGTTGCCTTGCTGCTCTCTGGCTGTGGTGAAGAAGTGCTCTCCAAGGTCTTGGATAGAGCTTGCCTCCTGTTCCCTGAAGTCTCAGGACCAAAAAGACTTCATCTCATCAAGAAGGACTCCTTGTGCAGCGCAATTCGACGCACAGCCTGTCAGAAATGACGCACAGCCTGCACTGCGGTGAAAATTTCACTGCACGCTGAACCGGAATGCCGCAGCCCGACTTTGCAACGAGAAGATCTACGCAGCACCAGCATAGCAACCGGAAATTCGATGCACGGCCCACTGGATCGACGCATAGCCGAGCCGGCACAACATAGCCCGACTTCCGGAGAGGAATCAACGCAGCGCCTGCCATGTGATAGAAAATTTGATGCAGCGCCCACCGGATCGACGCAGCTCCTGTGACTTTATCCTGCCAGCACAGGAAATGCACGCACCGTCCCCGGGGTGTCTGAAAACCCCACAACCCAAAGACGATCCATGACCGAGCGCTGGAGATCGACACACAGCCGTCTCTGCATGAAAACTAAATGACGCCTCGCTGTGTGAGGCCTGAGAAATCGACGCACACCCCTTTGTTTCCATGCATCCCCTCTTCTCTGGTTCTTTGCGGAGATTTTTCACTCAAACCAGGTACTTTGTGCTTGAAAGAGACTTTTTTTGCTTTTAAAAAGACTTAAGACACTTTGGGGGTGATTCTAACTGCCAAAGTTCCGCCGGCAGAATACCGCTATGCGGTCAGAAGACCGCCGCGGTAATTCTGAGTTTCCCGCTGGGCTGGCGGGCGACTGCCAGAAGGCCGCCCGCCAGCCCAGCGGGAAACCCCTTCCCACGAGGATGCCGGCTCCGAATGGAGCCAGCGGAGTGGGAAGGGTGCGACGGGTGCAGTTGCCTATATTTCCCTATATTAACAATGCTAATGTCACGAAAATAACTCTCAAACACAAATGATGAGCATATAGCATCAATGGCGGTTGATTAAAGCGTTTTATATATTTCTTTTTTTTTTTTTTACTTTTCTTTTTATTGTTTATAACACAATATGATACAGAGTCAGTGGGATCAGGGTCCCGTCAATCGGGAGTAATTACACATCCGTGATATTAGGAAACCGAAGGAGAAGAAAAAAAACTCGTAAGGCACAAACAAGGTATCAGTCATAATATAAAAACTTGAGGTAGAGTTCACTTCCAACATATTTTAGGCTATGTGGGGGGGTTTAAAGAGGGTAAAGATATGAGGGTAAAGGGTAGGTTGTACCTGTTCAGACGAAAGGACCGGGGAGTGCCACCCTGGGAAGCGAGGGATGTTGCTGCACGGATAATGGGTGTTGCAGCTCATGTCAACTCTGTGGTCAGTTTCGGTTGGGACCAGGTGACTAGCTGACGACATGGGGAAAAGGATCTACCATGGAGGTCTGTTTGGAGCGTTGCTGGAAGGCGACGTTCGGACTCTAGTGGGTATTTTAGAAAGGGACGTGGGGATAAGGGGCGAGAGGGAGAGAGAAAGAGAGAGAGAGAGGATAGAAAGTAAGAAAGAGGAAAAAGGAGAAAAGAAGAAGAAACAGTAGGAAAAGGGAGAGGGAGAAGGGGAAGAAGAGGAAAGAAAAGGAAGAGTGGGAGAGGAGAAAAGAATAGAAAAGAGAGGAAGAGAAGGGGAGATAAGGAGGGGGAGAGGGGGAAAATACAGAGGGAGGGGGAGATACGGGAGCGAGGGGGAGAGGGGGGAAGAGACGCATGTGGTGGAGGGGAGGGAAAGGGAAGGGAGAAGGGAACAGTGGTGGTTCCGGGTAGGGCACTATTGCCCCCTTGTGAGGAAGGGAGCCCATACCTGTAGGAATAATTGAGCTTGGTCTTGTAAGTTATAGATGATCCGTTCATGCATAGCAGTGCGGATCATGGCTGTAATCCATTCCTCCGGGCTTGGGGGTGTCTCTGACCGCCAGTGTCTGAGTATGCAAATTTTTGCAGTAGCTAACGCTCTGTGCAGCAGTCTCTTGTGTGGTCTAGGGAGGTCTGGTAGGGAGGTCGTATCTTGCAGAAGTATAAGGGCAGGAGGAAGTGGTGACGGAAGTGACATTACTTCAGCCAGAGTGGAGCTCCCAGCATCCCAGAGTGGTCGTACTGTTGTACAGTTTACTAAGATATGTATCAGGTCACAGGATGTTTCTGGACATCGCCAGCAGTTCGCATGCGGGAGGAGTTCGGTCCTATGCAGTTTCGCTGGGGACCAGTGCCATTCATGTAAGATTTTGAAGAGGCAGAATTTCAAGCGTGCTTCCCGGGTGCCTCTGTCTAGTGTCTCTAGGGTAGCTTCCCAATCGTCTGGGTCTAGATCCTGCTGCAGCCTGGTTTGCCATCGTAGACGTAGTTTGTCCATTAGCGGTTGGGAGTAAAGCCGTCGAATAATTAGATCATATAGACCCGACATTACTCCCTTGCATTGTCCCCATTGCTGCAGGTAAGCCACTATCGGTGAGAGCAGGGATCCCCGCTGTGGAGGTTTATTCCCTTGGGAGAGACAATGCTTGAGTTGCATGTATCTCCATTCCTGGTTCGGGTGTAGGCCGAACTCCACCCGCAGCTTGGGGAAGGGTTTGAGCACATCGTTCTCCAGGACCTGTGAGAGGGTGGGGATGCCTGCCTGTTTCCATTGCGGCCAATGGACTACCTCGCCACCTATGCGTAGGCCACTGTTGTGCCACAGGGGCGCTTGGGCATGTATGAGGGGGTGGACCCCAAACAGTCGGTGGGCCCTTTGCCAGGATGCCCTGGTCGCCGCCAGGATAGGATCCACCGAGTCCTTCGTTCGCAGTCAGGAGTCGTTTTTCCACTGCTATCCACAAGGGGGGATCTGGTATATTCGATAGTGTATTGGATAACTGAGACATTTGGAGGGCTAAAGAGTAGTGTTCCACTGATGGGAGTCCCATTCCCCCGTTTATGCGGCGGGCCAAAAGCTTGGCTGGTGATAGCCGCATTGTGCCCCACACGAATGATCTAATTAGTGCATCAATGCCTCTTAGTGTGGAGAGGGGCACTTGTAAGGGCAGGAGACCTAGGATATAGGTGAAACGGGGTACCGTCACCATTCTAACCGCTTGTACTCTGCCCCACATGGAAAGGCCTAACTGGGTCCATTTCGCAAAGTCCAGTTTCATCCGCGTGATGAGAGGATCAATGTTGTCCGCAACCATGTGTGCCAGTCCAGGGTTTACGAGCACTCCTAGGTATTTAAGACGTTTTGCCGTCCACCGGAATGGGTAGCCTAGGAGTGCCGCTTTTGTGGTTACTCGCGATAGCGGAAGTGCCTCACTTTTGTCCCAGTTAATACGGTATCCCGATAGGGCTGCGAAGTCCTCCATTACCTCTAATAGGGCCGGTATGGATCTTTCCAGGTCCGTGAGTGTTAAGAGGATATCGTCAGCATAGAGGTATATCTTGGAGGTGCCTTCGGGTAGTGGTAGGCCGGTTATGGAGGGGGAGGACCGGATGGCTGCCGCCAAGGGCTCCATCGCCAAAAGGAACAGGAGAGGTGAAAGGGGGCACCCCTGCTGTGTACCCCTTTGGATAGGGAAAGGGTCTGAAAGGAAGCCTCCGCAGTTGACTCTGGCCGCGGGTTGATCATAGAGCAGTCGTACCGTGGAGATAAATTTGTTGCCTAGGCCAAATCTCTCTAAGGCTGCAAATAGGTAGGGCCATTCTATGCGGTCGAACGTTTTTTCGGCGTCTAAGGACAGGGCCAGCGCCGACTCCGGGGAGTCTCTGGCCACCCATAAGGAATGGCATAGGGTTCGTAGGTGGTTCCTAGACGTGCGGCCCGGTACAAACCCCACCTGTGTATAGTGTATTAAGGACGGGATTACTTTACGTAGTCTGTTTGCCAGGACGCTTGCTAGAATTTTGATGTCCCCGTTTAGTAGAGAGATGGGTCGGTAGCTGCCGCATAATAAAGGATCTCTCCCAGGCTTCGGTATGACAGCTATTGTGGCATTGTTGGATATGGCCCCTAATGTCTGTGTTTCGCAGGCTTCATTGAGGGCTTCGCATAGGATATCAATCGCCTCTGCCCCTACCCATTTGTAAAATTCTGCAGGGTATCCATCCTCTCCGGGTGATTTGTGGTACGGGAGGTCAGAGATGACTTTATCTATCTCCTGTCTGCTTATTTCCCCTTCTAATAGGCTACGGCCCTCGTCTGTTAGGGAGGGGAGGTCTAGCTTCTTTAAAAAGGTGGTAGCTTGCGCTAGGTTAGTCGTGGTTTCCGGCGTGTAAAGGTGTCTATAGAATTGGGCAAATTCGTTTGCAATGGCCTGCGAGTGGGTCAGTATGTCCCCGGAGGGAGAGCGAATGGCTGGGATGGCTAGGGCGGCTGCTCTTTGACGGAGTTGGGCTGCGAGCAGTCGTCCCGCCTTCTCACCCTGTTCATAGTGTCTCCCTTGGAGTCTCTGTAATGCGAATTCGGCCTGGGTGGTGTATAGCTCATTAAGGGCCATTTGTGCTTGCTCTAAACTTCGGCGGCCTGGAAGGGAGGGGTGTGCCGTGTATTGTCTGGTTAGTCGGCGTATGTCGAGTTCCAGAGCCGCTTGTTGCTCTTTTCTGTCTTTGTTCGCTATTGCCGCATCCCGCATGAGCTGTCCCCGTATCGAGGCTTTGGCTGCAGCCCACATAGTTCGACTCGAATCAACCGTACCAAGGTTGTCTTGGGCGAAAGTGGTCGCATGATCCTGTAGCTGCAACTTACCTTGGGGGGATCGATATCGATGAATCGTTATCTCCAGGGTTTTCGGCTAGGGGATACCAGGCCTAAGCGGATGGCTATAAGGACTGGGGAGTGGTCTGATAGGCCTCTCTCCAGTATATCGTCCTCCAAGGTGTGGGCCATAAGATTGTGGGATAGGAGAAAGTAATCGATCCGTGATTGGGTACCGTGCACCGGCGAGAGAAAGGTAAATTCTCTGTCCGTTGGGTGAGTCAGCCTCCAGTGGTCAACCAAACCGTTATCTGCGAGTATATCAGACTGGATGGCCCTGTCTGCGTTGTTACTCGTGTCTAGAGGCCCTGTCCTGTCCAATGCTGCGTCCCTTGCTAGGTTCCAGTCTCCTCCTATAACGTAACGGGATGCCCCTATCTCGGTTAGAAGTCGATTGAGCTGGAGAAAGAAGAGGCGTTTGGGACCTGTTGGTGCATAGACTGATCCCACACACAATGTTGAGTCCCCTATTTTCAGTTTGGTAAATATGTATCGGCCCTCGGGGTCTGTCCACGATTTGACGACCGTGAAAGGGAGGGTTTTGCGTAAGAGGATCGCCACCCCGCTTTTTCTTGGGACATTCTCCGTATCGGGTGTGGGTGGAGTGCAACTAAACAAGACGGTTCCCACCCAGTCACGTCGTAATCTATCAGATTCAAGACTGTCTAGGTGTGTCTCTTGTAATAAGGCGATGTCTGCCTGCTTAGAATTAAGGTAGGATAGGACTTTCTTCCGTTTGATAAAGTGGGTAAGGCCGTTTACGTTCCATGATATCACCCTGACGGGAACTACCGGTGCTCCCATCTGGTTGGGTATCCTTGTTTCCTGTGTCCGCCCACCCGGGGGTATGAGCTCGGGGGAGTGGGGTGGACTCTGTGAACTGAAGAGGATGTCGGGGAGAGGGAAGGGGGGGAAGGGTGGGTGGCGGGCGCGTTGGATACGAAGAGGAGTTGAAAAGAGAATAAAGAGAAGACAGTGGGGGGGAGAAGAAATAAAAAAAAAAGAAGGTAAAGAGTGGAGACCGGGATACAAATCCCGAACTACACGAACTTTGACCGGCGGGTCTAAAACCTAGGCCGAATGAGGTTCGACGCCCGGCCAGCGGGCCCCGTGCCGGGGGGGGAGAGGGGAGGCGCCCCAGACCTCCGCGTGGGTGCATCCAATTATGTCCGGGGGGGGTGTGGAATGTGTTTGTGACCAGAGGATGGGGGGAGGAGGGGAGGGCGCATGTTGGCCGCGTCCTTTGCGAGGGGGGGGATGGGGGAAGCGCGAGGAAAGGACAGGGGCAAGTATTGTTGTTACTGAGGTCGCTTCCCGTTGGTTATTCTGAGGGGTTGTGGCATGTATATGCTCTGGGACTTGGCATCTGTGGTCTGTTCTGCTTTGCACCAACGCCCATCATTATGTCACTATTGCGTTTGTTAGTAGATCGGGGTCTAGAGCTCAAAACCCAGTTCAGAATCGTTTTGCCCCAACCCTGCCAGGGCAAGCCGGTAGTGTGCAAGGGTATTGCGTCAGTTCCCATATTTTCCAGAGGACGTTATGGGTCCTGATTCTAGATGGGAGAAGTGATACGGGACATGGAAAGTGTTACCCGGCATGAAAGGGAGGGACTTTGAGAAGCAAAAGTAATCGGGGGCCAACAAAAACTATCACACAATCCGAACAGTCTGAGCAGTCCGAGGCGGTTAAAGCCTTCTGGGGGGGGGGGGGGGCGGTTCTCCGTGGCTCCATGTCTGAGGAGTGTACATTAAAGTAGAGTACTCATCATGTCTCTGTGTCTGGGCTTTTTCATCAAAGTTCCTATGTTTCCTGCAACGTTTCTATGGCAGTCTGTGGTTGTAGATATCGAGGGCTTGTAGGAAAACTGTTTCCATGTTGGTTTCAGGTAGTAGGCACCTAGGGTTTCAAAGGGGATCGGGACTTGTCTCTGTCCGGCAGTTGTGTGTGCATCGCCACCGCCTGTAGGACTTGGCCCCTGTCATCAAAACTTTTTGTTAACCTCTCCAGGTCTCTGCCTGTGGTTTGGGGGTCTGTAGTAGGTCTTCCGTCGGTGTCCAGAGCAATTTCCGATTGGCCCATTCCCCTGGTTTGGTTCTGTGTGTCTTGGGGGGGTTGGGTTGTTAATTCCATGGATTGTGTCGGATCATGCAGCCCCTCTAGGAATGACTTCAAATCCTCTGGGTCATAGAAGGTTCGTGACTCTCCGTTCTTAGTTATCCACATCCTGGCTGGCTCGAAGAGGCCAAATTTAACGTCCAGATGGCTAAGGCCAGGGCGGAAGGAGAGAAAGGCTGTTCTTCGATCTGCTGTTTCTTTGGAGAAGTCTGCTGAATGGCAGATTTCGAGGGGACCGAGCCAGAGTGGGCCTTGCCTTCGGGACAGCTGTAGCAATTGGCGGACCTGCCCGTGCCGGAGGAAGCAGGCTATGATTGGACGAGGACGATCTTGTCCGTTTTGTCTCTTGAGACCAAGTCTATGCGCTCTTTGAAATTCCAGAGGGGGGTCAAATGTTATGTCGGCTAGTTTGGGAAGCGTGTCTCGCAGGTAAGAGAGGATATCTGTACCCTCAATGCCTTCCGGAAATCCGAGGAAGCGGATGTTGTTTCTGCGGTTTCGGTCCTCAAGGTCGTTTAACTTGCTGCGAAGGTACAAGAGTTCCTGATCTCTGTCAGTCTGTGAGACCACTTGACTTTCCACGGCCGCTACTCGATGGTCCAGTCCGGAGATTTGTGACTGGAAGCCCGCTATTTCCAAGCGCATGGATCTCGTTTCCGCTGTTAATGCTGACATGGCAGTGTCCATACCTTCCAGTTTGCGGCCTACTGCCGATATCTCCTGCAGTATACGATCCATTGAAGCTCCTTGAGTATTGTCTGACATGGTGTCGTGTGAGGGGGGCGGAGAGGCTGCGGGAGCAGGATATTTCTGTTGACGCAGGGCTTCAGAGAAGAGTAGTTGGCGAGCGGGTTTACACGGTGCTTTACCCGCCGTCTTGCCTCTGGGCATTGCGGGTTTCTCCCTGCAGGTGGGGATCCAAGGGGGTGCCTGTCCGTGTCTCAATGAGGGCGATCAGCGTGGGCGGCAGAGGAGAGAGGGTGGCGGGTGGGGTTCACAGATCAAAGGGGTACCTCTCTAAGTGGCCTCCTGGGGAGGGCTGTCGTTGGTGTATATGTACGAGGGGAAGGATCACGGTGTTGGCTTTATAGCGTTCAGCGTCACGCAGGGCTATTCCGTGGAGAGAGGGGTTGTTTTGGAGCCGAGTCGAGGTCCGATGTTACTCCTGGCCCTCTTTGCTCTTCATGCCTCGTTAGTTCCTGTTAGTGTGGTATTGCTTCTTTTGTTGTTATGTTTGTGTTGATCGTTTTCCTTTCTCTTTTTTTTCTTTTTCTCCTCTTTTTTTTTTGTTTTCTTACTCTTTGCCCCCTCTTGTGCTTGCCCCTCTTTTTATTAGGTAG
This sequence comes from Pleurodeles waltl, assembly GCF_031143425.1. Classification (NCBI taxonomy): domain Eukaryota; kingdom Metazoa; phylum Chordata; class Amphibia; order Caudata; family Salamandridae; genus Pleurodeles; species Pleurodeles waltl. The sequence continues at coordinate 1,150,949,521 of NC_090447.1, read as the reverse complement.
TTTGCTCCTTTACTCTTTGCCTTCTCCTCTTCCTTTCGTCTTCCTCCTCTCTCCGCTCGTTGTTATATTCCTCTCTCTCTCTCCCCACTCCCGGCCCCTCTCTCACTCATCCACCACCCTCATCTCCGTACGTCACTCACCGGCTCGGCTCTCACCTCTCCATCCTCTTCGGGGCCTCTGTCATTTCTCAGGGGGTCTTCTCTGGAGCAGGCAAGGCTGGGGGGGTGGGTGTAGCCGTCTGTTGCGCTCCGCTGGTGGTGAGGCCTCTTGTCGCCGATCCCGTCACCCCCGGCAGAAAGGGGAAGGGTGGAGAGGCACTGGGAGACGCGTCGTCAGCATCGGGCCACCTCCTGTTGTTGTTCCGGGCCCTGATGGTGGTCGGCTCCGTTCTCCCCCTTTCGGCAGCTATCGATCAGGAGGGAGGAGGGGTCAGGCGGCGTCCCGGCCTGTTGCTGGCTCCGGCAGCCGCAGTTGAGCCGCTGTCGAGGCGCGGGTAGGGACGAAGGACGCGCTCTCTCCCACTTCAGGCTTCAGCGAGGGACGCGTCTCTCCGTGTCGGGGTGATTCCACACTCGAGGCCGCGGCTCAGAGGCCTGCCGTAGGCCTCAGGCCTGCTCCCCTCGCTCCGTTCGGCGCCTCCGGGGAGGGCGCTTCCCCCGCGTCACGGGCGTCAGTCGTTCACTGTCTCCAACTCCTACGTCGGCCCCCGCTGCGTTCGGGGGTCCCGTGGAGCGCCTCCAGCGCCGCCGCCGCGTGGCCCGCCGCCGTGCGGAGCTCGGCTCTCAGGCGGCCATCATGGATCGCGGCCAGACCACGCCTGCGTTTTATATATTTCAATCTGATTAAAACAACCAAACAAATTATCTCCAAAAGTATCACGCTTATTAATAATACAAAAAACGGTAATAATGGCAACGTATACATTAGTTCAGCATTAAAACGATCTCAAAATAAGTCATGAGTGTTGGACCTGGCCCTTTTACAGGGTCATTCCCCAGACTTTTTGCTTTTTGCCTTCTTATTTTTCTGACCTTTGTTGGCTGACGTTTTGACTCTGAGCACTTTTTCACTGCTAACCAGTGCTAAAGTGCATGTGCTCTTCCTTACAAATTTGGTATGATTGGATTATACCTAATTGGCATATTCAATTTACCTATAAGTCCCTTGTAAAGTGGTAGCCCTATACCCAGGGCCTGTAAATTAAATGCTACTAGTGGGCCTGCAGCGCTGCTTGCGCCACCCACTGAAGTAGCCTATCAAACCTATCTAAGGCCTGCTTGCGCAGAGCCTGTGTGCGCAGTTTCCTGCCAGACCTGGCATCTAAATTTACTTGCTAGGCCCAGAACTCCACTTTTACTACATGTAAGTCACCCCTAAGGTACGCCCCAGCTACCCCTTTGGGCAGGGTGCCATGTATGTAGAAGGAAGGACATGTGCCATGTTGCGTGGCCTGTCCTGGTAGTGACAAACAGCCTAACTTGGTGTCTCACTGCTGTGAGTGCTGCCTCCTCATAGGATTGCTTTGGAAATGCCCTGCCTTATGTGTAAGGGGTATTGTCTGATTTATGAGAGGTAGCGTAGGCATGTTTGGTATGGTTGTGATAGTGGTAAGAAATGCTGCTTACTGGTGTAGGTGTATTTTTTACTATCACAGAAATGCCACTTCTAGAAAGTGTGCATTTATCTGTGCTCATGACCTTGGTGTTTTGCAGCTTGCCTCCAATCCACGTCTGGGCAGACTGACAGTTGGGGCTTTGTGCATACTTCTCAGACAGCCTGAACACAGGGAGGGTGGAGGTGTCACAGAGGTGCATCTACATATTTTAAAGCCTTCCTGGGCTGAGAGAAGGGAGAGAAGGGGCACACCTGCATTTGTAAAGGCTGTGCCCTGGCCTCACACAGTAGGTTTGTTAGCCCCCCACTGTTGTTTGGAGCCTATGCTGAAAGGAGAGAGGGGGCACTCACAGAACCAGTTGTAACTGGCTGGAACCTCTTCTCCCTACTATTGTAAAACACACTGTATACCCAGCATAAGTACAGGGGAATTTTTCCCACAATTTGAACACTTGTGGGACTGGAAACTGGACACAGAACGCTGATGAATGGACTCACCAGGAAACCACCTTGGACTGCTGCTGCTGTGCTGACCTGTGACCTGCCTGGTCACTAGAAGGAACTGCCACCATCTGCACCCCTTGTGCTGGCCTGTAGCTGGGCCCACCAGCCCTGTGCTTCTTTGTGTTTTTGCCTGTTCCCAGGGGCAGGGTGCTGTGGCCCCTGGCCCCTGCAAAAGATCCCTGCAGATTCAGCCGAAGCGCTTTGAAAAAAGTGCTCTCTTATTTGCTGAAGGAAATCACTGCCGCAGCCCGGGCTGCAGATTTTGCATTAGCGCTTTGAAAAGCGCTTTATTTTGGATCCCTGAGTCACCTCCGCAACCCGGGCTTTGAATTCCCCTTTAGCGCGGGGATCCGCGCTGTTTCTGGTGCCCACGGGGCACGTAAAGAAGTAAACGGAGCAAGCGTGCTACTCTTGGTGCCCCCGGGGCACGTCCCGCTCCTGGGAGCACCCCCGGGGCACTAGCCGCCTCCCATTCCCTCAGAAGCATCCCGGCAGCCCGGGAACAACTTCCTACACTCGCGCACTACATCGGGTGCAGGTGAGTGCCTCCTCGGGCCCCCAGAGGGGTCCGAGCTTTAAAGAGCATCAAAACAGAACTCGGGGAAGGCGCAGGGAGTGCCCCCTTTCCCCGGTCTCTGCACTAGGAGCAGGACGCTCCTTTTTCTCTTTTTCTAAAAGTGGGCATTGTTTTCCCGCAAACCGGGAAGGGAGACCTCAACGGAGGCCCCCTTCCACTCGCCCTAATTGCTGCTGGGCCTCGGCCCGGTCCCCGAGGACAGGGTGTGAGGAGGCCGAGGCCAGCCCCATCCAAACCGCGGGACCCCAGAGGGGCCCGTTTTCTACGAGGAGAGGGTGCTGACCGCCACTCTCCCCAGGAGCAAAGTGTTACCCCGTAGTGCGCACAGGAACACCGGGGGGGCCCCCATGCTCACTCTTTAGGCACAAGGAGGGCCTCTTCATCACAATCAGGTACTTTTTAGGGAATATTGTCTCAGTGAGCCTAGTATGAACCTTAGGGGGGTTTATATTTTCCTACCTGCATTCATGACATTTCATATATGTGCTGATGTTTCTTTTATGAGCATGACAAGCTGATATGTATTTTTATGACTTGTGATCTGTTTTCTAATGTTCCTTTTATGGGTATTTAGGGGTTATTAATGACAAGTGCATATAACTCTTATTGTAATTCCTTACTACTGCATATGTTGCAGAATCCTGAGTATTTACGTGTTCTAATGTGACAACTGCGTATTCTTGCAGAGTATTAGTAACTTGTGTAACATTCTGACAACTGCTTAGGTAGCAGGGTATTACTTAAGTGTAATGTTGGTCTAATTATGTTTTGTGCAATACAGATTATTTTTACATAGCTCAGTGTTGTGTTTACTTTGTGGTGTACATTTTGCGTCACTTGTGTTGTGTGTGTTGTGCAAACGCTTTACACATTGCCTCTGGGATAGGCCTGACTGCTCGTGCCAAGCTACCAAGGGGGTGAGCAGAGGTTATCTTGGACGAGTATCTCCCTTGCCCTGACTAGAGTAGGTAGGTTCTGCCTGGCTGAGGTGCATACCCTAGCCAACCAGAAACCCCATTTATAACAATGAGCATTTCAAATGAATTACCTCACTAACCGCAAATTAGCATCAACATGTTGGGCTTCATGTGAAAAGTATTCAGTAACACAAATTTAGAAAAAAAACTCTTTAACTTGATTAATAAAAAAAATATTATTAATGTACAGCAATTTAATCATTAGTTGCAACCAGGACCTGTAAAGCAAAAGAGACACATCATACAATACAATGACATACGTTACCTATAATGAACAGCTAATAGCTTGCTTTGGCCAGGGGACACCATCAGTTGTCTCATCGGAAGATTTGGGCCTAAAGACAGCTAAACTCACTCAGCTAAACTCGAACCACCGGAATCCTTCTCTCAAGTCTCTAACATGGAATTTCTCTTCCTCTCTAACATAGGATATCCAGTCACTCTTCTGCCCTCCATCAGTTGTTATACTAAATCCAAATAAGCTTATGATTGGTCAATCTATGGGGTGGTTACATTTCATCCAATCAACAACTAAATTGATGACCTAAAACACAACAATTCTACATTAACTAGAACATTTTCTTCAACAATAACATTTCCTCTTCCGTCTTGTCTGTAGCTCCATTGTTTCATTGCCTCTCAAATGTCTTGTCTCAGGAAGAAACTGTTATAGTTTCTCTTTACTTCCATCCTAGAGGAAATACAAGATATTAGTAATATTCTCAAACAATAGGACATTTCAATTTATGCAAAGCTCGGTTAAAACATGACCTTGTAAGACATAACGCAGCAACCTACTAGGGGTGGCTGTAGACACCTTTATACAAACTTTGAAAACACTTTTATGTAAGTTTTGAATTATGGAAAATAACCTCAGCATTTAGTTAGAATGTTTCTCAGTTAAGGACAGAAAACGAACATTAACAATCATTTTTCAAAAGTTACTTGTTTTACACGTTAATTCATTACACATCTTAATATGAAAATCATCAATAAACATATTAGAAAATTCACACTCTCACAGAAGCATTACTGGGGCATTATCTTGGCGGATCAGTATATGCAGCCATAGGTTCTGTGCAAAGCATGATCTAAAAGGATAGCCATACATGGCTTTGCATAGAAAAAATTACATCTCCTTGAATAAGCCACATAATGTGTTTTATACAAAATTACTCACATGTTGCATGTCTTCTGCAGTGCATAGTACAGATACAATGGATGGGATACTTCTGAGTTTGTCTAGTCTTAGGTATGCTTCCAGTATAAATGTTATGGTAGAAAGTACACTCACCTCTGCCCCATGGTGTACGGCTGTCCATCATGCAAGCTAGCCTAATTCGAGGGCCAGCAGAGGACATGACAGCAGGGGCAGGACAACCTTTTTAGATCTGGGTCTTAGCTGCATTCTCCCCTTTGCACGACATAGTGCAGCAAATGTGGTCACTACTCTGCATTGTTTGAATGTGGGAAAACTGGGATGATCACTTTTTGCCACCATTTCTAGCGGATACTGATGTTTTCTGACTCTAACTGTGCTCTTGTCACTGCTAACCAGTCCCAGGGCCAGGGATCTGCTTGAAATGGTATATGCAAATTAGGCATAATTATAATTGCCTCTGAAAACCTACCTATAAGTCCCTAGTACATGGTAGGGCATGTAGGTTTAGGGACCGCAGTGTAGGTAGGACACCCCTGGGTGCACTGCTATGGTGCCTGGAGTCATTGTAAAGGCAGGACTGCCTTGCTGGCTGCCTTTAAGTTAAAATTTGCCCCAAATTCGACTTTGGAATTAAAAGTACTTCGGGGGTCTGAGCCTACCTTATTTATGCATATACATCACCCCTAAGGTCTGCCCTAGGTGCCTCGAGGATTGGGTGCAGTTTACATATAAGCAGGGACTTTCTAAAATATATTTTATAAGCCCTAGTGAGGGAAAAACAGCCAAATTCATTTTTCCCGGTGTAATCAATGGGATCCTTAGGCTAACATTGGGAGCATATTTTCAACAGAGATGAGCTAAATATAGCAAGTTTGGTACCAAATTAAATGTTATAGTAAATCTAACAACTTGCCAATGTTGAATGTAATATAACTAGCATAAGGAAAGAGTTTTAGAACTATTTCTGAAAGTTACTAAATTCTGCCCTGAAGTGCCCTTTCCTGATTGATCAGCCTCTGGCAGCCTGAGCCAGGCTACCTTAATGAGGTGAGAAGTGGCCTGGGCCGAAACAAAGCAAGCTTCCAGTGGGAGGAGAGCTGCTGCAGCAGATAGCAGGGCAGGATGGAGGGAGAGTGGCCAAGCTGGTCTTCAAAGGAGAGAAAGTCACTTGGGACAGAAACAATTCAGATCCCTGCTGGAAGAAGATACTGGAGAAGAAAACTGGCACTGCTAAACCCCTGCACTGCACTCACAGGGACTGCACCAGCTGCGCACTTTGGCCTTCACCAAGAGAAGGACTTGCCTTGCTTCTGCAACTCCAGGTGTGGACTCCCTACAAGCTACAGGAACAAAGGGCCAGATGTAGCATTATCCAAATTTGCGATTCGGAAATTGCGAGTTGGTGCGACTGTGTACTCAAAGGGGGTAAAGAAGTTGGAAAGAGAAGCCATCAGAAAGAGGATTTCCAGTGGTTGGAGTGGGAAGTTGAAGGGGTCACAGAGAAGGATTAGCATAGAACACTAGAGGGTGTTATGGTAAGTGAAGAAGATGTAAATGAGGATGTGGAGAGAGGCGCGTTGAATGTGAGTGTTACTGAACAGGAAGGTGATAATGAATTTAGGGTAAATGTGAGTAGAGATATAGCAGGAGGAAGTGAATTGAATGTGTGTATTGAGTTGAGGGGGGGTGGAAGAAATGCTGAAGTGATGGAAGGAGTAAGAGCAAGAAAACCTCCTAAGTGGCTTAATGACTATCTATGTGAGAAAATATGAATTCTTATGAAGATTGATCATATGATTATATGGTTATGATTTTACTGTAGTGTCCTATTGATTATAGGTAATAGGGTGATGTCATCTGTGATAGAATTACATTTCCTTTAAATATGTTATAAAGTTTGTATAGTTGAACATCTGTTTGTATTATTAGAAAAAAGATTGGATGTGTTATGTTTTAACCTTTATTCCAGAGTTCTCTTGTTGTCATGCAAGCTTCATGTCCTACATGGAATGTAGAACAGGGGGCAGACAACAGCTGACCTGGAGAGGAGCGAACGTGCAACTAGTAAGGCTTCAGACAATAAAATTGTGTACTACATATACTTTATATGGTGGTTCTTTACAAAACAGTTGTACACCTCTAGAGACCCAGAAAAGGTTTTCAATCTAGTCACCACGTTGCAATGCATCCTGCACACCATGCCCCCATTATTCTAACTCATTTGTGTGTTAAAATTTGTAAAATGGGGTTCCAGACAGTGTTTTTATTGGACATGCAGTAACACACCGCCCTCCGTGCTGATTTGTTTTCGGTCCTTGAGGCTCAGTCCTCCACACAATGTAATACACAGCACCATCTCACAATAGCAATTTGCTTCAAATTCGACAATCATGCTGTAGTTTTAACGTGCAAGGCATGAGAAACAAAATGTCATAACTAATGTACAACACCAAGGAAAAGCCCAGCTGAACTAGGAGTGCCTGCAGGAGTTCCATCACCAGTAAGTTACCCTTACTCATAAACTAGTTTCAATCTGCGAGATGAGTCTTTCTGCTCTAGCTGAAATGTATCGTGCCCTCTACATTTTCATCAAGAAGCTCAGTCAACTAATTCAGTTGATTTTGGAGTCACCATAAAGGCTATCGATTTTTTTCATGCCTATAGGCTGATGCTTTATTACCTGAGGCTCAGCAGAGCAGCATTCCTCTATCGGTTCGTGATACGCCGAGGTAGGCTTGTTGACTAGGATGATTTTTTTAGGTACACGATCACCTAAAACACTTGACGTCAACTAATGGAAGGGTACGACTGTTCTTAGTGTGATTGGTTAAGGTGGAAGAAAGTGCAGAGTTGATGGAGGAAATATAAAGCCTCTTCCAAAATATGAATCCCGGCTCTGCCATCATGCCTGTGGTGGCATAATGATGGTAATTATTGGTATCTTGTGTTCATCCATAGCAGTATGGTACCCATCTCTGGTATAATGCTGAGCATACCTTAACATTGGTAGTTTTTGGTATATTGTGAACATTCATAGCATAATATTGTAGAACTCTGGCATAATGTTTGTATTGGCATAACGTTGAAATCGTTGGCATATTGTTGGCATCCATAGTATGACAGTTCTTAATGTTGGCATTGATCTCACAGTGGTATTTCTTGGTATATGATGAGCTTCCCTGTCATGAGATGATGATACATGGGTATTTACCCAGGGATGCCAATAGTCCAACCGAGTACTTGATGAAAATTATAATTTGATGCTTTACCAGAAAACGTATTTACTAAAAATGAAAAAATAATGTTTTTAGACATAAGGTTAGAAGATTTGTTTTGAGGAACTGAGTTTATATTCCTAATTGAAAAGTTTGTATTTAATAGAAAAATGTAAAACTGGCAAGTGGATTTTAAGGGACAAAATGATTGTATTTCCAAATAAATATTACAAGTTGATGTTTAAGTGATAATCACCGTGCGGTCTGAACATGCTAAAGGCATAGGCAAATGCTTCAGCAAGAGACATGTTCTACTTGAACCAGTCTCCTGCTAGTATCCTGTAAGTTTTTTCAAATGTAAGCTGGGTGCTTAGGTAAAAAAAAAAACATAAAGTGATGCAAGATCCTGGACAACCACATTTTTCATGAATTTGTATAAAATTTCATTAAGAAAGGTTAGGTGAATTTGCACGCCATATTTACTGCGCTGCTGTTTGAACCTCTAAATTCTGCCTAATTCAGCAGTCGGTTAACTGGGAGTGTGAGTGCAGTGTGAAGGTTTACCTAGCCATCCTGCTCTTTTAAAAGAAATCTTTGCCTAGCGTTAGTGAATCACACCTCCCCTGGCAGGCAGTGGCTTAATCCAAAAAGCTCCCCCCAGAAGAATGTTGTGAGGTGACCCAGAGACGTCCATTTCTCAAGAATATTCGTTGGCCTTTGGTTGAATGGCGGATCCTTCGAAGACGACTGGGGGCCCCCTGGGCATGTGTTACTCCCCTGCTGGAAGGATCAAGATTGCAGGGCATATGAAGAATACATAATGGAATTTGATGAGCGCTTCTTCAGAACCTATAACTTTATAGGCCCATTTATGTGAAATGTGGTGTAAAATTAAATATGCGGCACCATGCGCTAAAGTGTAATTCTCGATTTACGTATTTATTAAAGTATATGCTATAGCAAATCCATGAAAGGTTGCGTATTCATGACAAGAATAGAGCTGTAGAGTACGTTTTTAAAGTTCATGAATGAAGTTCGAGGAACGTTGTGTGCAGGTTCACAGATGGATCACCTGACCATGACATTTTTAGCACACATAAGATCGAGAGGCACCATGGCTTCGTTTTGAAACTGATAGCTTTTCTGAAGAACTGTAATGTGAGTCACTGATTTCTTTGTGATGCTATTTAATTCACAAAGGCAGCGGAGACAAGAGGTCATGCACTCCATTTACTTGCTAATGTGCGGATGATAAGAGCGCAGCTTCTACTTTGCTACGTGATGCTGTAGGTTAGCTCCTGGAGCTCAAAGTGCACAGAGTTGCTCTCTCTAGCACTGACTTGATAAGAATATGTATCCACGTAAAACAACCATGGAATGCACTTGAAAAGATGTATTCAATATAATTACTGGCGCTCTCCATTTTTAGCTGGTACTTTATGGCCAGCCCATGACGTTCAGTGCATTATTTCCAATTCTCAGAAAGGAAAATTGTTATGTAAAGCCTTTTATCCTACTTGCAGGGTAAAATGTTTCAGCAGCAACTATGGTAACATTAGAATTTATAATTAAAACTAATAGTATATCACAGAAAAAAACTAAGAAAATTCTTGGTAACGTTTCAATGAACATAACCTTAAATTTTAAAGTGCTGCACACATTGGATAGTTTGCTACATTAAAAAAAGAGGTTATTCCATAGTGCTGCAAACCACCAAGTGTAGAATCCCAGCGCTTTAGGATTAAATACAATGGTTGGAGACTGGCTAGACAGAAAAGTAAGGGATGGCAAATGATAATAGATGGCAAAGCTTTAGAAAGAGATAATAGTCACAGTCTTGATCTTAATTACATTAATAAAAGTGTATTGATGTCATGTTACGATTTTTTAATATAATCATAAAAGACTTACAGTCCAGGTATGGCTCCATATGGCATTGCATGCTTATTACTAATTATATCACAAATGACCATCAACCGTCCAAAATCCAGCTTCCTCTCCTGTTACTCCTTGAGTTTATGCTTGTCTTTGGCCATGTACAGTGCTCTACTACCTTTTGGCTAGGTTTGCACTGCGATATACATACAAATATATATACATACATGCATACTATCATGACATCACCAATAAATTAGCACTTAACACCAAACAATCAATTACCAATGCTGTAATTGATTGAATTATTAATCATGTAAAAATAATTAGACATGGGATTTTCATCATTATAAACTTGTACCTGTCAGTCTTTTGTTAATCTCATTGATGTCACGGTCTTGATTGTAAATCAGTTGCGCTTGTAAGAAATAAATAAAAAGTTACAGTGTTAGAAAAGAGTAGAACAAGGCAAAAATCGTGTTACATACGTATTAGAAATGGGGTCTCTAGTTGGCACCCTTTCCAAGTAGGGACCTTCACTCCAGTCAGGATAAAGGGAGATACCTGCTCAGATAACCCCTGCTTACCCCCTTGGTAGTTTGGCACGAGAAGTCAGGCTTATATCAGAAGCAATGTGTAAAGCATTTGCATGTAACACACAGTAATGAGTGAAAACACTACAAAAGGACACCACACCGGTTTAAAAAAAATAGCCAATATTTATCTATATAAAACAAGACCAAAACAAAAAATATCTAACATAGAGTGCTAAACATATGAATTTTGCAAAATTAACTCAAAAATACAGTTCCTTGAAGTCAATAGCTCCACCTGCGGCTATTACTGCATCGTGATCAACAAAACCAATAGTTCAGGTCGGCTGTGGAGTCGCGGGTCATCTATGGTGTCGGGGAGACCTAGAAACAGTACTTTTGGAATTGCAAGGCATTGTGATCCTCACGGTGAGCTCCGGAGAGTGGCATCACTGGCGTTGCGGTGTCGGTTCCGGAGTTGGTGCGGGGGTCGTCGGGCTCTTGAAGTCTGTTCACGCATTGCAGATCAAACTCTCGGCTAATGAAGTCAAGAGTGCTGTCGTGGATGGCGTTGGGGTTGCAGTGCAAAGTGGGACGTTGCGACGTGCGTTGCCCACAGGTCATGGTGCAGGCAGCGGCTCAGTGACGGCGTCCAGTGGCGTTGTTGAGACTAGGGCAGCAGTGTGAAGCAGGCGGTGGGACATGCGGAGTCACCAGGTCAGGGTACAGGCAGCGGCGTCGTTGTTGCTGAATCGCTGTCATTGGTACGCTGGAGCCGGCAATGCGGGTTGGGACGGTGCTTAGTGACCCTCACAAACACCGTCCACAGGACACGGTGCAAACAGGGATGCCTGGTGATGACACCGGAGTTGTGGTGCTGGCGTTGGTGGACCAGGGCTGCGGTGCGGGACAGGACGATGTTTCATGTACCTGATGAGTGGAGTCCAAAGGCCACGGTGCAGGCAGCGGCACCGGTGTCAGCAGGAGCATCGTCGTCGGGATGCCCAGGCTACAGTGTGAGCAGGCGAATCTGGAGTGTGGGGCCTACAGGTCGCGGAGCAAGCAGCGGCTTGGTGAAGTCGTCTGATGATGGCATCGGTGAGACCAGGGTCGCGGTGCTAGGCGGGGCAGTGCGGCTCTGTGCGGCATTGGCAGGTCACGGTGCAGGCCAGCGGCATCGTTGGCATCGGCGCAGTGATTTCTCCTCTTGAACAGCACAAAACACACAGTTCCCAGTGCTGCAGGTCAAGGAAACTGAAGTCTTTGGTGTCCCTGAGAGGTTCAATAGGAGATGAGCTCTACTCCAAGAACTTTATTAAGCAGGCCATACAGCAACATTCACCCTTTGCACTCATGTCAGGCAGAGGCAGCAACAGCAGGCCAGTCCAACAAAGCAACAAAGCAACAAAGCAACAAAGCAAAGGGACCATATTCCTCCTTCAGCTCTTCAGCTCGTCTCCTCGGCAGAGGTTCCTCTGGATTCCAGAAAGAATCTAAAAGCCCCTATGTTAACCTATGAGAGAGATAGGCCTTGCAACAGTGAGAAATGAATTTGGCAGTATTTCACTGTTAAGACATGCAAAACCCACCAGTACATGTCTGTGACGGGCTGTTGCAAACGACAGCCCTGATTGAGGTTGCAGCACGGACTGACTCTGCCGCCTCCGACCCGGAAAGGGAAGGTCCGCCGACGAACCCTCTTTGACTTCCGGGTTCCAAAGGGCAGGGGCAGCAACTTTGCGCCCTTTCGGGAATAAAAACAAGCACTGTCACAAAGAAGGCGTCGGACGTCAGGGAGCTAGAGGATCCTGGGACCGCCGTGAGGAAGATGACCGGGAACCCAAAACAGAGCCAAGGAGCTGTCGATTTGGAGGAGGATGCCGGACCCAGCACAGGAGAGCCCCAGAACGACACCAGCGGTGAGGGAGGCGCCCAGCGCGAATTCCAGACACGCTTCAGGAGAAGCATGGCCTCTACAGGCGCGTGTCACTCTTGGGATGGGGGAAAGAGGGGGTGGTTGGGAGAAAATACCCAGCCCTGACAATAGTGGGAAGTGAATTGTGGCTTTGGGACTTCGTTGTTTTGTTTTTGTGCGCAAAGGAAGGGGTGTGGTGGGGTGGACAGCATAACAAGGGGAGGGGTGAAGAAAGAAGGACAATACTTACACAAGAAAGACAGCAATGGAAGAGTTGGGTCGGAAAGGACACGGAAACAGAGACAGACAGAGAACGGTCCACTAAAGGCAGCCAGAAATAGTAAGAAAAATTAAGAAAGGAATCCCTAGTAACCCCAGGAAAAACAGTAAGAGAGAGAGAGAGAAAAAATACCTCAAAGAAACAAACAGGATACAAGCGCTAGGGAAAAAGGAACAAGAGAGAGAGAGGGAAAGAAATCCCATTACGTAATAAAGACCAAAGGATAAAGAAGGAAACAGAAAAGATAGACAGGAAAAAGGGAAAAGTAAGACAGGAAAGACGAAGGGGAAAAGATAAAACCTGTATTTAGGATATCCTACTTACCGGTGCTTTATTTCATGTTTCCTCACACCGCAGCTGTCACAAGAATAGGACACAAAACAGTACAAAATACTTATTTTTGCACAACAAAAATAAACCTCACCTGAACTGGTAAACACTGACTTCGTGTCCTTCACCCTGCCACAATGTCCTACCTTTTGAATACACTGTACCCTTCCCATTGGGCTACCTAGGGCTTCCATTAGGGGTGCCTTAAATGTAGTAAAAGGGAAGGTTTAGGCCTGGCAAGTGGGTACACTTGCCAACTCGAATTGGCAGTTTAAAACTTCACACACAGACGCTGCAGTGGCAGGTCAGAGCCATGTTTACAGGGCTACTAATGTGGGTGGCACAACTAGTGCTGCAGGCCCATTAATATCATTTGATTTACAGGCCCTGGGCACCTCTACTTCACTTTATTAGGGACTTACCAGTAAATCAAATATGCCAATCATGGATAAACCAATCAATACAATTAAATAGGGAGCACATGCATTTAAGCACTGATCAGCAGTGGCAAAGTGGCAGAGACAATAAACCAGCAAAAACAGAGTCCAGTATACCATAAAACATGAGGTCAGAAGGCAAAAAGACAGGGGAGACATGTCGAAAAGCTGCCAGGTCTAACACTATGGCCCTCATTCTGACCCTGGCGGATACAATCCGCCAGGGCCAAGGGGCGCGGGAGCACCGCCGACAGGCCGGCGGTGCCCCTAAGGGCATTCTGACCGCGGCGCTAACGCCGCGGTCAGACAGGGAAAACTGGCGGTCTCCCGCCAGTTTCCCGCTGCCCTGGGGAATCCTCCATGGCGGCGCAGCATGCTGCGCCGCCATGGGGATTCCGACCCCCTTCCCGCCGGCCTGGCTCTGGCGGTTCTTACCGCCAGAACCTGGCCGGCGGGAACGGGCGTCTTGGGGCCCCTGGGGGCCCCTGCAGTGCCCATGCCCATGGCATGGGCACTGCAGGGGCCCCCTAACAGGGCCCAACTAGGCTTTTCAGTGTCTGCGATGCAGACACTGAAAAGCGCGACGGGTGCTGCTGCACCCGTCGCACGCCTTCCACTCCGCCGGCTCGATTCCGAGCCGGCTTCCTTGTGGAAGGCGCTTTCCCGCTGGGCCGGCGGGCGATCTGATTCAGATCGCCCACCGGCCCAGCGGGAAAGTCAGAATACCCCTCGCGGTCTATTGACCGCGGGGCGGTATTCAGGCGGCTTCCGACGGGCGGGCGGCAACCGCCGCCCGCCTAGGTCGGAATGACCACCTATGTAACACATTTATGTTAAACAGAAGATGATACCTTCTTTCCTTGGTATTGCAAGGCTGCCAACTGCAAGACTGCAGTATTGCCTTCCTGTCTACAATATTATCAGAAAGTTGGGGATTTATGGAGGGCCTAGTGGTCTTGCATATTCCCTTGTTGCCTGAAAGGCATAATATATATAATTCTGGACATATTTAGAGGTGGGCAGTAATAGTGCATTTTCCAAACCTCAGCAGATGCCATGTTCACTGTTTCCCTGCCTCATTATTGTGTGGCAAACACGTTGTTAGTGATGGTTCGCTCTCAGCTGGCTACAATGTCGGAAACACCATTGCTCTAGCACAGATATCTACATTGTGTTTGAAGGTCGAGTCTCTATAAAATGTGACTTTTGGCATTGCTTTTCCTGCGTGGACTCCCATGCAGGGCATAAATGGTCAAGAAAAATGATAACTATCCCCCAATTTGAGAAGAAAACTACCAGCTCTCCAAGGATATTGATTCCACATTTCTCAAAAACAAAACCCTTCATTTGGGGGGGAGGGTCGGGCTTTGTCAATTGTAGTGAAATATAGGCCAGTCATTCATGCTTAAATGACATAGGGCCTGATTCTAACTTTGGAGGACGGTGTTAAACCGTCCCAAAAGTGGCGGATATACCACCTACCGTATTACGAGTCCATTATTTCCTATGGAACTCGTAATACGGTAGGTGGTATATCCGCCACTTTTGGGACGGTTTAACACCGTCCTCCAAAGTTAGAATCAGGCCCATAGTCTCTGGCATTCAGCCATTTTGCCGAAAGTGCCCCAGCCATGTCAATGGAGGCACCATGGAAATTTCATGCAGATATGGTACGAAATCTTAAATATTTTGGAGAGGTCACTGGCAGGCAAGCAGAAGCCCCTGCAATTTGGTAACCAATCCACCAAACCATAAATATAATGCCCAATTCTGTTTGAATTTGTCACATGGAATATGTACCATTACCATTCCAGCGTACTGTACTTCGTAATGGTGAGGGTACTCCATTCGCCAAATTTTGCATGTCCGCCAGCCCAGCAGGCATCTCTTGCATTTCTGGGAACTGGCATCACTGTGGTACCTGTAAAATGCATTGAAAGTTTGATGGGTGGCTTTGTCAACATGATGGAGCCATATGTCAAGCTTTCAACTTTTTTTTATATTCAAAAACAGAATTCCACACTGGGAATTTACTTTTGTAAATAAAAAAAAATGTACCCTCTCGCTAAGGGAGTTTTTTCTTTCACATACTGACATGTTTTGTATGGCGATAAGTGAAAGCAAAAACTGGCAATGTTTCGCTCACTCTAAATAGAGCAGATAGACATATGTCCTTACTTCACTAGGCCTTTGAAGGTGTATGTAGGTGGTGAAGACAGAGTAGTCTCTGCTGTCTAAATAGTGGAGTTCTGCCCAACTCTGAAAGAGGTGGGCAGAACTTCACTTTGGCAAAGAGGGCACTTAGCATTACATGTTGGAGATGAAGGGATAGATAAAAGAGCTGCTTTATTGCTGAAAGGCCTCATTAAAACACCCAGGGCCAGAATTATTACATTTTCACTGTTGGAAAGTGGATTATTGGTAGGGGCAGGCGGGTTCATACACTTAGCAATAGGCCACAGCTTAGGTCCAATCAAGGTCTCAGTAAATTAACCCTTGGTAGCTTGGCACTCAAACAGTTAGGCTTAACTTAGGAGACAGGTGTGTAAAGCATTTAATATAAAAAACAGTGCATATGTAAAACACAACACACAATAAAAATCCAACACCAATTTATAAATATAGGAAATATTTTCATTTTTAAAATTACACCAAAACAAAAAAATTCAAATTTAGGGAACCAGAGATAAAAAGTAAATCTAGCACTTAGAAGCAAATAGAGCTCAAAGGTTTAAAAAAAGGTTGCACTGGACAGGGACAAAGTCCAGAGTTCAGACCACCCACGAGCTAACACTGTTCCACTTACTTTCAGAATTGTTTCTTGATTTAGGAAAGTGGTCCACAGCACCAGCCAATGGTTTAGAGGCTCTGGGTAGCCTCCTGGTGTCTGGGACTACAGCTACCACAATGCACCTCTTCCACTTATGGCACTTATGGAACTTTTTACAACAGTTGCTTCAAATGTCTCCAGACTTCTGGATCATCTTCCAAAAGGTCCTTTGTGGATCCTTGAAGTGTCCACAAACTTGATCCAAAGTTCCAGAAGCTCTGAGTTGCTCCTTGGAAGTTCTGACTACAGTTCCTATAATGCACCTTGTCAGACTCCTCAAATGGCCACTGGATGCTGGTCAGCTGGGCTCTTCTTGCAGGACTTGATGCAAGGGACTTGGGGTCAGACGTAGCAAGCATTTTGCATGGTGCAAACTGCGAAAATCGCAGTTTGCGCCATGCAAAATGCCGAATACGATGCTCATTCACAATTTGAGAGTCGGTACCGACTCGCAAATTGTGAATGCGACTCGCAAATAGGAAGGGGTGTCCCCTTCCTATTTGCGACTCGCATCGCTATGCTAAATTGCTTTGTGACTGCGAATGCGGTCGCAAAGCAATTCGCAGTTACCACCAGTGTCATACTGGTGGTAACCCATTCGCGAAAGGGAAGGGGTCCCCATGGGACCCCTTCCCCTTTGTGAATGTTGCCAAAAAGGGTTTTTCAGAGCAGGCAGTGGTCCAATGGACCACTTCCTGCTCTGAAAAACCGAAACCAAATGGTTTCGTTATTTTTTTTATTTTGCAACTCGTTTTCCTTTAAGGAAAACGGGCTGCAAAATAAAAAGAAAAACTGCTTTATTTAAAAAGCAGTCACAGACATGGAGGTCTGCTGTCTTCAGCAGGCCACCATCCCTGTGATTGCAGGGACTCGCTATGGGGTCGCAAAATGCAACCCACCTCATTAATATTAATGCGACCCACCTCATTAATAGTAATGAAGTGGGTCTTTGCGACCCCATAGCGAATCCCTGCACTCACAGGGATGGTGGCCTGTTGAAGACAGCAGACCTCCATGTCTGTGACTGCTTTTTAAATAAAGCAGTTTATTTTAAATTCAAATTCCACACTTTCCCACTACTTACTCTGACTGCATTATTCAACACTTCCACGACCTCCTGTGGTTCATAAAATTGTCTCTGCCCCTTTGTTACTTTACCAGGTTTTGTAATCCAAATTCAATCACCATTCTCTATATTGACTGGTTTCATTCCATGCTGCTCATCATGTTGCTTTTTCATTTTGGATTTCTTTTTGTCATCCTATTCTGAAGTAACTCAAGGGACCACTGCTCAATACCTGACTGATGCAACCAGTTAAGGTTATACCTAGATCTTGGTTTCCGTCTTCTCATTATCACACATAGTGATATCTCTATGATTTAATTTCTCATGACTCTGTAAGCCCATACAGCCTTGTGTAACTGTACTACCAAATCGGTACCAATTGCTATAGCTGTTTAAATTACTCCTTTACAACCCAGTTGAACCTCTCAACCATTCCATTTTCACTTTGGTTGTAAGGGGAGGTAGTCTTGTGTTGAACTCCAATTCTCTTAAAATACTCTTTGAGCGCATTGGTTAAAATTGAACACCATTGTCACTTAGTATAGTTTTAGGCAATCCTTCCAAAACAAACACTTTATCCCAAAATTTAAACACACATATGGTATCTGCTTTATCTACATCTTCCAAAACAGGCCACCTAGAAAATAACTCAATCAACACAATGACATTTGTTCTTCTCTTACTGGTCCCACAAAATCAATTGGTACTAACTCCCACGGTTGCTTTAGAAGGAAATTATCACACATCGGTAGTCTCAACATTTGCAGAGTTTTGTCTGCGCCAGCACAACTGATACATTCCCTCAAAAACCTTTCTACTTCTAGATCCATGTTTGGACACCAGAATAAGTTTCTTACTAATCATTTTGTTTTCACCTTACCAAAATAGCCTTTATGACACAGCTCTATAATAGTTTTTCATAAACCCCTCGGAGGAATAATTCTTTTACCTCTTAAAATTGTGCCATTATCTACAGATAATTGTGATTTGATTTCCCAAAAATGTTTGACTTCCATATCTATTTTATTTTTTTCATGCCAACCTTCCTGCACATATTCTTTAACCAAAGGTAGTACATCATCTTTGTCATACTCAGCTGTCCATTCTTCTTGAACAAAAGATTTGAAATCTATTTCAATTTTCATCTTCAAACTCTTCCAACTTATGTGGCATTCTTGAAAGACAGTCTGCTACCACATTATCCTTGCCAGGTAGATATACTAGTTTGTGAATATAATCGTGTATCCACATTGACAACATAGCAATCCGTGCAGAAGCATTCACAGTACCTTCAGTTGTCAGTAATTTAATGAGTGGTTTATGATTGCAAAATATAGTTACATGTTTCCACCATACAAAAGCGCTGAAATGTCTAATACCCATGCTAACGCCTTATTCTCTATTATACAATATTTTTCTTCAGTAGGCAAAAAAGATCTAGATGCAAAAGATATTAAATACTCTTCTCCTTCTGAGTCTTTCTGACTCGAAACAGCTCCTAATCCTTTAATTCTTCTGTCTGTTGTGATACAGCAGTCTACATTAGAATCAAAGCATTGTAAGACAGGAATGTTTCCAATTTTGGATGTAATATGGACGAACTCTTCTGGCTCTGCAAGGACCATTCAAATTTTTATTTATTTATTAACAGTTGCCTAATATTTAAACTCCTTTCTGCAAACTTTGGATTTAATTTTGTGCAATATTCCTTCAGCTCCAGAAATGATCTTACTTCATATGTGCACATGAGAACTGGAGCTTCCTTGATAGCTTTTACTAAGGATTCCTTCAGTCTAACTCCCTGCGCTCCAATTTCATGTCCTACGTAGGCAACACTATTGCTTGCAAATTTGCACTTAGAAAATTCTACTGACAGTCCATTCCTTTCTAAAATGCTCATCACACTCCACAGCCGTGAGACCTGTTCATTTGTTATCTTTCTAAGAATTAAAATATCATCTGGGAAAAATGTGGTTCTAGACATTTTTCCAAACAAGTTAAACATGAGCCTCTGAATGACTGCGGCAGCTGATGCAAGTCCTAAAGGCATCCTAGTAAATTGGTAACACCCAAAAGGTGTGATAAAATGCTGTGTACTTCTTGGACTCAGGTGTTAGGGATGTCTGATGGTAATCCACCAACAGATCTATAGTCATAAATAATTTTACATCCTTAAGACATATCACAGTTTCATTAATTTTTGGTAACGGAAATCGATCAATCACAATATTATCATTCAGATGCCACAGATCCATACATAATCTTATCTTTCCATTGCTCTGTCTTGCCACAACCAATGGAGAAATCCATTTTGAAACATTAATTTGCTCAATCACACCAGGCACGTCCAACTTATCTAATTGTTTAGTTCACTTATCATAATAGGAATATTCCTAGCTTCATGCACTTTCGGAGTAGCATTGTTTTTCAAAACTAAATGGTGTTCAAACGCTTTCAAGTTGCCTATGGTTGTGTTGAAGACAGATGGAAAACCACACAGCATCTGCCTTGCAAAATCGGTACCTTCATCAACAACCTTCACTTGTTCTTTACTAACAGGATCAAGAATGATGTGCAGTTACCCCTGGTCAAACCAAATGAGAACTGGGGGACCCTTCTTTGCCACATGTAATTTAGCCCATGCATTCTGTGTTTAAATTAAAAGGTTAACCATCTATAGCCTAGAGTCTCCATTTTCTCTCCACTGTATCCTTGTGGGTGAATGTCTAGTTAACATAATTCATTACCAATTTTCCTCTGAATTTATCTACCCACATAGCTTCATTTATGATAGTGTATGGTGAACCAGAATCTGCAAGAATATTATTTTCAACCCCACCAGTGCTCATCCGACATATAGGTTTATTCTTCATGCACTCGTCACCTATATTGAGAATCGTTTTGTTTGAGACATTTATGATATTTTCATATTTTGTGTCATCTCCATCTTCTCAGCTTCCGTCACTGATTATTCTAGTATACATTTCATATTACACTTTTTCTTCTGCATACTCTTGCAATATGTCCTATAATGCCACAATTGGTCCATTTTTGTTTTAAAGCAGGACAAGTATTGCAGTATGCTAAATTATCTTTACTGTCACACCTATAACATCAATTGTTTTCCTTGGAAGTAGTTTTCAATTGAGAATTAAGATTACTTGGTTGGTTTCGAATAACCTTACAAATTGGTTCCCCTCCCTGGTCTTTTGACAACAACTTTTTAGCACACCTTCCAGAAATGTCTGCTTTACGTACAATATTCACAAAGTCTTCAAGTGGTGCATCACCATTTACCCTAGCCATTTGTGAATCGCTTTGTTATTTATGTGCATGACTTATTGGTTTCTAATTAGGTCATCCTGTAATGTGCCAAATTTGCAACCACTTGCTAATTTTTTAAGCTCTGCTACGTAATTGTCTACTGATTCACCTGCGTTTTGTTTGTGTTCAAAAAAGGTATATCTTTTTACACCAATGCAGACTTTTGGAGCAAAATAGTTGTCCAAATCTTTCAATGCCGTCTCAAATACATTACTATCACCCACCACAGTAGCCTTCGGCATTTGGTTGTAGACTGTTAACCCATACAGACCAAATGAGTGCAATAATAATCTGTTTTCCGGCTCAACTAACATTTTTCCTTGTTCATCTATATTGGTTATGTAATTGACAAAACACTCTTTCCATTCTACCCATTTCAGAGTAGGCTCTGTACCTGATGGCCAAAACCCACGTGGCTGGCAAACACTGTAATTCTGTATAATCATATTGCATGTTATGTGTTCCTCCTTTTTGTATTTTTTCTGTTGTTATTTTTTTTCTTAAA